>NC_133800.1:16846665-17571665 GCF_043250625.1 Sebastes fasciatus | reverse complement strand
AAAAGAAAATAAATAAAAAAATACAGAATAGCACATCTTACATTAAATCACATAATACAACATCGTACATTACAATCAATTTACATATGTAATGTATGTTCCCAATCAATAATCAGTGAGCACAGGTTTGGTTTAGTTTCAGCCAGTGTTTCACCTTTTCATTAAACGTTTTCAGGTCAGGTTGTATTTTTATTTCCGTTGGTAGGGCGTTCCAGAAATGTGTTCCTTTTACTGAAAGAGATGACTGACCGAAGGTAATTTTGCGCTGTGCCACTCTGCAATTGTTGTCTATTTTCCCAGCAGTAGAAATTATGCTCCATTCATTTGCTGGTCCAGTCAGAGACGGGGAATGACACTAAGTTGAAGGTAAACTGGAGCCCCATAGCCCCCATCAGATCATCAGTAGGATCAGCCAAGTCAATTGTATTTATTGCTCAAAATCACAATATAAGTGCATTTAAAAACAATTATCCAAAGTATTGTCTATAGGCTACCTGCCGGGCTGAGCTGGTAGGGAGAAGCCCGTTGATAGAGCAGATGAAGGGGATCCCTCTACACTTCTACATCAGCACCAGCAACCACATCCCCATAGCAACAGTTTTTAAAAACCAGCACTCTGTGTTCCCGTTTCCAACTATCACCAAATAGGTGTCACAGTTAAGCCCTGAAGGAGAGCTTTTGAGTGCACTCTGCACCTCAGCCAGGACATATATATACATATATATATAGTCTGCTGGATGGTCATAAGAGTCTAACAGTAACCCTGTATCTCCCCAGTGACTGAACACGGCCTGAGCTGAAGAAGGGGGGTCCCAATCCCAAAGAGTGTATATGCGTGTGTGCAGCTATGGGGAAGGACTACTACAAGACCCTGGGCATCCCCAAGGGCTCCAACGAGGAGGAGATCAAGAAGGCCTACCGGCGCATGGCGCTGCGCTTCCATCCTGACAAGAACAAGGATGCCAACGCCGAGGAGAAGTTCAAGGAGATCGCTGAGGCCTATGAGGTCCTCAGCGACCCCAAGAAGAGGGTCGTCTACGATCAGCTAGGAGAGGAAGGTGGGTTTGGTCCTGTCTGTGTCTGTGTCTGTGTAAGAGGTCAGAGAGTGCAGGCCTTGTTAAACAGGCATTATGATGTATTAAGTTGTTATTAAAATAGCTCAGGAACAGCATCTAATATCACAGTGGAGGGCTTTCAGTCACTGAGGTAATAACACTGTCTTCCATGTTTTCTTGTTTGTGTGTATGTGCAGAAACGTGTGTGTGTCCATTGTTATCTTTTGTGTCAACAATACTTACAAGCTCTAATACCTTCTAGTCTACCTCAGCTGCTAGTGTAGTGTGTGTGTGTGTGTGTGTGTGTGTGTGTGTGCGTGCGTGCGTTAGCTGACAGACAGATGGCTTAAGATCATTACGTGGTTGAGATATGAATAGCTGCGGCTGCTGTAGTTTGCAATTGTGGGCGTTTTGTGCATGCGTCTGTGTTGAAAAGGTGTGTGTGTATTTGCGTGAGTGTGTTGGACGGAGTGACCTGGTATTTTATGAGTTCCTCCACCAGCGCTGTTGGAAGATCAGTGATGCTGTGGGATTTTTCCCGCCCACGTGGGCTGCACTTATCTCTGTGCTGTTACCCACACATAGTCTTTTCTGAACGTTGTCCTGTGTCTGGTATCTGACTTCATATTGATGTGTGTTTTGCAAGCACGGTGGGTGTTTGAGTGTGCCTGTCTCACGTTCCTCTCTCTTTCTTCTATCTCAGGGTTGAGGGCGGGAGGCAACAGCTCTTCAGGTGCTCCAGGCAGCTCAACGTACCACTACACCTTCCACGGAGACCCCCACGCCACTTTCGCCTCCTTCTTTGGCGGCTCCAACCCCTTCGACATGTTCTTTGGCTCCAACCGTGGCCACAGCCGCTCCAACGGTTTCTCCTTCCACAACGACCATGACGCGGATCAGGACATGGACGTGGACGAGGATGACCCCTTCGCTCATATCGGGAGACAGTTTGGCTTTCCTGGTGGGATGAACAACGGCTTCCCAGGGGAGGGCCGCAGGAGGAGGGGGGTGCCGTCGGAGCGCCTGGGGACCGGGCGGAAGCACCAGGACCCTCCGGTGGTCCACGAGCTGAAGGTCTCGCTGGAAGAGATCTTCCACGGCTGCACCAAGCGCATGAAGATCACCCGCCGCAGGCTGAACCCGGATGGGCGCAGCATGAGGACAGAGGACAAGATCCTCAACATTATCATCAAAAAGGGATGGAAGGAGGGGACCAAAATCACCTTCCCAAAGGAGGGGGACGAGACCCCCGAGAACATTCCTGCCGACATAGCCTTTGTGCTCAAAGACAAAGGGCACATCCACTTCAAGAGAGACGGTTCCAATATCATTTTTAACAGCAAGATCAGTCTAAAAGAGGTGCGTCTGTCCCTTAACCTCAAATAACCTCTCTCTTCTGTCTTGCTATCTGCTCTTCTGCCTACCTTCAGACCTCCCTCTTTGTCACAGTGCACGTAGATGAGTAGATAATGCTGCTGAAGTTGGGAGTTTGATTCCTAGTGGAGCAAACCAGGCAGAAATGTAATGCATTCATGGAGCTGCAAAGGCTTGGATGAATAAGGTGTATATCCAAAAATACACTTTTTTCACTCAATTTCTTCAAATCATTCTCACTCAACCTGGGCAAACGGTGGATGAGGTGTGACAGCAATTTAATGGTAGGATTATGTCCTGGTTTGGTGGTCATAATTTATATAAAACATATTGAGGAGTGAGTGTGTATGTGTTGCTGGAGTGCAGGATCAGTGAGCAGCAGAGTCTCCGTCGTTGCAGTGTGAGAGAGGCAGCGGGAATGTGGTGTCCTCGTGTGACCCGGCACAGAGCCGTCGTCCTCACTTGTTCTGCACTTCTGTATGAATATATATATCCATAAACACACAAGCAAGAAGGCCCCCATAAAGCTACACACAGGAATAAACACGCACACAAGTGCACACACTCTTGCATCTTCAAGCTTATTTGCAAAACACACTCAGTTAAAGATTGATTCTAGTGTGACACTGGTGACAATCCAGGCTGCTATTACAGTGACTGGCAGGACATTTAATTAGCCACTCCTTCGAGGGCATCGGGTCCAGCACAGCTCTGCTCCGCCTGTGAGAGTTACACAAGCTTTAATGTTTCTAATAGCACTGCCACTCACTGGCCTGCCCTGCGCTCCACATGGTTGGCTTAATGGCAGGTGTTCTCAAAGAGCTGGAGATGTCAGGGGAGTTGTTTGTGCTCCACTCAAGCCAATTTTAACAATTTTCCTCTAAAAGCAGCACCGACTCTCTACAGAAGTAATTCACCGGTAAACAAGGGTGCCAGCAACACAGCTAGTTAATGAGAGCACATTGGAGTTTATTAAGTGGCATTAAGCAGGAGATGTTACTTGATCAAAACCTGCACGATGATTAAGTTTGCACTGCAGAACTCCCACAGCTAAGTCCTCTGCTCTTACGGCAGCCAGATAAGAGACTTAAGTCTGGTGCAGCTGGAGATGGGATGGGGGAGAGAAGGGGAGATGTGGATGTGATGGGGTGGTGGTGGGGGAGGGGGGGTATCTGGGGAATATTAGGGAAGTGGGTCAGATGATTCAGTATCCAAAGCAAACAGAGCTCATATTCCACTGCTCCACTCTGCTCTCTCCCTGAAGATGTGATGCTGAATGCTGCAGTGAAAACACAGCACCAGCTACATGCTGCACAACCTGCCACATATAATGTTGCAAATGTTATGCAATGCACCAGTAGATGTTTTACCTAGGCCAGCAAGATGATTGTTTCCAATCAGTGCTCTTTCTAAGGGAGAAAAACAGAAGAGAAAGCAGGTTTAGTCATTTCAATCTGGAGAGACTCGTATGAAATGAATGGTGATTTATTACAAAGTGCACAAATTTATGAATAGTAACAGTTTTTTGGCGATTTAGACCCAATGTGACATAGTAAGGGGGAAGTGATGCCGTAGTTGGATTAGGATTATTCCCCCCGGGTCTAGACACTGGTGATGGTGGTAGTGAAAAGATTGATGCAGATCCGATGAATGAAGTGGAGGATTGCTCTGATGTGATAAATCTGGGGGTGGTGGGGTGGTGGAGGGTCGCATCAGTTTGTGCTGATACTGACACTGAAAACAGCATAGAGGAGAACAGTTTTAAACTTTTGACAGCAACGATGTGATTGGTTTAGGGAGATATGGCAAAATCTGATTGGTCACTGAAAAGAGAGACACCCATAATCATCTGACATAGTAATAGCCCACGAGAGAGAGACCCAGAATGAATGAGAATGAATGAGATTGCACCCATAGTCTTCCTGACTGAATTTACGCATAAGCTTAATTTTGTCTTATTTCGACTGCTGTATGATTTCCCTGTTATTTGGTTGCTCAGTCTTGTTTACAGCCTGAAGCGTGCCCCGGTGAGCAGTTTCACTTAGTGCCGCCAAGCTTGTTTGACCAAGCTTTAAACTCCTGGGAGACTCTGCTAGAGGCGACTTCCAGCCCTGCGACGTCTTCACTGTGACAGCAGTCCGAAGCAGTTAGAGAGCTTAGCGGGACTTTGACACATTGATTTCCCTGAAATCGACCTATATCTGGATCTTTAGTCTGCCTCTCTTTCTGGCAGTAATGATGCCTCTGCAGTGTGCTGGTATCGTCTGTGGCGGTGCATTTCTAGCTCCTGTCACTACTGCACTCAGCTCAGCAGCAAAAAGCCCACGTCCAAACACACACGTAAGTGCGAACTGTAGCTGTTGGGCTCTAAAGGCAACATGGACAGCTCTTCACAGCTCCACTTCTGATATCAATTAGAAAGGCAAGTATCCTCTTTATCCACCATGGTAGAGGATGTTGAATCAGTGGGAGTGAGGCATGTGTATGTGGTTCACTCCTGTCCAGTTAAATGTACATACAGCAATAGCGACCAGTATTCAGGTGGACTGAATTGACAGCTGACAGTCTTGTGAAGACACTTTGGATTATGAGGACACTTTTTTTCTGGTCCTTTCAGCTGATCACGACTTTAGTGTTAAGCCTGTAACAGTGATGACATTAGGATACGGCCCTATAGGGAATGAATCTACAGATCGTTCCCACAAATATAGCAGAAATCAAAGTGTGTGTCAGTCTCCAGAGCTATGTTGTCTGAGCTGAGGCTTATGCAATCAGTGGGCCCTCAGATCAGCTGGCAGTGTGTGCCTGCCGAGCGTCATGGCAACCTGTCTCTGTGTGTAAGACTGTGTGTTAGTGAATGGAAGTGTTCATAACGAGAGGATGAGCACTAGTCTCCATCACAGTCACAGGATAAATCAACTCCTCATGTATGTAGCGGTGGTTAAATGAGGCTGATGTCATGGCTGGAAAACTCTGAAGCAGCTGCTCTGCTTGACTCGACGTCAACTGTTCACAGTCTTGATACAACATTGGCCACGTCATTGGACACGGACTGGGTGTGAGAGCACATGCAGGCAAAATCACTGTCATCTCATGAGGGACTGGCTGCCTCGAGATGAATGGTGTTAAGAGTCGGTATGTTTTGGAAAAAGCTGAGAAGGAAACTTGAACTACTAACGCTAACCTTTCTAAAAGGTTGACTTGAGTAAAAGAAGAGTATTCAGATTTTAATCAGCCTCTTTTGAAGTTGAGTGATCCCATAACTTTTCCTCTAGTCAAGTCAAGTCAATTTTATTTGTATAGCCCAATATCACAAATCACAAATTTTACTGAGGGAGCTTTACAATCTGTACATGATACTCTGACCTTTACAGTATGACCCTCTAATCGGATGAGAGAAATCTCCCCCCAAAAAAAACTTTTAACAGGGAAAAAATGGAAGTGTACAGAATAACAACAAAATGGAAAAACAACATAGACAATCCATATGACAAAATAAAAAACGATACATATAATGTGAAACATACATGAAGAGATGGATGCAGGAGATGTCAAGCAGCTTCCAGGCGTCGCCAAACAGATAGAGCCTGAGCAACACGACCTCCTCACCACCATGTAACCTAGAGAGAGGACCAGATTTTTGTTTTTAGATCTGTAGCGCCAACACAAGTTTCACATTTGGCAATTTCAGTTCAAATGTCCCAATAACTATTGTATGGATTGCCAAGAAATTTGTTACATTACACACATTCATGTTCCCCTCAGGATGAATTGTAATCATTTTTCTGATCCCCAGAGTTTTCATGTATTTGTTCAATACTTTAGTTTATGACCAAATACCTGTAAAACTAAATACATTTCAATCGGCCTCAGCTGTACCTTTTGTTTCAAATCAAATCAAAAATCAATCACTGCTAATTGACAAATGTTAGCATTTTAACATGCTAAACTCGCTAGACTCCATACTCCAGATCTTTAAAATACCTCATTTAAATTCCTTTCTTCTTTTACCCCTGGGTAATTTTATTCACTGACCTTATTTTGTGTAGTAAATTGTTTTGTAACAGTTGCTCAGAAATACATTATATAAGAAAGTTATTTATTCATCAGGATGTTCATTCACAGAGTTGTGGATTTAAGCAGCTCTTTTTATTCAGCACAAATCTGTCGAGTGATGCTCACTGGAAAGCCTGCGAAGTCGCGATAACCTCAGGTCTCCGTGTTAAGCTTAGCGCTCTCTACGCTCTGACTGGATATCATCAGGCATTGTGATAAGGAGGTGAGGCTTAGTGTGTGTGTGTGTGTGTGTGTGTGTGTGTGTGTGTGTGTGTGTTCTCTCCCCTTGTCCTGCCAGCCGATCTGACAACCCCTCCAACTATTTACGAGCTCAGCCGATTCCTCCCTCCCTCCCTTTATTAGCCCTATGAGACTGTTGCTAAATTTAGTCCCCTGTGCAATGTGTAGCCCCTCCAACACTGACACACTTACACACACACACACACACACACACACACACATACCTCTTCCACCCACACACACACACACACACACATATACAAACACAAAGACCGGAAAACTTTCATGTTTTCCAAATGCTGTTCTGGTGACCCTACAGTGCTGCAGTCGAGACTAAAAGGATTTGTCATTAAGGCCTGCTTTCTCTCTCACACATGATGAACGCACACAGAAAACACGTGGACCCTTGACTTGTTTGGATGACGCACTGAGAGAGCAGATGAACTAAAGTTTTTACTTCATGGAAACATGAAGTCATGGAGATATTCATGGCTTTGGCATTTCATTCCTACCAAAGATATTAACCCTCTCCATCTCCTCTCTTCTCTTCCAGGCGTTGTGTGGCTGCACCGTAAGCATTCCCACGCTGGAAAACCGCATCATCTCGCTCCCCTGTCACGACATCATCAAGCCCGGGACGGTGAAGCGACTCAGAGGAGAAGGCCTGCCTTTCCCCAAGAACCCGTCGCAGCGTGGTGACCTCATCGTGGAGTTTTCTGTCCGTTTTCCCGACAGGATTCCCCCTCAGTCCAGAGAGATTATCAGACAACACCTCCCCCAGTCGTAGGAGGACTCACCTTCAACCCCTCCACTGCCACACACTCCAGACTGAATGGCCCAAACCCAGAAAACCAACCCTTGATACTCCAATTCTGACCCTCATTGTCGTTTCCCTCCGCACCTCCAGTCCCCGTGTCCTCCTGAGTCAATGCACGCAGCATTGAACAGACGCTGTTGTTTGTAGGGACTTCACAGTGGGAGGATAAAGGAAGGATGCCTAGACGAATGGCGGTATCAGGATGTAATTATTTGTGTTTGTTTTGTGTTTTGGCCCAAGCACACACACACACACACACACAAACACACACACACACACACACAAACACACAGAGGATGGACTCAGCACAATTGTCTTTTCTTAACTCTGTTTTTTACGGATTCAACAGTGATTTTATATGCCATCCAACTCTCTGATCCTC
Source organism: Sebastes fasciatus (assembly GCF_043250625.1). Taxonomy (NCBI): domain Eukaryota; kingdom Metazoa; phylum Chordata; class Actinopteri; order Perciformes; family Sebastidae; genus Sebastes; species Sebastes fasciatus. The sequence goes on along the minus strand of NC_133800.1, from coordinate 17,563,741 downwards.
GTCTTTTTGTGATAGGATGAAGCGTGAGATATTTTTTAAAAAGACACATTTTTTTTCCAGGATTTTTTTTTCCAAAGAAAGTTATAAACAGGAGTATTTATTTCTACCTTGAGTGTACCAGCAGCTTCAGTGTGTTCGGTGCAAACTCCCCCCACCTGCCACCTGCCACCTGCTTTCCTCATGTTTTCAGTCTGATAACGCATCGTGCTTGAAGTCTGTAGGCCATTTAGTGAGACCTGTCTCCCCTAAAATCAGTTGGGTGCAACACCACAGCGCACGTTGCCCATGTTGCTCCAAATAATATTTGCGTATCTCAGCTGCATTGGGAAATCTGGGAATGACAATCACATCCAATAACAGCAGTGTAAGCTCGGATAATCTGCACATGATATGGGTGCTTTCCCTTCTGAACTGAATAGCCTCGCTCGCTATCTGAGGGACATTTAGGTGCCTTAGCCCGGTGTCATACCACATATGTGAACACACACACAGGTCACACTGTAACAAACACAACCAGCCATGTTGAGTGCACAGACGATGCCCTATGCTGTGTTAGACATTGCCATTGGGGGGCTGGTGATCCTGGACAAACAGTAAGTAAAGCAATGTAATGTCAATCACCATATTGTACTGTATGCGAGCAAGGACATTTTGCGGGAAAGATTTGATACAAAACTGCTGAATTTTTGCCAGTGCATCCCTGTAAAGTGCCGTACAAGTACAGGTTGGATTTCCCAGAGGAATGAAAGCATTGAATTAATCTGAAGTTTGTAGTAAATAGTCGAGATTTCTCTGGGAAAGCCAGCTTTGTTGTGTATATTCTGCTTTCTCTTGTGCCATTTGAAGGCCATGTCTCGGTGCTACTGTGAGCAGTGCCAAAAATAGACCCCCTCGGTGTCTACTTTTCGGTTTCATGGTTTCAGTTGGTGATTTGATAACTGCTTCTGTCCTCTGTAACATGTGTACATTGAACTTTACATCTGTTTTTTCAAGTAGAAAACACTGTTTAGGAAACAGGTTTTGTAATATTGCAGCAGCCGTTCTCTGTCTCAGCTGCAGGGGGCTCTGAAAGCTCCCTTCAGCTCTTCCTACTGTCCTTTACAGCAATGATAAGATGTATGTGTGAGTGTGGTTTATGCAGGCAGCACTAGTAGGTCCTATATATCATGTGTATGGAAAATGTTTGAATGCAACATGTTGATAAATGCACTTTTATGTCATAAAAGAGACTGATGAAACTATGAGGTGATGGAGAGACTTGAATGACTTGTCTGAGTGTGTGAGGAGCGTCCTGCCTCTCAGAGCCTCCGAGGACGCTGGACTGAACCAGAATGCACCAGTGCTGCTGCTGAGTGACGGTCACTGCTTATGTGCATTTGACAATATTTATGATCTTTTCAAAATGGCAACAAATAAACCAAATGTGTGAACTTAACGGTGTGTGTCTTTCAAGAATTACAAGCTACCTGAGTAGGACTTTGGTGTGGTGTGCACCTCAAACTTTCACCATAATGAGTATGTTTACATACTATACAGCTATAGATCTATAGAACCAGTGGACCAAACAACTGAACTGTATCAACAGTATTGAAAACCAGCTCCACCTCGACCAGCTACAACAGTGAGATGCTGCTTACACATGGATGCATTAGTAGTAAATCTAATAATGTCACATATAATAATAGATCAGTCACAGAGGCCATTATTCTGCAGAACAAGTCCTTTTACCTTTCATACTTTAAAGCCTCTGAACACCCACACAGGTGTTTTCAGTTATTCTGGCTGATCAGACCTCTGCTGAGGACTGTGTGGGTGAGTACAGACTGTAATTGACTGACATCTTCCTGAGTCTCCTGTTAGCTTTGTTGCACCTGTTAGGGGCGGTACAAATTACACCTCTTTCATTCTTATTGGTAGATGAAGATTTGTGAACTAATACATTCCCATCAATGCTCCGGCCCACCTTCAACCAGAGCAGAGGTCTAATCAGCCAGAAGAACTGAAAACACGTGTGGGTGTTCAGAGGCTTTGAGTACATTTTGCTGAAGGATTTTTACTAAAGGAGTATTTTTACATTAAAGCCATTGTTGTATTGGCTGTATTACTTAAATAAATAATGCAATAAAGCATCTGAGTACTTCTTCCACTACTGCTCATTCTCAGCTGGTACAGAAATGAGTGGCTGATGTTGAAGATGATCGGAAACCTGGATACTGGCATGATCATAACGGTATCCAGATTTCTGATTGTGATCATGCATACAGGGATATGTGAATAACCAGGTTTCTCAACATTAATAACACTCAATTGAGACTCAAAACTGAAATGATCTACAAACTAACTGATCTGCTATCAGGTCTTAGAAACCAACAAAAGGAAATCATTGGCAACATACAGTATGTGTAACTATGTGTTATGTCGGTGGGTGGAGTTTGGACCGTTTCCATTAGCCTGAGTTACAGATAAACAAAAGACTTTGACCTCAGCCTGTTAATATCCAGACGACCCTCAGCCGATCACTGCTCCGTCTATCAGAGCGATCCCAGGTAGGAACTAAAGTCTGGACTGAAAAATGAAGAGACTTTAATTCACTCTATGTTAATCTCGGTACTGTGTTAGAGCATTAGTGAATTACATGCTGTGTTCTGCTGCTGGGTCAGGAGGGAGTCAGGGGGGCTGATCTGTGTTAACAGACTCTGATCATGTGAAACAAATGCAGCGGTTGGTGAATGGTGTGTGTGTATCACATGGTAAGGATATAGCAGACAATTAGTGAACCATGGAAAGGCTCTGAGATGTGCTGCAGTAACACCACACTGTGACTAATGCCGTATACCTGTATCAGCTATTTCTGGCAATAAGGCTGGGTTCACAGAGGGTTTATATTTCCACTGAAACACACAGTGTGAAAAAAACTAATAACAAAAAGCAGGTCACCAAATGGTATTTTTGCTGCTTTGTGAAAGGCTAGAGTGTATGTACTGTATGTACACACACAACCTCTTGCTATAGTGCAGGAGTTAATGAATTCAGACGAGAGTGATAATCAGTAACAGAGTATTTGGACTTAGTCATGATGGCTGGGTCCAGTCCCAGAGGAGGCTATATGTGAACTCCTCACACCACTTCTCTGTCTCTGTCTCTCCTCAGGGTTGAAAACATGAGCGCCTTCGTGACTCTCTCCACGGGACAGAGGATGCCCGTGGTCGGGCTCGGCACATGGAAGAGCACTCCAGGACAGGTAGAAGTACCCTTAAACACAGGTTTTGTTTGTTAAGACTGAGCACATTTCTGGAAATTAAGTTAAAAATGATAAAACATAGTGTTTGGACTGTGTGTGTGTGTGTGTTCTCAGGTGAAGCAGTCAGTGCTGGCAGCTTTAGACTGTGGCTACAGACACATTGACTGTGCTGCTGCATACAGCAATGAACAGGAGGTGGGAGAAGCTCTGTCCACCAGGGTCGGCCCTGGGAAGGTGAGGATCTCTGGGTCAGCTTGAATCACACGTTGAGCTCATTTTTGACCTTGGAAACAGCAGTTGACAAAACAACTCAAGATCAGTTTTCATTTAAAACAAAGCTCAAACAAAGTCAAAATCAGCGTAAATATTCAGTTACTAAGATGTTAAAGTTAATGTTGGGTTTGAGTTCACAGAGGGGTTAAGGTTTTAATTCATTCTGGGTTAAGATTACAAAGTCTACAAATGCAGGAAGTTTATTATGACACTTTTTTAAGCGTCTACTCATAAACCTTTAATAATTAACTGAATATCAAGATCAGAGCAAGTATTGCTGAAACATTTTCAACAACAAATGTTTTGTATACCCATTTCCCTCCAGGCTCTCCGTCGTGAGGAGGTGTTTGTAACCTCCAAACTGTGGAACACCAAACACCACCCGGAGGATGTTGAGGAGGCCTGCAGGACCAGTCTGGCCCACCTGGGTCTCTCATATCTGGACCTGTACCTTATACACTGGCCCATGGCATTTCAGTGAGCAGCTGCACACAATTAACGGATGTTGTCTCCACGTGGGTATCGTTGTGTGGATCAGTGTGAAATGAGCCTTTGTGTATGTGTATGTCTCAGGCGGGGGAAGGAGCTGATGCCTCGACTGGAAGATGGAAGCATTTGTTACTCTGACACACACTACAGAGATACGTGGGCGGCCATGGAGAGCCTGGTGGACAAAGGTCTTGTCAAAGCTATAGGACTGTCCAACTTCAACGCTAGGCAGACTGATGACATCATCAGCATCGCCAGACACACACCTGTGGTGAACCAGGTGCGATGTGGCTTTCTCATGGGTCAAAATAAATACATTCGATAGGGTTTTATTGACAATGTGTAATTCAGAAATAGACTTGAAAACTGTTGTGTGTCTCATTGTGCCACAGGTGGAATGCCATCCGTATTTATCTCAAGCAGATCTCCTGTCTCACTGTCGGTCTGTGTAACTGCAGATTAACACATTTTCATTTTCTTTGAGGTCAATTCCATCAGCTGGTGTTCCCATTGTGTCAGTAACAGTGCATTACTCTGCCTCAGGTCAATGGCAGTCTGTGTGACAGCCTACAGTCCTCTGGGCAGCGGAGACAGACCCTGGGCCTCTCCTGATGAACCAAGTCTGCTACAGGATCCTCAACTGGGGGCTATCGCCCAGAGATACCAGAAAACACCTGCCCAGCTCATACTCAGGTAAAGCCTCAACTTAAAAAATAACTTGTAAGCTCAGATGTACAGATCAAACCCTGACCTCTTTGGCTTAAACCTTTGGTGTCCTTCTGGCAGGTGGCACGTTCAGAGGGGTGTCGTGTGTATCCCTAAAAGTGTGACGCCCTCCAGGATCCAGCAGAACTTGCAGGTGTTTGACTTTTCCCTGTCAGAAGACGACATGAAGCTGATTGAATCCTTCAATCGCAACGAGCGCTTCATCGTCCCAGCAGTCGAGGTGAGTCATTTATCTTACGACACCTCACAAGATTTTAACAGGACGTCCCAATCAGAGCACATAGACCGATGACTTCTGTTTTTATACGTACGACAGCCATCTCAGTCCAAAATTAACTTAAAGCTCAACTGCTGTTGACTCACAGATGACACCACATGGCTGACACATCAGCCTGTTTTAGATCTCCATAAATCTCCGATATGCACAGGGGATACGGCTTCTTAGAAAGCTGGACTATAGCAATCTGGGTCTAAGTAATGGGTCCTGTAGTTTTCTATGTTGTAAAAAAACCCTCATATATAGCTATATAGTGAGCATAACTAACTCATTGTCACGTTTTTTTTTTTACAGAGGGACGGCAAGAGAGTGTGGAGAGATGCAGAACATCCTCATTTCCCCTTCAATGATCCTTACTGAGCCTACACACAAGGAATTGGGTTTTTAAAGAGGATTGTCACACACTGAAGAAACCACATTTCTAAACTGAATTCAAATGATTAAATGTATTTTCCTTTTTCTCTTTGGGAAGAATGTCATGAATTGAATAATAATAATAAATATGTTTTTCCAGTCACTTCTCTACTGAGATTGCAGTGAAGAAAAAAGTGACTTCCACTGCCAGAGTGACACTATGTGGTCAGTAACTGAACTGCCTCTCTGCACAGTGACAATAGCTTTAACCACCTGCATGTGTCACAGAATGAAGATTCGTTCAAGGTTAAATCATCACTGAACCACTGCAGCAGCAGCAGCACGACTCTCAGAGCTTAAACTTTCATCATGTTGCACTTCTGAAAACAACTGATCAACAATTAATTATCCTATGAAAACCTTTTCAGTGTCCGGAAGAATTAAGTGTAGGGCTGTACCGAATACAATTTTTTGGGCTTCGAAGAGAACAAATATTCAAAGTTATTAGAAGCTTCGGGACAGTGCCGCTGCCACACTACTGTACATGCACTTCTATACAAACAGTGATATGCATCTGAGAACAATTAATGGTAATTAATGTTGAATATGAATAATGTTATTCCTTATTTCATGGGCCATTTGGGGATTTATATATTAAAAAAACAACGAAGCATTCAAATACTGATTTGGAGATCGATTACCATGACAACGGTCAAAGCTTTGAAGCATTCGGGTCAGCTCTAATTAAGTGTATAATTATTGTGAAAACCCATTCATCCCTCTCCCACTCCATGTTTCTCGTGTGTCTATACTGTGAAACTATAAAATAAATATCCTTAGAAAAATTGCATGACAAACACAAATGTAGACCATTACTATGTCTGCAACACAAAGAGTACAGATATCCTGAATCAGACAGAATGTACATGAACTCTGTATCAATAAAGAAGTTTCAAACGGACACTAATAACACTTCCATTTTGTGAGATTTTATTTTCAACAACATAACCTTGACAAATTTGTAATACATTATATGCTACGGTTTATTTAAAAAAAAAAAAGAGGAAGTCATAAGCAATATGTTTTTTTCTTTTCTTTCTTATAGTCTAGCATAGAATCCCGTCACTAAAGCCATTCATGTTGGTTGTGATATACTGAGAATGAGGCCACTCAATAACACCCCCCCACCCCACCCACCCCTCCCTCCCCAATCTGCATCAGTCACTCACCTTCCATTTCCAACATCCCCGTACCCCCACCCACATCAAAGCCAGGGCAAACCAAGCGGCTACATGCTTTCTCCAAGGGAAGTCATACAAAAAAAAGGAACACATGAAAGAAGCACAAAGTCCTAAAAATGTGGAATCTGGTGAGAATTTGTACAGGTGTGATCCCGGTACTGACCACTGTGGGGCAGTGTACATTTATCCGTAAAGGTCATCGTCGTTGTCTTCATTGAACACTGGACCACTGCCAGTTCCTCCTGAGCCATGGGTTGGACCGCTGCCGCCTGCAGCACTGGAGGGAAACCTGGAAGATACAGAAGAGTCATTTACCATTTTATAGGGAGATTATTATATCATACAGCAACTAGTATTTCTGGCAAGTACTTTAGTGTTAAGTAATAACCATTTTCTGTAGTCAGTGATTCTAGGAAAATGCCATGACTGATATGATAAAGTTTTTTTAAACATGCAGATTATTTCTAATATCTGTATGGACAAGAGAATTAAATACACGGCTACAAACACTCATGCTAATACAAAATGTCAGAAAACGTACCTGAAGCTGCCAAAGCCGCGGCTCTGCTGCAGTGTCTGAGCAAACATCTCATATTTGCGGATATCATTGTCACTGACAGAGCGACGAGCGAATCGCATTGCCTCCTCAAAGTGGTCCTTCCTGATCTCTGGCACAGGATCATCCTCTTCCACCTCCTATGAAAAAGAAGGAAAAAAAAGACATGGGAGAGTGTTACTAACAGGAAAAAACATCTAAAGCAGCAGCAGTAGAGCAGTAGTGTGCAGATGCTCAAGGGTACAGAGGAAGCACTGACCATAGCTGATGGGTTGGTCTGCCTCTCCCTCTCTCTGCGGATCTCATTCTCGATGCTCTCTCTGATGGCCAGCTTACACGCCCGCTGGCAGATCTCTGTAAGATCGGCTCCAGAGAAGCCATTGGTCATCTTTGCCAGGAAGTCCAAGTCCACATCCTGTCAACAAACGCATTACAAAATATAAAAAAAAAGGTTTAAGTTTAGAAGTGTATGATTCATACTGATTCTCTTTCGATTAAATTCTGATGAAGTTTATTTAAATCATAATTGTTTTTCTTTGCATCATGCTCCTACAGGGGATTTTCAAGTTTCATGAAGCAAACCTGATATTTATTTTAACATAAACTGAAGTATTATAAGAACAGTTCATCGAAGAAGCAACATGGTAGGGCAAAAATAAACTCTGACTTCTAATGGTCTAAAGAAGCCCTGAAAATAAAAAAAAAGGCCTACATACAATCCTTTAAAAAAACAACAACTAAGAAACTGTAACAATCAGTAGCAGCGCTGTCACCTTGCTGATGGGGCTCTTGCGGAGGTTGGCCTTCAGGATGCTCATCCTGCTCTTCTCGTCGGGCAGGGGGATGTAGATGAGCTGATCCAGACGGCCGGGTCTCAGGATGGCAGGGTCGATGATGTCTGGTCTGTTTGTGGCTCCAATGATGAAGACGTTCTTCTTGCTGGACATTCCGTCCATCTCGGTCAGGATCTGGTTGATGACACGGTCGGCCGCTCCGCCACCATCTCCCACGTTGCCGCCACGGGCCTTGGCTATGGAGTCCAGCTCATCAAAGAAGAGAACGCATGGGGCTGCTTGACGGGCCTGGAAACATCACACGGACACACAAAACGGGCTTAATGTAGAAATTAATTCTGTGGAGTGAAATTGAAGCATGTGGTTGTTCTGTGGATTAAATTTATAACATTTAATTTTGTATTTCCCTCTGCACGAAAGTTCTACGACAGACCCAGCAACAACATTCTTACCTTGTCAAAGATCTCTCTGACGTTGGCCTCAGACTCTCCGAACCACATGGTGAGCAGCTCAGGTCCTTTGATGGAGATGAAATTTGCCTGGCACTCGTTGGCGATGGCTTTGGCCAGCAGAGTCTTACCACAACCAGGGGGACCATAGAACAGCACGCCCTTGGATGGGGTCATGCCAAACTTGAGGAACTTTTCTGGGTGCTCCACTGGGTACTGGATTTAAAGAGGGAGAAAAACACAGCAAGAGAAAACATTAAAATTTTACATTTTATGATACATCAGTTTCAGACATAATCTTACTTATGGAAGAGGTTCATACCTGCACCAACTCCTGCAGCTCCCTCTTGACATCATCCAGACCTCCGATGTCCTCCCAGGTGATGTTGGGAACCTCAACAACTGTCTCCCTCAGTGCAGATGGGTTGCTCTGGCTCAGGGCCCACTGCAGGACAGCGGTGAGCATGTTAGTAAGGGCTCACAGGACCAATATAAGCCAAGTGAAAACATATTTCTCTCACCATATACAAAGGACCATATCTCCGCTCTTACCTTGAAGTCATCCATAGTAACCGCAAGCGAGTTCATGACTTCAGCATCAATGGTCTCATCCTCAAGGTCGATCAGGTCCATCTTCTTCCTGATGGCCTGCAGGGCAGCCTCGGAGCAGAGAGCAGCCAGATCTGCACCCACGTGTCCATGGGTCTCATTGGCTACCTATATAAAGATACGGAGAGCTCAATATCACTTTCCTGTCCAGAATCCTACACAACACACCTTCATTAAGTATAACCATGAACACTGCTACTGCCATTTCACATTAAATAGATACTGTCAGATTCCATGTGAGTTAATTAGACTGCAATTTACAGTGTAGTTACTTGGAACTCACAGGTGATATTAATAATAACCACATGACTATCTTCAAGGAGGCAGTGTGTTGTGTGGTGTCACCTGACTGCAGGAAAATAATTATGAGTACAAACCTGTTCCAAGTCAACATCGTCAGACAGTTTCATGTTCTTGGTGTGAATCTGGAGTATCTCCAATCTGCCAGTGGCGTCAGGGATGCCAATGTCCACCTCCCTATCAAAACGACCTGCAGGTAGGAGGTTCAAACACACACGTATTAGGTCCAACTGAAATAGGCTAAGAGTCTGCAGGAATTATTACTTATTGCCTCCTCTCTACTGGTGTGGCAGCAGAAGTAATATTTCAGATCGTACATACGAGTTGTAAAAGTAACATTTTACAAAGCGTCAGTATTTGATGAATAGGCAAGATCCAATTCCAACCCTTTGTCAAGGCTGTCAGAAACTTCCCATCTCACGCCTTTAAAACTGTGAAACTGCACAGCATTGTTAGAAACTGACCCACTACTGAACTGCAGAGCCCACAAAATAAACAGCAGCCAGCAGTTTCAATCAGCGATATGACAACATGCTTTAGTGAGCCGTGCACACACAGAGCAGCTTCCGGTTATATCAAGCAAGAAACAGGAACTTTGAATCTATTGTAGCAACATTTCTTATGTGCACAACTCCACTAAAGTGATGCTGTTGTTTGAAAATTACATTTGAATTAGCTGGAGATTGATAAGGACAGTGTGAGATTACTGTAGCAAAAAACTATGAATATAATACTAAACACTACAGGCCTCTAAACTAAATATTCTAGGAAACCAGACTATATTTTAATGCAAAGCTTTTCAGCAATTAAACATCTTTACATTGCTTTACTGGTCTTAAATACAGGCCTGTTGTTGGCCATGTGAGCACTGTGCAGTGCAGGCAATAAATAAATAAAAGCATAATAAAAATATATATATATATATATTAAACTACTTACGGATAAGTGTTTGATCTAATATTTAACAGGGCTAAAATCAGGGGGAAACACGTGATAGATACATCCCTAATAATTGATGAGTTAAACATAACCAATAGGAATGATTCCAAAACAATAGTGAGACCTGGGTTATAAGAATTACATTACTACTTATATTCACTACTTTCTGCATAGATCTGACTTGTATACTTCTTCTAGTTCTCAACTACTGCAGTAACTGAACACACGGTTAACGCAGATAATTTACCAAATCTCCTGAGAGCTGGGTCAATGCTGTTGGGTCTGTTGGTGGCAGCCATGACGATGACATGAGCTCTCTGTTTCAGGCCGTCCATAAGTGTCAGCAGCTGGGAAACAATACGCCTCTCCACTTCTCCATGGGTCTACAAAAAACACACCATACATTGTTGCTATACAATTCACATTTTTTTAGACATTAGTTCCTTGAAGACTTTGAGCACTTGCCGGTATATTCGTCATACTGATCACTTGCCAAAGCCCCCCCCCCCCAACAGCTATATATTAAATTAGTGTAAGAAAGATTACTGTTCAAAGTGAAATACCAAAACATGAGAAGAAATGATGCATAAATAGAAACACTCATAAATCATGGACACTAATGTAATTCAGCTAGCCATCGAGTTTTCCTCTCTTCCCGCTCACCTTCTCTCTCTTAGGAGCGATGGCGTCAAGCTCATCAATAAAGATGATGGCAGGAGCGTTCTTCTCTGCTTCCTCGAAGGCCTTTCTCAGGTTACTCTCGCTCTCTCCTGCCAGCTTACTCATGATCTCAGGACCTAAAAACGGAAAGCCAAACATTTTGATTTCAGAGGAAATGTAACTTCATATACTCAAATTGTACATTCAAATAGTATGCATTAATCACAAGATAAACCCTGTCCCATCTAAACACTCCAGTAATTGATAAAAACACTGTAGTGTCTGAGACACATGAATACAGCACATGCATGGAAAAACTACAAGTGAAATAGAGTATTAAACATGCAATATCATTTTCCTAAGTGAACCTTTATCCTAGGAGATGACACGTATTTTACAACTGAACTTTACAATGTTGAGTTGCACTCCTTGCAGCTAGCTGATAAGATGTCTTCTTTTATAAAGCTCAGCTAATTTCATATCATTCTGAAGAGATGAGTGTAATGATCTAAAATGATGCAGAAATTTAATTTAGTTCCTTACTCTAGTTGTTGCTTAGATATACAAGTATTTATCAGAATTGTAACCAACTACAAGGCAATGCTTTCAGGGACAGACACGGTATTATCAAAAAATGCCCCTACTAGGAATAAGGGTCTATAGAGGATAAATAGAGGTGGGCGTTCACACCATTAATCAGGAAGAAGAAAGCTCCAGTTTCATTGGCTACGGCTCTGGCAATCAAGGTCTTTCCAGTTCCAGGGGGTCCATATAGCAGGATACCACGTGGGGGCTGAAAAGGGGGTAAAAATGAATATAATAATGATGACATCATTACAAACAGAACGTAAATCAAACCAAAACAAAAAGCAGCATACAAGTTGTGAGGTAGTGCGTTTACTTCTTGTGATTAAACACTTGAAATATACTGTATATCACACATATTTACCATATTATTATTTTTTTAAGTTACACAGGCTCACTTTAAAGTCTACAATGGGGCCCAAATGTGCTTACTTTCTGTGCAGATCAAAAGGGTGCCTTACCTTGACTCCAATGGCCTTGAACAGTGCAGGGTGTCTAAGAGGCAGCTCCACCATCTCTTTGATCTGAGCTAACTGCTTCCTCACTCCTCCAATGTCATCATAGCCCACCTCGTTCAGGGACTCTTCCTCATCCTGCATGTTCAAAACACAAGATGTTCAAATTTCAACACGGTTTATATTTGCTAAATGCTAACCCATGCAATGGGTGTGTACCTGCTACCCACCTCTCTCCTGATTGGCTCTCCCTCACAGTGGATGACTGTGTCAGGAGCAACGATGCAGTAGGGAGAGGGGTCGGTCTCTACCACCTTGAACTCCACAGCACGCATGCCTCCTCTGACCAGGAAAATATCACCTTCAAAAGGGTAAAAGAAAACAAGGTTTACTTTACCACTCTAACAGAGCTGCACGTTATACATTGAAACATTTGATCAACCAGGTAAAATAAAATCTTTGTTTTTACAATGAAAACTTGTACTTACCTTTGCGGATTGGCCTGTAAGCCTCCAGAAAGTATGGCTTCAGGTAGACCTCAAACAGGTTGCCAGTAATTCCTTCTACTGTGTCATCTATTGGGAGGACGTGGATCCTCTTTCCATACTTCACATCAGGACATGGCTGAATGCTGAAGGAGATGTTAGAGTAAACACCACTTTGTTTTGTTTTTTTAAAGGACTGTGGAAAGAATTTAAGACAAGTGTATGCTTTTCCTCACCTGATGACATCACCCAGTCTGACCCTCAGATTGTTGCGGACCACCCTGTTCATGCGAACCTTTTCATCGGAGCAGGTGTCGTCAGACAGCACAATGCACACAGTCTCCCGCCTCTTCTTACCCTTCATCAGCACTGTGTCTCCACGGAAGAGCTGCAGCTCGTCCATCTTGGTCTTAAGAGATATTAAACAAAGTTATTCTCTGCATCTCAGTGTTATTTCATTCACAATATCAAGATGATAGTTGGAATTTGTAGATATGCATAAAGCCTTCTGGATGTCTACCTGAGAGAGAGAGACCACACTGTTGTCTTCATTGATGGATTCATCAACAATCAGTCTGTTGGGTCTGCTCTTCTGTTTCAGAATTGCAGTGGCTAGATCATCATTTTTGGATCTATGAAGAGAAAAAGATAACAAGTTGTAGGTCAAACAAATCCCTCTTATTGTGCAACTCAAGCTGCTCAAGTTAGTAAGTCATTGGGTAATAGAAAAACATTGAGCAGGCCCCCTAGGGGGCTCTGTGAAACTTCTCAGAGTTTCTGGTTTAGTTTCTCCGGTACGTCTAGGGGGATATGGAAAACATCTATTACAGGACAGCTTTCTGTCTTCAGAGGATCAATATGGTGAACTCCTTCCTCAAAGAGCTCTGAATGGATGATTACTGGTATCATATTAAATTCAATAGTGTCTGAAGAGAAATCAGGTATACTTAGTACTACAGGGTTTACGATTCAAAATATTGCGATATATTGCGGTACTGTAAGCAAGACAATATATTGCCAATTAAAAAAATCTAATTTTAGGAAAACTGTCATAGTATAAAAAAACACCGCCATATGCATAAATGCATTTTAAAAAAAAACTTTTTTATGCAAATCAGATGGATCTACATAGGCATTTATCACAGACGGCACATATCTGCAAATAAAATAAAGTATTGACTGAGTTAATCTTTGCATGTAAACTACTAATTAGAATTCAATACAGAGTTTTTGAGAATTGATAGATACAGTATCACAAAACATAATATTGCAATACTCTATTTTCTTCCACCCCTAGTAAACACTGAGTCAGTGGCAACAGACAGTAGAAATATGGATCATGTAACCTTAATCCCTGACTATTTTTAATTTAGGAATTGCTTTTTAACAATAATATTTCTTAATATAAGGATTCTGCCATCGTGGCAGGTGTCCTGAAATTTTTTTGCCTGCCACAGCCAACATGTACCCTGTTATTTGGCAGGTGGCAGGTGCTAAATTCATTCCCTGGTTGTGTGTATATGTCATTATTTTGTACATTAATATAACAGTTAATAAGAATAAATAATTAGGTATTGGATGTAACCGTAAGTGTAAACAGGTCGTTTACACAACTAGCCAATTACCATGACGAAACGTTATCTACGGATAAGAGGATCAATATAAGAGCTCTGATGGACAATTACTGGTATCATATTAAATCCTATAGTGTCTGAAGAGACATCAGGTATGCTTAGTACTCAGGCATGTGTACTTTTACTATTGATTGTTTGTGTTTTGTATTGGTTATTGTGAATGTATTGTCTCTGTACTTCATATAAGCACATCGAAGAATAACAATTGCACATCAACTTGTAATATAAATCATATGAAGTCAATTGTAATGACCTAATATTCTATTGTGTGTGTACATGTCATTATTGTGTAAATTAATATAACAGTAACTAAGAATAAATAATGATGTATTGATGTAAGTGTAAAACAGGTCGTTTATACAACTAGTGAGAATTACCATGACGAAACGTTACCTACGGATACTATCATGCGTACATTCAAAAACACGAACCAGAAACTCAAGTTAAGGTTCAAATGTGTTTCCAGAAAAGTCTAGAGACCGGTTCTGTAGTTTCTCTTTCATCGTGTTGTTAGCATGCTAACGCTTAGAGGCTAGCCTCGCAGCTAGCTGACTGCCTGGCCGAGCCAGCAGATGACACAGCAAAAGAACTAGAAAGAAACTTTGTTAGCCAGCGATAGATAGGATTCCTCCACATGAAAGACTACAGTTACGTGACTTTAAATACATCAGCTGCCGACGTAAACATGAGCTACAGAGATGAGGAAACGTGTTAATCCAACGAGTGTTAAGCTAACAGCAAAGATATGTAGAATGAACAGCCTGTTAGCATGCTAGTTAGCACTGTGTTGCTAACTAGCCATCTGGATGACTAGCCTTTAACGCTGGAGGTTTTATTCAGACAACTTTATGTATCCCCAAGGAGGCTATTTATGTGTAGCATTCCCAGTCTATACAACAAACAATAATTAGTTTTAAGTCAGTGAAAGGAAACATATTAAAAGGCATGGAGCAGTTGAATGGAGAAGTTACAATAAGAACCATATAAATACACAGGATTATAACAATAAAAAGCCAAAAAATAAGAAACAATATATAAGAACTATTGACTTTAAGTGTAAGCCATTTGCTTGGTAGATTTATATTTAATCCATTTAAAATGTGGACATGAAAACAGGCTATTAGGCCAACTGTGTCTTAGTCTAATGCCATTTGCTAGGGACAAGTTACAATAAGAACCATATAAATACACAGGATTAAAACAATAAAAAGCCAAAAAATAAGACACAATATATAAGAGCTATTGCCCCTTAATCTGATTTAATTTGCTTGGTAGATTTATGTTTAATCCATTTACAATTTGGACATGAAAGCAGGCTGTTAGCCGGGCGGATAGGCCGAAATGTCTTGATGGTGATGGTGTCTGGCTTTGGCCTTGACTCTAATGCTAAGCTACCGTTAGCATTCAAACACGACAGCGATGACTGCGCTTTGTCAGAGTCGCTGTCACACACGCTGGATGATTTAACACTATTAACTAAACAAACACAGCCGTGTGGGTGAGTGGATGGCAACAACACCGTCGTGGTAACTGTCAGTGGATTTGTAATGTTATTCAACCGAGAGGATACAAAGTGCGGAGGCTGAAGTAGCTGACCTCGTTAGCATCGAGCTAACTTTAGTAAACTAACGTCTTCTGAGCTCATTCTGAGCAGTAAAACCGTGTTTTTAATAAGGACTGAAAGGTGTACTTACTCCCCTCCCGAGGCCATGATCGTCCACCTGGTTTACTGTTAATAAATAAAGAAATTCTAGCTAAATGTTTAAGAGGATTTTAACCGGTTCTGTCGACGTTCCTCTGTGATTTCACACTAAAACAGCAGCGGTTTCCTTCTTCTTCTGTACTGTTATACCACGGAGCTGGACGCATCCTGGATTCTGATTGGCTGGATGGGCTGTCAATCAGGGCAGGCAGCCAATGAGAGGAGCTGGAGTCTGACGTCAGGGAGGATATTGTGGATGTTTGGCCAGTTACAACTGAGAGGGGTGTTACTGTTTTCACCAGCTTTTCTCTGATTGGTCGTTTACGGATGTCACCAAACTTCTGTCATCCAATCACTTTGCACCGCGTTTGTTACTGAATTGTATAAACATTTTATTTTTTTACTCTTGATTAAGAGCATACATGCAAAAACTATGCCAAAAGAAATGGGAAAATTTATTTGTGCGTTTTATTTAAGATAAGATAAGATATTCCTTTATTAGTCCAGCAGTGGGGACATTTGCAGTGTACAGGAGCAAAGGGGATAGTGCAAAAAACAAGATGCATCAGTTAACAGTAAAAAAAAAAGAAAAAAAAAAGAGCTAAACAAAGTGTAACAAAATATGAACCATTTAAATAGAAGGCAGTATAAAAATAGGAGCAGTATATACAGTATTGACAATAAACAGACAATAAACAAAATTGCATAAGTGTAAAATGATATTGCACAGTGAGAATGAATGAATGAATGAAATTCCACCTGAAAATATCAGGTTCTTGTCAGTTTTTTGGTGTGTAAGTGTTTGTGGTCTAATGGGAGCAGTGCTGGTTGTGGAGTGTGACAGCTGCAGGAATGACATTTTAGAGCAGCAAACAGTTTATGGTGTGTATCTTCTGAATTAGTATATATTGTGCTTTATCTTGAAAACCATTATCAATTACTAAAGTAACTGTTTATTACTCTTGCCTGGACAAAATACACATTCTATTTCCAACAAGCCAGTTCAGACCCCCAGTTTCATTTACGCCTGTCACCAAACTTCTGTCATCCAATTACATTGCACCGCGTTGTTACTGAAGAATTGTATAAACATATAAACAGCATATGCAAAACTATGCAAAGGAACGGAACAAATTTATTTGTATTTGTAGGAGCAATCCATACGGAAATCTGTATAAATGGGCATTTTAGAGCAGCAAACAGTTTATGGGGTGTATCTTCTGAAGTATTATGTATTGTGCTTTATCTTGAAAATCATTATCAATTATTAAAGTAACAGTGTTTATTACTCTTGCCTGGACAAAATAAACATTTTATTTCCTACAAGTCAGTTCAGACCTCCAGTGACCAAACTACAGTATGTCAAGACAAGTAATCTTCATTTCATGCATAAATCACCTGCCAGGTTTACCACCCACACTATGTCTCGAACACTGTAAGCCCTTTCAGGATGCTTCATCGTACTGTCCCAATAGATACATGTTTGTTGTGGGTAAGGGTTTCAGTTCACGGGCCAGAGAAAGTTGATCCTGTTCCGTAAGTGATAGGGTATTCTTCTTTTGTCTCTCTCTAGGCTGTCAAGGTAGGACCAAGTTCCTGTATTCTGCGGCGCAGCTCCGTGGAGTCCAACAGAGGGCCAGATTGAGGTTCCTGTAGGTACACAGAAAGACTCCTGCAACACACAAGGCATATAGCAGTTAGAAGGAGAGTGACATCACAGCATAGTAAATGTGCTCTGTCTAAAGCAGCAAGAGACTGATTAAACTACTAGGGGCATACATTTTTATTTTCTTGAAATTTATCCTGTTTAGACCTAGTATCTTAAATCAGCACATATTCAGATTGTGTCCCAACTGTGACAGACTCCAGTTCATAAGTGGCATCAGAATACATCCCAAACGAATTTTGAGTAAACACTTGTGATCAGATTTTAGCGTCCCTGTTTATATTTGAGTTTATCTGTAGGAAAATGTGTCTGCAGAAGAGAAAAAAGTTAACATTTGCACATGGCCATCTGGACCAAACAGCTAGAGAAAATGATAGTAGTCCCTCTTTGATGCATCGCCCCAGGTGTAAGTCTACAGTTGAAATCGCTATTTTTTGCTTTATAATACATATTGTAATTTTGTCAATCTATACAATGGAATATGGTGAACCACTTAACATTATGCATTTCTCGTTGTCTAACTTAATTACTTCAGTTAATTATATATTGGAGTTCATGTTACCAGGTGATGACATTTTCCCTTCATACCAACAACAATGAGGGGAAACAACATGATACTATACCAGATGCTTCATAGTTTTGCTGTTATTTAAAATTAAAAAATAGTCAACAGCGATCTTAAAAACTCAGAGATCTTTAGAATATAAATCAAATGTTTTTGTGAAAATTTTGTCTTGCACTTTAAAGTTTAGCAAACTAAAATCTTTAGTGTGGTTCACCCTGTGTTCACCCCACTCTACACAGTGCATGGTCACATGGGTTCCCGACACCTCTGAGTGTGGTTACAATCAAATCAGTTGGTTTTGGGCACAGTCACACATGTATGTAGAGCTGTACACGTGTAACCAGGTCACCCGCGAAGCATTTTGTGTGAACAGTGTGAACAAAGTGTGTGACATACTGCACACTATAAACCACAAAGCCAGTGAATATAAGAATGCCAGTGTCTTACTCTACTGAGGATTGTGGGGTGACGCTCCAGGTCTTTTCCCAACAAGTTGCTGCCTCCCGCCTCCTGCCAAGCCTCCACAGCACCTCACCACACCACAGCCCTGCACCCACACACTCTGAGACAGCACATACAACATGATTACATCTTCCAACATAAGACCACGCATACCAATTACAGATTCACTACAGTCCTACAGTACATTCGTGTCAAATTGATACAGTTCTTGGCTCATACATGTGCAGGTGTGTAGGTGTTATGTGTAAAAACCTCTAAAATAAGATGTGAAGATCATAGTTAAAGTTTACATTTAATATCTGCTCCTCATTAAAGAACAGAGATGATTTGTGGAACATTAGTTTCATTTTCATTCAGACCCTTTTATATAGGCATTGAACAGACAAACACTGTTCAAATCGTAGTTCATAATGCTCAAGTTTGTGCATTGAGTGCATATGACTGACCTTAACTTGCCTCTGCCCTAGCGCAATGACATGAATCCTGTGTCAAAAATAGCTTCATGCTCTGCTGTCTATATCATTAAGTTACAGTTGTGTTGTGTATACAGTACCTGGGCATGCCTGCATGCTGAGCTGTAGGTCTCTCAGTGCCTCTCTCAGTCGGTCTGTCTGGGTGAAGCTGATGCCCCTACCAGCTAGTGAAAGCCCCTTCAGCCTCTGGAGGACACACAGATCTGTTCCCTGCTTGCCAACCATATCTGCACTGGGGATCTGTGGTGGGAAGTCTGTAAGGGAACAATCAACAGAATAAAATGTAACAGAAGCTGTAGGGTGTGTAAAAAGGTCAATTTCTCTCCAAAGTATCAAAAAAGTCAGAAAAGCACTCACCTCTCTTTTTAAAGTGCACCTTCACCAGCAGGTTGAAACACCTGTAATGCAAAATACAATATCATGTGTTTGTTTATAATTCCAAAAACTGATGACAGATGGCAAGCCAATTTCATTTTACAGACCTTGTGTAGTGAGTCACAGCTTGTTTCCAGTCCCTCAGGTGAGTGTGGCAGTGACCCTGGAGGAGGTAGGCAGCTCCCACCCAGAGCAGCATCCCCATCCTATCCTCACCCTCTCCACTGAGAGCCCTAGTCTCAGCCTCACATGTCTTCTCTGGCTCTTCCAACACCATCTTCTCTGGCAGCAGCTCCAGTGTTGTAGTGATGACTTCATCGCACAGCGCCATGCAATCAGCTGGCCGTCGGGCCATGAGCAAGGCAGCGCCGGCCTGCAGGTACAGCTCAGGCAATTTGGGGAGGGGAGGGCCCTCAGCATGCAGCTGAGGCAGAGGCAAACAGATGTCAGATTCTTCTCTGTGGCAAACACATTATGACTTCTCACAAATGAGCTCATAGCATGCATATATAAATATATCCAAAGCTGACTGTTAAATTATGTTGTGTGTATGACAGTGTTTTCAGTCTTACTCCATGTTGATCTTCTGAGTGAAGAGCAGCCAGCAGGTCCAAATAATATTCCACACCCTCTGACACCCTGAAGAAAAAGCACCCACTTAACTACAATGTGGGTCCTAATGTATACTATACTGTATGTACTACTACTCTCATCTCCATCTACGTTTTCTGGGTTATTAGCAGTGGTCGGGTGCCAGTAAAAGAGTGTGCTGGTCTTCTCACCTCCCGTGGAGCACACACTTCAGGGCCAGATTGTGAAGGACAGAGAGGGCAGAGGGAACTGAGAGCAGGCTGCTCAGTGATTGGCTGCGCAGCAGTGAGGACAGGGAGAGGAGATGAGTCCCAGCCAGAGCAGGCTCTGTGGCAGAGGGCAACATCAAAGTCTGTGGGACAAGAGAGGCTTCATGTTTCAGTACGCAGACGTACACTTACATGAATATGTGTCAGTGTCCCAAATAAACTTTTTGGCTCTCCTGCTAAGGGCTATTCCACTACAACAAAGGCAGAGAATATTAAATATTATAAATATATAAAAATAATGTATCTACATCTACAAGACAAACATTTTACAGGCATTTGGCATCTTTCTTTGCTTTCCCTGTATGTACTGATTACTTATGCTACTCACTGAGTGAAGCAAACGAAGAGCTTGTATCTCAGCCTGTGTGTTGCCAAGCTGTCTGTAGATGAGCATGCTCTGGTACAGAGCACACACACACCGGGAGTCTGTCTCCAGTGCCTTCCTGTAACACTGCAATGCCATCTGAGGGCGCGTCTGGAGACAAATGCAAACACAAACTCTCACTGTAGACAAATGCTTAAACCTGTTATGCCCATTATCTGTTTGTATGTGTAGACACTGTTTGCATGTGTACCATATGGGCGAGGCAAGAGCCTGAGAGGAGGTGTGTGTATGCTATTAGAGTTCTGGGAGCAGGCAGGGAGGAAGCTGACTGCAGACCAGACAGCGCTTCTGAACTCCGACCCTCGCTCAATCTTTCTGCACCTTAATGAAACATACAGAAGACAGCAAAACACAGGATTGCACCCGTGGAAAAAAAGTAAATAGATCATACCCAGGTGAAATACGTATAAATAAAGACATTAACACTATGCTTAAGCTTCATACAATATTTAAGTCCTGACACAGCAAACCGTATCTCAACGTTCAATATGCGTTAACGAAAAAAACAGGAGTGTTGCTGACCTTGGGCAATTAAAGTACAGATCTGCAATAATTCAATAAGCCTTCTTGGGTCCATCACCAGTTGTGGAATGTCAGAGGACTTTCCCTTTGGCTCGCTGCTCACCTCATCCCAAACTCCAGTAGACAGCATGTCAAACTCAGAGAACAGCTCATCCTGCAACACAGTAAAAAAAAATACAGTATAGTTTTACAGTATCCCACACAGTTGGGGACTGGACACTGCAGCATGCCGACAAATATATATTTTGCTGGCAGAGACAGGAAAAGAAATATTGGGGGAAATTGCACTTGAATTGTTATGAAGGAGGTTTACGTTTCTACATGTTTTCTTCAAACAAACAAAAGCACAACATAATTAATTTCTCTGTGGGATTGGAATATCAATGCAACACTAGATAGTAGTTGGTATGTGGCATATGTCTCGTAAATAACAAACATGGCCTGAACTCCAACATGATGCAGAGACTAGCTTTTGAATTTATAGACATATGGCACATATTCATATCACATAGCCTTCTTACTGGTTACATCACAAACAAAACATGAAAGCTAACTGACCCATTGTTTTAGGAGGACTCAGTGGTTTGGTCAACAACCAACAACCAGAGGCTAAATGAAAGCCACCTCATCAGCCTAAACAAACTGTGCTTAACAGGTAGATGCAGCAGAGTTCAAGTGAGGAGCGAACACAGCCTTAAAACAGGATCTTACCTGACATTCCTGTATAGTTTTCAGCTGGCAGGTGGATAGCCATATGGCCCACTGCAAACAGAGAAGGTACAGGACACTGGGATTCAAAGCTGTGTTTCCCACTGATTTGAGAACTGTTCTCCAAAAAACAGGAGGGTCTGGAGCAAGAGGGTCATCTCCTGTCATCTGTAGAACTGTATGGAACAAATGCAGACTGTTAGAGTCAGAGTGGAGTAATCCTTCGAGCTAACATTAAACTGAATGTCAGGCTTAAGTGCCTGTGTCATCATTTCACAGCGTAAGCCAACTGTACCTCTCTCTGTGGCTTGTGTGAGGAGCAGCTCAGCTTCTGAGAACTGAGACTGAGCAGTGGAGCACATACAGGCATTGTACACCACTGTCAGCTCCAACTGTGTGTGATCTGCAAGAGGAGGGATACCTGTAGGAGAGGGACACAGGGAAAGGAAAGGAGAGGATGCATAATGGCGGTAACAGCTGAGCTCTCTGCCTTAACAAATTAGGCCTGGTTACATTCCTGACCACCTCTGAGTGTGGCTACAATCAAATCCCCACTACCCCACATCGGGTTTCATACATGTATTTGACCCTTATGAAGGAGATTGAGCACCTTGGATTTTCCTTAAAAGTTTGTGAAACTCAGAGGAACACCATCTCAGATGGGTCTGGTTCTGGCTCTGGTCTCGGCTCATTGCATCTCCTCCTCCTCCTCCTCCTCCTCCTTCTTGCTGCTGAAACAATGAAGTAAAAGCAAACTGGAAAAGTAACCAAGTTCATTTACTTAAGTACAATTTAGAGGTACTATTACTTTACTTGAGTATTTACATCTTATGCTACTTCACATTGCTGCTACACTATAATTTAGTGGGAAATACTTTTTAATCCACAACATCTATTAGGGTTTTACCTCTTAAAAAAGATTTAATACACAATGAAATTACAGTTTTTAATGATGCATATATATATATCATTACCCAACAGTACTACTGAACTGAACAGTAGCACTAAATGAATGCAGAGCTGTGTATTGTTTTATGGATGTTTTTAAGTTGTTTTATAATTTTATTCTCAGGTATTGTCTTATTTATTGTAGTATTTATCAAGTGTACTATTTATAGATTTTAAGGGCTGAGAGAGAGCCAGGGTAAAATGCATTTCATTGCGTTTCACTGTACACTGTACTTTTAATATGACAAATAAACTTGAAACTTGAAACTATATGGGCTACA
This sequence comes from Sebastes fasciatus, assembly GCF_043250625.1. NCBI lineage: Eukaryota > Metazoa > Chordata > Actinopteri > Perciformes > Sebastidae > Sebastes > Sebastes fasciatus. The sequence continues at coordinate 17,540,727 of NC_133800.1, read as the reverse complement.
TTTGTTAAAATCAGCTCCATCGTGACCAGCTATTAACATTAGAATGATGCCTACATGTTAATGCATCTGTAATAATAATAATAATGAAATGTAATATAATATAATATTTATGGAGAGGAGCCATTCTGCATAATGACTAGTATTACTTTTGATATATTAGTAGTTGTATATATATATATATATATATGTAGTAAAGTATTTTTTTATATATATTTTTTTATTATATATATTTATATATATATATAATACATATATAAATATATTAGTAGTAGTAGTATATATATATAGTAAAGTATTTTTGTATATAATTGTTTTATTATATATATATATGTATATATATATATAATAAATACATATATATATATATATATATATATATATATGTAGTAAAGTATTTTTTTATATATATTTTTTTATTATATATATTTATATATATATATAATACATATATAAATATATTAGTAGTAGTAGTAGTATATATATATAGTAAAGTATTTTTGTATATAATTGTTTTATTATATATATATATATATATATATAAATACACATATATATATATATTAGTAGTAGTATATATATATATATATATATATATATATATATATATATATAGGTAGTATAGTATATTTTTCCGTCAATACTTCTGCATTTAGCCTAAGTAAAACTTAAATGCAAGACTTTGTTATACTGTGGTACTGCCATATTTACTTTACATTAAAAGATATGGATACTTTGATCAGCTAAAATAATCAATACATCAAAGTTAACAGTGGAAAACAGTCTGTTGTATGTTATTAGATACCAGAAGTATAAATCATACGTTAGCAATGATTATACACTGATTTTTGTTGCACTCTTAATCAATATATATATATATATAAGGATTAATTATGGTTAGAGGCTGATAACGTTGTGAAGTGAGAGGCTAACGTAAACAGGAGTAAAGAAGTAAACTCCCTACCTTCACTTTGTTTACCAACTCGTTGTTTTCCTGGATCCATCTCTCTAATAAAGACAGTGGTTGATGCATGTTATTAGACATTAAAGGCTGTTTCGTTACAGAGTTGTTGTTGTTGTGTTTGAACTTTCCCTCGTTGGTCAGATGGGAGCTAACTACCACCGGAAGTAAACATCAGAGCAGTGAGGTCGGTGCTGCCCCCTGTGGACAAACCAGGTAACTACACCTGCAGTCTGCTGACTGTCCAGCAGCTGGTGCTGTGACTGAGACAACTTCTCTGGTGTTCTGGAAACTTCAATTTAAGGATTTTTTTTTTGATTTTTTTTTACAGCCATCAAACTCTGAAGTGCTTCTGCTGTTTTGTGTCTGGTCATTAGCTTTATAACCCTCCAAATAAACATACAGACACTGATAATTGCACAACATTAATGTATTCAGTGCAGTATTCATACAGGTCTAAAGCAAGTGAACACAAGCCAAGGCTGTAATTGTATTGCAGCTGAGTCATCCTTGAGGCTGCCAGGACAGCCATTTTTCTAGTTTGTCCCTCCCAAGGTGACTCCCTGTTTTCTCACCCAGTTCCTCTCCTCTCCTCTCCTCTCATCCCTTATTTCATCCCCCCATCAGTGCATCATCTTGTTCCCTGCAACCTCCATTCTTCATCCTCCTTTCTTTCATTGTCTCAAATCACAGAAACCCCTAAATATACCCCCATGGAAAAACAAGGGAAGCTCCTGACATAGGCTCCTCCACAATATATACACTCACACACTTGCAGCTGCATAGGCATGCGCACACAGATATACACAAGAGATGTCTTTCTTTCTGGTTCCCCACATCTTTTTTCCCCTGTATGGGTTTCACTATTATGTGACATTTTCCTCTGCATCGATCCTGCTATTTTCCATCTCTCTCTGTCTCCCCCTCTCTCCATCCATCCCTTCAAGGACAAGGTCATTACATGGCAGGAACCACCCAAATCATTTTCCGCTGTCCCTCTGCCAATGTCATTCACATGGCAAGACTTCAAAGTTTCGTAAAAAAAAATGTTACCGAAACAAATCCAATCATGGCAGCATTAAAGTGCAGATTATTATTTGAGGAACCAACAAAAAAAAAGAGAAATCTACCTGTTCTGTTGGAGTTAACAGCTGCCCAACAATGTACTTAAACACTCTTCAGATTACGAATATAGTCACTGACCAACACGGGTGATAAAACCCAAACCGTGTCCATGTTTGTAATATTTCTCCAGCAGGTATATTCTACCACAGCATGATAAATTATGAGTCTTTTTTTCTGTAGACTTCAGCTGCTTACTGTTGGTTCAAATAACAAGGTATTGAGGAACATGATATGAATTCTGCCTACTCTGCTCCATTATCCTCATCTATAAAACATGAAGCTAGTGGAGGAAGGGGATGTGCTGCATGTTATTTCTGCCCTGCATGGCCCTCAGCATGTCAGGAACATGTGACATGTGCTGCAAAACACACCATTGCTCGAGGACAGGTTAAGGGCCTTGCATATCACACGGTCCCCTGGGTGTCATTCGGCTGACAATACACATGTTCACAGGGTTGAAGAATGGCTGATACAGTGAAATGACTGTGTGCTGAACCGTCTATTCTTTAACATGCATCTCACGGGAAAGGCACAGTTCTCCCTTCTCCTTTAAGACAAACTCACTCACCCTGAGTTTGAGTAATCAATAGGTGCTGTAACTGGTCCTGTTCTCAGAGCAGACATCCCTTTAGATCAGCAGAGGCAGCTCAGTTTGGTTCTGTGAGTGCTGTATCATCATAGCTCATCCTGATGTGCATGCACTATAATGCTGCTGTTTATGCTGCTTTTTGGGTTTTATGTCAGTGCTGTGCCATGTTTGGCCTGCAGCCATGTGTGCACATCTGGAGATTATTTAGTCTTCAGCTACAAAAATAAGTAGAAACTAAGAGATGAAAAGTAATGTTTGACGTATAAGGGAGGAAACAATCCTTGTGTGTGTGTGTGTTTGTGTGTGTGTGTAGTAGTAAGAGAGGGAGAGAGTCTGTCAATGGCCCAGCAGTTGAGTTGAGTCCCAGGGGGTTGGCGTGGATCTGCAAACTCACACTGCAGCAGCAGCACAGCTACAGAGAGAATCAGCAGAACACACCGCTCACAATCAGTTCACACTTTAGCCACAGCATATACCCAAAATCTGAATATGTCTTTAAATGTGCAAAATCTTGCAAAAGTGATAATATTATCAGGCTGTTTATAAAGAGCCACAGCAATTGACAGTTGCAAATATGTCTCACAACTATTAATTACTATAATTATTATATTATTATTAATATAAGTGTTTTTATGCACAAAAAGATATAAAGTGAGAGTGATGCTTTATTTTTTTTAACATGCTATAAAACCTGCTTTGATAAAATTCTCATCATTAACACCTTCAGTAAAAATACAACTCATCAAGCAGGTGCTTCAGTGATTAGGGTGGATATATTCCTGTGCAGGCAGAAGAGCAGATAGCTCTTTAAACAGAGTGTGTCCTGCTGCTGACTAGTGACTTTTCCCTCCCTCCTATATAAACCCAACTATTAATTACTAAAATTATTATATTATTATTAATATAAGTGTTTTTATGCACAAAAAGATATAAAGTGAGAGTGATGCTTTATTTTTTGTTTTTAACATGCTATAAAACCTGCTTTGTTAAAATACTCCTTATTAACACCTTCAGTAAAAATACAACTCATCAAGCAGGTTGCTTCAATGATTAGGGTGAATATATCCAATTTATTCAGTTTTTTCCCCCTGGCCATCAGACTTTTAAATAGATAATTCATACGATACCTTCTCACACAAAAATATATCTTATACTGTATATACTGTATATGTTCTTAATGTATATGTTCTTAATATGTCCTTGTACAAAGTAATTCCTTTTATAATTGTAATGTAAATGTAATTATAATTCAACTTATTATTTCAATGGAGCTTCCCAGCAAAAAATTTTTCACACGTTTGTACCTCCAATATAAACCCAACTATTAATTACTAAAATTGTTATATTATTATTAATATAAGTGTTTTTATGCACAAAATGTCTTAAGATATAAAGTGAGTGATGCTTTATTTTTTTTTAACATGCTATAAAAGCTGCTTTGATAAAATACTCCTCATTAACTACCTAACTACTTACTACTACTATTTACTACTCTAACCACTGGTGCACTTTACACTATACATCCTATATATCACTTTATAGACTGCACATATGCACATATTACATTTATGTATTGCACATACTACATTTATTTATTGACGGACTGTACACACTATGTTCAGCCATTCACTCTGTATCTGTTATATCTCTATTATTATAGTTTTTGTATACCTTTACCTCTCCTGTGTTTCACTCTGTTTGCTGATGTTGCTGCTTTGACACCTGAATTTCCCCCCGGGCATTAATAAAGGTTCATCTTATCTTATCTTATCTTATTAACACCTTCAGTAAAAAAATACAACTCATCAAGCAGGTGCTTCACTGATTATAGGGTGAATATATTCCTAAATAACCAAAATATGAATGTCTTCAAATGTGCAAAATCTTGCAAAAGTAATAAGTTATCAGGCTGTTTATAAAGAGCCACAGCAATTGACAGTTGCAAATATGTCTCATAACTATTAATTACTAAATATTATTATATTATTATTAATATAAGTGTTTTTATGCACAAAAAGATATAAAGTGAGAGTGATGCTTTATTTTTTTTTAACATGCTATAAAACCTGCTTTGATAAAATACCCATCATTAACATCTTCAGTAAAAATACAACTCATCAAGCAGGTGCTTCAGTGATTATAGGGTGAATATATTCCTGCGCATGAAGGCAGAAGAGCAGATATCTCTTTAAACAGAGTGCGTCTTGCTGCTGACTAGTGACTTTTCTCCCTCCCTCCTATATAAACCCAGCTCTCCCGCTCCTACTGCAGTCACTTCTCCTCCGTCCGGCCTCATCATGAGTTTCACGGTAGAGCACCACCTTTTCGGTCCGACCTCGTACCGCAAGGCTCCTCGGACAGCCTCGGTGTCCTCCAGCTCCGGCTTCCACTCCCAGCGCCGCCGCCTCCTCACCTACAGCCAGCCGTCCTCCATGGACAGCCTGGACACCTTCAACGGAGGCGACATGACGCGGAGGAACGAGAAGGAGATCCTGCAGACTCTCAACGACCGGTTCGCCGGCTACATCGACAAGGTGCGCAACCTGGAGATGCACAACCGCAACCTGGAGGCTGAAGCGGCGGCGCTGCGGCAGAGCCAGGCCGGACGCGCCTCAGTGGGGGAGCATTACGAGAGAGAGCTGGGCGACCTGAGGGGGCTCCTGCAGCAGCTGACCGGAGAGAAAGCTCGGGCGGCTCTTGAGCACGAACACCTGGAGGAAGACATCCAGCACCTGCGCGTCAGGCTGGACGACGAGGCGCGCAACCGGGATGAGCTGGAGGCTGCAGGGCGCGCCATGAAGAAGTACGTGGAGGAGTGCAGGCTGGCGAGGATGGAGCTGGATAAGAAGCTCCGTGCACTGGAAGAGGAGGCCGCTTTCCTGAAGAAGAACCACGAGGAAGAAGTGGCGGAGCTCCTCGAGCAGATTCACGGCGCGCAGGTGAGCTTCGACATGCGAGGAGACACGCTGAAGGCTGACGTCACCGGCGCACTGCGAGAGATCCGAGCTCAGCTGGACGGACACGCGTCCAAGAGCTCAACCCACGCGGAGGAATGGTTCAAAGGTGAGTTGGAGGAAAGAAAAAAGGGGAAAGTTTTAAAAACAAATCTTTTTTTAGTGTTTATTTAAATCACAGAGAAACTTCCACGTGCCCTTTTATTTGTTTTGCACAATTTAAGACTATACAACATAAAAAAAAAAGAAAGAATAATATAAAGTGCAGGAAGAGGCAAAAAAAAACACTGGGCTTATCTGAAGCCTCCACCTAGAGACAAGATTAATATAAAGAAATAATAGATTACATAATAGTGATAACAAACGATTAGGACAAGATATATATAATAACAACAATAACAATACAGTAAATATATCAAAAAAAGATAAGTGTGTGTGTGTGTTTGTGTGTGTTGCGTGGAAGTGTATGGTTAGTGTGCAGCACAGTGTTTGTTCTCTGTCCGTGGTGCTGAAGTCTATTCACATGTTTAAATTAGCTTATTTATTTTTTGAGGTTGTTTTCTCTATAGTGTACTTGATGGGTTTGTCTGTAAGCTCATCTACTTAAAAGTTGGTTTATAGACTGTTGTAATTACAAACAGTGGATTGCATATAGGAAAACAGCCTTGAATAAAGGGACAAAGTAAAAAATAAGAAAAATAAATTAGCCTATTTGTAGCCCTGTTGTAATGCATAAGGTGATTTTAAGGGAATGAGCAGTGGTCGTGCTCATATCAGGGTTGCAGGAGTTGAAATGAGAACCTTAACACACAAACTATTTCGCATGCTGACTTCTAATCTCTGCAGATAAACAGATCAGGTCTTGATCCCACCAACCTGCCAGATCGCAAATTAAGTAAATCAAGGCGGATAGGATGAATATAAACCGCATGCAAGATCAATAGGCTATTAGTTAAATAATATGACCTCGAGTTTAAATGCTGCGCCTCTCTGTGGGCGCGTCTCTGCCGCAGAATGGTCATTTTTACTTCAAGGCAGGCACTGCAGGAGTGAGATGGCACACAGAGAGAGGAGACTGTGATTCATTTGCACTCTCACTGCTGGTAACAGTGGGTGTGTTCTTTGCTTTCGCCCCATGTGTGCTGTTGTGTGTCTCTATACATGAACCTGAACCTCTACAAATAGAATAGTTGCATGAAGGTCACTGTTAGATACTGCTTCATCATTCTAGCTGTCATCCTCCTTGATGTCGTGACTGGAGACCACCAAGGACATGGAAGTGACAGCTATGCATGTAGATCATGATGGATGAATCCTCTTCACAAGTATACTGTAAGAAGATGCAACATCAGATGCACACTGACCTTTGTAATACTGCACAAATACACAGTCGACAACTTTAAAGACCAAGAAGGGTGTTTTATCTGCACTGCATGTCACAGAGCTTAATGAGCTATAGATTGACTCTTGCTGCACATCGACGTGCTGACTTGATGTAACCAGTGAAAGGTGCAAACAGAATGACCTTCCCTGTGTGGTGGTGTCCAGCTGACTGCAGCAGCGTGGCTCATTCATGCTTGGAGGAGGGAGGGAGCTGAGTCAGACTCCTGACTGACAGATGGACACTGCCAAGGTTACTCAGGCTCCCTAGTGGAGACTCTCTGAGGACGGGTCAAATGTCTCAGGATCAAGATAAAAAACAACAATGCATGCCCGTGGACTCAATAAGAATGCAGGATTTCTCTGTACTTCAGCAGGTCACTGTCAAACAGTTTTGGGACGTGAGCCAGTCAATGGTATGACACAGCAAATGTAATTTTCTAAGTCGTTCTTTTGTATATCATGTCTGCAGTGCGTATGGAGCATCTGTCTGAAGCTGCCAGGTCCAACCAGAGTGCAATCCGTGGAAGCCAGGAGGAGATCATTGACTACCGCCGTCAGCTCCAGAGCCGCACTATTGAGCTGGAGACTCTTCGTGGAACCAAGGACTCACTGGAGAGGCAGCGTATGGAGAGTGAAGACAGACACCACGATGACCTCAACTCCCTACAGGCAGGACACCAACACAAATATCTCACATTGGGGGAAACCACGTTCATCTCCCCTCCTTACCACCTGCATAATATTTGACTTGTGAAGCTACATGTTTTTCTTTTTGCAGGAGACCATCAATCAGCTGGACAATGAGCTGAAATCCACCAAATGGGAGATGGCCAGCCAGCTGAAAGACTATCAGGAGCTGCTGAATGTGAAGATGGCTCTAGATATTGAGATCGCTGCTTATAGGTTGGCCAGGGTTTAAAACCACACATTATGAAATTGATTTTTAATGTCAAACGTTATTGACATTTTCCCTGACTGTGTGTCTTTGTGTTTTACAACAGGAAGTTACTGGAGGGAGAGGAGAACCGCTTCGTGTCAGGAGGAGGTCCCTACTCTTACCTGGAGAGCAGAATCTCCTCCCACATGAAAGTGAAAGAGGAGATCACAGATACCGTCATAGTGGAGGAACAGACAGATGAGACCCAGGTGACAGAGGTGACAGAGGAGGCAGATGAGGAGGAAGAGGAGGAAAAAGAGGAAGAAGAAGAAGAAGAAGAAGGTGAGGAAACCAAAGAAGAAGAGAAGGAAGAAGGTGAGGAAGCAGAAGATAAGAAGGAAGGAGAAGAGGAAAAGGAGGAAGAAAAGGAAGAGGAGGAGGAGAAGGATGAGGATGAGAAGGAGAAGGGAGAGGATGAGGAGGCAGGTGAGGAAGAAGAGTCCAAATCTCCAGAAAAGGATGCATCCCCTCAGCCTAAATCTCCTGCTGTCAAATCACCAGAATCTAAATCTCCACCAAAATCACCAGAACCTAAATCACCAGCAGCCAAATCCCCTATGCCCAAATCACCCACCAAGTCACCTGCACCAAAGTCACCTGTGTCAAAGTCCCCACCCAAATCCCCTGAATCTAAATCTCCTCGCCCCAAGAGCCCTGAACCAAAGTCTCCGGAGAAAGAGGAGGCCAAGCCTGCTGCCGCCAAAGACACCCCTAAAGAAGAGAAGAAAGAGGAGAAGCCTGTCAAGGAGGAAAAGAAGGAGAAAGAGCAACCTGTGAAGGAGGAGAAGAAGCCAGAGCCCAAGGAGAAGGAGCCAGAGAAGCCTGATACAAAGAAAGAGAGCAAGGCAGATGAAGCGCCAAAGAAGGATGACGCTTCGAAACCTGCTGCTCCCAGCAAGCCCGCAGAAGACAAACCTGCCCCCAAGTCTGAGCCTAAAGAGAGCGCTCCCCCCGCCAAGGAGGAGAAACCCTCTGCTCCTAAACCAGAGAAGGCCGAGCCAGAGGTGAAACCCGCCCCTAAAGCAGAGCCCGAGAAAACAGAGGGCAAGAAGGAAGAGGCAAAGAAGGAAGAGGCAAAGAAGCCAGAGGAGAAGCCCGCACCTAAAGCCGAACCCGAGAAAACAGAGAGCAAGAAAGACGAGAAGAAGCCAGAGGCCAAAAAGGAGCCTAGTAAAGAAGAGAGTAAGGAGGTGAAGGAGGCAGAGAAGGCGGAGAAATCTTCTGGCACAGAGTCAAAGGAGAGCAAGGACGAGAAGGCCAAGAAGTAAGAATGATGAGCTATGATTCAAGGCACGAGAAGAGGAGAGGAGAAGGAGGTGGAGATGCCAAAGAACTATGAGGGTAGGCAGGGTAAAGAGCAGGAGAAAGGGGCTGGACGCACCCAAATGTCCAAAGCAGGCGATGGTATGTAAGCAATAGTGATTTCTGTAGCAAATAACCCCACGCTCCCTAAGTATGGCCATTACACACCCCTGATGCTTCTGATGTATGACTGTAGTGAATGCAGAATGCTCTAAACTCTTTATCTGAATGTGACAAACTGCCCTTAATACATAACAAGTGCATTTAAACTGAATCCCGCTGACAGGGACTGCAGGGGCCTGCCTTCAAGGGTAGAGATGTCAATACAGTGTCAAGCTTAAGATTGTGACAGATATTGAATATAAAAAAAGGTATATTTAAGGAGATACAAATGTCTATATTATATTTACAGATACATCTATATGACAGACTTGAATTTTGCTTGTTGTGCACCTTAACGCAGCTTCTCTTGACTGACAGTTGAACTGCAGTGTCTCACTTCTTCTGATCTGCAATGCTAGGACGATGATGTGTCAACTATGTATGCTGAGAATATGCAATATGAAACAGATAAATAAAGAATGAAAAATCAAACATAAATGGCTTTTGGGAAATTTCTTAATCTGTTTAAAAAAAAAAAAAAAAAAAAATCAATGGTACATTGATTTCTGGTGAGAATTTATGAAGGAGAAGTGTCAGGAAGAGTGATAATAGAAGGTGCGAGGCCTGAGAGGTACACGCTGCGAGTAACTGCACTGCATTGCGGCTAAGGAGAGGGGGAGCTGTACCCACCCACAGCAGCCACTGCACCCTCCCTCACATCCCACAGACCACGCTCATGTATAAATCAGGAGCAGAGCTGCTCGATCGCACTGAACAGGCTCGGTATTGCCCATTATTTCCAGCTCTGCCTCACTGCAAAATGGGGAAAGTTCACACACTGAAGCAATTATTTTAAAATCCATTACTGCTGATTCATGTTTACCATAAACACCAGTTATGTAATGAGTATAATGAAAAGAGCACTGATGAAACCAAACAAAATTAATGAGATGCAAATCATTTAAGTCATTTTTGGTCATGACTTACAGTAGTGAAAAGGTGTAGCTACATTTCTAATAGGATTTACTAATGAGTGCAGCAGCTGCTTACAAAAGCCATTCATGATTTCGTTTAGGATACATTTCTGACATTGGACACACTTTTGGCTGACATTGGAAGGATTTCTCCCCTGGCACTGGAGTTCAGTGTTCACATCCAATCTCTTTGCACATGATAAATGGATTTGTATTAATGGGATCAGCAGCCATGTCATCAAACACAACAGGTGGAAGTTACTAATGTCTTTTTCTCTTGTCACTGCACTTTTGTTAGAATACTTAGTAAACTCAGTCTTACTGTTTTCCTGAAATACTCACATCTGACAACACATCAGCTCTGACAGTTCTCAGTAGGCTTGTTGTTGTAGAGCCAAGACAAGCTATCTGGTTTCATATTGGTTGTGCTCTTTACTGATTACTTTGAGTTTTTCCAGTTACAAGACAAGTTATTTTTCCCTTAAAGAACCAGATAGAAAAAATGAAGGCTGCCCCCTCTTAGTCTAAACATCCGTTGTTTTGGTCTTAGTCGACTAAGATTTCTTTAGTTGCTTTTTTATGCTGAATTAATTTCCAAGAAACTTATGAGCACATCTCTGGTAAACAAGATTTAAAGTGGTGTTTTGTGTGATTCTTTGTGGATAAACTAAAATCAACTAATGGATTAGTCAACAAAATGGTGTGTTAGTCGATTAAGACTTTCTTTTGTCCAGGACATCCCTTAAAGTCTAAGTTTACCTTTCATAGAGGTAAATTTAACCCTGAAGATTTACAAAAAAGCTTTACTTTTTGTATCTTTAGGAATATACAAGTATGAGTAGAAGTCCCTGATTGCAGTACTCCTTTCACCATGAAAATCCTCACTCACATTTTAAATAGTAATCACCACCAGTGGTCTTGTCTTCTCCTTCCAATTACACACATCCATAAATCTATGAGGCATTAATGTTTGGATTCCGTTAAATCCTGCTGGATTTGCACTCTAATGTGCAAGAAGATAAGTGAGTGATATTTTGGCCGAACACTTGTGTGGACTGCTGATAGTTATTCATAAAATCAGAGTGGTCTTTGATGGCTTAATGGATTGAATTGGCATCAGTATTCTGAATAACAACCTGTTTTTCTTCCATTAAAGCATCCAGAATGATAACTGAAAAGGTCAAAGGCTAGATATTATATTCCATGGACATAACTCTCTGGGGAAATGACTCAGCTTGCTGTAGCACTGAACCACAATGGCATAATAATCAGCTAGTGCAGACGAAGCCTATAAATAGAGCAGCATAGAGAGGTGAGGGTGGAGAGGGATAAAACAGAAATTTGGGCGTGTACAACAAAGCATGGATGCAACAGAGCCTTAAATAGACAAGATACACTCTCATTCAAGAAAATAACATGGTGTTTTTTATTTTCAAACAGGTAAAAAGACTTTTAAAAAGGGATACTTTGTGTGTCAAAGAGCCACAAAGGCTAGCTTGAGGGACTTAGAGTTGTACAGTACAGCAGTGAGAATCATCTGGACAGATCTAGCGGTGACTGAAGAAGCCCTGAGGGTGGTTGTACTTGAATGGTTTCAGACGATTTGGACCCCTGAGAAAGAGAGCGAGATGTCAGAGATACAGTAAGTCTATTCAGATATGATCTTTCACCACATTTTGTTCACTAATAGCTTCTTGTGAGTGGACTGTACCTGACAGTGCGCAGGCACATCTTTTCTCTGGGAAACTCTCGTGGTCCCTCCACACTGTCATCTTGTCCTTCAGTCTCCAAATACACATCCAGGCAGACACACAGGCGTGAGAACTGATTGGTCAGGAGCTGGTGTCCTGGACGTGGGCCCTGGAGTTCATTTTTGAACACGTTGACCTCGCTCTCCATGGCCTTAAAAAAGGAAAAGATGAGTCAGTTAGAACCTGAAATATCTAGACGTAATGTGAGCTTGTGCAACAATAGAACACGAGCTTATGCAACATGAGTGATCAATATTGATAAATGCTCGTACTCGAAGGTTGTCGTCAGTGCGTCCACTGCGCTCTCCCTTCCAGCTGAGGGAGAGGGAGAAGAGAGGAGAGATTTCTGGGTAACGGGGACTCAGAACCACAGCGGCCTGGAGGCAAGCTGAAGAAGAAAAAGATCAGAGCAGGTGGGTTATAATAAATAAATATCAAGTTATCAATATTGGCCAATTCTATCATCAGTGATAGTATTTTACCTGTGCCCCTTTCCACCGCAGCCATGAAGTACAGATCAGTCTCCTTCGCCAGCCCAGCATCCGTCACATGACGAGTATACGCCAGCTCCTACCAAGAGGGAGAGAAGTATCCCAGTGAGATGTGTGCTACATGAGGTGTATTTCTTTTCTTTTAAAAACAGGTGATTTCAAACATCTGTGTGTTTATGTATGCGTGTACCATGTACTCCTGCTGGGTGGTGGTGGTCCAGCGAGCTAAACGGGAGATGATCTTGGCAGGAAAGAGTTGCTGACACTCGCTGGAGACGGGGATGATGCTGTGCTCTGAGAACAGGAGCACAAACAATCTAAGTCGAAATGTCCCGTCTCTTCTTCAAGAGTTATTCGATGTGAGGTCGTTAAAATATAATGTACCTAAAGAGGCGAACTGTTTGTGCAAAGCCAAGCGGGACTGGAGTCGTCCCCTCAGCAGCTTCATGGTGCTCTCCATGTGGCTGGCACTCAGAGAACTGCCCACACACACACCCTGGAAAAACACGAGCAACATGATGAGGCTGTAACACACACACACACACACACCGAGACCGTGCTCAACTGATTTCAACACACACCTCTGAGGGATCTTTGGGGAAATGTAGTCCTCCTAGACTCTGAACCCACATGTAGGGATGACCCAGCTCCTCCACATAATCAGCAAAGCAAACAATCCTAAAAGGAATTATGGGGTTAATTCTGCTGGAACTTCATTAAAGTCAACGGTGTGACTCGCTTCACATCTTCTCATTTCCTTTTAATTACTTGACATCCTCACCCGACTTTGTCAAACTGGTAGCGATTAGCTGGATTGGGCGTTTCTCGTCCCTGGTCGCTGGTGTAGAGGCAGCTGAGTAGAGTGTCTGATTTCAGCAGGTCCCTGCAAAAGAAGACATCATTATTAGACTTTCCTTTCAGGGACATGGAGAGGAAGACGGATGCTTACGTCCTGTAGGTAGGTTGGTTTGCGGTGGAAGAGGCATCCATCTCTACACACATTAGAGAATAGACAGACGAGATAAAATACACACATACCCGGCGCTGATGGCCGCGTTGAGGTCTGTGGAGGTGGAGACCTTGGTCTTCACTGTCATAATGTTCAGATTCATCAGGTAGTAGAAGTGGAGATGGAGGATGCTGCCATCTGTGGAGATATGATGGATAACACATGATGATGAACTAATCCATTAGTAGCGCAATACTCCCTCCGTGCCCCCTCTTTTCATGAATCCTCCCAGTGAACGTCCCCCAGGGTTTTTCTTTACACTGCAGCGCATTAGAGAGCAATAACAGGGTGTGGTCACGATGGCAGCCAGCAGCACCCAGGGGATACATACTATGCTGATGGTCATCTTTCACACTCCGCTCTCTGCAGTCACGGTGAACTCAGTGACACTCTGTCACTCTCTGACACCTACGCTGCTCACTTTTTTGCCTTTACTGCAGTAAACCGACTGCTGCAGTTGGCAGCAGCGAAGACAACCGGGGAGAGGGAAGGCTCTAGAAATACGAGCAGAGGTTAGAGGAAGAGTGGTGATGAGAAAATATGCTTACAGCATGTTGTAGGTGCTGCAGACCCACAATACTGCAAGCATCTCTCTCACCTCTCTCCCTCCCTCCTCCCCCTTTAGGTAGAGTTACGCCTGCAATGCAGATCCCCCTATAATCTGTCACTATTCCTTTTGTTGCCAGCAGAGGGAACACGAGGGTCAAATGGTGTCGTGACATCATAGCAGACTGGGTCACGCTTACTTTCTTTCACTTACTATCCGGTAGGTATAGAGTTACCACAATACGCAGTATAGCTATGGATACATTACAGATGACTTGTAAATACGTGGGCTTAAATGTGCTGCGTAAAGACAGGGAATGCAAAGATCTATTTGGTGCAGAAGTCATCAAGAATAGAATGAATAGAATGAGTTACCTTTACACTTGAGGTCCAAGCAGAGGGACAGAGGGTGCCTTTTCAGCATCTCCCGTCTTTTGTCATCCAACTGGCCACCTGTAGTTGGCCTTCTTCTCTTCTGTCGATAAAAAAGCAATGGAAACAAGAGATGAAAAGACAGAAAGCAGAATAAAGTGCATGTTTGACATTGTGGCATATCAAATAAATTAGAAAAACACTTTGCATCAATTTCCAGCTGCTCCCAGGAGAAACGTGATATTGACTTCTACTGTTACAGATAAAAGAAGGAGGCAGCCGTTCAAAGGAAGGGCTGGAAGAAGGCGTTTCAGATGAAGATTTGCTCTTCAAACTTATTTGCTGCTACCTGCCCATTTGCACTCTAGTATATTTGGACGTTTTTAATGGAGTGTTGTGTGTATTATGTACCTTGCTGTACTTGGAGAATAAAGCCAAACTAATATATGAAATGTCAGATAGAAGTTGCATCAAAATACAAAACATTTGTTCCCGAATCAGTAATTTAGAAAATACACATTTACTTCACTAGAGAAACATCCCGACAGACAGCACTGGTTTGGTGCTGAGTGTGCATGCCCGAGGTGCGCTCAGGTTACAGTCACCTAGCCATTCTTGGAAAATATTTCCCAGAAACCCCCAGCTGGCACTCCTCCGGATGCAGGAAGCGATCGATAGTGGCCGCTCCCCATCCGCCACACCACAATGTGTGACAGTTGAGGCTTCAGGATCAGTTTGTGTGGTTTTTTAAGAAATCATTGAACTCTCTGACCTGAAGGTGCTCGTTCGTGTGTGTGTGTGTGTTGGGAGTAAAGCCAGGCCTGAGACTCACCGTTTTCTCCTGCTCCTCCTCTGCATCTGAGTCACTCTCATCATCTGGATAAAACCAGAACACATCATTTTATTTTTGTTGGAAATGCAGCTCTCATAAATACATCTTGATAAATTAAGCAACATAGAATATAACAGAAGATGAGCTGAACAACGAAGCTAAGTGTGATATGTGCACATGCTGCATGTGTGATGGCAGGCATGTAAAGCAGTGTTTGTACCCTGGGAATCTTCTGGAGGTTTGGACAGGGCCTTGGCCTCATCCACATCACCACTGATTGAGACACTCAGGTTCTTGTCTGACATGGAAACAAAAATAAATCATTTACAATCAGAGCTTACGTCCCATAAAAAAAACAACTCTACTTTGTCTTGAAACACATGATATTCTTCCACTAATGACTACGTACCACAGGCCTGGCCATAGGCATTGGCTTGAACGAACAGGACATAGAGAGCTGGAGGCAGATGGCGGGCAACCTCTGTCTGTATCTGAGCCTGTTCAAACGGCATGGCCAGGTACTCCTGCACTGGGAGAGAGGCCTGGGATAGAAGAGAGAGGAGAAATCATATCGTCATTCAGAGGATCCATACGTGGTGTCCGTTGGTGGTACAGCAGATAAGACCTTCACCTCAATGAAGAAAAAAGATTAATAAAATAAACAGTCAATATCATTAATAATAAATGGACAACACTTTCAAAAATCAATGCTCCAAGCTGCTGCAGCTGGAACAAAACCAGAGTGATGGTGTGGTCCTATACTGTACCTGCATGATGGCATTGAGTCCAGGCTGCAAGCTGGTCAGATGCTCCTTCTTCACGTCGATGCTCTTATGGATCTTCTCCTTTGTGGACTGGGACTCCTTGTATTTCTCTGCCAACCTGTATGCAAGCACAAACTTTTAACAGCTGCTCTATGCTCCCCAAAATTCAAGACTGCATTTTTTTTTAAATCATAGCATGCTACTAATGCTGTGTACAAGTTTGCATACCTCTTTCTCTGCTCAAGCTCCCAGTCAAGTCGTGCCAGTGTGAGTTGGTGAGGATCATTTTTGGTGAGTGGAGGCCTGGAAATGTCCTGCGGCGCCTCCTGGTAAAACTCGTCCTCAGACACCAAGTCTATCTCCTCATGCTTAGACCTGGATCAGGAAAGATATGGTAACTCAGCCTGCTTTTTTGTTCTTCTTGTATATAATCATTGATAACATCAGTAGATTTTCATTGTGCTTGGTCTCAAGTATGTTCAAAGTAAAAGCTGTTGTAGCTGAATTAGATATTTTGCACTAACTTGAACTCCAGACATTTGCTGATCTCCTTCTGAAGATGCATAACTTCATACAGCAGGTTCTGTAACTGAAGGTGCAGCACATCCACTTTCTGCTTTGCCTGAAGGAAAGAAAGGTGGTTATGGTTGGTTTGCACACAACCCTGGAAATAAATACATGCCAAACAATATGCCAAGAATCCGAACCAAGACTCAATAAGAACAAGGATCAATAAGCAGGATCTGAAACTGGATCAATAAATTCTGAACGAAAACAAACCCACGGGTGTACAAGCTTTCTCTGCTGACAGTGGCAGCTACTGCAGTTAGGTGTTAAAAGTAGAAACAAAGTGCTTGGTGCTCAACTTGCATTTCCTCCTCAGCACAAAAGGGAGCTGAGGCAGCACTTTTTCAGCAAATGAATGGAATCGAGTGAACTTAACCTACGAAGGTACTTCGGTTGATATGTCATAAAAGTTGCTCAGCGTTGGAGAGTTGTGTGGGAGTTACCTCGTGTGTCTGGTCTCTGCCTCTCTTTAATCGCATATGAGCCAGGCGATTGAGTTTTTTCAGATTCATGAAGTGGATGCAGCTCTGCATTCGTTTCTGCTCGACGTCAACACACTGAGAACAGACACAACTAGTTACTTTTTTTATTGTGGCGAAGACAAACAATCAACTGTGTCTGGGATCATATACAAAATGATGTGATGTATTTAGATTTAAGTTTCTGCTGTGGAGGAATGTACTTGTTTCTACAGTGACAGACCAGCAAATCACCTTGATGAGTTTAACTTGTCTGTAATGTGACTACATTATTACTTACAAAAACAGACTATGAGATCAGGCTATAGTGACAGAGTAGTTTGAATGTGTGTTATATCCTCCTAAAAGTCTGATTCTTACCCCCTCCTTGGCTCCATTGGCTTTCAGCTCCTGGATCTCACTCATGAGTGTGGCCAAACTCTCACATGACTCTTTGTACTGCAGGAAGTCCTGCCTTGGGTCCCTGGCATCCAGCTCCACCTCCTCACTATACACACGCACATCCTGGAAGATTTAAAACACCTACATCAGTATATACTTCCATAACTACATGGACCAGATGCACTTTATTTGTTGTATTTTATCATGCACTTTAACCTGACTGCAATTGCACTTTGAACTGCATTTGTTATGATATTGCACATGCCGACCGATTATACTATTTATTATGTATTATAATCATTGTCTTTTATATTGTTTTAGATTGTCTACTTACTTTTACTGCCCGTTATGACAGTTTGCACATACGATGACACTGGTCACTAACCTCATAGCTGTCTTTATACAGTACCCTACATTTATTTATAGACTTGTCTTTTAATGCATCGTGTATGTGATGGGGAGTTGCAAACTCAATTTCGTTGTACCTATACAATGACAATAAAAGAAAACTAATCTAATATCACACCACTGTTGGTCAGGCTTCAACTTGAGCCCACTCTTTTTGCTGCTGTAAGAAGTCAGAGTGCTGACTCCATTATAACACAACTAGCAGGGATTCACTGAGTTCATTCAGGTCCCAGACACTGAACCTGACTCAAACTTCAATATTGATAACTCGTATTTTTCCACTAACCTAAATTAGCACCTAGATATCTGGTTGGTAACAATATAAAGTAGTGCTTAGAATAGTGGATGTACAGGAGCGCTATCGCAGGTCCTTCCTTCCTGCAGCTGTCAGACTCCACAACCAGCACTGCTCCCAGTAGACCACTTACACACCAAAAAACTGACAATAACCTGATATTTGCAGGTGGAATTTCATTTATTCATTCATTCTCACTGTGCAATATCATTTTCCACTTATGCAATTTTGTTAATAGTCTGTTTATCGTCAATACTGTATATACTGCTCCTATTTTTATAATTCCTTCTATTTAAATGGTTCATATTTTGTTACACTTTGTTCAGCTCTTTTTTTTTTAACTGTGTTAGCTGATGCATCTTGTTTTTTGCACTATCCCCTTTGCTGCTGTACACTGCAAATGTCCCCACTGCGGGACTAATAAAGGAATATCTTATCTTACATCCAACCTAGTATTTGCTCCCATAGTTAATTTATCATCAAGAGTTTTGTGTTTCAATCACACGTGGACCTTCATCCCAATCACAAAGGCAGATTTTAATCTTGTGGAGATTTTCTATGAGACATAAGTACTTAGCACCTCAGTGTCTACATGGCTACATAGCCCAATGACACCATGACGAGGCGTATCAATGCTGCTGACAGAGGACTGTGACTCTGCTGGGGGTCTCCCTACACCATGGGTCAGCAACCTTTACTATCAAAAGAAGACAAATCTGTCTGGAGCCACAAAACATTTGAGCATTGTGATGAAGGTAACACAGTTTATAGTGTAAGTATATAAGTCTAATGCAGTGAGGGCCAAAGTGTAAATGTACTACAGAGCCACATTGTGAGAAAAAACATCTGAGATTTACAGAATAAAGTCATAATATTATGAGAATAAAGTCATAACTTTCATAACATAATATCACAACTTGTTTCTCTACCTGCTGCTCGCCCTCTCCGCGTCCTCGCTTCATCTCTGGGGTTCCTCCTTCACTGCGGACAACCTTTGATTTCCTCTTCTTCAGAGCTTCTGATGACATAGCTGGCTGAGTAAAGAAGAGGAATATAAGGGGCTTTAATACATTAAGATAAAGATAAGCCATAACAACCGTTAGTTAGTTACAGTAACACAGAACCTAGGTTACTGTTACCGTGCCAACAACAGCGAGCTGATGTTAGCACTGTTAGCTCTGTGAGGCTAACTGGCCTGTCGGTTCATAAAAGCATGTTTAAAATCATCAATACAACCCCCTCAGTGTATTGTATGTTTGATTGTGATGTATCTATAAACATCCACATACCTGAGTGGTGACAAAAATACGTCTGAAATTCTTAAATCGTGCGCAAAATGCACATGAACAGGATGCCTGTTGAAGGGTTCACCGGAAGTGAAGATGGACGGAATCCCTGCTAGGACAAAAAAACCCTAGAGCGCATATCCGCCGAGGACCTACAGCTACACTGCCCCCTATAGAAAGCAAATTAACCCGGTATTGCAAGTCATTCAAAAAAGACTGCAATACACTAAAAGAAATAATAAATAAATAAACAAAAATATTAAATTATATATACACAATAAAATATATAAGATACAGTAAAAGTAGCATTTAAAAAAATATAAATTATTTAAAAATTAAAGTCATGTATGTAAATATACAAGTACTGTTTTTATTTTTAACTGTTTACATATAAAGAAATATGCTATATAGATGAAATTGCCTTGTCTGTGTTGAATGCAAAAGCTTCTGAAAACCAACCAATATCATATAAATACCTATTTAACAGTTTTCTTCATATCCTTGTTTTTTTATATCTGGTATATTCTTTTGTACTTTGTACTTTGCACTACTAACTGTTTTACTGCCTTTTTACCAACATGTTTTGCACTATGGAACTATGATGCTGGAAACTTGAATTTCCCTTGGGATCAAGGTAGTTAGTTATAGTAAATATATAAGGTACAGTAAAAGTAGCATTTTAAAAAATATAAATTATCATTTAAAAATTAAAGTCATGTACGTAAATACTCTATACTGATTTTTTTTTTAATAAACTGTTTACTTACAAAGAAATATGCTATATATATGAAATTGCCTTGTCTGTGTTGAATGCAAAAGCTTCTGAAAACCAACCAATATCATATACATACCTATATGTACAATAATGTATACTGTACATTACTCGTAACATTTCACATCTGATTTAAAAACAACAAAATAGGCCACATACATTCAAAAATTATTTATTCACAGTTCTAGTGACAATTTAAAAATGTACAAAGACACATAGGACAAGGGTCAGCATACTAAGTCACATCAAATGTGAACATTTGCTCTTCTTCTTCTCTTTTACACTTAGCAGACCAAGGAATCAGTCAGTCTACCCTCACTTGGCCATATCTATCAGACTTTGCAAAGATGTGGGCACCCAAGTCTTCTCTCCTTGCACAAACACAACCCCTCTGTCTATGTAGATGACGATACGCCCAAAGGTGTACAGCTGTTTGCCCTCGTGCCGTTTGGCCACTAAGGGCATGAAGACAATGTTGTTCTCCTCTGCCTTAGTCTGAATCAGATCTTTAAAGTTAGTAGGCACACCAGCACTGATGCCTCTGTGAGCCACACTCTCTGCATCTCTGCGCTCCTGCATCGCTTCATACTGGAAGTCCTTTCGTCTCTCGGTCTGTGTCAGATATGCAATGTTCTCCCTTGCACCAGGTTGCATATATCCACCTGTGGATGTAAAAAAGAAGGAGTGTTGTAATATATTTTCTTGCAGCAGAGAAAAAAGGGCTGAATTATCATAATTGTAAAAAGGAAAGCTGTTCTATAGTTTTAATATGTTTATTTTCTGAGACTGTGTGTAATACCCACCCATGCCTGAAGACACTGCGCGGTTCATGATGTCCAAAGCTTCGTTGAATTTCTCCTTAATGAGCGGCTGTGACAACAAGGCGTCACTAAACATGGTTTTCCAGCCCAGGTACCATTTAGTGATTTCCTCATAGTTGGGACTGTTGCTCAACCATGAACACAGGACCTATAATCAGCAAAACACAAACAGACATAACAAAGTCACAAAATTACAATTGTTCAATAATCAACTGCAGTTAAGCGCATCTCAATTACTTCCTGTTCTTTGTGAGTATATTCACTGACCTGCAACCACTTTGTAAAGAAGTTTTTGTCCAACAGGGACACAAGGCTGGAGAGGGACAACATGCCCTCCCA
This sequence comes from Sebastes fasciatus, assembly GCF_043250625.1. Classification (NCBI taxonomy): domain Eukaryota; kingdom Metazoa; phylum Chordata; class Actinopteri; order Perciformes; family Sebastidae; genus Sebastes; species Sebastes fasciatus. The sequence goes on along the minus strand of NC_133800.1, from coordinate 17,519,290 downwards.
GTCCATCACCCAGTGAAATGGCTCCATCTGCTGCTGGTGAGGGTTGATAACCAGCTCTTCCAGGCACAGAGCTGAGGAGGGACACAGAAGCCATCACATGAAGAAGAGACACCAGTGGGAAAAGGAGGGACAGGGAAGGATAAGACTGCTGCTGGGAAAATACATTTTCTTCCACTGCTACTGCTAAGGCTATTACCGATAAAAGACCTACCTAGTTTAGGGATGATATTTTTCACCATGAAGGCCTCCCATGCACCTGGTGTGAAAACATCTTTCCAAGGCTGCAGGATGAGGCGAGCTGAAGCGTCGCTGGGATGCCATCGCTGCAAGGCACTGGATAGCTTGCTCCGGATTGGTGGGTAAAGAGGCTCTAGACGTGATTGGAGCAGAGGCAGCCAAGGATGAATCCAGGAGTGGATGGGCACTGTGTCAGTTAAAGGGTTCCAGTTATCCACCTATTAGACAGGAAACAGAAATGAATAAAAACAGCTTGCAATGTAGATGGCAATTATTATTATTTCTCTATATCCAAGTAATTGTGTCTTTAAGTGGAGACGTGTCTTGCCTCTCGCTGTAGCCGGGGCAAGATCAGCTGCTCCATCAGGTGATCCAGGATCCACAGAGGTAGAATAGGAGCCCACACTTCCACACAGTCCACCATTGGCCCTACCATTCGAGGCTGCCAGCCTGTCACACAGGGTCGCATCACTGGGATCCACACTTCCCACAACAGTCTGGACCGACAAAGACAGGACACACACACACACGTCTTCAAAAACAGGCTTTAACACTTAGCCAGTAGAATTCATTCATGTAAATACATGAGCACAGCTTATTATGTTTTGTGTATTTAAAATGACCTGTGGTAAGGGTCCATGTTTGAATCCGGGGCACTGCTATGGAGATCTCTAGATTCAAGGATTGCTCTCCACTGACCGATGTCTTCCAGACAATACGAGCTGTCCTGAAATGATCAGAGAACAGTCTGAGTAGTAAGTGGTAGTTCCACTATTAATTATTAAAGATTAAAGTATGTGGTTACCTCAAAAGAAGATAATTGCTAAGACATACCTTAAGAGGGTCCCAGGAACGAAGTTTCTCTTTGAGTAACGGCTGAACAACAGCTACAGCCAGGTCTGCCAATCCCATGGTCTTGTATTCTTCATAATAGTCCGTTTGCAAAGTCTCAAAGATCCGGGCACACTCCTGAAGAAAGAGAAGGAAGACACCAAAACGATTACCTATATGGATGTGATAACAGCGCAAGAACTAACAAACAGCCTGACAACTGTAGCTGTTAGTTGTGTGTGTATATGTACCTGCAGGGTGGGCCCCTCCCCAGGTGCCATCTCCCCAGAAGGAAAACGCGCCACCAACGCCAGAACGGCCTCCATTCTCTGGATGGCATCTTGCTCTGTATCCAGTCTGCTCTGCAGTGCTCGTGACTCGTGGCTCAGAGACACAACTACGTCTTTTTCATGCTGCAGACGTCTGGCGGACTACAGGAGGTGGAAAATAAAACAGCAAAAGAGAAAGAATGTCAGTATGAAGCAGAAGAAGAAGTAGCAGATTGGTCCATAGAAAACCCGTAGAAAACTCATAGCTGTGGACATTTGGCAGATATTTTTGGTTCCTTCATACCTGCAATATGTCCTGTTCTGTGAGGTCTATCAGTAGCTGCAGGTTATGCTCGAGTTCAGGGAGAGCAAAGCCAGATACCTTCTGATCCTGAGTGGACAGGCTTGGTGGACCTTCATCTGGAACACTGTGCTTGTTGGACATCTGGCTGTAACTGTAATATACCTTTTTTTCTCTTCCAGTCATATCTATTACCTAGAGATGGGAACAGATATGGGGTAAATGAAATTCAGAGACAAAAATGGCAGCCGACAATTTGCTTTGCATTCATATTATAATGTCATCCATAGGGGTTTGTGCTGAGTGTAAATGTACAATTAACTTAAGTTCTGCTGCTTATTATAACATTACATGCTAATTCAATAGTGTCCTGATAACATTCCTGTGAGACCGACACAAAGGAGTGTTAATGCAAGTCTTTTCAAACATACCTTGACCTGTGCCAACTCTCCAGCGGATGCCACCGTACTGCGCCCTACCAGCTTGCCTTTAGCCTTCAGCTCGTCCACAGTTTTGAAGGAATATTTGGGTTTTTTCTTTCCTACAGAGCCTGCAGGATCCTTACGCCACTGGCCTAGCTCCTTCTGAAACTCCTACACGGACAGACATTGAGAATAATGTAAAAATAATGTTGACTGACTCAACAGCATCACTTCTGCTATATAATCAAACAGCATTTTTTTTTTTTTTTGCAACACTCTACCTTTTCCTCCTCCTCCTCTGAGTCGACCACAGGAAAATCCTGAAGACTCTGTGTGGTTCGCTCATTGCCATAAGCACCCACTGCTCCCTTGCCTTTACGAACCTTTGCCTCAATGGGGTTTATAATACCTGCAGCAATGAGAGGGTGCAAAGTCAGGGTATATCAACTCCACTATTGCTCCTTTAAAACACACACTATTAATAAATATCTAAATCACATTGCCTCCTCAGGCCTACCCACCTTGAGCGTTCTTGCCCAGGCCTTTTCCTGGTTGGTAGCCCATTTTCTGCAGAAGTTTCTGTCCAATTCCCCTTGTGTGCTTTTCCCAGTTACCAATGCCTTTACCAGACTGTATGCCACCTGCAAACCTCTGGGACTGGTGCCCCCGGAAATTACCCTAGCAAAAAAGAAAAAAATCGGTTTTGACAAAACAATATTACAGAATACACTGCAATGTGTAAATCCCATACACATAACAAAAGTTACCATCTGGAGTTTTTTGGGTGCAGTGCTGCGAGGAGGGGGAGGTGCTGAAGGACCCTCATCTTCAGAGTCATCAGAGCCTTCTTCTTTTTGTTGGTTCTGTTTCTCCTCAGCTGCACTCTTACGCAGACCACCACTCACAAAGTTCACTGGAACGCTGTAGTCTTTAGATCTAGAAAAAACACAAACAATCGACTCATTTTGTGAACAACTGTTTTTAAAAAAAAAGCGGCAGTTGGTGTTTTTATGTGGACTATTTCTGTTGGGATGACTACGATATTCTTGTATTTAAGTATGTTCCCCTTTAAAAAGTGTTTTCCTCCTGTTAGATTTATATTTCCTCTATTGGGGTTAGGGCTTAGGTTAGGCATAGCAGAGGTAATTGGGTAGGATTAGGGATATGGTTGCGTGCAGGCTAAGGTAACACAACAGGAGCATTGGGGCAGCAACAAAAATAAACCCATGCCTTACTTCTTGCCTCCAAAGCTAGGCCTCTCATCCTCGTCTGAGTCCCTGTCCGCCCAGATCCCATAGGTGGCCTGGTCCTTGGTCTGCCTGTGTCTGCGGCGTTCTGGGTTGAACTCATTGGCCAGGTCCCAGTCTGTTATCTCAAAGCTCTCGATCTCCACACCTTCCTCCTCCTCCTCTCTCTTCCCATACAGATGGGACATGGACATCTCTGGATATAAGATAAGATAAGATGAACCTTTATTAATCCCTGGACGGAAATTCAGGTGTCAAAGCAGCAACATCAGCAAACAGAGTGAAACACAGGAGAGGTAAAGGTATACAAAAATGATAAAAACAATAATAGAGATATAAAAGATACAGAGTGAATGGGTGAACATAGTGTGTACAGTCCATCAATAAATAAATGTAGTATGTACAATAAATACATGTAATATGATCACAGGGGGGAAACCAAAGTAAACAAAGTACCAAAAGGGTTAAAGTAATGTAAAAAAACAAAACTCTAACTGGTTATTTTGAATGCTTTGTATCTATGATCATGTGGTCAGATATGAGGTCAACAACAACTCAGCTACCTGTTAACATCAGGTTAATAGTAGTAATGTCAGCCTATTTCAAATATAAAACAGCATATTCTCACATGGTTAGCTAATTATGCAACACCATTACTCTTCGTGAACATTTCAAAACAACTAGTTACATGGATCTACTACATGGATCTGGTTCTGTGGAGGAAACACAACGTGAAGAGTAGCTCATGTTTACTAGCATAGGCTAACGTTAGCTCGTGTTAAACTGCTCGCTTTACACTGAAAACTAGCTCTTTGGGAAATAATGAAAAGTTTTATACAACTCACCTGAAACGTATGTTTTCCCCCTATCCACAAATTATGTATACATTAATTCATTAGTGACAGTAATGAAAGGAAATCCAGCTAAACTAGATAGCTAGTCGATGTGTTACACTTTACACACGAAAATACAAGTACTTCCGGTTGTCGACGTAATTTCCGGTGTTGCACCAAACTTTGTACCCCAAGAAACAAATGACCAGCGTGTACTTTCTTTTATTATTTCAAAATGACAGTATCCATAGTAACAGCAGAAAACATTAAAAACATTTACATACTAAAGAAGCATAGCGAAAACATAAACAAAGAGCTCTGCCAAACATAAAAGGACAACAGAAATTAAACAAAACCAACATCAAATAATAAAAAAAAAACACAATAAAAAATAAAATAATAATAATAAAAAAAGACCACGCGAGAGTATGACAATAATTTCACTTAAAAACGTTAAAGATATTGCATAATAAAAAATGTTGGGGTAAATTTACACTTGTGAATGTGTGTACTGTGTACTCAATTTTACAGAATTAATCAAAACAGCATAGACAGTTATTTGATTTGTTTTCGAGTAATGACAGTTCAGGTGGCAATATTTTAAAATGCTTCTAAAATATAGTTTGCCGGTGTTGTGTCGAGTACTGTTTCCCGTCGATATGTGTCCCCCCGGAACAAACCCTAACTACCGAGGGGGGCGCTACCTTTTTAACAGGATGGAACCACTTTTCGACGGGGGAACAGACTTCAACATAACACCTTGCAAACACCTTTTTTTTCTCTCTAAGTTTACATATACAATAAACATTGTGCCCACCCACCCACCCTATTCGTGGGTTATACACCTACAGTAGCAGAGAGGGAAAGAAAAAAACAAAAAACAATCAAATAAGGATCGCATTTAGCTGCACACAATGTCTAAATAATGGGAAAATAAATAAATAAGTTAAATAGATACATAAATACATACCTGCATATACACACAAATATATATATATACAAACACATGTATAATATACACATACATACTGTACGTATCGATACAAACACGTGTACATACATACATAATTATAACATATTTCCAAGAACCCTATATATTTGGGGTACCATGTGGAGAGAAACAGAGCACCATATCAGATTGACAGCAAGCTTATATTGATAAATATAGAAATAGTAAGAGTAATTCTACTAGATAAACAAATATACATACACACTCATATACCCACATGTCCATGCCCATACATACACGTACATAATATATATATATATATATATATATATATATATATACACATACATATACCCACATTCATGTACTGTACATATAAATAAGATAAAGTGGGTAAATTAAAACAAAGTGAATAAGTCAGGATGGTAGTTTATACTGTAAGTTGAAGTCTAGCATAACATATTTTAACATTATTTTAAAAGCATTCCGGTGCATGATATCATCATAATACATTATAAAGCATATTACCGTGTTTGATAGGTTTATTATCTCAAACCACAAATGTCCACTGATTTTACAAGATTGTTTCTCAGGTTTATGGTTTAGTCCAGAGCCCATCAGTAACGAGGGTTTGGCCAGCAGATGTCACCATATTTATATCAAAACATGAGTTTTCAACACAATTGCTTCATAGCAGCGCTTCAGGCAATTTCGTTTCCCCATAACAACGTCAAAATATATTAGATTACTCGTATACAGTCCGTTTATTGACAGTAATATAAGTTCTTTGAAGAGGACACACAACTTGGCATGACACCGGAAAAGGAAATGCGTGTGTTGCACTCAAAATGGTCCCCTCTTGCTTCAGACTCGCCAACCCACGGCAGCATGTGTATGCGTAAACAGGGCACCGGGTGAACTAACGTAGATAGATGTCGGACACCGGGGAGGAGTGGCAGGTTGCCCGGCGGCGAAAAGGTGCAGCGAGGAAATCAAAATCACTTCAGGTGTCCTCACATTCAACCTGCTGCCAGGAGGAGCAGCTGGACATCAGGAAGACTGTTAAACGAGTCAGAGACACAGAGTAAGACAGTCCAGTTAAGCAGCACAGACTCTTGTCTTGACTTTTTGTCATTTTTTGAGAAACCCACTACAGTAATCTCCGAGTAGCCAGTAGTAGTATCTTCTATTCCTTTTTTAAATGTTATTTTATTTATTTATTCATTATTATCATTATTATTTTTCTTCTATTTTTCTGAATATATATGTGTGTATGTATATATATATATATATGTATATGTGTGTGTATGTAGGTATATATATTTTAAATGTTTTTTATTTAATTTTTTTCTTCTCTTCTTATTATTTCATGACTTATTTGCGGATACTCTTCCTGTGTTGTATTCTCTACAATTTGAATTTTATGTATCCATGATTGAGAATCAGTTAGGTCCTTTGTGGCCAGCTGTGGCTGTTTATGTGAATGTTGTTGTCAGGTATGATTGATTGATGTGTTGTGTCACGGGTGAGTGTTGTTCAGAAAAACAAAAATGAATTTTACTTGTATAGTGACTGTTCTATTGGTTATTGACAATTACCAAAAATACCTTTGAAAGAAAAAGAAGCAGCACAGACTCCTGGAATAACATTATTGTTTTCAGGTGGAGTCCCGTAACTCTGCTTATCCTCCTCTTCTCCTGTAGGTCTGAGCTCAGATGTGAGGAATTTTGGCAAGAGTGGAAAAGTGAGTAACCTGGATACCTGGAGTTATCACCACAATATTATGTTTTTTATTTAGTTTGCAGCTCAGTGACCCTTTCAGGCCTCTTTGTCTCCAGAGCAGCTGAGGGTGGCAGGATCAGCAGCCCTCTCTGAACCTCCAGAGAACAGGGACACTGAGGGCCCCATCCAGCAGCTGGGGAGCAGCCAAGAAGAGAGAGGCAGACCATGTCAACTCCAACAGCTGGAGTGTGTGTGTTATGGCCTCGGCTCCTTCTCCTCATGTGTCTCAGCTCGCTTCCAGCTTGCCATGCTGCTGCTGCTACTGGATGCAGGACAGGTTAGAGCAGTGGTTTTCAACTATAAGGAACCCCCAGGGGTCCTTGAGGGAGTTCCAAGAGGCCCCCTAGAAAAATGGGGAATATTCACCTGAAGTCCTGTTACTTAATGACAGCTCCAACCTGGAACTCTGTGTTAAGCAGAGACGTCGCTGGTTAGCCGGCCTTACAGCTGCAAAGCGACTAATAGCTTGCAGACGGAAAGCTCCACATTCTGTCAATATACAAAGATGTCTTCTTGACTTCATAGATATAGCAGGTATGGAACACTGGGCTGCAAACATGCACCTGGCAAAAAGAGAAAATATATCACATTGGAAACAAGCAATCACTGCAATTAAATCCTTCATATAATTATTCTCTGTGTCCCCAAGGTCTAGGGTGGGTGGGATGGGAGGGACCGAAAGGGAGGGATTTGGGGGTGGGGGGAGGGTGGCGCAGTAGTTTTTATTTAAATGACTTTTTGTTGTTTGTTTTGTTGTTCTTCTTTCTGTTTGTTTTTTTCTTTTCTTTTTCTGTAGCTGCTTGCTAATTTTGTAGTGATTAGTACATGGACATTTGTGATTATATTCTTTTACTTTATTGGTGATCTATCAATTTGTAACCCCACCCTATATAATTATGCTTAAATACCAATAACAAATGTATCACAAAAAAAAGAAGTGAGCCCAATTGAAGTAAGTCTTTTCTAATCTTTTCAAATGTAGGTCCCTGAAGCAAAATCTTATCAAATGGGGGTCTGTGACCTAATGTGTATCAATTTAGGGGTCCTTTACATGAAAAAAGGTTGAGAACCACTGGGTTAGAGGATGTGTTTATTTAATGTGATAACAAACTAGTTTGCATGAGACCCTGTTCATTATAAGTTGTGTGTGTCTCTCCCTTTAGATTCCACTGAAGGACTGCTCTGTTTATGATCCTGCCTTCTCATCTGGAGAGAGGGATGTTTTGAGAGAGCTGGGTCTGACTGTACTCACAGAAAACGAGGTAAGTTGTTGGCCACTTATGTTTTTTTTAAGCTGTCAGACAAGTGAAAAACAGCAGATAAACAATGTGGAGAACAACTGGATAGTGCCAGTGTTGTCTAATGTTTCAGCCCATTTGAAACAGATTACAAAACATTACCAATTATTACTGAGCTATCTTGAACAAGTTCCAGGTTGCTGCAAGTTGATTTGCATATTTTACTGGCTGCCTGGAAGGAAGGAAAACAATACGATTCTGTTGCAGGAGGGGAAGCGTCTGACAGCTAAGCCCACACTCTTTTACCTGATGCATTGTGGGAAAGCCCTGTACAACAACCTACTGTGGAAGAATTGGAGTACACAATGTCTTCCTTTGATGATAATCATTGGGAACAGCTTCAATGGCATAATGGACAGGTTAGTACAAGACATGAATGAGGGAGATGATGAAATTGGAGATGATGTGAGGCGAGGTGACGTTTCTTGTCCGTCGTCCCCAACAGAACAATCGAGAGAGAGTTCAAGCGGGACTACAGCTACATCACTCAGGCTGTGTCTGTGTGTGAGGAGAGACAGCTGCCTTGTCCATCCCGTCTGATTGACGTCTTCAGTGACACCGCCGTCATCACCTTTCCTACCAGCAGCCTTAACAGACTCCCACCATCCACCTGGGCAGAGCCGTCTGAACCACAGTACCAACACTGCCCTGATTTGGAGATAATTCAGAGGGAAACACGGAGCCGAGACAAGAAATGAACAACAAATAGACACTATGTTTTTTTACTGTTACCATTGACATAAGTTGTTTTTTTTACAAAAAATAAATGAACCCTGCTTCAAATTGAGGACTGAATCTTACAACACTATCGTGGTTGTTTGTCTTAAGGCCTTATTTTGGAGGAAAAGGGACTGTTGAGCATCTTGGACCCGTTCTTAACACCAGCTGCATTTCTAGGATTTGAGGATATTGGGGGCTTAGGACCATCCTCCGGGATTTTGTTTTAATATAAACAAGCTCTATTTTAATGCTTTTTAATGCACTCTGGCACCTTATTTACATTCAAAGTATGCATCTAAAGCTACCTGTACCTTAAAAACTGTTGTTTACTTTCCAGATGTTAGTAATTAGTATTAGTATTGTGTAAAAATAGAATACTTAACTGCTATATGTTGCATGGTGAGGTGCAGGAGAGCAAGGTGAAAAGTCACAAAGAGAAATCATCACACTGGCAGGTAAGTATGCTTGAAAAATAAGGCAGACTTTTATTTTCAGTCTGTAAAAATTCCATCAAACAAAGGAAAAAACACATGGAGGGAAAATCATCCTCTGCATTCAGTTTCACAGCTCACCACATGCCTGGTGCTGCTCTTTTTACCACTCCCCTTTTCAAACTCTACTTTCACACATGGTCATATAACCTAACAGCCCGCCTTTCCAGTTCAAATTGGCTTATCAGGCGAGTGCTGCCATCAGCTCAGACTGGAGACACCTGCAGTGAGAACCTGGGAAATCAGAGCACACCTGATTACACTTGGAGCCACTCAGTCCCTGTCAGTCAATTAACCCCTTAACTACCCACATAAGGAAAAACAAAGATAACTGTGATCAACCCCACTTGGCTTTACCAAACAGTTAGTGAGGGAGTTGTTGCTTCCTCACACTATAATTAAACATTTATTTACTAGAGTTGGAAAAATCTTAAATATATTTATGATAACATTCATTTATTGGAATATTAAAAGGGTTTTCTTTCACTCGCACACACCCAATTTTCAGATACAGTTAATGCAGTGTAGCTAGTGCATGTACTGTTCACCTCTCCGTCATCTGCTGTTGTCTGTTTTTACCAACAGTAAAATGAATCAGTTGTTAACCGTTAGTTATTACCAGCCGCGACAGATGCTGGTATTGTTTTCACCTTGTGATCCTGTGTGTGAGTCATCAATGCAAAATGTGGTCACACCTACTGTAGCGGGAAACTATGAGTACTGTGAGTACTTTGCCAGGTGTTTATATATCTGTCTGTCTGTGGACCGATACTGTCACCGCGATAGCGCCGCAACCGTGAAGAATGCAGTCACGAAACTTTACAGGTGTGTTGTTAAGATCAAAGTGAAGGTTGAGTTTGAAGATGGGTGTGGTCCAAGCAAGAATGCCCAAAGTAGGGGGGTAGGAAGTGGGGAAGGGGCCATTGGCCCCCCACTTTACACCTATGGCCCGATTTGGCATCGCGGCTGTTGTGATCTCATACCAAGATTCAATTCAAATTCAAATCACTTAATTTCCCCCAAGGGGCAATTGTAGATGAGTATCTGGTTCTATGTGGAGCCACACCGTTACGTAAAGTAATGTTTTGCAACGTGAGGTTTATATATGTGTGTGTGTGTGTGCGCGTGTGTGTGTGTGTAGGTGTGTGTGCTTTCCCACTTCGTGGCACATCACTTGTTTCCATGTGGTTTAATAGCATCATACATTACATATTACAGTATGTCGACAAAAAAGCAACATCACTGGTAAACTAGAGTAAAAAGTTTATTGTTGAAAAAAAAAAGTAGCACACAACAGTACAGCCTTCTCCCACCATCAGCAATAACATCTCCAGCACAAAGTAATGCTCATCATCTCCCTCTCTGTTACCTGCTTCATATTGGATCAAACTAAATCTAGGATCCTGGGAGAGTTTTATCTTACAGCAGTGACTTGGAAAAACTTGACTACAACACTGTTTTCCTGTTTTGATATGTTTTCACTCTTCAGCTTCTCCATTAGCAGTGACATTGTCTGCCACTCCGTTGACTGCTGTGTCTCCTGCTTTACCGGCTTTTGAGACAACATCTGCCCAGGTCCCTTTATTCTTAAGGACTGTTGGGCTTACAGTGACGTCACAGGCTCCATTTATTTCACCATTAACCTCCTCTGACTCTGACTTCATCTCATCAACTGCATCATCAGATTTGACCTCCCCGTTGGCTGTGTTGCTGTTTACTTCATTTGGTGCACTGGTCTCAGTTTCCTCTCCTGCAGCCCTGACCTCTGACCCCCCATTCACTATCTTGACCTCAGCATCTGAAGCTGCTCTGTCTCCATCTCCATCTCCATCTGTTTTTACCTCAGCTGGCTCCACCACATGACCATTAGCTGAAGCTACGGCAGCACTCTCCACCGAGGTCTCGTCCACCGGCTGCTCCTGTTGGCTCTCGCTGCTATTCTCCACTGCTGGGCTTCCTCCATCCTCAGCTTCCTTCCCGCTTCCTGTTTCTTGATCTGAGCTTTTCTCGTCTCCGTTCACAAACTCTGAGGCGAAGAGCTCGTCAGATACTAATCCCAGTTCTTTTCTCACCGCTGCCTTTAGTTCATTGTGTTTCTTCTTGTACTCCTGGAGCCCGTCTCTATAAAAACACAATGAATTCATGAGTGGCTTCCTACCTACCAACAAATTATTGAAATACACATGCATGCTGCTGGAGCTGGTTGTGTTTGAAAGGTAGGTGTAATTCTCTAGAGTTTCCACTTTCTTAAACTATGTGTTGGCTTTAAAAACACATTTTCGTAAAGGCAATAACAGGCGTTAAATGTTGAGATGGTCTATTTAAAAAACGTCTTCAACATTTTAAAGCTGTAGGGAAAAGTTATGCATCACTAAGTGTTATAACGGTCAGATTTTTATTCCCTATCACTTTTTGTTTATAATTTTCACCATGGAGAGGAATAGCAACAGAGTATCCAGGAGAACCACAAAACATTTAAAAAAGTATCAAAGATAAAAGTGCTCATGGTGCAGAATGGCCCCTTTTAAAAGTGTTATAATATCATATCTTGTATCATATTATTTATTGGCATTGGTGGAAAGTAACTATGTACATTTACTCAACTACTGTACTTGAGTACAATTTTAAGGTGCTTGTACTTTACTTGAGTAATTCCTTTTTATTATACTTCTACTTCACTACAGTTCAGAGGCAAACATTTTACTTGTTCCACTATATTTATTTGACAGCTTTAGTTACTTTGCAGATTGAGATTATTTATGCAAAATATAAATAAACCAATAAATTATGATCTATTACTATAGGTTAAGCTATCCAACAATATACAAATAATTAAAATGAGCTCCACCTTAACCAGCTGCAAAATTAAAGTGATAAACACATTAATACATCAATAATTATAATCCAATAATATAATATATCTGATTCTGAAATGGGCCATTCTCCATAATGAGTACTTTTACTTTTGGTACTTTTTTTTTATTATTACTTTGATTTTGAATGTATGGGTTTAACTTGTAACAGAGCATATTTACACTGTGGTATTGCTACTTTTACTTAAATAAAGGAATTGAATACTTCCTCCACCACTGCTTATTGGTAATGATACAGTCACATCACAGTTTTAGCAATATTTGTATATGTGTTGGCTGATATATGTCTGAATCACTATTACTTACTTCACCGGAGATTACTAACAGTTTTAATTTTTCAACAGCAAAATGTTCAGCACATATTTTGGTCAGAATTCTTTAAATAAAACCACTTATGGGATCAGAATATGTGTTGTTAAAAAATAACTATTTACCAAATGTTTTTGATAGATTATCCGTTTTTAAAGATTTTTTATATCTTTATCAGCTTCAAACATTTAATATTGGTCAAGCTACATTTCAGCATTAACACATTGCTTCAATGAGTTTTCAGGATATCTTACATATTACAGTGGATGTTTACCTTTGTGTAATGCTCCTGATCCCGGTCACCAGAACCAGTTGCTCCAGCACAGTGTCAGATGTGGAAGTTAGACACTGAGGACAGAGAAGACAGGCAGATTAATAAACACACTTTAATTTTACTTAGTAACATTCAAACAGGGGCTGCACGGTGGTGCAGTGGTTAGCACTGGCGCCTTCACAGCTAGAGGGTTGCAGGTTCGAATCCGGCTTGGGACCCTTCTGTGTGGAGTTTGCATGTTCTCCCCGTGTTAGCGTGGGTTTTCTCCGGGTACTCCGGTTTCCTCCCACAGTCCAAAGACATGCAGGTTAGGTTAATTGTGGACTCTAAATTGCCCGTAGGTGTGAGTGTGAGCGTGAATGGTTGTCTGTCTCTATGTGTCAGCCCTGCGATGGACTGGCGACCTGTCCAGGGTGTACCCTGCCTTCGCCCAATGTCGGCTGGGATCGGCTCCAGCCCCCCCGCGACCCCTAACGGGATAAGCGGTTGCAGATGGATGGATGGACATTCAAACAGACAGTATCATAATCAGTATCATACCTCCACTGCCTGCTCCGTGCACTCAGCTCCTGCCTGTCTGAGGGAGCGCTCCACCTTCACAGCTTGCTTGGTTATAGTGCACAGAAACTCTTTGCTGCAGCGTGTCTGAGGGTGATCTTCTCCAAACTGAGAAAGGAAAACAACCATAAGATGACATGCACATACAACCAATCGCTCTCTCTCACACGCTCTCACATGCAGATATACTGACCATGGAGGTAAAAGCAGTGACGGCTTCTTTCTCGTGGGTCATAGCATTTCTGTAGTCACCCTTGCTGCACATCCAGTGGGCCAACAGGTGCTGACTGCACAGACAAGAAAACAGGATGTTAGAAAAGGGGACAAAATAGATCAACTTAATTACTTCTTATACAAAATATGAGTGTAAGCGATAAATGACGTCTTACTTGAGAGCAGTGTGCAGGTTTGAGGGGCCGAAGAAGGAGGTGTTGAGTCTGAGGGCATTCTTTAAGAACTGCCCTCTCTGATCTGCGGGCAGCATCAACCCAAGACAGCTCTGCAAGAAAACAATGAGAAGATTGCTATTGTCGATTCGAAAAATAAAATATGTTTATAAAGATATTGTGAAAAGTTTGTGCTTTGGGTTAACACCAAGGTGTTGTGACCTACATCCAGTGTTGCGGTGTAGGGATGGTCCTCTCCGTGGACTGTTAGCATCAGCAGACGAGCTCTGAGGAGACACTTCTGGGCCAGGGCGGTCTCCCCTCCAGCAAACGCATACACACTCAAGAGGGCCTGCATACAACAACAAAATGAGAATAAGCACACCTTACACACATAACACAGTGCATAAAAACCCTTTAGAAAAATAGTTATGGACCCAGGGGTTCAGTTCATATCTATCTAACAGTGACCAGGGGTTCGATTTCCAGTAGCGATACCTGTGGATGAAAAATGTGTGTAGCTATACTCACATATTGCTGGATAGTGTTTGGATGGTCAAAGCCAAGCACCCTCTCACTGATGACCACTGCTTTCAGCTGGGCACTGCGAGCCTTGAGATCAGAGAAAGTCACATTTATTTATATTAAGAATTACAATCACCTCAATACCTCATGAAATTGACAGAGTGTTACAGTACACTCTGTAAAATATTCTGCAAGGCTGTCAGATATATACTGTAGGCTATGTAGCAGAGTAAAAGGTACAATATTTCCCTCTCAAATGTGGTAGTTATAAAGAACTTGGTTACATTCTGTAGTGTTAATGTAGCTGTAAAAAGTTGTGGCACAGTAGGCCTACCTCAGCTGCCTTGCCCTGCATGTAGGCCACCTTGGCCAACATGCTGTAGCAGTAACAGGCCTCAGGGTGCAGGTCATCACACACCCTACCAAACAAGTAGGTTGCTTCTTTCAGGTGTTCATGGGCCTGATCCAGCAGACCTGCAGTTGGAAAACACACAGAAGAATTGACTTTTCATTTAGATTTAGTTCAAAAACATACATTTGAGCACTAAAGATTACAGATACATTAATCTGCTGGCTTTATTGACTCACCCTTCTGAATGAAGCTCTGTGCAGCAGAATAGGCTTTTGAAGCATCCACAATTGGCATGTGAATGTGCTTGACAACAGGGAAGATGTTGAGGATGTCGTCTGGACCGATGGGAGCTTTATTTTGGTTGTCGAGGACGTAGTCTCTCAGTCTCAACTGGTGTAGACACAAAAATAACAAACAAACTTTCCCCTTTAATTATACAGTATCTCTGGCATTTTCCCATTACATTATATTACAACATTACTAATATATGTGTGTGTTTCAGCTGATCTGGTGACAAATGGCGTTACCTGTACTCCAGTCTTTAAACAGAACTGTCTGAGCAAAGAGAGCTTCTGCAGGCCGTAGTGCTCAACCAGGTGGTTTGGACCAGAGCTGTCACAGAGAAAAATGACAGTTGTTCTCAAAATGCCTCTGAGCCATTGCGTAACAAACAAATATGAGGGGGAGAACAAATAATGGTTGTGTCCTCACCCAAGGCTGTCAGAGATGTTATATGTTTCAGCAGCATCTTGGCAGATCAGGTTCCACAGCTCAGCCCCTGTGAGCGTGCTCCAGGGCGTGCTCTCAGGGGCCCCAGCCGCAGCCCCGGCCCCAGCCCCGGCCCCTCGACCACGCCGCCTTGACTTCTTCTTCGTATCCTCCCCCACCGGAGTGGGTGTAAAGTGGGGAACCAATAGGCAGCACAGGAAGTGACTGACAGCTGCAGAGAGACTAGGCACGTCCACACCCTGCAAAGAAATAACCGGAGGCTGCAGCTCATTCTTTCTGGAGTGTGTGGACCCGCACCTTTTGCTATATCACCACCTTTATATAACCACCTGACTTTGAGGTGTGCAAGCATAAGAATGAACAGAAATGCTCTTTACAGAATAGTGTAAAGTACCTGGAGGAAACTGTTGAACACTCTTTTTGTTGAGCGGATGAAAATGTCCCCGACGACCGATCTCTGTTTAAGATGGAAAGGGTTATGTTAGAAAGCAGAGCTATGAGAGCAATTACATCATCAAGACTAGTTTAAGCTTGACTGTTCAAACACACCATTATATGCCTCAGGCGCTCCTTGTGTTCTGACTGGCTGAGGGTGGTGATCACATGGCCCAGATACCGCAGGTTGATGCCTCTCAGGTGTAGCGCCTGTTTTAGAGAAACTCCGTCCATTGGTGCCTCATTGCTTTGTAGGCAATACTCCACCTGCCCACACACACACACACACACACACACACACACACATACACACATACATATTGTTGAGTTAATTGCATGTTTGCAGTAGATGTGCATATTATAGTATGTAAACAATGGATCCACTTACAAAAGCTGGTATCTGATGTGTGATGATGAAAGCTGCAGCTTCCCTCAGTAACCTCTCCTGCAGCTTTGTTGACTTACTTTCACCAGCAGGAAAGGATACTTCTGCACACAAAGCACACAAGAAGCCTGTCATATTGTGTTCCAGCAAAAGATGTGACTGTGTGTGTTAGTGCGTGTGGCGTTTTATGGTACCTGGAGAGAAGACGCTTGGGTTTAAGCGCATCTCAAAGATGATGTTGCTGACTGAGCCCACTTCTTGGCAAGCAGCTCGTACTGCCTTAGTGGAGCGAGAATCACCTGCAAGCATACAGACATTTGTCAAGTATACAGTATATATACAGTACATGTGTATACTGTATATATATATATATAAATATAATGGCATAGAATGTCCTGTATGAATTAACTAACACTTCTTACCAGCTATTGCACACTCTTCAAAGCCTCCGTCTTCGTCCAATATCTCCTTGACACGCTCAGTAAACTGGCAATGTCTAAAAGAAGCAAAAAACAAAACTTGAGCTTCGTGGAAAAACCTTTTAAAACTTAGTTTCAAGTGTTTTATTTCATGTAGAACTCACTTGTGCTTAATGAAGGCCCGTACCAGCTCTGGCTTCAGTCTACAGAGTCCGTGAGGGAAGCTCTGTGGAAGCCCTGAGTCTGAGTGATAATTGTCTGGCCAGCCTTCTTTTACACAACCCTTCTTCTCCTCGTCTTCTCCACAGCTTTTATTACTCTCTTCTTCTCCAGTGACTGTCTGGCCTTCTGTCTCCACCTCTGGGCAGAAGTTGGCATCAGCTGGGAAGCACCTGAACACATCCAGTATGTAGAACCTCCCATCAGCCCCCAGCAGTCCCTGAGCGTCCACCGAGGTGAACAGTGGTACCTTGTGATCGTTGGGCGACACAACAACATGTTTCTGGATGGAGAGACATTTGGCAGATTGAGCCAAGAGCTCCAGCAGCCGTCTGCGTTGGGGGGACTCTTGGGGCCCTGCATTTATCCCGTACAGCAAGCCTCTATCGAGCAAAACAAGAAAGACAATTAGCAGGGGAAAAAAACAGAAAGATGTCTGCCACAGTGGATTGTTGAATGATGGTCCACTACCTTTCGGCAGGAGCAGCTGCCTGGTCCTGGTCTAAGCCTTCCAACCCAGGGGCAAGACCCTGAGCGGAGAGACGCACTCCTCTGTAGTCCACAATGGCTGTAGGTAGCGTGTGCAGGTCCTGCAGCCCCTGCATGTCACTGTAGGCCTGTACCCCTTTAAGCTCCAGCCTCTGAGCGGTCCTGCAAGTGGAAAATGAAGAAACATTTCAATAATCAGTGCCAAATCAGTGCCATTCTGAAAGTGAAACAAAACTATTTTATAATGCTCTTATCAGAGACAGCATGGGGTCTTTTTTTAATCCTTTACAGCCATAAAATGATGCATACAATTATGAGCAAATGGCTTTACATCTACAGCATCTTGTCATTGAACTTGTGGTTTGCTCTCACCTGCGACCCCTGTCCCCACCAAACATGGCGCTTGCTGCCCCCTGACTCATGAACAGGCCGCCCCACAGGAAAGCTGGGTCCTCAGGGTTTCCATTCACAGGCTCCACAAAGCCATCTACAACAATTTCTGCCCCCTGCGTCACAGCCCTGATAAATGCACTGTTTACCTGTTAAAAAAAAACATGTATGAATGAAGATGAGAGGAGGAGAAGTTGAGTGAGCAAAGAAAGAAAACAGGCGATAGGAGTCTTGAACTGTCATGCTGTTGTTCTGAGCTCAATGTTTTTCTTGGTTACCTGGAGCAGAGCTCTGTCTCTCTGCAGCCTCTCCTCCAGACTGCCTTGTGGAAGATCTCTGGCAACTTGTAACTCCTCATTCCAATCTGGAGCCTACGCATAACACTCATAGTTACACACTTAACATCAATGAAGCAGCAGCAGCACGCTACTCAATAAATAGCAACAAAAACAATTACGCTGTGTAGTAAATAACCTGTGTTGCCGGCTGTTCGTCCACTCCCAGTCTGCTGAAGGTGTTTTTTTGAGTGCGAGAGGCGCAGGGAGGCCCGAGCCAGCTCAAGGTGTGGTAAGGAGTGGACATCACCTCCACTGGAGGTAACTGAGACCTAAAGGAAGACATGCAAGAGTTTACAATATGAATATACACCTCTCCAAACCCCCACTGTTTCTGGATTCTGGCAAAACACTGTAGTATCCATGCTTCCTTTATGTATAGGCAGTAATGTTATTACCTATTTTTGAGTGTGGTCAAAGTTTGTTTGAAGGCAGGGCTGATGTGACAGAGCAGGTCAGTGAAACTGTGATAAACTGGGGAAGACTGGGCAGGACGAGGATCAAACACTTCTTCTGTAGACCTGAGATGAAGAATGGGGAAGAGAAAATAATTTATAATTGAACTGAAACATTTATCTAGTTAAAGTTCAATTATCTATATTGTCATTTATACATAAGGTTACTCGGACAGAATGGAAATAAGACAGCTAGGTTCATCATCAGCCTTTCATGTATTTTCTACTACAATTTATTGCAACCATAAACAGAAATATCATGAAGTTATTTCTTTACCTATTGATGAAGAAACCTTTAGGACAGGATGTGATGTCACACCGGCGTCCCTCCATTGATGCCACAGTGATGTACAGGAAGTCTCCCTGAAGCTTCCTGTGTCCTGGAGCTGGGTTCCAACAGCTGAGACACAAGTCCCTCAGGTAGCTGGGGGCCTGATGAGACCAATATAAAGTCACAGAGAGTCAGTGTGTGTGAGTGGATGAGGGCTGGCCCAGGGTGAAATAACATTCCTGGTATTTACGTACCTCTGATTGGGAGCTGTGAGGAAGCAGGGCCATGAGCGGTCTCTCTGAGGAACCAGGTAGGAGGTACTCTGGTGGAGCTCCATCCTGGTTGGTAGTTTCTGTTTTTGTGTTGCTTAAAGAGCGTTTCAGGCTCTTTCCATTCGGTAAGCTGGAGTCTGCACCGGTAATAAAGGGAGATTTTCAGTATGAGCTTCATTGTTAATTTTGTATCTTTGTATTACCCTTTTGTCTAAGTGTGTGTGTACCTGGTGTCTGTGTATGTGTGAGTATCTCCAGTACGCTTGGTGAGCGTCCCTCTCTCAGTGCGTCCTGAGGTCCAGATGTTCTCAGCAGCTCCAGCACACGAGCCAGATGGAGCCTGACTGAGCCGGCAGTGTAGGGTTCTGGAAAGACACACGGCGGTGTTATAAAGGTTACGCTGACCTCTTTTTAAACAGCCAGTATGCACAGGGCAAACACTCTACTCTAGGAACTCTAGGATGACATGATCCCCTTAACACCAATTAAAAAGTGTTTATATTTGTGTTATATTTTGAAATTTAATAGCACATTGGGTACTAATTAATTAATGATGTGTATTCTCATAGACACAAGTCTGACAAGATACATACTGAACATAATGACGGATGGGCTGTTTCAGTATTTCAACAGCTAGCTGGTGAGAGACAGACTAATTGGTTGGCACACACTTGTAATCGCGGCAACTACAAACCTTGTTATGATGACTCAGAGAAGGTGAGTCAGCTATTTGCATTGAGGTGAGAGAGAGACTTAAGTGTGTGTGAAAGGGAAAGGGTGACGGGTGTAATGAAAATATGGACTGGATTATTCTATTATGAATCACTGCACCACAAACTATGTCGTTAAAAGGTCAGACAACAACTTATAGAGTCTTATTAGAGTATTGTTAAGCTAAAACTGCCTAAACTTTCTAACCACTGTGTCAAAAATCATTAGTAAGATATTGAATACAGCTGGAGTACAAAGTTATGGCATAAAAATACATGCAAGACAAAATTGGAGGGAAAAAAAAGCACAAATAACTAGGGCTGCCCCCTCTTAGTCGACTAACTGTTGTTTTGGTCTTCGTCGACTAAGATTTCATTAGTCGATTTGTCCTTCTTTATGCTTTTTTCATGCTGAATGACTTATTTCCAAGAAAACTTGTGGGCACATCTCTGGTAAACACAAGATTTAAAGTGGTGCTTTTGTGTGATTCTTTGTAGAGAAAAGCTTTACAGATGGAAGACAGCCCTACAAATAAATAACATTATTTATATACTGACATCCGAGTTATTGAAGAAAAGCGTGCTACAAATGTAGATTGGACATAAAGCTGAATGTGGTTCTCAAAAAACCCTACCTTCCACCAGGCGAAGGATGGCTCCTGGTTTCAGCCCCTTAATGCTTTGCAGTTCTGCAAGAGGGTCCAGAGTCACACCAGCGAGTGCCAGCGACAAGTTTGAACGTGGACACACCTCGTCCCTCGAAAGCAGAGTCATTACTGCATCTTGAACAAGCCAAAATCCATGGACCTACAAAGACACATGGTTTAACACAGCAAGTAATGCCAAAATATAGATAATAAACCTGCCTATTATTATGAGAATAGTCCCTGCAAAACTGTTATTAACAAAAGGGTTAATAAGAGGAAACATCAGTCTGGTTTTGTACCTGCAGCTCAAATGGCTCTACTCCTGCTCCCTGGATCTTCACAGGGAATGATGTGTCCTCATGTTGGTTAATACCAGCAGCATCCTTTCCACCAGGCAGGCTCATAACATCTGTTAAACGGTGAGAGAATAACAAATTAAGTGACGATAATCACAAAGCGCTGCATTGGACACGCAGATAGTTTAGCTTGTTTTCCTCCCTCATCACATGCTGGGATCGATTCCAGCTCACTGACTCACTCTGACTCTGGCTGCTGTAGAAAATGCATGAATGAAAGAATGAATGGATTATAATCATGGCTTATTATGTTCGATTCCATCATTGGTTCTTTGTTTGAGAATCAAACAAGAACGCTAATCTCCTCTAAAGTAATCATGTAATCATGAGCTGAACTGAAGAGTCTGAGTGAGAGTGCCTGAGGGTGAGACTGAATTTATTGAAGAAACTGTGAAAGAAAGGGAAAGTGGGGTGTGTCTGCTTTTTACACACTCGCAGAAAGAACCAAAGGGAGAGCAGGTCTCAGCGTGTTCCTCAACCTGCGTGTGACTAAACCTATTGAATTTGCTTACTGGCCTTCATGTCATCTCAGGGACAACCACACCCAGTGCTGGCATGTGGAGACAGCAGAATGCTAAAATGCATAAACTAACAAACCTATGGCTTGTCAGTTGAGCGAGCGCGCGTCTCTGAAGACAATAAATCCCCAAATCTGGCTGTCAATCTGGGACTACTTTACCACTGGAAAGCACCCACAAAATTGCTTCTCTGTTCACGATTGGCTGGATGAAGGTCCCTCCTCTCTGCGGGCTTAGAGCCATCAGCCTTTTGTCTATTGGAGCTACTGCATTACTACTACAAAAACAGCAATGTTTTCAGTCCTGACCAGTTTATTTTGGCACTGATTTCTGAGGTTAGCTTCTACCATCAACTAGTTATTCTCAAAGTAGGGTCCAGGGACCCCCACGGGTCTGTGGCACTCTGCCAGGGGATTCATTCTGTGTATTATTTTTATATATATATATGTGTATAAATGGCTTCATAATTCAAGAATTAATATAAAAAAATTTAAATATATAATAGTTCATAGATTACATTCTAATCTAACAAATTCATAACTCTTAGAATTTGAAATGTTTAATACATGTCTAATGTCTTTCTAATACATTTCTCTTGTGTTGTTCTTTCACATAACTAAGACTATAGAAAAAATAGGCTACGTTTACGGTATATTCTCAGTTTTGTAAGGGGTCCTTGTCTGAAAAGAAAACTGAGAGACACTGCCATAAATTAAACAAGCTGGTAGAGTTCTTTCATAATAATATAACATTCAGTAAACTTGTCAAACACAGTGCTGCGCCCACAGATTCAACACTTCGGGGCAATCTCACCTGAAGACAGGCAAACACACACTCTTCCTTAATTCAATCATTCTGTCTTGTGAGAGTGGAACAGCAAAGATTTAAAGAAGTTGAAAGGCCCACTTGAGAACGTGGCAAAAGGAGAAACAACGATGAGGTAGATAAAGTGTTTGGTAATCATATGGGAGATTTTTGATAAACAGCTGTGTACAGAGATTTGCATACAAGCTTTTCTTTGTCCTTTAGGGATCACAACTGAGGATTTACAGTTTTTTCTATGGATTTCAGGTTGATTTCAGCATGTGTTAAATAAAGTTAAAGTGAGGAGCAGCTTCTCCCAGTTGTTGAAAAGTTGGTGAAAGCAGAGAATAGCACCAGCCATGTTCAGAGCAGCAGTTCAGTGCTAAATCTCCCACCCTCCTCACATTCTCCAGCGAGGGAGGCACCAGACGAAAAAAAGGAGGAAGAGGAAAGTGCAACAACAAGAGAGACACAGAGGAGCAATAAAGAAAAAACACATCACAAGGATTTCTCACCAGCTTTGGCCTGATTTCTTCCTCCTCCTCTCCTCACTTTGTCCTTCATGGCTGCGTGTTGTAGTTCTCGTTGAGCTGTCCTCTTGTGTTTTTTACTTTCCTGAGCTGAAAGCCGCTTCTCCTCAAAGTCTTGCTTCAGACTGCTGGAGGAATGCACAAGAGAGGGAGAAAGAGGGAGTGGAAACGTGCAACTGGATTGTTAAGAGAGCCCCAGCACAGTGAAAGTAACCTTGTGTCTGTTCAGGATTGTGACTCCTGCCCTGCCCCTCTCTACAAGGCAAACTCAGCTTATCTGTTCTGCCTGAGTAAAAAAGCCACACCCTCTCATTGCTCCACACAGGCTCTGGATGTCTCTCCCACTTTGTTGGACTGGGTGTGTCTATGCAACCACACTACTTTTGACCTAAAACTATTTCATGTTATAAATGTTATAGTTCATTTAGTGAATCTACATGGTTTCATGGAAACAGAGGCACATAAACCACACATATTCCTCTAAGATAAAGGGAGTTCTTATGGGTGCATCCTCTGTTACACTCATGATAGTGAAGTCAGTTTGCCAAAAATACAACCATGAGGCAGTTAACCTGCCACAAATGGGTGTGTCTATGTCTCAAAATGTGGATTGCTCCCTCATTCACATTTCACACATACCTGGGCATATCTCAGTCCAAATCGAAGAGTAAGATTTCTGGGTTAGGCTGAACAGGTGACTTGTTTGGTATTACTACTATGCCTTGCTACACTGATTGACATTTCACCTAACATCTACAGTAGGCCTCATCTCATTATTCCTGCAAGTGTTCGACATAATATGAGTATTGCAGTGGAAAAAGTTAATATAAAATCTTCATTCGGACCACCAGCAGCATAAAATCAGTTACATTGGTAAAAAAAAACACAACAACAGAACCATATAGGCTATATTTGGGCTTATAAGAATAACTCCTTCACCAAAAAAACAACCATCCAATTTACAATTAGCTACTGAATTTATGTAGAAAAGTTCTGAATGTTTACCTTCACTACATTGGTGAAATCTGAACTTTGTACGCCTCTAGTGTTGCACTGCAGAAAAACGATAATCAAGCTCATTACAGATTCGTGACGTCAGTTTAAGATCTGGGGGGCGGTGACCTGATGACGCTATGTTGCTTAATGTCGCCTTCACGTGTTACTCGGAAATTTAACTTTCCTGCAGGACGGTTCTGTTCTTTTTGCCCTATAAGTGATGTTTTCGGGAGTGTTTGATTTAGAGTTTACAGATCCGTAATTACTTTGTGTTACAGCGGAATATTCACCTGAAGAAAATGTAGGGTTTTAATAATTTATTGTATTGTATGTTTTAATAGTTGATTTGTCCGTTAGTGTGGTCGTTCATGAACTTTGATCTAGTAGTTCTCATATTTCCAAGGGCACTTTAACTGACTGTAACCAGGCACTGTTTGACAGGAGGCTGTCTTTGGCTAGCCGAGCTAGCTTTGGTCGAGCTAAACAACAACAAACAAACCCTCTGCGTTAACTGTATGGAAAGTAGTCGGTGAGTTTAAGCTAACGACTGTCTGTTCCTAGTGCTATAACGTCAACAGGATGTGAAGACGGATTGTTTAACACTAGTCCAGTCATGGTAACTCAGCTAGCCAATGTTAGCATGAACCTCAACCAACGTTCAGTTAACCCTTGGCCTCTATGATTGTTTTTGTTGCATTGTTTCTTTAAAATACACCAATAACATGAGGAATAAGCGTAAGCAGTAGCTAGTTTTGTTCAAAGTAATGTAAAGAAATCTCAAAGTGCTTACTAACTTTACTTATCTAGCAACTTAACTCATAATATAACTACCTGACTGTTTATATTTTCCATTGCATTAAAGGTTATTGACCTGCAGCTGATTAAGCAGATGACAGTATACTCTGAGATCTGGGATTAGATACTAGTTAACAGCTCAACAACAGTTTGGTGCAGGTATCACTAGTCACTCCTTTGCAAGCTTGACAGGCACACTGCAAAAACAGCCCTACTAGAAATAAGCCAAATATTCTTAAATTTCGACAAATCTTCTTGTTTTGAGCAAAAACATCTGCCAGTGGGGTAAGCAAATTTTACTTGGCTAGAATTATTAAAACTAGACTATAAATCTAGACACTTTAAGACTGTAATGTGTCTTAAAACTAGAAAAATAGGCCAACATTTTGCTTATTACAAGCAAAGAAACTGTTATGTAAGAAATGTTTACTTAAAATGAGTGTTGTGCTTTCTTGATTAAGCTGACTTTAAGATTGTTTTAATTAATTTAAGAATTTACACCTTAATTAAGATTTAAATATCTTATTAAGAAAAAGTTATATATATTTTCTTAAAATGAGATTACTTTTCTAATGCAAAACTTGCTTGTCAAGATTATATTTCTTTTTAGGCAAAAAATAAGAAAAAAATCCTAGAAATAAGGCTTTTTTTTACTTTCTTAAAAATCCTTTTTTTCAGTGCAATAACATGTTATAACAGGTCTGATGGTCTGACAATAACCTGATATTTTCAGGTGGAATTTCATTTCATTCTCACTGTGCAATATCATTTTCCACTTGTGCAATATTGTTAATAGTCTGTTTATTGTCAATACTGTATAAACTGCTCCTATTTTTATACTTCCTTCTATTTAAATGGTTCATATTTTGTTACACTTTGTTTAGCTCTTCTTTTTTTTTACTGTGTTAGCTGATGCATCTTCTTTTTTTTGCACTATCCCCTTTGCTGCTCTACACTGCAAATTTCCCCACTGCGGGACTAATAAAGGAATATCTTATCTTATCTTATCTGATCTTATCTGATCTTTAAACCTAATGTTTGTTCTCATTCTGTGTGCAGCTGGGTTGTTACAGGTCCTGTGTTTGTGTGACTCCCTGCCCCCCACCTCAGGTCAGAGCTGAGGGTTGGGGTCAGGTCTTGGGCTAATGTCACACAGTCCTGGTGAAGAGGGGGGTCTATCTCAGGCAGCCCCAGACGCCAACACCCAAGAACTGTTGGACAGCCCCACTCAGACTGTGGCGACAGGGAACACACCTGAAGATCAGGTGAGGGTGCATGTGTGATTTTTTTGTGTATAGGTGTAACCGTGTTGGTTGTCAAAGTCTGATTCCTGTAGCTCCATGATTGGGGTTAGGGTGTAGATAAATAGATAGATAGATAGATAGTAACTTTATTGATCCTCAGGGAAATTCAAGTTTCCAGCATCACAGTTCCATAGTGCAAAACATGTTAGTAAAAAGGCAGTAAAAAAGTTAGTAGTGCAAAGTACACAAAAATATACCAGATATCAAAATACAAGGAGATGAAGAAAACTGTAAAATCTGAATATAGTGCAGGGTAACAGCTGTGATACACGACTATTAAACAAGTGAATATAGTGCATTATTATCTGTCCTGCAGACCGTCGTCCTTCGAGTGAGATTTTCATGTCTTTTATGTTATAAAGTAGGTTTAAGTGCTGTATAAATACTGTGAAAGTATCAAAACACTCAATCCACAGAGAAATACACACAGCCCGTATTCAGAAACTGTGCTTTTGAAACAACCTGTCAGGATTTTTGTCCATTTGTGATGTCACAAATCTACAATATTCAGACCATTTCACAGTTTTAAACGTAAGCATTCTATATGTGTCCCAGTTTATTTCCTGCTGCAGTGTATGTGAATGTCATCAGCTGACAGGAAGTACACATGGACCCAAGCTGTTGCCTAGCAACACAATTCTGCTGTAATGCACTAAAACGGAGCATTTCAGACAGAGAGTAAATACAGGTATATTCAGGCAGACTATATGAGAAACATAAAGTTGTTTTTTTTAACATTACAGCATGTAAACGTGTTCTAGTAGAAACATAAAATACAACTATGAAACTGAAAATGAGCACAATATGTGACCTTTAACACAGACATACAGATCTCAGAGTGGTATGGACTTTTTTCATTACAAAAGGATAAGTTGTAAAAAATGGTAAAAATGGAAAAAAAAACTCAATTGGTGAAGTTGACAATGAATCATTGATGTTAATTGTCTCAAGAAAAAAAATCTAAATCTATGGTGCTGTGCAGAACAAAGACCCAGTGAGTTTGACCTCTCAGAGTTATCATGATTTTGCAGTACACTGTCAATGGGTTATCTACATTAAAGATTATGTTCAGTCCTTTCATCATTTCTCATTGATCAGCTGCAGGGGCACAGAAGGCTGCTTGGGTCCTAGTTGTGGATTAAGGTACACTCTCAATGTGTTACCTCCAATTAGGTTTATTTTCAGTCCTGGACTAGGTTGATCTGTGATCAGGGAAACCCTAAGAGGTTTAAGCTGGCACTGAAAATTTGATAGAAGCAACATTGAACCTCTATGCAACAAACCATGACACCTTGGCTTGTACAGTTTCAAGGCCATGCCAGGATTGAAATACTCTGTCACAACAACAGTAGTGTTAGAAATATTATGCACTCCTCCCAGGTAAAAATGTGCAAAGGCTTTATAAAAACTGTCCTCCTGTCCTCTCAGGCAGAAATAGCTGCTGCATTATTTTCCCCTTGCTGAATGATAGTAGGGAAAAGTAGAAGCGGTGGGCTTGTGGAGGGGCTATAGATGGAAGTCACATACTCTCCCTCTTTAAAGGGTAACTTCAGTATTTTTAAACCTGGGCCCCTTTCCCCATGTTTTTGTGTCTAACTGACTAATAGGGACAACAATTTCTGAAATTGGTCCCGTATTGAGGGAGAGTGCTGTAGATGGCAGCTGCTCACAGGCTGCAATGTGGTGCTATTGGGGCAATCTGGTTCTGTCATTTAGGTCCACTAAATGTGCTTGTTTTTGCCTTGACAGACTCTGATTGTTATTATAAGTGTCTGACATTATGGAAAGAGTCTCTCTATAGGAGAAGTCTCGTTGTGAAATCTCGCAAGGTGATGTGTTGCTGGAAGACAATGGTGGAAGACATCCATAGTGGAAACGCGATGGGCAGCCAGTCAGAGTTTGTTGTGTTGGAGTACAGAAAGCGTAGCTTAGTGTTATCTAAAATATTTTCAATGTCATGGCTGAACATTTAGATGATTTCCACAATGTGGACTTGGTCTTTGAATTCAATGATCATCCGTATTTATTTGAGCAAGAGTATACGGATATTCAGATTTCACAACGAGACTTCTCCTTCAGTGGTACTTGGACACAATAACAAGTAAACCGGATCAAGCGAAAGCTAAGAAAAACATAAAATTTTTCTGTAGGGTCCTTTTCATAATGTTGTCAGACAACAGACGTTACATTGACGCTGCTCAATTGCCCTCGGAGCTCGTTTCACGGCTGCCGGTTATCCCTAAATACTGGACCAATTTCAAAAATTGTTGTCCCTATTAGTCACTCAGACACAAAAAATATAAATAAATTTAAAAAACTTAAACTGTAAATTATAAATTAAGAATATTATAAATCACTGGAAGGTTAATCTTCTAAAAGAACTTTGACTGTATTTATGTTGCATGACACCAAGCATGGTATTACTTGCAAGGAGATCAACAAGATTTAGTTCTTAGGAAGGACGCTTGTTGTTGTGTCAAGCAGTGGCAGGCTCTGTCTTTCAACACGCTGAAACAGGAGCAATGGAGTACCAAATGTGTTACTGGCAGCATTGTTTGTGAATGAAAGATATTCCACTGAATAAAGGTTGTTTACAAGCGGTAGCCGGATCAGTTGTGGAAAGAAGAAGAGACAAGAGACAGCTTGTTGAGGAGGAAAGAATAAAACAGGGCTTTGTGTGTCTGGCCAACGGGAGGCCTAATCCTTTCCTGTCCGACTGTCCTTTTCTTTGTCTCGTGGTCTCAGGTTCCTTGATAGGAGCTTAATGGAAGGACACAGACTTAGCTCAGACTTCTATATTTACTTATTCTGGAAGCTACAGAGTTGACTGGTGGCCAGGTGCATGCACAGGTGTATATAGCATTCAAGAAAAAGGTTTATTGATTGAGGATATTTTTTCTCCAGGTGTCGCCTGCGGTGGATGAGGCCTCCCCTTGTTCCACGTCCTCCTTTGAGATGCTTGACATGGAGTCGGTCCCAGCTCCTTATAAAGAAGTGCAGCCTCACTGGTTCTTCTGTCGACGAGCCGATGACAACACCTCCTGGCTTCCTTTCAGCAGAGAAGACTCTGATAAACTAGAGAATGCCTGCAACACTGGTAAGTACGTGTACTCTACATGAACATTATACACCGATCAGCCATAACATTAGGACAGCATGGGCATCCTAACCGGTCTGCGGCTACGCAGCTTCATACGCAACAAACTGCGATGCACTGTGTGTTCTGACACCTTTCTATCAGAACCAGCATTAACTTTTTCAGCAATTTGAGCTACAGTAGCTCTTCAATTGGATTGGACAACACGGGCCAGCCTTCGCTCCCCACGTGCATCAATGAGCCTTGGCGGCCCATGACCCTGTCGCCGGTTCACCGGTTTTCCTTCCTTGGACAACTTTCGATAGGTCCTGACCACTACAGACCTGGAACATCCTACAAGAGCTGCAGTTTTGGAGATGCTCTGACCCAGTCATCTAGCCGTCACAATATGGCCCTTGTTAAAGTCACTCACTTCCTTACACTTGCCAATTTTTTCTGCTTCCAACACAAAGTTCAAAGTTCAAAATGTTCACTTGCTGTCTAATATATCCCATCCACTGCCAGGTGCCATTGTAACAAGATAATCAGTGTTATTCACTTGGCCTGTCAGTGGTCTTAATGTTATGGCTGATCGGTGTATACTGAACCTGTACATTATGTATAAAAGCGTGTGTAATTATGTCAAACGTTTCTAGTGAGAAGATGTCAAAACATTACTGTTGCCAGCAATGGCCTGGTGCCCAGTAGGTTGCTTTACTCTCTTGACAGGACTTGCTCAACGTTACAAGCGGCTTAACATCGAGTTTCAGTTAGTTCAGTTTCTGGCCGGTTTTAGGTGAGGCTCATTATGATCAGTATCTGATACAGTACCTTTGTTGTTTACATTCATTTAGAGTTGGCATCCATGATATTCATATTTAAAGTTCTAGAGTTCTCGTGTAAAAATGATGCGTTGTATTCCTTTAAAATATTGAATATCTACTGTATATTGATAATTAATCACACACATTCTATATCAGGGCTCCCTAAACAATCAAAGTTCTTGTCTTTCCTTTGACAATACATGTCTTTCCAAAGCGAGAGAGGATTGCAGTTCCTTTGCTCACATTCCTATACAAGGTTTGTCCATGCTATTCCAGGCGAGTACACTTAACCTCCTTGTGTTGCTGCAGTTGCAGAAGTCCAAAGCCAGTGAGCAATGATCACTGCAAAATAACAACATAGTTCTATGGGTAAAGTCCGGGTTAATAACTTTAGCTTGAAAAGGAACTTCTTCATCAATTACATGGCTTGTACATACAACAACCTTCATTCAGAATCACTGTGCATGTGTGTGTTTAATGTGTAGTAGGAGACGAGGAGGATGAGGTGGTGATATCTGCGGATGGAGAGCGGTATGACGTACACGTCAAGGAGAGGAAGCGCTACGCTGTGTACTGGGAGCAAAGCCCCACTGAAGTACGCCGCTGTACCTGGTTCTATAAAGGAGATAAAGACATCAGGTTCATGCCTTACCCTGAGGACTTCAGCAAGAGTCTGGAGGTACTCTGACACTGAACGCTCACCATCACACTGCTCATTCCTACAACTTTTGACTTTATTCTCTTCCTATGTATATAATATCTTCCTCACTTACTCCTTTCGTATCTGTTGGTCTTTGATTCCTTCCCCTCCCATCCTCCAATATTTCAGGAGGCCTATATGATAGCAGTGACCTTAGATGAATGGAAGAGGAAACTAGAATTTCCCAATGGAGAGACTGTCATCTTACACAATCCCAAAGTAAGGCCTGCTTTTAAAATATCGTTAAGGGCACTATAATTAAATACATGACTAAGCCACACCTTGGCTTTTCTGAGTATATATTAAATTAGGTTCTAATAAGCCCCTTCTCCTTCATTTCCCTGCTCCTCTCTCAGCTGATAATGCAGTATCAGCCAATAGGATTGCAGGAAGAGTGGGTGTCCTCCCCCTCGTGGGTGTCCTCCCCCTCGGAGCAGACCCGGCCTCGAACAGTCAAGAGGGGAGTGGACAACATCTCTGTAGAAATACCTGATGGTATGTATCTACCAGGAAGAAATATACTAGAATATAGGCTCATTTATAGAGCTGTGCAATATGGAGAAAATCAAATATCACAATATTTTTGGCCAAATATGTCGATATCAATATGGTGGCAATATTGTAGGGTTGACTATTGGTGCTTTCACTAAATATTCAAACAATGAGATTTTTAATAAATAATCATCAGTGATGAGGATATATTGACCAAGTGGGTAAAGGCAAATAATAGAACAGCTAATAGTCTGCTAAGTTCAGAAAATTACATCACTGAACTGTAATGTAGGCTTTAAAACCAGGAAAAGACCACACTTGTGCCATATTACGATATCCAAGACGATAAGACGATATCTAGTCTCATATCACGATATTGATATAATATTGATATATTGCCCAGCTCTACCCATCTAAAAAAGTATTAGTACAGTTTACACTTATTTCTGTACGTGTTCCCAGGTGAACCAGAAAAGGTGGACCACCTTGTCTTTATGGTCCATGGCATCGGCCCTGCATGTGACTTGCGCTTCAGATCCATCATACAGTGTGGTAAGTGTGACTTTATATATATATGTGTGTTTGTGTGTTTGTGTGTGTGTGCTTTGTATATATGCATATATTTATATGTATTTATGACTCCTTTTCTTCTTATCTCTCTCCAGTAAATGACTTCAGGAGTGCTTCCCTATCCCTCCTGGCCTCTCACTATAAGCAAGCTCAGCAGGATGGCCAGGTAGGAAGGGTGGAGTTCCTCCCAGTCAACTGGCACAGCGCTCTACACGGGGATGCCACTGGTGTGGACGAGTAAGTATGGAGAGAGATGGAGAGTGGACAACACAAGATCCCTCTGTTGACCAAGACTACGTAATATGTCTCCAATACTTGCCGAAAGTT
Source organism: Sebastes fasciatus (assembly GCF_043250625.1). Lineage (NCBI taxonomy): Eukaryota > Metazoa > Chordata > Actinopteri > Perciformes > Sebastidae > Sebastes > Sebastes fasciatus. The sequence continues at coordinate 17,487,585 of NC_133800.1, read as the reverse complement.
GTGAAACTCTGTCTTCCCTCCCTTCCCCCACTGTTCAGAGACATCCAGAGGATCACTCTACCCAGCATTAGCAGGCTGAGACATTTCACCAACGACACTCTGCTGGACCTGTTTTTCTATAACAGCCCCACCTACTGCCAGACCATAGTGGACACAGTGGCTTCAGAGATCAACAAGCTCCACACCCTCTTTAAACAGAGACACTCAGAGTTTAAAGGGGCCATTTCAGTAGTGGGCCATAGCCTGGGTAAGACATGTACAAACAAAGAAACACACACACACAGTCACAAGTCATTGAAATGCTGAACTTCAACTCATCTCTCGTTCCTCAGGTTCTCTGATTCTGTTTGACCTGCTGACCAATCAGAGGACTGGATCAGATGCCAGAGAGGGGGTACGATATTATTCATAGTAAAAGATAACAGTATTAGTATACAGATACAAAGATTACACGTTTCTCTACATGTAGATAAGAAAATCCCCTTCCCTTTATCTCCCTGTGCTTTAGGTGCCCTCTGGTGAGCCTTTTCATCTGAACTGTGACACACTGCAGCAGACTCTGACCAGACTCGGCCTGCAGCAATACCTGGATACGCTACAGGCAGAAAACCTAGACCTGGAATCACTGGTAACACACACACACACACACACACACACACACACACACACACACACACACACACAAACACAAAGGACATGCATATTCAAGTGTAATACGTAGTTAAATACTTATGGATCTCCTCCTTTAGGCTCTTTGCCAAGACGGTGATCTCAAAGATTTAGGAATCCCCCTTGGACCTCGGAAGAAGATCCTGAACTACGTCAGGAGGAAATGGCTTTCAGAGGTCAGACAGACTGAAACTCTGCTGAGTTTTCTTGTTTTGGAACGTATTACCATTACAATCTTTTTACGTTAATATGTTTCTTGGGTCTGGGCTTCGTCTGGATGAAATTTAGTTGGATGCTTATAATGCTTGGCATTAATCTACTTCCTATTTTTGCAAAACAATTCACATGATTCCATACTAAACTTATTTTTCCCATGTGTATGTGTTTAAACAACCATTGATGTGGATTGTTTGTCTAATGCTGGCTATGTGGCATGTTTTTATATGTACTTTTATATTCCAAGGTAGGATGAAACATTTAAGGGAACTGGTTTACTGTGGACAACAGTGAGAAACAGGTTGTTTGATGCTGCTAATTTCATTTATTGCCAGCTCCTGTTTTGCTTTCCAAATGATAGTAACCATAAAAAGTATCTACAGTTCAGATATTGTTTAAATAACTTTTTATATTTCTCAATCAAAATAGGGTTGTAAGACGGGGGCAGTACGTCTGCCACCAGGGTTGCAAGTTCAACCTCAAGTGACCAGCGATGGCGATGGTAACCAGTCTCCAGGATTGACGATGGAGCCGCCCCAGTTCCACAGGGCGCAGTCTGTCACCAATTCTGTAGACTACGAATACTTTAACGTCGGCATTGGACAGGTACTACAAATGGACACAGACATATAAAGTTTTGCTTGGGAGTACCAGTAGATAAAAGCTTTGATGCATCACCTTCCTGCTTCTCTCCTCCCCCCGCTTGCCTGGACAGACCAATGGAGGCATAGCCAAGGGACAGGTGTGTCTCACATGGTGTCCCCATGCTCTCAGGCTCTCTATGATCTCACTGTGCCCGGGGGTTCTTTTCACATACAGTCTGGTCTGATCAGGGAAAACTCAAGGCGACTTGAATTATAGTTGCTAATTTATGAGCAGTAGGGTTTCCATGGCTAAGTCAGATTGTGCTGATGTGATTGAAGCTACCATCTTTGTCCCATTGAGTCACACCACCCAATATCACACTCACTGTCTGTGCTCATCCAGTCCTGCATGAATGGTCAGCTCCCTGGTCTCCTCTTTACCTGCTGTCATACACCCTGGCTGTTGTCTTGATGTCATGAAATGTAGTTTAAATGTTTAATGTAATCACCATAGTTAAGTGTTTCCATCTGTCTGAATAGTTGTGTCTTCTTAGAACAAAATCTGTGTTAAAATCACAACATTTTTTTAACTAATTTAATACCGACCCCATCCTCCCTCCACAGGTATCCATTGATTACCCACAGCTGGCTTTCCACCCTCAGACATTTTTTGCTTTTGGCTCTCCTATTGGAATGTTCCTGACCGTCCGTGGGCTCAAACAAATCGATCCCAACTACGCCTTCCCAACCTGCAAGAGCTTTTACAACATCTACCACCCGGTGGGTAATCACATATTTACTGCATCGGCCCATTCAGGCACACATCCTGCACTCAGTCCACAAAAAGGGATAATACCTGCTTTTATCTGCCAAAACTACAGTTTGACTTTTTTTTTTTATCAAACAAAGAGACATTAACAGGGCAGCTCATGTTGGAAATTACAGATGTAACCGCAGCATTGAATTAACATAATGACAAGAATACTAGTAGAAGTTTCAACACTGAACTTTTGGCATCAATAAACATGCGGATGTGCTAAAGAGAAAATAAAGAAAAATATGTTGGTGTCATTTATTAGGGTCATCTATTAAAAGTTACCTTCATCTCTTCCCCTGTGTATTGCTGTGTAGTATGACCCTGTGGCCTATCGGTTGGAGCCGATGATTGTAACAGAGGTGGATCTGGAGCCCATGCTGATCCCTCATCATAAAGGCCGCAAGAGAATGCACCTGGGTATGGATGTCTGCCTCTTTCACCTTGTCTTTGTGAACAATATTGTGGTGTGGGCTTTTATTTAATAGGGTTGATGATAATCTTTTTTCTATTTTCTAATAGAACTAAAGGACAGCTTTACCCGTATGAGCATGGATTTGAAGAACAACGTTTTGGGATCGTTACGGACGGCATGGCAGTCCTTTGCCAGAGTGCCAGTTGCTGCACTGCCCCCGTTGGATGCAAGAGACACTACAATAGAGAGAGACCTTCAAGAGCCACAGGGTAGAAATAGCACTTTTATTTGCCTTTGTGTATTTGTGGATGATTTGTGTGTGTGTGTCTGTGTGTGTGTGTGAGCATTCTTCAGAGTGTGTCTAACGCAGTCTCCTTATACTCCTCTCACCTCTCTCTGCATATTGCCACCCTCCCCTCCCCTCTTCTGCCCTATCTGGTGGTTGCTCCTGCCTTCCTCACCCCTTACCACTTTACCTTGAACCTCAGCCTCAGCCACTTCTGCTTCTGCTAAGAGGGAAGAGAAAAGTGCTGATTTTTGGACTAAAATACTGGAGTGGCCCAGGGCCCTTCATAAGCATTACTTCCAAGGTAAGCCAGGATAGTCACTTGGCTAGAATATATGAGAAAAACGAGTAAAGCTAGCTTACTTGTAGTTTTGCAAACTGGTTTTCTCTATAAACTGTAAAACATACAAGCCTGTATAAACTTGTCTTTCTTTCTGCATGTTCCATTTAATTTCCCTGGTTTCAAATCTGGAAAATAAACATGCACAAAAGACACAAAACTAAATACTTTCATTACATGTTTTAATGATAAAAATGATGCTACATTACCTGCAGAATTTATATATTAAAAAACCTGGTGGTACTCAACTACTGTGGTTTACTTTGAATCGTCAGCTCCTTCACAAAGATCAAATGTTATGTCATGTATGTCTTTATTGCTGCAGGCTCTCACCGCTGCTCCTCCCCCCATGCCTAACTACACTACTACTGCTGTACATCAAATCTTCAACTCATTTTTTAAGTTACTGACACCCCCTTCAGGCCGTCCCCCCCCCCCCCTCTCCTGCTGACAGTTCTGATTGGTTGAATTTATTGACTGCTTCACTGATCGTCAACATCAGAGGCCACCTGAGTAACCGGTTCATGGCACACTCTTGTATGTGCTGTGCAAATAGGACGAGTTGAATATTAGTGATTGCAGTTGTTTTGTTAACATGAGTAGTTCAACCAGCAGGTTATGTCAGTCATCAGTAGCAGGTCACCTACAGTAGCTACATGCCGGTACAAGTCTTGCCCCTTTCTACAGCACCATGTACTTAGTCTGTCAGTTCATGAAATGGGTCACAGGAATACAGCTGCTGTAAGAACAGGCTATACATTTAATCAGACGATACCTTTTTTGTTTTACTTTTCACTCTCTATACGTTAAAGAGGACTCCTACAACCTTCACTTGTTGTATACAGTATAGTGGTGCAAGATCCCAAACATGAGACTCTTTAGGACATATTACAATTTAATTCAAGTGTAGGATTTTTATCTTTTAATATCAGAATTACAAGCCAGTAAATGCAGAGGTAGATTGTCTTAAATAGTCATTAAAACAGTATGGGAAACCAGCAGGCGGCAGTTTAGATTAAATCAGCAGTGCATTAGGTTTTTGTGGAGATCACTGTTAAAACAACAACGCAGTCGTAACATACCAACAAACATACCATTCACTCATCACAAAATGGACCCACCTTACTGACATTTACTCCACTTGCACCTATGGGTGAGTGCATATCAGGTCAGAGGCAAAAAGTTGGCACCTCTATGATCAATTGATATATATATATTGATATAGTAGACATCTATTCAGTGCTAATCAAAAAACTGTCATTAAATGATAAGCTAATATAACCAATTCTCTAAAACACCGACCGTGCAACCAACATCTTTAGTAAACAAGTCCTTACCTATAAAGGCATTACGCAATGCTATTCGAAACAGTCACAAACTAAGACTGTTTTTGGTGTTGTTATCCTATCACAGTATATTCAGCAGCCACTCTCTTATTTCCTGTCAATTATCTGCTCTGTTCTGGTTTTCAAAACAGATAGCTGCCTCTGGCTATTGTCTTTGTTTGTGTTGTCTGTTGCCTGCCAGTACAGCTTCATCTTTTTTAATTCTGTCCTTGCAGGAGTGTGTGAGGAGGCAGAGTCCTCGGAGTCAGCGGAGCAGACCGAGCAGCCTGAGATTAAAGTGGGTATGTTGAACGGAGGACGAAGGATCGACTACGTACTTCAGGAAAAACCCATCGAGAGCTTCAACGAGTACCTGTTTGCCATCCAGTCTCATCTGTGTTACTGGTGAGTCATGCATACCTGTGGTGGACCACAGTTCTCTTTTGTATTGAGTGCTGCTGATATTATCTCTTTGTTGTATCCCGTTTTACTTCCCTGATTTTGATCTACCTCAAATAAAGGATGTTTTCCCCTCTCTGTCTGTTAGGGAATCTGAGGACACTGCTCTCCTGCTGCTGAAGGAGATCTACGACAAGCTAGATGTGGCCATAGAACAGCCACAACAATAATAACGTTTTATGAATGTAGATTTGCTTTTTAACTTGACAGTAAGTTGAAAGTGAGAAAATGAAGGACAGCTGTCAGAGCCAGAGGCCGCACAATCCTCTTCCAGAATGCCTTACCGTCTGGGCATTACCTGACTGCCCCGCCCTCTCCTCCCTTAACAATGGAGACTGTTTGGCTGCAGTCAGGTGATCTTGGTTCAGATATGAAAGTCAACCTTCATTTGAGGGAGTGGTGGCTTCTTGGTGCTGCCTGAACTCCCACTGCAGGACTGCATTCGGTGTCTGTTTCAAATCCACCACAACATCACCGTCATGCTCCTGGTCGCACTTTTCTGTTTTGTTTTTTTTGAGTAATTCTTTACTTTACTTTGCACTTTCCAACATTGACATATCATGCATACAGCTGCAGCTTAATAATACTGAAAAATAATCCTCATGATAATCAGAAGACACACCAAGCACTTCTTCAAATATGGAAAACATCAAGTTGTGTATCAAGTATAATTTTTATCACATTGGATTACAAACTGGAATTCATCCCAAGCTGGTATTTCTATGTATTTGACAACACAAATACATTAAAAAATCCCAGAATATAATTAATAGATATATGAATAGATTGTAATCTATAAATGTATATATTCCCCTGCCCTGTGTACAGCCTCCAAAAATCTGAAATGTAGATCTATAATTCGAATTAACTATAAGTCTGTTCAACAGGCATCTCTGTCCGACCCTTTAAACTTAAAGCTCTTCCTTAGCCTAGCATCAGACCGTACCTTTATAAATAAGCAAGTCCGGTGGTTTCATTTGGTGACTTTAAACTGTTTACCTTCTGAAGGACTCTGTAGGTTGATATTTTGTCGCCTGGCAGCTATATTTTCTTTCTGTCAACACTAAAGGCCACTTGAAACCCAAAGCTGCTACTCCTACATTTGTGCAATATAACAATAATGCTGATGTCGTTTATTTTTCATTTCCCAGATGTAGTCCTGTACTGACCCTGTCACTGAAAGTGAACTTCATCCTGCCTTCTAATAATATTTTTATTTCACTTGCAATATGATTTAGGTTGATCATATCTACACCTCTATCTAAAAGAAGCGACCCTGATGAAGATTTGTGTCAGAAATGAAGTAGAGATATGCAGATGCTTGAAAGGACAAGCTGGTTGTCTTTCCATAGTGTGTGTATGCATGTACTGTGTGTGTGACTACAGTATGTACATTTCCATTTTCTCTCCCCGAGGTCTGTGCCATTCCTCATTTACCACTTTTGACTCACAACGTATCTTTCTGTGATTCCTAACAGCAGTATATTGTTTATCCTAAAATATGGTTCATTTCAATACAGAGTCTCATCTCACATTCTGACTTTTGTATAAACCAAGGGCCAAATGGTACATGTTTCTCTTTGTATCAAGGTATTATAAAATCATGTTCTGCATTGCATGCACTTCTTTGTTTTGTAAGAGCAGGGTTTATCAACATTTTCTGGTCGTGACCCAAAATGTTAATAATTCTCATGAACCCAGCAATAACAGAGTTGTCACATTGAAGTCATATACATTTGATTTAAAGAGCATCATTCATAGATTATATAGAAATTATGTTTCAAAGCATATCAACTTATTTTATATAAAAATATACGCAACAAATATCATTATATCAATGTTATATATATCACAAATCTGCACCATTGAGCAACATGGGGTCCAGACTACAAAGTTGAGAAACTCTGTGTTAGAGTGATGACTCCTATGTTATGCACTGTGAGGGCACCACTGCCCCCGCCACCAAAGCTCTGCCCTGTGTCTCAGTCAGCCCTCTGGGTGTAACATCTGCACAATACATGAATTAATCAAATGGGGTTGTTCAATTTTCTTCCTTTAGAAATGCACTGAATTCTAAATGATCATGTTGTCGTTTCCTTGAACTTCACCACCGTTTGTGTCATTTTTAGTGTCTAAACAGTAAAACAGGACTTATAATGGTCCCTGGCTCCTCTTCCTTACCATAACTACTGTTTTTGCACTTGATACTAAAATGTTGATACATACCAAAAAAAACAAATGTCCTCCTTTCTGAATGCATACCCTATGAATATGGTAACACATTGTATGTGCCATAATAAAATATTACAAGTGTCTTCTTGTGTTCTTTGATTCTGGATTTGAAAACTCAATAAATTCACCTGCAGCCCTTTTGGGGACTGTATCATGTTGGATGTTGTTACATAGGACATCATTGACAGCCTAAAAAAAACGACATAATTACCGCATATTGAGCTTCTTCTAAATCAAATTGGATAACTTACAAAATGATAGTCAATCACAAGCAAACTGTGTTGGAAAAATGTTGGTTGCCCCTCTCTTAGCCACAGGTTGAAAAACGTATCAAGTTTGAATCTTGAGAAACTCACATATATAGCTAGGAAGAAAGCTGCGGAGATTTATGAGATCTGGGAAATGTTTTTGGAATTTGTTAAAAAATTTAAGACAAGACATTGAAGAGGTACTAGAAGTGTGAAGTTAGAGTAAAAATGACAGCTATTGTGAGGAATGTGTGCTGTACTTTGTTTTATGTTTGTGACCATATTCTTAAAGGTCCCATATTGTGCTAATTTTCAGGTTCATACTTGTATTTTGTGTTTCTACTAGAACATGTTTACATGCTGTAATGTTAAAAAAAACTTTATTTTTCTCGTACTGTCTGTCTGAATATCCCCGTATTTCCCCTTTGTCTGAAATGCTCCGTTTTAGTGCATTTCAACAGAATTGCAACGGATTTGCAACAGAATTGCGTTGCCTGGCAACAGTTTGGGTCCATATTTACTTCCTGTCAGCTGATGTCATTCACATACACCGCAACAAGATATAAACTGGGACGCATTTAGAATGTTTACATTTGAAACCCTGTAATGGTCTAAATATTGTAGATTTGTGACATCACAAATGGACAGAAATCCTAACGGCTTGTTTCAAAAGCACAGTTTCTGAATACGGGCTGTGTACATTTCTCTGTATATTGAGTGCTTGGATACTTTCACAGTATTTATATAGCACTTAAACCTGCTTTATAATATAAAAGATATGAAAATCTCACTTTTTACAATATGGGACCTTTAATTTCATTTATTTAATTTATATTTATTTATTTTTATATTTATTTACTTCTTAATATTTTCATTGTAAATACATATCCTTCTAACTTAATTTTTAGCTATTTACTTTCAAGTAAGATTTTTAATTAATTAATTAAATTATTTATTTTTATTATTTTACACACTGCCATATGTTCAATTTGGGGGAGTGTTCTGTGTTGTATGTACAAGGTGTTAAATGTATAAAAATAAAAAATAAATCTTAAGCAAACAGGGAGGGGGTTTACCTCAACACCGTTACTATGGCAAGTCACTGGAGCATGCGCAGTCGTGTGGAAAACACAGCATCACTTGCAGTAGCTGAGTTGACTTTATCAACCTGCTTGGAAAACAACCATGAGGCAAGTTGAACTCTTATAGTTGGTTTTTGGTGTCTGTTTTTAAGCTGTTGGTCAGGGCTATTAACTACTTTGTATAATTGTTCATGTTTTTATTCGTAATTTATGGTGCTAACAAACAAAAACACATATTCATATCATGAGTCATGGTAAATAGCAGGCTACTTATCTATGCTAAATGCTCTTTTGTGCGCTGTTTGTGAGGAAAATGTGATAAAGGTCATTCAGAAATTAGGGACCTCCATACTAGTGAGCCTCATGTGATTCATCTCAGTGGGAGGAAGTTATGCACTAAAGCCCCAGTTCTTCTCAAAGGCTGGTCTCTCTGTGGCACCACTGCCTGACACACCACTGCCTGACACACCACAGTGATCTGAGGTCAATCTGTCATTTTATTCCTATAAGACACTAACAGGATGGGACAAGCTTGAGTCAGGAGGTATGATTTCCTTCTTTAAATCATTAACTCTTCTGTATTGACACTCAATAGGATTCAATGGCTTTCTCTTTACATTGTTAGTTAAACAATGTCTAACTATCTTTTTAACATGTTTATAGTAGCCTACTTTCTCAACAGACCATGGTCACACTGATTGCATTGTTCGACCTGATTTGGAAGTATGTACAGGTTTTGTATCAAGTTCAGAGGTCAAAATGCAGATATTATCTTAGGAAATGAATTTATGCAAACAAGCTGAGCTCTGACAGTATATATAAACTGGAAAAACAAAGTTTGGAAACTTGTGTTTGGTGGATTATTTCTCTGTTGTTACAATGCTAATGGGCATTGTATTTTACATCGTTGGAAAGCCTGTTTATTTACCTTCGCAATGATGTCCAACTTGTAAGGATTATGCATTTGTGGGATGAGCAGCACAGCTGATTATGTGGGTAGCGCCCAAGAAAAATTTGCCAAAATGGTCCGTCAATGGTAAACAGTGTATTCTCCTGTTGGTATTGACTCTTGTTTTGAGTTGTTTGGTGGATTGGATGATTGAACTCTCTATCAGTAACAAGGAACAAACGAGACATATTGGCAATTTTACACTTTATTCATTTAATACAATATGTCAGGAGCCTCAGTAGCGGTGGAAGATCCATACGCAACCACAACAGCCTGGCACCTCCTCCTCACGCTGGTCACCAACCTGGTCACACGTTGCTGTGGGATGGCGTTCCATTCCTCAACCAGGATTCGTTGCAGGTCAGCCAGCGTGGTTGTGTTGGTCACTCTAACACGTACAGCACGCCCAAGCTGATCCCACAAGTGTTCAATTGGGTTGAGGTCTGGACTCTTGGCAGGCCGTTCCATTCTCTCTACTCCCACATTGTGGAGGTAGTCTGTGATAACCCTGGCTCTGTGGGGGTGAGCGTTGTTTCTTGGAGGATGAAGTTAGGTCCCAGATTGTGGAGATATGGGATCGCCACTGGCTGCAGAATCTCATCCCGATATCTCCCTGCATTGAGATGGCCTTCAATGATGACAAGCCTTGTTTTGCCAGTGAGGGAGATGCCGACCACCAAAGCTGTTACTCGATCGGTTCAACAATCAGCATAGCGTTCTCTGCGTCGTCTCCATACTTTGACCCTGCCATCCAACTTTCGCAGACAGAACCTGGACTCATCACTGAACATGACATTCCCCCACATGTTTAGGTTCCATTGTCTGTGTTGTCGACACCAGCGCAAACGGGCCTGACGGTGAATGGCGGTCATTGCAGGCTTCCTGGTAGCCTTATGAGAATACACTGTTTACCATTGGCAGAGCATTTTGGCAAATTTTTCTTGGGCGTTGCCCACATAATCAGCTGTGCTGCTCATCCCACAAAACCACAAGTTTCCGAACTTTGTTTTTCCAGTATATATATTTATATATATATATATATGTGTGTGTGTGTGTATTGTCATGCTAAAACTCAAAGAGGCTGAAGGGATGGGTATGAGGTCACAGCAGGTAGTGGGAATGTGGCACAACAAGTGGAGCTGTGTTTTAATGCCGCCAACTCTCCCTCCATCATCTTCCAAACCGCCCCCTGGATCTGGTATTTAGCTGACTAACAATAGAAGAGACTCTTTCAGGCATGAACAATACTCTCTCACCCCTGCCAGATACCCCCATGACACGCTGACACACACACACACACACACACACACACACACACACACACACACACACACACACACACACACACACACACACACACACACACACACACACACTCTTCATCTACCCCCTCCAACTCCTTGGGCTTAGTGCGCTTTTAACAACCCCCGTCACACAAACACACACCACCTCTCTGTCTTTCTCCTTCTAAAAGCTATGCACTGCCTATCTGACAAGTGAATGTAATGTGCCTCTGCTGTGTGTCTGTGTGTGTGTATGAGAGAGAGAGAGAGATTTGGAGGGTGAGGAGAAGCAGAGCGAGGAGGCGGGACCGTCAGCTCTTCATGTGTGATCAGTAGTACTCCTGTGTATATAGACTGTACAGCATCAACAGAGACAGTGAAAGGGAAAGGACGAGGAGAGGCGCGGCTGGTTGGTTAAATAATAACGAGTCAGTCATGAGAAGCAGTGCTTTGTGCGGCTCTGACGCTGAGCCAGGCTGTCTGGAGGAGAGGCAGAGGTGAAAAGGGACGTACGTAGCGTCTGTGATAAACCTGAAAGAAACACACACTCGGCTGTTGCCATGGGGGGCTCCCTCACCCAGCACAGGAAGGGCTCCGTCAGCTCTCCTCGGAAGAAGAGCAGCATGTAAGATGAGATGCTTCATTGTTTGTATCATTTGTGTGTGTACGTTCTTGATGAGAAAAGGAAACTTGCACTGTAGGCAGAGTGGTTGCACTTGATCAAGCAGATGAATCTCTCCCTTCGGTACTTGAGATTGTGTTGTCTTGTCTTGTGTGTTTAAACTCAGTGCTTATGTATCGGGGAGAGGAAAAGGAGTGGGAGATAAGGGGTTGAAGGTCAGTGCTTGGACCTTGATGCTTCCTGTAGAGCCAGGGCTTTCCCTGCTGGACTGAAAGCAAATCAGCCCATCAGACTCCCCACTGCACACAGCCTCTCCTGACGTGCTATTTTGAATGATAATTTGGTATTCAAATCTAAGGGAAGAGGGAAAAGAGAGTGGTACAGCTGATGCCAGTAGCAGAGAGGCTAATGTAATGAACATGAGCTGATCATGCTCCTGAAATTAAGGCCAAGTGTCATTGGTTTTGACATTTTAGCAGCAGCTTTTGTAGTTACTGTTAACTGTAGAAGAGATAATACTGCTGCCGGCTATTAATTATGCAGCTGTGACCCTAATTCTGAAGTGTTATTTTTATCATACGAGCGGTACAGTTTATTTTTGTCTAAGCAGGTAGCACAGCTTTCTGTTCTGTTCGTGCAGTGTGTGTGTGACATCCTTAAAGTACCGTGTGATGTATGAACTGCAGCTGTCTTGACAGCATGTAGAAAGGGAATGAAGATGTTGTTGCTGAGGCATTCGTTAGAGCTTAAAAGCACTTAACCGCCATACTCCCTCTTCTTTTTTGCTCTAATCCTTTGTAACAGAGAGAGTGAGTCCTTTCATGTTGTCCTTCCAGCTGATCCCAGTGATGCTTTATATCTTAAAAGCTTCTGTTTGCCTCTTGTAGTGGAACACTTTTTTCTCAACCAAATCCACAGGCATATTCAGTCTTTTCTTAAATGTCACTGTGTTCACTCAGTGATTCAAGTCATGGAGAACAGCGTTTTTTAATATATGAAGCAGAGCCGCCATGTATGTTGTTTTGGAGACAGAAAGGCAAGGACGTGAGAGCTCAGAGGGGCTGACATTGAGACAAAGCTATGTTAAAGCAATGCTCACATAAGCATACTGTAGTCTTGTGCATCTGTGTTTGTGTTATAGGGTAGGTGGGGGTTGGGGTCCTCCCTGTGGGAAAACTGGGAAGCCACCCAGTGCCGTGGGATCTCAGTTTTTTCAGCTTCTGGTTTAATTTTAGTTGGCTCAATCCTCTGTTTTATGTCCTAACTCCAGCAGTCTGAGATGTACAGTGGACTTCCTGTTCTCCCTGAACATCCAGACACTCCCTCATTTGGGAAGAGGTTGACCTGCATTTGGAGCTCATTTCTTGCTGCAGTGGTATGAATTCAGGCCGGTGTAGGCTGGGAAAACTTTTGCTAATCTTTAGAGAGACACACACATTGTGAATAAATGAAGAGACAGGCGCAAAATGCGTAGATGTATATTTGAATTATGCATAAGCCTACATTGACTTGGCTTGCCAGAATGAAAGTGAAACTCACTGCTAAATAATGTTGAAGTTAATGCCAGAAAACCCTGACTTGCACAATATTGTTATAGATGATGTAGATATATTACAGTACAATGAAATCTATTTGAAATGCATATTAAATACAATAATGCTATATGGCATTTTAATGGGAAAATAAATGTAGTTGAAATATATATAAACTGGAAAAACAAAGTTCGGAAACTTGTGTTTGGTGGATTATTTCTCTGTTGTTACAATGCTAATGGTCATTGTATTTTACATCGTTGGAAAGCCTGTTTATTTACCTTCGCAATGATGTCCAACTTGTAAGGATCATGCATTTGTGGGATGAGCAGCACAGCTGATTATGTGGGTAACGCCCAAGAAAAATTTGCCAAAATGGTCCGTCAATGGTAAACAGTGTATTCTCCTGTTGGTATTGACTCTTGTTTTGAGTTGTTTGGTGGATTGGATGATTGAACTCTCTATCAGTAACAAGGAACAAACAGGACGTATTGGCAATTTGACACTTTATTCATTTAATACACCGTCAGGAGCCTCAGTAGCGGTGGAAGATCCATACGCAGCCACAACAGCCTGGCACCTCGTCCTCATGCTGGTCACCAACCTGGTCACACGTTGCTGTGGGATGACGTTCCATTCCTCAACCAGGATTCGTTGCAGGTCAGCCAACGAGGTTGTGTTGGTCACTCTAACACGTGCAGCACGCTCAAGCTGATCCCACAAGTGTTGAATTGGGTTGAGGTCTGGACTCTTGGCAGGCCGTTCCATTCTCTCTACTCCCACATTGTGGAGATAGTCTGTGATAACCCTGGCTCTGTGGGGGCGAGTGTTGTTTCTTGGCGGATGAAGTTAGGTGCCAGATTGTGGAGATATGGGATCGCCACTGGCTGCAGAATTTCATCCCGATATCTCCCTGCATTGAGATGGCCTTCAATGATGACAAGCCTTGTTTTGCCAGTGAGGGAGATGCCTCCCCACACCATGACACTGCCCCCACCAAAAACTGTTACTCCATCGGTGCAACAATCAGCATAGCGTTCTCCACGTCGTCTCCATATTTTGACCCTGCAATCCAACTTTGGCAGACAGAACCTGGACTCATCACTGAACATGACATTCCCCCACATGTTCAGGTTCCATTGTCTGTGTTGTCGACACCAGCGCAAACGGGCCTGACGGTGAAGGGCAGGCATTGCAGGCTTCCTGGTAGCCTTATGAGAATACACTGTTTACCATTGGCAGAGCATTTTGGCAAATTTTTCTTGGGCGCTACCCACATAATCAGCTGTGCTGCTCATCCCACAAATGCATGATCCTTACAAGTTGGACATCATTGCGAAGGTAAATAAACAGGCTTTCCAACGATGTAAAATACAATGATCATTAGCATTGTAACAACAGAGAAATAATCCACCAAACATAAGTTTCCGAACTTTGTTTTTCCAGTATATAACAGGCAAAGAAAATGAATGGAAACATCATAAAGTAGAACAGTAGGGGGTGTGTTAGCTCCCTGCTCTGTGCGTGCATGTGTGTACAATGTACATGCACTGCTGGGAATTGTGTCTCTTGTGTCCCTGTTGTAGTCAGGAACAATAGCTCAGTTGGTGTCTCTACATGACTTCTTTTGGGTAAACCCCTCCTCTCTTTCAACCTTACTCCCTCATTCTTTCTCCTCTTTTGTTTAATCATGCCCTGTCTCAGTTAAGATATTCTAGTGTACAGTAGCACGGTGGGGCGTGCTTCGGCTCCATTCAGTCTAACTCTGTTCACCCCATGCTAGTTTCCTGCTCTGATTGCAGCTAATTGGGTGTTCTCTATTAAAGATGCAGAGATATCAGGGATGTGAAAACAGCTGTGCTTCCAAGAAGCATGTCTCTCTCTTTATATTTTATCTCTGTGAGACTGCAGTGTCCTGGATAATACTGCATTAAAGTATAAAAATCAACAAAAGGCGTGTGTGTGTGTGTGTGTGTGTGTGTGTGTGTGTGTGTGTGTGTGTGTGTGTGTGTGTGTGTGTGTGTGTGTGTGTGTGTGTGTGTGTGTGTGTGTGTGTGTGTGTGTGTGTGTGTGTGTGTGTGTGTGTGTGTGTGTGTGTCTATATGGTGTCTATATGCATGTTTTCATACACTTGGGACCCTTTCACAAGCCAGAGATCCTGTCAACTCTGTTTATCTCCCAACGGTCACGTCAGACCTATTATGTATCTCCCTCGCTTTCTCTCTCACACATCTATTCTTCTCTCAGCTCCTTTTGTCCTCTTAGTACTTTCATCCTGGCATTGTATCTCAAATGGGGTAGCTGAATGTTATTTTGTTTTATTTATGTGAGGAATCTGGATGAGAGTCTAATAATGACCACTAGATGGAGCCATATCACAGAACAAGCCAACATATTTGACCCATGCAGCAATATTATTCTGTTTAGATTAGATGCTGTGAGTCATTACATAGTCAGTAAGTCCATCGGTACCCATGGCCACATATTTATGGCAGACGGTAGTCGCAGCAGAGCATGCGCCAGCACATTATCCACAACTTCCTTTTATTATAATTATCTTTTGTGCCGCTTTCTGTTGAAACCAGACAATAATGACTCAACCTATAAGCATATAGTGTCTGTTTCTCAGCCGTATTATCTGCTGCACAAGAAGAACTTAGTTTGAAGAAGTTTGTTTGAGATAAATACAAGTACCCTAGTGAAATATGGAAGAAGCCACCATCAAGTATTTTATTGTTAGACTGTTTCTTCCTTCAGTGCTGATGTCTGAGCGATAAAATAAAGACCCAAATATGTTACCACATTAAGGAAAACACTCATCTAGCAGGTTGTCACTTAGTTATTGCATGGCAAAATTGATGCGTTCACTTTAAAATGAATGAAAGTGAATATGAGCTTTCAAAGCTGTAGCACAAAAATATCTTTAATTATACATACCACCAACAATCCCTGAAGAATGTCAGTCAGAGAGGATCAAGGCTCTGATGTGTTTGTACTCAGTTTTGGAAGAGACTTGTTGTTTTTTTGACAAAATCTATAACAACTTGTGTAACTGCGGTAGTTGTTCTAACTTTACAGCCGTTTGAGTTTAGACACATGACCACGAGCACTTATATTTTAAATACTGACACTGACTGACATGTTTATGACATTGCTGGTTGCTGTTTGGCATGTGTGCTGTGTAAATGTTGATCAAAGTAGAAATATTTAAAGACAGCGCTTTCTACATCTCTTTTTCAATGTAACTTATAATTGAAACAGGGTTTAGTGTCCAAGTCTAAAATGAAAAGACTGAAAGCTGCAATTACACACCACAATATGATCATGTTGGACAGGCAACACACTGACGACTCTGTAGTACTGAGTATACAAATCCAATGGTGGCGCTAAAAGAAAGACCCGGGGATCTGTTAGCATGCCTAAAAATAATCACAGAAAAAATGATTATATAAATCCACCCATTTATTTTAAGATACCTTGTTATGAAGCAAATTGTCGGTCCTGATGGTGGTGCTATATGAAATGCCATTCTTGACCTTCTATCAGCATGCAGGGGATTGAGAGCAGAGATAAACTCTCTGTGATAGTTGAGAAGCTTCTCTAATTCCCTCTCAGTGTGCACACACACACATAGTTAGCTCATCTAGTATCACATCACCTCTGTTGTGGCTCACACACGCATGTTTATCATTGCTGATTTATTCTTAGCTCATAACCACACATGCTGCCATCAGTCAAAATGTAATTGATGATTAAGGATGAGCATTCTTGCTGGATTAACTGACGGCAAACACACATAATAAGGGGTGTTCATTCCGTGTGTGTGTGTGGTGTAATATGTCCAATCCTGTGTGCTACAATGGCAGCTCTAGATCGCATATGGGTGTACTGTATGTGTGGGTTTGCCACTGTTTCACTGTGTGCTATTTGTGGTTTCGAGGCATTACATAAGAGCTGATTCTCTGTTTTTCTTCTTCTCTGTCTGTGGTTCGTGTCTCTGCCAAGGAGAGAGTCAGGGATAGTCCCACTCTGTCCACTTCTACATGTTGTCTCTGTCTGTATAAAGACGTGTGTTTTCTATGTGTTATTGTATGTCCAGGGGCAACAACTTCAAGGTATAGAACAGTTTGTGTAACGCAGGATGTCTCTTACTACTTGATGGGGGTTGTTAGCTTTTGACAGATAATGTCCACTGCTAGATGGACAGGTTTGTCCTCTCAGCTGTACTGATGGATAGATAAGGAAACAAAAGAGGGAAAGCAGACAATGTCAGGAATGTTTACTATAAACAATAAAGCATTTCAAATTCCAGTCCTTCTAAAAAAAACTCACTATATTCTCATCCTTGTTATCTCTCCGACTCTCACTCCTCATTTTTAATTAATGCTGTTTTCCATCCATCATGCCTCTAATTTGCTCCATTTTTCAGTCCAGCCATCACAGATTTGACAGAGCGTCTTTCTCTGTGTTCACCAGTGTGTGACGTTATTTTGGAGTGTGTTCGTGCATGCATTCATCTCTCTGCCTCGCCCGTCTCTCTGGACCAGCAGCACTGCCTTTTTTTTCTCCATATTTTTCCACATGTGAACAGCAGGAAAGGAACCTAAAAGTGCAAATAACTAGAAAAGCATCTCTGCTGCTTCCATTTTCTTTCCCTGCTCACCTTTTCACAGTGGCTGAGCCATCCTCCCTTTATTAGATTAGTCATGGTCCGATTTTTTTCAAAGAACTCATCTCAACTGGCCTAGATGTTTGTGTGACAGAGAGGGAGGGAGAGAGAGAGAGAGAGAGAGAGAGGTATAAATGTGAAAGCCTGGACTTAGAGTTATGTAAGCCACCAATGAAACAGCCTCAGAGGCACGTGTGTGGGTGAAAATGTGTGTGAGCAACGATGAGAGCTTTAATCCAAATGACTTTTCTGTCAGTCCGATGGGTAGTTGCACCATTACTAAAAATCTAGGTTCACTCTATTGATTTGTTTGCTGTCTGACCTGGATGTTTTCAGTGAACAATAGATCCTCTGTAGGTTTGGTCACACATCATGGAATTAACAGCTACATTTCCAGCTCAGATTTCTATCTGTTTGTGTAGATTAGTATTTATACAAGTTACATTCTTAGTCCTTGTAAAAATATCTTTGCAACTCTATAGCTGCTGTTTCCCTTTATTCATCCAAGGGAAATAGGCATAAGTACTAGTTATTCATGGTTTCTGCTGGGAGTTGCCATGTAAACAAACCATTACCAAATCAAATTACCTTTCAAACTCATTGTGGGCCGCCCAAACACGTCAGTGAGTCACATGTAGATAGTTAGGGCTTTACTGCATCTTACTTTATAGTTTTAGGGAATTAGGGAAGGTGTAATTTCAGTGAGAAGGGCTCTATTTGAAAGGTATATTGTTATGAGTTCAGGATACGTTATGAGCTTTATATCCAATCCAAACTCATCTCCTTACATCTTTTAAAATGTACTGTTAGCCTCATCGTTTCCTCCCTTTCCTCCCCTGTTCTCTTTTCACCTCCTCTTTCTTAAAGACACAAACGTCTGGTAGTCTGTCTCTCCCAGAGTAACCGCTTCTTTGCCTCTTAAAACAGGAAGCGTTGCCTCTCCTCTCCCCCCCTCTCCTCCCTCACAATCGACAAACCCTGAAAGAATCGGGGAGAGGGAGAGGGGGAGGCAAACTCCTGGGAGCGAGTTAGCAAACATGCAGGAGCAGGGCGATCCAATGTCTGTTAACCAGCTGATCGTCCACCCAGACGGAGAGGAGAAGAGAGGGGAGGGGAGGAGAGGGGAGCAGAGAGAGAGGAGCAGAGAGAGAGAGGAGTGACTACTGATGCTCCAGTAATCTGCACTGTGTGAGTCAGGGCTGTGGAGAGCAAAGCAGCAACAGACACAGCAGCAGCGTGAGACACGTTTCCCCCTCACGAGCGTCAACAACGCAGAAGAGCAGGATGAGAAAGCTGAGCGACTAAGCAAGAGGAGGAAGTGAGCAAGCCATAGCAAGAAGGGCAGAAGCTGACGTTAGGAGGGAGAGACGGCAAGAAGACAGGAAGACAGCTTCTTTTTGAGTCTCCTTTTTGAAGTAGAAAGGACTGTGGAAGATCACTGAACCTGACTGACAGCAGTGCCAATCTAAACGAATCCAGAGGAAGAGGAAGTTTATTATTAAATCTCTGAGGTGGCAGCAGGTTTAAGACTCGGCGTGGTGCAGGGATGTCCTGGTTGTCTCCGGTCCAGTGGGCCAAATGGACATGGTCAGCAGTGACTGGGGGTGCGGAGGACGAGGGGCAGCCTAGATCCAAGGATGGCGGAGAGGACATGTAAGAGGGCTAGGCCACATTGTTTGTGTGTGTGTGTGAGAGAGAGAGAGTGAAGATAAAGAGAGAGAGAGAAAGAGACAGCTGGTTTATAATTGAGTCTGTATAAGAGATAAAAAGAGAGACTATCTGGAAAGGAAAGAGTGATTCTCTGCATTTGATTTAATTTAAACAGCACTAGATTGATGGTGTGTTTGTGTGATGACTGCAGATTCCCCTGAGTCATACTGACAGGTGGTGGATATATACACACAAAGAGAGCAACACACACAGACTAACAGACTGATGGTGGTGGTATAATCTCGGATTCTTTCCTATGCTGTGGCGGGGTCATGCTGTCATTGGCTAAAAACAGATTCTTAGTCAAATACAGACACTCAAACTACTGTTTTGTGAGTCCCTGCTTTGTGTGCACCATCCTGTTTCTTTATGAGGCACCAAACGCTGAGGATATGACTGTGTAGGCTTGTTTTATGTGTGTGTATGTAAAGGCTGTTTAGCAGTTGGGGAACAGTTGCTGAAAGTTGGGGGAAGGGAAAAAAGCCACAGTTTCCAAAGCTTTTGATTCCTTTTCTGTCCCTTTCTAGTTTCTAAGTAACCATCCAAGATTGCAGCCGCTGGGGCCATCACTGGGACGTGATTCAGTGTGTGTGTGTGTGTGTGTGTGTGTGCAAGGTGGGGGGGTGGGTATGTATATTAGGATTAGCTCTGCCTCCAGAGTGTGTGAATATGTTTGTGTGAACTGGTATCACAGATGGAGTGTGGTTGGGTATTGGCGCTGAGAGCCTTGTTCCTTCTCGTGCTGTTTTTCATTAGAGTGCGGACGTTTTGATGTGTGTTCAAGTGGCTGGGAACGGGTACACACACACACACACACGCACACACACACACACACACACACACACACAACCACATAAACTCTCACTCTCCCTGTCTCTCCCTTCCTTTTTGTCTCTCCACAGTTTGGAAATAAATTTAGGCTGGGTGTCTAGGCAGCTGACACAGCAGACCAAAAGACTCTGTGTTGCGTGTGTGTGTGTGTGTGTGTGTGTGTGTGTGTGTGTGTGTGTGTGTGTGTGTGTGTGTGTGACTGTGAATGAGTCTGGTGGGACACAGTGTGTCCTTATTGAGTGGCAAAGGATGCAGGTGGCCTTGTAGGACTTCACTTCCTCTCCTCTCCCTTCCTCCGACTTCCTTTAAAATAAAAGCAGCTTGTTTATTTTGAGCTGCTTTGAACTCTATTGTTTTTACAATGTCACTTTAAGAAAACAGAAGATTGATATTAGAAAGCCATTGCTTATTTGTAAGAAAGAATTTTACACTTCAACACACAATCCAGACTTTCGTTGTTATATTTACATCATTTAGTAGCTGTATTATATGTAGTTATCTAGACTGATCAACATTTTCAAAGCCTCATTGTTCTCAAAGACAGTAGACGCTGTTCTTATAGCTTTAATGGGTTTTGTTTTTATCACATGCTCAAAGTCACTTCATGAGAATAGTACATTTTGTTTTATGGGTCATATTTGTCTGTTTTAGCACAGTTTCAATTTCAAACTGAAGATTTCATCTTTAGTTCTAGATAACTTGCCAAACACTCATTGTAGCTCTGACCCCTCTGCTACCGTCTCTTTGTATGTCTCTGTCTCGCCCTCTTTTCTTTTTTTGTGACTGATGTTTTGTTAAAGTCTTCCTCTCTCTTTGTCTCCACAGTTCAGACTCGGAGGGGACCTTTGAGACTCCAGAGGCAGAGTCTCCAGGTGTTGTGAAACTACTGAGCCAACTGGACAACTCCAACCACACAGGTGAGATGGTTCAGCTGTTCGGCTGACCCAGGGCTCTTACGCTGGTCAAACTCTGTCACACCTGAACGACATTGGATATATACTCTAAGGCAGGGCTCGGTATGTTAAAGGGTTCTCGCAAATTACAGACAAAAATATTTTCTCACTTACCTCCGGTCCCATCTGATCATGCAGAAAGTTTTAGCTGTCCAGTTTTTGTGTGATGTTTGGCTTTAACATTAGGGTTAGGGTTAGGTACTTTGTGTGAATTGACACTTTAATTTTAGCATAGTAATTACACTAATGTCTTGAGACTAAAAAACATTATGTGCAATGTTCCCATATGTCACTATGTTGCTCTTTGTTTATGTTGTTCACTGTGTCGGCAACAGTGTCAACTTGCCTGCTTTTGCTGATCACACAGATCTTGGATCAGCAGACAGTGTGTATGAAAAGGGAAATGTAAATGAGCCCTCTCCTGTTAGGCACAGACTGGTAAATGGGCTTGAATCGGGCCCGTTTGAAGCTGCCAGAGAGCCCACTGCTGTCCAATCCCCAGCCCCCCCTCCTCACCCCTCCCTCTGCCCTGCTTTCACCCACACAAACAGGCGAACCACACATCACCATGGTAATAGATGATAATCTGGGGTGCATCTTCTGTACTGAAACAAATACTATTACGGATGATGTTTGCAAACTCTGTTTCTCCACCTCCATCAGTTTTCATTAAAGTGATTTTGACATTTGCTCCACATGTATCAGGATAGAATTGGTCTGCATGTTTTGGATGGGTCAGGCGGGTTGAAATTAGAAACGTTTTTGACCGCAGCATATGGGACGCTGTGCCAGATAATAACAGAGAGATTAAATGTGTTTGTTATTGAGTCTAGTGTGCAGACAATAACAGTCTCCTTTTCATGCTAAAACAGTCACATGCTCCGTACAAAATCTGGGTTAGTTTCATAAATAAAAGATCGACTGTGTGGAGAAACCAATATTCTGGTTCACTATAATTAGACGATAAGGGCTCAGGGGGGAATAATTGTCTGTTCATGGGAACAACCACAGGCCACAATCAAACTGTCTGTACTGTTGAACCAGGACGTAGCTGAACCCTTCAACAGCTATTTGTCTACCTGTATACCATCTGTTTCTCTGTCACTTCCTCCTCTGTCTCCTTTTCCTCTTTTTCATAGCGATGTGGAACTGCAATAAAGCCTTATGTTGTCTTTGTTGCTAGGCCACATGGTAGTTTGTACTCTGCATGAC
Source organism: Sebastes fasciatus (assembly GCF_043250625.1). Classification (NCBI taxonomy): domain Eukaryota; kingdom Metazoa; phylum Chordata; class Actinopteri; order Perciformes; family Sebastidae; genus Sebastes; species Sebastes fasciatus. The sequence goes on along the minus strand of NC_133800.1, from coordinate 17,465,154 downwards.
AGGGTGTGGTTCCTCTACATCTGTTCCCTTTCTCTGAAGGGTGTGTGTGTGTGTGCCTGAAAGTACCCAGATTTTGAGCAGAAGCTTACATAAACTTGCATTAATTGAATGCATGATGTAATAAGTTACACATTAACCCTCAGTCATGACAAACGATGTGAGAAGCTGTTACCCGCCGAAGGTGAAACCGCAATGACTTCATTGATGTTGAGAAGAAATCCAGGAGAACACAGGAGAGTTGTTTCAGTTTTATTAATCTGTGTGAGTTTTACAGTGCGAGTGGGTGTATTTTTTCAGTAACAGAGAGTCCTGTGTTTCAGCAGCAGTGTGACTCAACAGAGACCAGCCTGCTGCTGTGGTCGTTAGCTAGCAGTTAACAGGATGTGTGAGGACGACACAGGATGTGAAGTGCTCTGAGAGGAAGCCAGCAGCCATTTTAAGTGTTCTAGCAGGAGAAGGAGAGGCCGTCATTTCAAGTTTAAATCCCTGAATGACAGATAAAATCATTAAGTAGCCACAGGATGGGGGATGTTTTACTCTTTTGGGACAGAGATGTTGGAGGAAGGATTGAGTTCTGCTTGTCTATGAATCAGCCCTTTAGTGGTTCTCCTTCCACCTTTCTGAAGTGTTTCTCAGTTGCTGTTGGTAAATATGCATCCTCATCTGAAACTCTGTGTTATGGTGTGCCCCAAGGTGGTGTCCTGGGTCCTATTCTGTTTGCTCGGTATAAACTTCCCTTTGGCCAGATAATAAGTCATTTCAAACTGGTATCTCTTGTCACTGCTATGCAGATGATATTCAATTATGCATCTTGTTTCTCCTGTCGTCTTAAAGCGTCTATAATTGTTATTTACTGTATAGATTTAGTGGCATCTAGCGTTGAGGTTGCAGACTGCAACCATCTCAGTACCTTTCTGCTCACCCCTCCTTTTCCAAGCGTGTCGAAAGTTTTAGTGGCCCACAGGTAACGTAAAAACACAAAAGGTTCTCTCTAGAGCCAGTGTTTGGTTTTCCATTCTGTGCTGCTTTAGAAACAAAGCGGCACAAAATGGTGGACTCCGTGAAGAGGACTCGCTCCTTATGTAGATATGAACGGCTCATTCTAAACTAACGAAAACCAGATTCTTAGTTTCAGGTGATTATACACTAATGAAAACATAGTTAAGAATATTATATTTCATTTCTGCTCATAGATCCCCCGAAATGTTACACACTGTTCCTTTAGGAAGTGACTGTGACAATGTGAACGAGGTCACTCATATGCATCGTTTTTAGCCGCAGTAGGCAGCTCTTCTCTGTCAAATTTTCCATCTGAAACCGAGGTGTCACTATGGACCAGGCAGTGACTCCTTAATAGCTCAGGCCAACTGTGTCTCAAGGTGAGACTAGATTGTTTTCCTCCCGTCTCAACTTGTAACTCCCTTATTTGACACTAATGTTGATTTCTTTACTCTCATATTCAGAATTCAATTCAAGATTCATGTGATGTCTTTTATAGCTCTTCAGAGGCACCAGCCTACATCAGATATTTACTGCAGACCCAAAACTAGGGGAGGCACTGTGTTTTTGAGGTTGTGCTCCTAAACTTTTGAACGCTCCCTTTTGGGCTGTGGACAGACACCTTAAAAAAACAAAAAAACTTAAAAGACCCCGTGTTTAAACTTGTCTTTGGGTCGTTTTTAGTTATTTCTATTTATGTTGTTTTCACCTTTTCATTCCTCTTTAGTCTGTATTATATATCTGTTGCCTAATTTTTTTTATTGGGAAGCACTTTGTGACGTTCTGCTCTTGAAAAGTCGTATATAAACTTAGTTAAATACTTACTTTTCTTCTCTTTTCACAGTTCATCCTGATGTTACAAACCACTTTCTGGACAACTACTCCAACCAGGATGTCGGCCCAGTTTCATCCCAAGAGGTTGATTCCCTGAACAACCTCACCAGCTCCTCACCTAACGACCGCAGCTTTGGTTTGGACCAGAACCTCAACCTGACGCTCAGCAGCAAACCCAGTCCCGGGGAGGGCCTTTCTCCATCCTGCTTTCTGCCCCAGCCTCCAGCCCTCCGGCCTCCATCGCTGTCCGTCCTCTCCCCGCTAAACAAACCAGATCCTTCGGAGGTGGACGACCAGGCTCCGGTGACGTCTGACTCCAGCCCGGACTCAGACTCGATCTCCAGACATGACATTTGTGTGGAATCTGACTTGCTTAATGGCAACATGTGCTCCAACGCACAAAACACAAAACTGACCTGTGAGACCAACGGCACAATTATCACGTGAGTAAAACACAAACGTACACAAAGGCCTCTTCAGCCATCAGTCAGTGGCTGAAACTGAACTACCACTGAACAAACAGTCCTTTCTCTTTCATGGCCGTAGAGAACATTAGTGAATACAAGCTATTGTGCACGATGAACCTGATGTAATCGAAGTGGAGGCCTGTTGTGTGTCTTCAAAGGTTATGTCAGCTGTTGTTTGTCTCCTGCTCATCCATTCATGCCTCCCCAGCGTTATTATAGTTTTAATATTTTTATTGCTTTTAGTTATCATTTTATTTTAGAATTTTAGTTCACTTTCAATTTTTTAGTTCAATTTTTCAGGATGATTTGTTTTAAAATTTGCTTGCATTATTCCACAGAGGCAGATTTGGGGCAGTTTTTCAGGCTTCATAGCTGGATGAAGTATTTTTAACTATTTTGTGTTTACTGACAGAAAATGCTCTTTGAATGGTAAAGAGAAGTTAAAGAGTCAACAATGCCCTCTTGTGGCGTTTTGTGTTAGTTTCCTGCTAAAGAAGAATCATGATTCACATTTCTATTATCTCCATTGACCCAAAAAATAAACAAATAAACATCAGCGTTATTGTTATTGGCTTTTTATGATAAATACATAAATTATATTAATATTTATTTATAAATATTTTCAAAGTAAATGAGTGGTTTGACATGGGCACATTACTTGCACAGAAACAGGGTCTTTGAATTACATATGGGTTAAATCTTATAGACCAATATACCGTGTATATACAGTATAGTCCATTTTTCCATATTGTCATAAAGGTCAATTTCTCTATACAGTTTAATTTATTGGAAATTGCAGCCCAGTTGTTCTTTGTTGGAGGGTTTGCCTGCAGTCATTTCCATGTCATGGCTTTCTTGCTTAGCAGCCAAAAGTATTTTAGATATTTATCCTGAGTGATACGTTTGTCCATGATTTTGCCCAGATAATGAAGCAACAAAAGAGCAACCAACTTTTTGTCCAAATATCTTCTTTATTTTTTTATGAATCTTTTGCCAGTATCAAGAATATCAAAGGACATGCTCAGGAAATACTTTTTTTTTTTTTCTATTGCCAATTTAAAAGTGTTATCATATTAGTTTTGGAAGATTTTATTTTCACTTTAATTTAATTTAATCACCCGTCTACTTTTAATCTTTTTAATTTACTAAACTATAATAACCCTGCACTCACCTTGTGTTTAACCTAACCCCTGTCCCGTCGTCTCCTGTGTCTTTCCTTCCTTTTCCTTCCAAACCTGTCATTCTGTTTCCCTTCTCTCTGTGTGGCATCAGGACTGCTGAGCAAGTCCATTTCCTCTGTGTTCTGTTGTAAGTACTGTATAACTGTGTGTGTTTGTAACCTGAGTACTTGTTGTTCCTAATACAAGTCCAGGTCCAGGCTGCACCTGACCTACATTTTCCTTCAATCACAAAGGGAAGGTGAAACAAAGAAGGATTAGATTTAGAGAGTAGCAGACAGAGAGTGTTAATGGAAACCCTGTAATTCCCTCAAAACACTCTGAACAACTGTTCTTGCTCTTATTTCAATTTGGCAACAATCTCTTTCATTAATCTGCTTATTCTTCTGCGTAATTCAGCACTTTCAGTAGAGCATGCAAACTCAGCGCACACACAGAGCAGAGCAATGAGGTCTGGCTGTAAGGCTTTCTATCTCTCCTGCTTCCTCTTCTCATCATCACACCTGCGCACATGTACACACAGTGCAGATTTATGATCAGGCTAGTGTTGACACTGGTTTTGTTTTTGACCTTCATTCTCAGGAACTCCTGTAAAGTGAAGCAGAACCAGCCGATGCAAAAGGACTTCAGCGGACAGGTGAGAACTGATAATGTGTCTGCTGCTCGCCTGACTCATGTGGTAGTATTAGCTCCTATTAGCTCTAGGAAAGCATCTTACAGACAGTGTGGTTGATTATATTTGCGGCTGTTAAAGGATGACCATCACGGAGACCACGCCACAGACGAGGAGAAGTTGGCGAGCAGCGCCGGTGTCAAACCAGACAAAGACCAAAGCAGTGAGTAACAGGATGGATGAAGATTGATTTTAATGTTGTGCCACCTAGTTACAGTGCACACTGACGCTGTAGTGAATAGCTCAGTTACCAGCGAGGGAATCAGAGATCAGATAACTAGTTGTTAAAGTTTAGACAGCATTCTTTAGCTTCGCTCGATCAATACCAAACAGTGAGAAGGCCATCTTTGCTTCACTGTTACAGACACACACAACATTAATCATTAACTGTTTGCACTGAAACGTGTGACTTTGTGGGTCACGAGCACCAGTTGTGCAGAGCAACAGTACGGTTTGTGTGCTCCGTTGTTTTTGGTGTGGTAAAACACATTGTATGATCACACAGATGCCTTCAGGCTGCATGTGACATAGCTTTAGTTACTGGCTGGTCTGATCTCAGCAGGCTGCACTGTTACACATGTTGCATAACCGCATAATCACATGCAGTAGCTTGAGGTTTTATTGTTTCTAAATGCATGATTTACTGTGAACATAAGGATTTTTCTGGCTTTGCCCAAAGACAGGTAATTCTCGAAGATGTACTGGGCTGATATTTGTATGAGTTTTAAATATGAACATTAGTGCCTTGATACTCCTGTTCATGTCTTAACTAGTCATTTAGGCTCTTTGTGAGTCATAACTAAAGTGAAGACAAACTGCCGGTGGTGTAAGTTTATTTTAAAGCAACTTATAACTACACATTAAAAGATATTGCATATTAGTCATGAGAATACTTCTAACAGATCATACTGGACATAAGTGAGTAAGTCTCATCCTGTCAGAAACTCATTTTCACATCTTTAAACTACATTTTCATGTCATGAGCACATATGATGGTAACAGAGTGATATTTCTTATGAGAAATACAATGGCAGAAGTGTTGTAATACTTCTCATGTACTGCCACCTGCTGGCCATGATGATGAGCTATATTACATTAGAGGCTACAGCATCTCTGACCCTAAATTCTTATTAACGTGTGTATCACTTTCTTCCAGGTCAAGACTGCCATGTGACATCAAAACCTGAGGACTCAGACTGCTGCTCAGTGGTAAGTAAAACCCACAATGAATCATTTCCCCTACATGTGCTGTGTCAGGCCTGTATACAGTCTATCATCATAGTGGTTCACTCTCATGCATGTGACCAGTGACCACTAGGTGGGGTGAAGCACTCTTCTATTAGTTAAACTAAACTGCCGCCATCAGTTGGGAGAAAAACAGCTTTGACAAGTCCAGACTTGTCTTAATCCTAGCATTACATTTCACTCATCACTGTAATGGGCACCTTGTGTTCAGCTCTTTGAACTTGTTTTCTGATTTGAATTGGTGACATTTACACAGTAGACAATTGTGCAAGTAAAGTTTGACCTTAAGATTTAATAGACTGCCCAGTTTTGTGTTTAGAGCCACCTGCGTTATTATCTAAAGCTGCAGTATTGTCGCCTGTCTGATATGATGACCGCACTGTGCTGTAGGACAGCAGGAGGTACTTTGTGTCTGTGACCATGTTCATGTACTCAAGTGACAGATGGATTTAGATTATCATTCATGAGATTAGAATATGACTGTCATAATCCAGGGAAGGACAAAATGAGAGAGGAGAGAGACAGTGAGAAGAAGAAAGGATGGAGATGTGTAAGAACGCTGATAGAAAGGCAAGAGGCGTACAGGGTAAAAACATTAGAATGAGAGAATTTAAAAAAATTATGAGTCATAATTTGTAGTTTGTTACAAACATAAGTATTCCTTTTTGTTTATTTCTCTCACAAATTGGTATATTGTAACTAATAACCATGACATTTGCATTGGCTTGTTTAAGCATCTACAGTATAATGAGTTCCCCAGAAAAAAATTATTTGCTGCACAGAAAATTGTGCCTTTTATACTTATGAAAGAAAAATATTAGAAGACAAAATATTAAACTACAAATCAATGATGTGAAAAATGTGAAAGGGGGATTTATTATAGTGCAAAAGGTATAGTTTTATGGCAGTATTGGTTAATGTTACTTGTGTTTTTGTTATGAATATGTTGTAAATTCATGAAAAGTTTAGGTGGGTTTACCCCCAATTAAACTAATGGATGTACAATAAAACTAATTTCCTTCTATCTTCAGCAGTTCGAGGACCCATGTAAACTGAAGAACAAGTCGGAGGGAAGTGAAATGCAGAAAACAGGAAGTCAGGTCCTGGATTCCATCTGCATCAGTGAGGCAGAAAAACAGGCCGTTCTCACCCTCATTAGAGAGGAGGTACACACTTTTATCACAAGAAATATGTCATCCGTGTGTTTGTTTTCACCTAATTGGATCGTATTAGTGTTTTCTTTGAATGCACAGTTCTGCTCACAGTAGACGTCTCTTTTCAGATCATCACTAAAGAGACGGTAGCCAACGACTGGATGAAAAAATTCGAGGACAGCAGACAAGAAGTCAGTGAGATGAGGTGAGAAAACCTGTTGCTGCCTGCTTTCTAGGGTGGTCATGTGAGGTTTTGATAGACTGGAACATTCTGTCTACAGTCTGTAATAAGGTTAAGTAAAGCTTATCATGTGTTTTGTCTTATTACAGGAAGATTGTTGCAGAATATGAGAAGACAATTGCTCAGATGATCGGTGAGTAGAAATATTTGAAGGTACAATCCACCAAAAACATTTGAACTGTGTGTTCAGGAGTGCAGAACAGACTTCTGTTTTTCATGTATCCATTTATTTCACTGGTTGCTGTAATGATTTTAGTGCCACAGTGTGATTTGTGTCATCTTGTACTGTGAGTGTCCTGTTTCACTTGGATGCAGTAACATTGTCTTGTATTAGGAGAGACGCAGCAATTAGAAAACATAAGTTTTGGGCGCCCTGGTAGCTGACCTTTTAGAGTGGACGCCAATGTACTAAGGGCTGAGTCCTTACCGCAGCGGCTCGGGTTCGAATCCGACCCGTGGCCCTTTGCTAAATGTCGTCTCCTCTCTCTCTCTCTCTCTCTCTCTCTCTCTCTCTCTCTCTCTCCCTCCCCTCCTTTCCCATCTATCCTCGGCTGTACTAAAAAAGAAAACACATGTTTCAGTCAAGTTTTTTTCTCTTTTTAATGCATCCTTGATTAAATGCAATGCTTCATGCTGTTACCAGACTGAATACAAGAAGTAAGTTAGCACTCCACAATAACACCTTCTTCACTCTTCTTAGAGGACGAGCAGCGCAACAACCAGAGTTCCCACAAGGCTTTGCAAACAGTGACGACAGAGAAGGAATCCGCCCTGGTAGACCTGAACTCCGTGGAGCGCTCTCTCTCTGATGTGTTTCGGCGTTATGAAAATATGAAGGGCACCGTGGAAGGTTTCAAGAAAGTAAGCGGTCACAGGACAAGTTCATGTCCAGATAACTGCTCAAGGAAAGTGTCAGTTTCAAGTGCTGAAGCGATAAGATGATAGTAGCACAAATCGGAGGGCTGTAAAAGGATTAAGGTCAGAGAAAGGTATCCTGTGATTAGGGAGCAGTGGTCGCCTAGAGGTGAGAGCAGCAGGGGTTTACATTGAAGATAAACCTGGCCCTTTCACTCAACAACTGCTGCAGAATTAAACCCCTCGATTCAAGCAGTTTACCCCCAAATCTAGACCCGCTGTTGGTTTAGAGCAGCAATAACACAGTGCTTGTTTTTTGTTTCCTCGTACAGAATGAGGAGGTGCTGAAGAAGTGTGCTCAGGAGTATCTGGCCAGAGTCAAGCAGGAGGAGCAGAGATACCAGACACTTAAACTCCATGCTGAGGAGAAACTAGACAAGTATGTAGAGATTTAAAGGAAGTCTAATTTTCCTCACAAGTCGGTTATAACCAACTAAAAACTTTAACAGGTTTGAGATGCTGTTAATTTCCCTCATTCCATTTATCTCTCAGGGCCAATGAGGAGATTGCTCAGGTGCGTGCCAAGGCGAGCTCAGAGAACATGGCGATGACCGCCGGTTTGAGGAAAGAGCAGATGAAGAACGAGTCTCTGGAACAAGCTCTGCAGCAGAAGGTGAAGGGCATCTTCATATCTTTCTACATGCTAATTCGACATGAAACATCTTAGCTCTTAATATTACACAATACAACATATTTACCGTATTTGTACACTGCAGCAGATGTATTAAATGTACGTATTCATCCTTTGTTGTGTTGTCATAGAATCAAGAGATAGAAGAACTCACCAAGATCTGTGATGAGCTGATCGCCAAAATGGGAAAAATCGACTGAGAGCCACTCCCTGTGAATCAGCCACCACCGTCCCTCCGGTCCTGCTAACAGCGACGCCCTGTGCATGCCCCCAGCCAAGAAACAGCTCTCATACTCCTCTGCCAGCCCTGCATCAGCATGTACAGATGTCTATAGTACCTTCCTGTATACTATATTTGCACTACTTGTGACCTGAATCAAGAAGGTTCTGTACATGCTAATAATTCTTCTAGCTGGGACTCTGTTATGTGTATGTGGTCACGTTGTTTTGTTTGCGTTTTTGCCCATTACGAGGCCATCTGGACCTCTAGTGCTTTCGCCCATCATGCCAACGAGCAACAACCAGCTTGTGACTCAACTTAAATTCCCAGCAGCTTAACTGCTAAATTCCCAGCAACTCCTGGGCATCATGCAGGTGGGCGGGGTTATTTTAGAGTTACATTTAGGCATACAGTATATTTCGATGGGCTTTGACGAGGATTGTTTTATACTAAAGCAACAATCCATGAAATGTATTTTTTTTCTACAAAGTAAACAAGGATTTTACTCTGAAAGAGAAAAGCTCAGGGGTGTTGTGTTGGGCGGAATGAGGTCAGGGTCAAAGTCAAGCTGCACAAGAACTTGAGGAAAGGATTTTAGGATTATTTGAGGAAATACAGTCGTCCTCGGAGGCCTTGGTTTGTTCAGGAGAGACACTGAAACCAGAACAAGTCTGGACCACATGTCAGCGAAACTAAAGCTGCAAATAATTCACAGAATTTGCTTTACAGAGTCAGTCACAGACAAGTAGAATAACCTGACAATCATAGACTTTCCTGTGGTTATATAAACTTTGTGACAATGTCTTGTCCGATCCACAAAGTCAGTATAAAGAAAACTTTATCCTGAAGTGTAAAGAGTGACAAGCTAAATCAACTATCCTGTGTTAAGAATCCTGAACTGGAAAACATTAAAACATAGTGACTCTATATTTTGATTGAAGATATTTAAAACTATTACAAGATAAGCAAGTGCTGCAATATGTCAACAGTTTTTTTTTCTTTTTTTAACATCACTGTGTCACAGATTGAGTGTCCACTAATCACATGTACCTCCTACCACGAAGGAAACTAAGTGTTTGACAGCTTTGTGAGAGGTTTTGTCTGTTGCTTATGTGTGATGAAGATGTGAGCCTGTATTTACAGCCGTGCACCAGTTATTCAGCAGATAAATCTGTTTCTTTGCATGTTTATTTTTGTAGCTTTGTGTTTCTCAGAATGCAGATTGTTTTCTTAACACATCAGTAAAACTAGTTGTGTAGTAATGACTTAGTAACTGAGTGTCAGTGAAAATACTTCAGAACCGGTGCCAATATGATACCTGAATATTGGTTCTGATGACAAAAACAAAATTTCAACACTTGACTTTGTTGTTCTTTCCATTTAACAAAATAAGCATCTCCCCAACATCGATGTTTATTGAAGGCTTAACACAAACTACTATTTGCCTCAATATAATACAGTGTAAATTATGCAAATCTATGATTTAAATCAGGCAATATTTGGACAAAGAAATATTTGACTATTTAGTTCAAATGTTTCGGTACTTTGCAGTTTTCACCACACAGTTCTATGGAGTCAGTCACTATTAAAGAAGTTGTAATGTCTGATACCCAGACTCTTTACCACCATGTAAATCCATTTATAACACAAAGCCATTTATGTGCCACAGTTTATATTTGTGCCATTCTAATGTCACGTTACCTCAGCTGGTTTGTCTTTGCTTTGCAAAATATGGTTTCGTCACTTTAGGTCCTTTTCTTTAAATATTGTTTGTATTTGTAAATTAGAAATGAGGATCTCACACTTAAGGACTAACGGCGTGAGTGTGTGTACATTTGCCTGAATAAATATAAATATAATTTGTTCTACTACAAGTTTTTCTTGTTTTTTTTAACATGTTTCTGCGGTTGTTCATGATTACCTTCACTACAGACTTAAAGCTGAGAAGTGTGAATTCTCACAGTGTGTGTGTGTCAGTGTGTTGTTCTCAGTATGTGTGTCATGGCCTCAGCATTAGCCTCAGTGAATCACTGTGTTTACATCTTACAGACTTCCTAACATACACAAACAAACACTCACACATCCCAGCTGAGGCGGTGACGTGAGTGAACCTTGAGCTTTTTTTGTGCAGCTTCATTCTGCATCCACACTTTGAAAATGGTCAATAAATACAACAACAGTATTGTGGAATCAATACTCAAACAAATTACCTTTATAACACTGAACTGTAACTGTGTCTCCCTGTTAAAGCTTGCTCACTAAGTCCATTACCACAGGCTGCTGGCTGTGCAGCATAGATGGAGATTACAGAGATAAGACCTTAATGCCCTCAGACACCTTCCCGTACCTAAACCCCCTCCTCCTCCTCAACCCCCAGCGTCCCTTCCATCAGAGACTCCTCTCTGCTCATCCACTCTTTCTCTGGACTCCGGAAGACGCGGTGACCATCGGCCAGCTGCCATGAAGACTACTCTGGCCCTGCTGTTGCTCATCTCTCTGGCCTGCCACAGTAAGTTTCTACAACACTGATACCAACACTGGATTTTGGGGTTTCAGCAGTGGGGATTTAGTTGATTAACAGCTGGCAGACTATTTGCTGAGAGGTCACAAAAGCACTGTGATACAGAGGATCCTAAATCCTAAAAGCAGACCTCGGTTGTTAATTTACGCAGTAGCAAAGCAGTTTTAGATTGATGTCTGCACAATTTGGGGCATTTTCCATATAAATCTGTCACAGATGCAAGGTTCAAATGATGTAGATACATTATGTTGTGGCATGGTGTAAAAATCAATACACTAGGTTGTTGTGACATACACAAGATTTGCTTGTGTTCAAATGTGTCCCAGTCATACATTTAAAGAGGGGATTGACATATATCATAGATCCATACTGCCATGTGTGGATCTCTACTCAATGTATCTGCAAGTGTGTGTGTGTGTGTGTGTGTGTGTGCGTGCGTGCGTGCGTGCGTGCGTGCGTGCGTGCGTGCGTGCGTGTGTGTGCATGTGTGTGTGTGTGTGGATGCATACTGGGGTGATGAATGGACTATTGAATAGTGAACATACATGCCTAGTCTCAAGTCAGGTGCTCTCTCCTGTCCTGTATGCAAAGGCGACGCTCTCCAATGCCACACATGCGTGGCGTCCAATGAGGAAGACTGCAACCGACAGGGCTCAACCTCCTGCCCTCAGTACGCTGATGCCTGCTCCACCATCACAGGACCCAGTGAGTAAACACACACACACAAACACACAAACACACACCCAGGAAAACATGCAAAGTATGATTTGGTTGAATAAAGAATTGTAAAAGCCTCACTAGAGGTCGGGATAACACTGATATCCAACTTATGTGAAGTAGCGGTTTAAGGAAGTCAGTAAAGCTTATAATAGTGCACATGCTGCTTCCATTGACAAAGAAAAGGTCAGTATGAAAACCCATAATGAAGGAACCAATAGTATTTTTGAATTGTTGTTGAATGCTTTGCAGATATACATGGCCTATTCATTATTCTGTCAATACTCTGTGTGTGATCATAAAGCCAGCCTCTCATCATTTGAGGTTGCTGGATGTCATCCCGGCAGTTTACGATAACCACAAACCTCTGTAGGCCTGTGTGTGTGTGTGTGTGTGTGTGTGTGTGTGTGTGTGTGTGTGTGTGTGTGTGTTTGTGTGTGTGTGAAGAGAAGAAGAGTGTGGGAGGGAGTTCACCGGGTTCACAGCCTCATATGAAATTAACACAAGTGGTCCGTCTTCAAACACTTCCTAGCATTTAAACGTGAATGTCTGCCGGCCTCACACATCCTGCTCTTTGTCTCGCCCTCCTTCCAGACACCGTAATGAAGTCATGCACGTACAAGGCCTTCTGCGAGAAGGCTCACGGCGTCGGCTCCGGAGCCAAGATGGAATGCTGTTTCGGCGACGACTGTAACGGGCCCCACCGGGGCCACAGCCATGGGAATCACAACCGTGCAGGGGCTCTGGCCTCCAGCCCCGTGCTGCTGATCGCGGCCCTGCTGCTGCGTGTGGCCGTCAGTCAGCAGTGATTCATCAGTCAGTCCGTCCAGTCATTTGCTAGTTTGTTCATCCATCCACCTTCTCCTCTTTGTCACTGTGCCCCTCAGAGATTTTTCAAGTTAAAAGAAGGATTTGAGTGGCAGAGTTTCACATGTGACTGTGTTGGTGCTGTGAAGGTGGTCAATCCCATAAACACAAGCTTCAGCGCCTTTGATTTTGTCATTTTTTTTAATCATAATCAAAAACCTCATTATCTATTATCAACAGTGGTGTGTTCACTTTCAGGTGATGTAAAGCTGTGAATGCTAACCTGTGAACCTGAGAGTGTTTGTGGTAAATAAGCGTGTACAAAGTGCAGTACACTTACCCATGGCTTTTGTTATAGCCGCCAAGTGTGGTTTCGCTAGGTGCTGGGGTGCCTCAGTGGGTAGCAAGTGTGCAGCTCGCTTGACGCCACTGAACCACATTGTTCATCTATGTCGTTGCCATGGGAACCAGAAAGGAAGTATTTTAACACCACAATATTTAGACTTTTGTAATGGTGTGTTTAGTGCTTGAATTGTTCATTTTTTGTGCATGCAAGCTTGTTTGAATAAAGACACCACACCCTTATTTTTGTGTGTGTACAGTGTGTGTTTGTGGTGTGGGTATTGATCACCTTGGTGTGACATTTGAAAGAAATTTGTGTTAATGTTAGTGTCCCTGATGTGAAAGCGCACCTACAGTACAGAGAAAATGGTCTGTGATATTCAGCAGAAACAGGAGGATCTGTGGAAACTTCCTTCTGCAACTGTGTGTAACTTGGATCCTGTGCAGTCGCCACAGGATATGAAATCATTGAGGTAGGTCTCCCTCCTCAGGCAGGTCATATGACATGCAACCACTTCCTCTTAACAAGAGGACACAAATGAACCAAAAGAGAAAAAAAATGAATACAGAATCATTCCGGTAAATGCTGATTTTTGTTATTTAAGGACTTGTAGTTTCAACACTCTAGTCCGACCCAGATTGTTGACTGGAGTGTTGAAACCAGGAGGTCAGGTCATTTCATACTCGGAGCTCTCTTACTGTCTCTCAGGAGTTTCATCACAGGACTCAAACTGTGGTCACCTTTGTGTAAAGCAATACTGAAGTACTGTATTTAAGCACTGTTGTACCTTTTACACCACCTCATTTGTCCGATGTCGAAGTTGTTACTTTTGCAGATTAAGATTTTACATAAAAACACAAGATCAGATCAGAAAATAAGACACATTGCTGAAGTTTAATCATGCCGTAATGGAAAGTGCATATTTAATGTGTGTGGACAGAGAGTGGACGATTTTATTAGGCTATAAGTAAATAAATAGAACACAAATCTATCTTCTTATCTTGTTAGTTTCTTATTCTGTCAATATAAAGACACAACAAAGTCAATATTATTCATCATTACAATAAATGATTAGTTCTACGTTATTATAAAAAAATATAGATGCATTTCTAGGGGGTTTAGTGAGCCCCCTGAACCAACGCAAACTGTGCCAGTGCGCTCGCCTCGCTCAGAGACCAAACCTTACCATAATAACACTACTTATAGGAGCGATGGAAGTCAGTCGGCAGCTGGCGGTACCACGGTTTTGCTCACGTTACCGCAGTTTCACAAGAGAACTCACGTGGGCTTCAGGTTACGTAAAAAAGTGAAAGGCTCTCTTTAGAGCCAGTGTTTGGTTTGTCCGTTCTGGGCTACTGTATAGACATGGCGGAGCAACATGGCGGACTCCATGAAGAGGACCCGCTGCCTATGTAGATATGAAGGGCTCGTTCTAAACTAACCAAAACACAAGGATTCTTAGCTTCATGTATGAAAACATAGATATGAATACTATATTCCATTTTTTGCTAATAGATCCCCCTAAATGCTACACACTGGCCCTTTAATAGTGTTTAAAAATATATGGAATATAGTGTCAGTGAACCTGACCTTCCCAGATATCCCATCTTAACCACAATTACTGCCAGACTTTTATTCAGGGCTGCACTAACCACTGAAGACACCAAGGTTACATTCTACATTACTCACAGATTACATAGGTTGGGATTTTAAGGCTGGTTCTATTTTCTTTAGACTTGATTTCTTTGACTGTTTTTAAGCATAATATGGAGGACGGAAGGACGGAACCTGCCAAAGTCCAAGAAAGCCGGGCATATGTCTATGGAGCCGCAAATGAAGACTGGAGTTGATAAGCAGAAGCAGACACCGCTAGCGCTAACACACTTTGGGCATAGTCATGCACACATGACCCCATGATGACACAAGCTGAGTGACAGCCTCCTCATTCGCATATTAAGGCATAAATGCATAAAGAATTGTAAAAAAAAAAAAAAAAAAAAAAATGGGTAAAGAAATGTATTAAGAAAAGAATACATAAATAAATAGGTTTGGGGGAAATAAATAAAGGGTGAAATGCAAAGGGAAATCGTGCAAAAATAAATAAATGTATACATTTAAAAATAAATATAAAATACATAAAAAATACATGAACAATAGATTCAAAAAAATTAATACAAAAATAAATGTATTATTAAAAAATAATGACATGAATGAATAAAAAGTGAAATTAAACAGAAGAGTAAATAAATACGGGAATTAATACAAAGATAAAAAAATTCAAACAGAAATATTTATTTATGTCACATTTGATCAATTAAATAATTGCTAGGCCTACATTTTCAGAAAATCTTAGTTTTTTTTCTTTTTTAAACACCCTTCCTCAGTTTCTACATTGAGGTAACAAATGAACAGATAAATAAATAAATAAATACACTTTCACCCCTGTAACTCATGTTGTAGTGAAACTGAAAAAACACTTTTGAGCCAACAATATCGGGGACCATTTGTTTATTTATATTATAATAAATACAGTTATTTATGAAAATTAAAATCTTATTTTTTGTCTTAAAACTATTGTGATGTCTGATATAGGGGGTGAGGGGGTGTCCAAGTCCGAATTTTGCCTAGGGCACTAAAAGGGCGAGAGCCAGCCCTGTTTCCCTAAGTCCTTATGAATGTCCTTCACATCTTTCCTTGACCTCATGACCTTTTCCATCAAGGTCAAATAAAAGTGGTTAGGAAAAGACATTAGCCAAGGTCCCATGGTATGACACTATTCTTCACTGTGTACCTGTCTATCCGGGTTTACACTCCCTTCTTTTATAGCTGCTCATTTATATCAAACAACTGTGTGTGTGTGTGTGTGTGCATGCGTGTGTGCGTGCTTGTTTGACCCAGTTCTCAAGTTGCCACCTGAGAGAAGAAGAGATAACATGCTGCATGCAGTTTGCAGGAGAAAGATACTGCGCACGTTTTATGTGTTTTACTAAATAAAAGCCTCTGAAAAGAGCACAAACTGTCAAAACAGTTCTGTTCAGTTCTGAGTACAGCTGACTCCCAGAAAAGTTCCTTCTTGTCCCCCCATTTGTCTTTAGATAGTTCTCTTTTCATGCAAAATTTTAGTGCTTTTAGTGTTTGTGAATTGTATTTTATCTCTATTTGTGTCAATGTGTCTGCAACTTTGTGTTCTTGCTGCTGACCATCTTGGAAAAGAGGTTCTTAAAGGGACTGTTTGTAACTTTTTACACATATAAATCTACCAGGTCGGGATCCCATGCGCGCGCATGTGTGGCTACGCTGTTCAGACCGCTCCTCTGACTGCTTGTCTTCACTCACACAACGCGCGCGTTCTCGCTCCACCTCACGTTCATGCGCGCTCACTACACACTGCAGAACAGTTAGTTTAGCTCTGAGAATATCTAGTGAATGTTCAGTGGACGTTCATCTGGTCAGCTAACATTACTGCCAAGCAGGTGAAATATAGATTGATATTGTGGTTTTAGCTTACGTGTGTCGCCTCGTTCATGTCTATTTAGAGCGAGCACAAGCGCGAGCAGCAGGACGCTGACTTTCGTTGACCTAACGGCCACAGGTGTCGCTGTTAACAAGCATTTCTGAAAGTTACAAATAGTCCCTTTAATCTCAATGGGACTAACCTGGTTAAATAAAGGTTAAATAAAAAAATAAAATAAAATAAGAAAAAATAAATGTAAGGAAGAGGCTTTTTTTCTGCATGGCTGGTGTTAAAATGCAAATAGCAGAGGTCTGTTGAGCTGTTTAGTTCCTCATAATGAGAGATCAGCAGCAGGAGGAGGAGGAGGAGGAGGACCCGGCCGGAGCGCAGCAGCACACAGAGGACGCATAGATCACATCCGGGGCTGGTTTATAAACGTCCAACCCGGAAAAAAAGACAACTCTTCTTGTAATCGGATCACACAAACAAACAGCAGAGAGTGTGAGAGCACTGGTGCACGCCGGCACACCGGCTTTGATAATGTGCGCTGTTTTGTAAAAAGTTGTTAAAAGTTTTAGTCGAACATGCTCGTTATCTGCCTAACTCTGGTCTGGGTTAAGGGCGCTGGCTGTGGCGCACACTGACTGACTCCACAGAGGGTAAGTAGTCAGTGGCACTTTGTGACTGTGACTGTGTTTCATTGTCTGTGTGTGTGTGAGGGTACAGTAGGTGTGGCAGGAGGCCGTTAAGTCGGTGTGGATCTGGTGAGTCAGTGCAGGTCATCTGAGCTGAACTAATGTCACGTCTGTCAGGTGTCGCTGAGTTACTCGCTTCAATGCATGCTGCTCATGATCACGTTATATAGCCTGTGATACGTGCACGCTCATGAGCTTCAACACTGGTCATGAAGCTCGTGCCAGCAGCACTGTGGTCAATATAATGTGAATATCCAGCTGTGTCTGCATAAAAGTGTCTCTGTCATGTCCAGTTGTTTTTATCTGTCTATTTTTAATTGTATCTTTGTATGGTGTCCTTGGGTGTCTTGAAAGGCACCACCAAATAAAATGTATTATTATTATTATTCATCATTAGTGAAGAAAGAAAAGTGGTTAATTGTTTGGTCCATAAAATGTCAGACATCATGCTTGTCACAACTTCTCTTATCATGTTCAACCAGAAACCCAAAGATATTCAGTTTTATGTTCAATTCTGAGGTATTTTATTTCTATTTCATACTACATATTTTTACTCCATCATATTTTAGAGGGAAATATTTAACTTTATACAGCTCTAGTTCCCATTGGGGTGGGGCCATGTGGTCCACTTTTTAACAAGGGTGAGGCCCTCTCCAGCTTTATTAAGATGTACAATAGACCCTCCCTTTGATTTAGAAAGAATAATTTTCATACAGTTCCTAAAAATATGAGGCATTACTATAGAAAGTATACAAAGCTGTTAAAATTAGCTTTACCTCAACCACCTACAACACTTAAAGCTGAAGTAGACGAGATTGGAGCAAATATGATTTAAAAAAAAAATATATATTTTTATAAAATGGTCACTATATCGTGACAGTAGTACATGAAACGGGTAACCTGAAAAAATGTGCCTCTGTGTCTTCCGGTGCTCCTCACGGCATCTGCAAGATTTCACAGACCGGAGAAATACAAGCAGTTAGAGCTGATCTGAGGTCTGCTGTCCATCTGCTGTCTATGAGAGCCGGCTGTCAATCACTCACGAACTCCGACCAAACGGTCGAACTAGGCAGCGCTGATCAAATATTAATCAATATTATGTTCCATTAATGCCTATTTCTCTCCTCAAATGTTTTAAGACACATCTTGTAGTGCACGGTTTAGCTGTACAAAAGAGAGAAAGTTTGCTGCGGCTGGTGGACGGTGCTTGGTTTTGGCTCAATGGTTTTCAACATGGCGGCCGGGTCACAAACTTTCTCATTTTACAGCTAAACAGTTAACACTAAAATATGTTAAAGGCAGGAAATAGGCATTACAGTAACAGAATCTTGATCAGCGCTGCCTAGTTTGACTGTTTGATCCATGGATGTATAAAGAGATCTGGATACATTGGAGGCGGGCTCCTGTTCATTCCTATGAAAGTTGCTCAGTGGAGCATGAAGCCAAAATGGTTAAACTACCGTGTGATAAATTACCCTGATCATCTGGCGATCTTCCGCATAAATTAGAGCAGGTGCAGTAGCGTTTCCTATATCTCCGCCTCCAAGCCTCGGTCTGGGGCTCATTCACATGATCGCAGGAAGGAAAATAACTCAAGATTCAGCTACTAGTGCATTTTACAACTTTTAGGACCTAATGATTTAAATAAGGGCTATACAATTGTTGTTCACACTGTCTCTTTCCTAATGTATGGGGAAAAAGTATTTTTGGGCCCAATGGCATCACGTGACGGACACAGAAGTTGTAGTACCACCATTTGGCCACTACGAAAATTTGCTTCACAGCCCGGCGCTCTTCTTGGGGGCTTGGTTTGATCGGAGTTCACGAGTTTCACGAGCAGTGATTGACAGCTGCTGTAGAGACAGCTCGGCTCTGATTTGTTGTTTTGGGTCGGTGCTATGAAATCTTGCAAATGCCATTAGGAGCATGAGGGGGAGGCAGAGCAACATGATTATCTGTCTCATGTACTACTGTCAGGGTAAAGTGACAGTTTTATAAAAATATTTTTTTATCATATTTGCTCAAAGTTACCAACTGCAGCTTTATTAAATTTGCATCAGACCCTTCCCTCGATTTAGAAAAAAACTGCAACATCCTCCCCTCAAAATAAACAATAATCTTTGCACGGTCCCTAAAAATAGGAGGCCTTGTTATAGAAAATATACGAAGCTGTTAGGATTAGCTTTACCTCAACCACCTACAAACGCTCACATGTTAATGAATAAGTCAATACTATTCCACCACTGTCAGCCAATCCTCACAGTTGACAATCTTGAACTAGCATTATTAGTTTATTAGAGTAGTTGCTGGTTAACTTTCAGACGACCAGTTAATCGATTCAGCTTTAAGTTAAAGGTTTCTGTGGCTCCGGAGAGAATTTTGTCAAATCTGAGAAAATAAGCCACATGGTAGCTCGGTTTGCTGCTACTGAGTACTGAGTTGCACTCAGGGAAGTGTAGGGTAGAGCGTTTGTGAAGCTCGACTCAAATTCAAGATATTTTGGCCTGTTGTGCATCGATTTTTCCCCATTCTTTTGAACTTGATAGAAGTACATAACAAAGATGCTAGAGTATGACACTGACATGTTTGCGATTCAGAAACTGATTCAAATTTGAACCAGTTTCTGTTTCAGAAAAGAGGTTCAACTTGTCCACAAATAAAGCAGATGTGTAAACTGAGCGTAGGTAGGTTTCAGTGTGCTGCCCTAGATGTGGTAAAAGACAATGACACACTGATATCACCACTGTGATCTGTACACTATGTTCTGCCCTTTTGCACACAAACTGTATTTACATTCATTCATATATATATGTGCTATCCTGCTACATTTCAAAGCCGTAGTACATTCAGTTTCATAGAAATGAGCTAGACTGTCTGAATGACATTTATTGGTAAAGTTCTGACTAAGATGCCACAACCTCACCGCTGTAAGGGTTGAGCATGATGTTTTCCGATACCCAAAGTGGTTTACGTGTGTGTGTGCATAAGTGTGTGTCTGTGTGTGGGGTGTGTCAGTCTCAGCGTGGGTGTCTGTATGACCTCTGCGGCATAATTTTCTCTTTTCCATTACACCCAGAGTTTCTGCAAATGGTTTGTATCTGTGACCTATTTCAATGGCAAAAGAATTAAAGGTTGCACGACCGACGCATCAGAAAAACACAACCCACTAATTTTTCAAAGCAGTTTCAAAATGAAGCATTTTTCTAACTAGCGATTTACACGTAGATGTTCCACCAGGGCAGTGAAGATGCAGCCTATGTTTGTTATTTCTCTGTGTCTCCGTTTTGTTTGTCGGTGCTATGTCGGGCCATGTGTATGAATGTATTCATGGAAATGTTCATGGAAATTCATGACAGTCCAGTAAAAGTATTGGCAGAGGGCTGAGCCATTCAGTCCTGATTATATATTTTATATGACTGTCACTTACGTTATACTTTTTGTTATTATGAAAAAAAAAATCAGTCACAGATGTGGCCTAGTTAGCCATCATAATTACCTTTGTGGACCACATTACATTCAAGTTGTTTCAATAAATTCAAGTAAGGGCAAAAGTAAAAAAATCTGCTTTGCATCTTTTGATTCGGTGCATCCAACTGTGAAGCTACGGTATGTCATGTGATTGTCTGCAGAGATGCAGAAGAAACAACAGTGGAGGGACTGAAAGTTCCCTCAGCAACTTAAGGAGGACATGATTATAAAATGGAGCTCTCACCATGCCAGAAAATCCTCTGACTTCATGCACGGATGTCTGCCATGGATAAAATTCTCCTGGAAAGCAAACCTTATTGAAATATCATCAGCATACCAGAGCTGAATGAGTCTTGATTTTATTGAGAAATCAGTCAGCAGCTCAGTGATTCACATGCATGGCATCATCTTAATGAATACATCTCACCAGCTCTCTCCCCTCTCCTCTTTTTCCCCCATTCTTCCCTCCCTCTCCTCTCTCTTCCCTGGCCAGTGGAAATGTGCGTGTGTGCAGATCTTGAGTGCAGTCTGTAATTTTTGGCTGTGGTGGAGGGCCTCAGCTCAGCCTCAGGCTTCAGGGTTTGTTGCTCAGCCTCAATCACGTCACATGAAAAACTGCTGAGTGCGATCGGGTCTCTTTCTTCCTGTGTGTTTGTGCGTGCTTGTGTGTATTTGAACAGTAAAGGAAAGTTGATTTATCCTCCACATCTGCCTGTCTCTGCCTTTCTGTCCTATGAGTCCATCTCCTTCTGATGCTCCCTTTACATTTTTGCCTCTCATTGTCCGTCTGACTTGAGTATCTGTCCGTCTGTGTGTCCCAGTGATATGTGATAGCAGCAGCATGCCGTACGTGGACCGGCTGAACCGTGTATGTGGCTTCCTGGACGTCGAGGAGAAGGAGAACAGCTGCCGCTTCCAGAGGCGATACTTCATCCTTGACACGCAGGAAAATGCCCTCCTGTGGTATATGGACAACCCTCAGGTGCTCCACACATATATGCATGACACACACAAACAGCAAGAGGAAGTGAAATTGACCAATAGGAGCAGTGTAACCTTGGACTCTGAGCCAATGACGAGTCTGTGTGTTTGTGTTTGCATGCAGAACCTGCCCACTGGAGCTAGCTTTGTTGGCAACCTGAGACTAACCTACATCTCAAAGGTAAACCGTTTCACTCTGCTGTGGGTTGTAGGGAACTACATGCATGTGCACGAGAGGAGACGTCTGAGCAGTGTGGACACAGCAATTCACACAAATAGAAACATGCAAATGGGGTGCACAGATACACCAGATTGGAGTTATCTGTAGTTAACGGTCACATGCAGAAGCAGGCTTTGTGAAGTTTTCCAGATGTCGGAGCGCTCGCTGAGCTAACCAGAGATAATGACATCTGGCTGCACTGCAGCACTTCCGCTGACAGCTCCTCCCTGGACACTCTGAGTCAAACAGACAGCACAGATATAAAATTATTCTCCTCTTCACTTCTCTCCTCTCTTTTCCTTTTGTCTCCTCTCCTCTCCTTTGGTCTCCTTTCTTGTCCTTTTGTCTCCTCTCCTTCCCCTTTGTCTCCTCTCCTCTTCTCTAATCTCCTTTGGTGTCATTCCTTTCCTTTTGTCTCCTCTTCTCTGCGTTGGTCTCCTTACCTCTCCTTTGGTCTCCTTTCCTTCCCCCTTGTCTCCTCTTCTCTCCTTTGGTCTCCTTTCCTTCCCCCTTGTCTCCTCTTCTCTCCTTTGGTCTCCTTTCCTTCCCCTTTGTGTCCCCTTCTCTCCTTTGGCCCCCTCTCCTTTCCTTCTGTCTATCCTCTCCTTTCCTTTCCTTTTGTCTCCTCTCCTTCCCTTTTGTCTCCTCTCCTTGGTTGTCCTTTCCTTTTCTTTTGTCTCCTATCCTCTCCTTTGGCCCCTTCTCCTTTCTTTCTGTCGTTTCTCTCCCTTCCTTTTGTCTCCTTTCCTTCCCATTTGTCTCCTCTCCTCTCCTCTCCTTTTGTCTCTTCTCCTTCGCCTCCTTTCCTCTCCTCTCCTTTCCTTCTGTCTCCTCTTCTCCCTCTTTGTTACATCTTCTCTCCGTTGGTCACCTTTCCCTTTCCTTTTGTCTCCTCTTTTCTCCCCTTGTCTCATCTCCTCTCCTTTTGTCTCCTCTCCATTCATTTTTTCTCATCTCATTTTTGTCTCCTCTTCTCAGGTGAGCGAAGCTACAGTGAAGCAAAAGCCAAAGACAGAGTTCTGCTTTGGTGAGTTTTTCGGACCGTCATGCTAATACAGTAGCACACAATGGCATTGATTTTATTTACACATCATATAATGTGGTTACCTTATATGATGTCCTGACTGGCGACCTGTCCAGGGTGTACCCTGCCTTCGCCCAATGTCGGCTGGGATCGGCTCCAGCCCCCCCGCGACCCCTAACGGGATAAGCGGTTGCAGATGGATGGATGGATGGATAATGTGGTTATTTTTTGGTATTCATTAAATTCATGTGTATTTCTATAGTCATCAATGCGGTTTCTCGGAGGTACTTCCTCCAAGGCAACGATGTGACTGACATGAGGGACTGGGTGGCGGCTCTCAACAAGGCCAGCAAGATCACTGTGAGTGCAACACACATACATGATATTATAACCTGACATATTTGTCTAATGTGGGGGGTTATTGATAAGGGATTTTTTTTCCACCTGCGGGCAGGAAACTGCAGTTTGCGGTGATGCGACTAAAACCAGTTTGGCCCCAGTGAGAGCAAATGGCAGCACGCTGCCCACAAATACCCTCGCACACACTTGTTGAATGAGGAAATCGTGAATGTGCATGAAAATGAGAGATAACCCACACACACGTCACTGTGGTGGAGGTGTCGAAACACCATTTTGTGTGTGTGTGTGTGTGTGTATGTGAGAGATCATGCCATACACATTCAGTTTGCACATTTGCATAATATTTGTGTGTGTTCACCGAGATGACCGGGGCCTTATTGACTGGCGTCATCCAGATGACAGAAGAGTGTTTCTCTTTTTCTCTCACCTGCGTACTGACACAGGAAACAGCGACGCTCACTCTCTCTTTCACTTCCCCTTTCGATGGGAGGGCTGCTCTGCCGCCTTTTCTCAGCTTCCTTGGCCTCAATGAAACCTAAAAAATACATCATAAAGCAGAATGGACCTGATGTAGATGCAGTAATGAAAGTAAAGCACTGACTAATGAATTTCACAGTTATTTACAAATGATAGAATGGTTCAAATGAAGCTATTCAGATTGCGTTTCTATTATTTTTTCCTCTCCAGACACATCAGGAGGTGGAGGAGTTTCTATTTATTATTTAGGATTTTTTTTTGCCTTTTATTGTGCAACTTATAGTGAAAACACAGGAAAGAGGTTTGATATGAAAAAAAGGTTGCTGGCCAGAAGTCTTTGCAGTTATTTGGTGTGCGTCTCAGTCCACCAGGACGCTCCTTGTTATATTTATTCTAGATATTTACACTATTTTAGACGGTATACAGTATTTTATTTTGCTAGGTTTTTATTGTTTGTTTTTTTATAAATATGGCACCTCCGGTTTATATATAGAAAAATATATATATACTTAAATTTCTGATGACATGTAGCTGTTGTTCCTCTTGAATGAACTTCCTTTTTTTTGTCATTTTGGACAAAAGAGCCAAATTAATACATTTGTACAATAATATACGAGGTAAACGGGTGTACATATTTTTACCAGAGCAAGAGAGTAGCTAACCTGTCTCCGGCTTTCAGCCATGCGAGACCTGTTTCCTGGTTTGTGCCTGGTAAAGGATGATAAAATTCAAACCACCTTATAGACCGTGTTGGATGTTTTCATGCAGAACATATTACAGTTGCACGGCTGCAGCATGGAGACTCCCAGTGGGAATTAAACCTCTAACCCCTGGCAATTAGTAGCAAGCTTTACCCGCTAAGCTCCGCTTGTTAATGCCGTGCTAGTTAATATTATCCTACCTGCCGCTGTGCTCACAGGTTCCTAAGTCTGGCCCTGCACCTCCAAGGTCCGTTGTGACCGCAGTTATCAGCGACACTCAGGGAGGGAAGAGACAGCACGCCTACAAGACCGAGATCATCGGTGGCGTGGTGGTGCACACTCCCATCCAGGTAATGAAGAGGAGGATAAAGCAATGTGATTACTATGACGATATTAAAGGTGACACTGATGATGCTAGAAGCCAGAATTAGAGTTAATGAACATTGTTTTTGTCCATGCCTGCTCTCGGCCTCCAAAACCACTTATTGTGTAATCTGATGTATTTTGAAGACGGTGGTTACATTGACCTCGATTGTTGTAACGATACTGAAGCTGGTTCTGATGAAATGTTTCAGAATGAGAGCGAAGAGACAGAAGGGAGAGAGAGGAAAGGCAACAGGCAAGGCGTGCTGAGGTGCGGTTACTGTGTCAAACAAGGAAATGTGGTGAGTGCCCAGCCACTTATAACTGATAAACTCTGTGTTTAAGTAAAAAAAAAAAGAAGCTGCATGTGGAAACTGTAATGCGGTGTCTGTTTCAGAGGAAGAGCTGGAAGAGGAGGTTTTTCACCCTGGATGACAATGCAGTCAGTTACTACAAGTCTGAGATGGTGAGGAGCCCGACTTTTTGTATTTCCTTCCACATGTGGATGTTTTTGTGTGACTGCGGTCTTTGTCTATCCACGTCTGAGTTGTGCTTATGTTTGTCCCAGGATAAGGAGCCTCTCCGAGCTATTCCACTGAGGGACATTCAGAAGGTCCATGAATGTCTCGTCAAGTCAGGGTGAGTCAAACGTGAATCACTGAGTCAGAGTCTCCCACTATCTTACTTTCTCTCCATCTGGTTATCTCTCTAGTGAATAAGGACAGATAACACTTTGAACAGATACGAACAGCATCCACATTTTTGCAGCATACAAACAAACAATAGGCAAACATCAAGTTGTCAATAGTTTTAAGTTTGATATTCAGGGAAGTTTATTCACAATACCTTTTCATCAGTTTCAGTGGAGGATAAAGTTGACAGATGTTAAGATTTTTACCTCCAGATTTTTTTCTCAACATCTTATTTTTTTCTCAACACTTCAAACAACCTTTATGTTCAACTGGACTTCCTCAACAAAAAAGTGGCCCAGTTAATTATGTCATTTTTTTGCCTTCTCATTTTTCCTCATAGATACTTCCTCCTCCCTTTTTAGATTTTTTTGCTTATTTAAAGGTGCTACAAATAATGGTTAAATTACTATTTTGTGAACAGCTAAACTTGCACATAAAGGTGTGAGGAGGATAAATGACAATAGAAAACAACTAAACAGAAAAGATGAGTCTTGATAATTTCTAACAATGACTGGTGTATGCCCAGCCACTTCCTGTATAATTCCTGATACAGATGTGAATACAGAAAGTAAAAAAGCATTATTCAGCATGATCATTTTCCACTGTGTGTCTATCAGGGACCTCCTGCTGAGAGACAACCTGTTTGAGATCATCACCAGCTCCCGAACCTTCTACATTCAGGTACAATCTCGTCTTCCTATTATATCAACCCATCTGAGGCTTTTTTTCTCACATGTTTTAAGATCCGTTGGTTTCTCGCTGGCTCTAGGTGAACGCATGATTAGATACAAGTTATTTTATTAGTCAAAGCAGAGAGGGTATAAAATCGCAGGTGTATCTATCCTGATGTTTGGAGTTGATTTCTCTAAATGCTCTGCTGCTGATGTGTGGCACAGGCTCTTTTTTTAGGTGCATGAAAAGTTTGTTTTTTGTGAAACGGGCAAAGCCATCTGTTACCATAACAACAATAACATCCTGTCGCCCCCTCCTGGGAGAACAGCTGACTTAGACAGAGGTCAGATCAGATGGGAAGTGCTGGGAGAGAGAGAGAGAGGCTTCAAGCATGAGCGCTTTTATTTTTGTATGTGCAAAAAAAAAAAGGAAGCATGACAAACATTTAGTAAACTGAAAACAACAACACATAATCAAAAACAGATCACACATAGGCCGTGATCATAGTGGAAGTGCGGACAGCAGAGCGAAAAATCATGTTAAACTAAAATGAAACTTGAATTTCAAATTAAAATTAAATCTGGTTATTGATATTTGAAAGTTTGAAAAACCCAGTAGTGATATACTGTATCTGCTGGTTCATGTTTAACACGAGCCCTCATAAACTAGGGCTGCAACGGATAATTATTTTCATTATTGAATAATCTGTCAAGTATGTTTTTCTTCATCTTTATTTACTATGTAATCGTGGAACTTTTTTTCTAATAACGTCAAACATTTCTTTGGCTGCCAGTTATTAGGATACATGTTATTTAATTTTTTTATTGGTTTTGTCAAGAAAAATATTGAATATCGCCAGTGACACAAAACAATAGGACAAACCTTTACAATAGCTAGTGTGAAAATAAGTGCAGATATGCAGCTCTGAAGGCTTTATCTTCTGGTAATGTTTCCCTGTAGACAGACTCTCCAGAGGAAATGCATAGCTGGATCAGGGACATCGAGTTGAAGATCCAGGAGTTCAGAGGTCCCCCTAAGGTAACTCTATTGTCTCTCCCTTTGACACAAACACATCTACAGGATATGACAAACACTGATGATGTTTTTGTCTCCCTCATTGCAGGGTTTTGCATTTAAACGTGCCTCCTCTCTCTATCGGAGTCACAATGCCTCCTCAGCATCTCGAGGTCAACAGATTGACGAGCGCAGACCTACACTGGTCAAGTCCTGCTCTGTGGCGCCGGGCTGGCAGCCCTGGACGCCCGTCCCTCCGGGTGAGCCCTCCATCCTGGATGCAGATGATGAAGACAGTGCTTTCAGCTCTGTGCCCACCTTGCCTTCTCTCTCCTCCTCCTCCACCTCTTCCTCCACTTCCTCATCCTCCAACTCCCTCTCCGCCCCAGCCCCTTGCCACAGCGTACCTCCAGCGGCTTCAAGCAGCGCCATGGGGATGCTCACAGTGTCAGGAGATGTGGCCAGCGGGCGCCGGAGGCACCGCTCGCAGCCTCAGTCTCACACCGGCTGCAGCTTCCCCTTCAGCCTGGATGACGACGGCATCCGCACCACGGACGTCTAAGTTCAGTGAAGTCTGTCCAGACTCCTGCGTGGACATGAGTGTTGGTACTTGCTTTGAAATGAATGTGACTGGTAATAATAGTATTCCCTGCTAATGAAGTGACACTGTGACCATCCGCCTCAACGCCATGACGTGAGATTGGGGCCTCCTGCTGGTCATGTAGCTGTGTTGCAGAGGATGCGCCCAGCTGGAAGGGGACCAAGAGGCACAGTTTTTGTAGTTCACAGGACTGTGAAGAAGTACGATGGAGTGTTTTTAGTGCAACTTCCTTTGAAAACTTGAATAATCTTGTTGTTAATTGTTCTTGCAGACTTACAAATAATGGCACATGCTTTCAACCTGTTGCACTTAGCTCCCCTAGGAGATATAACTCTGTCATCAAGAACGTGTTCTCACCCCTGCCAGAAGTATTCTCCAAGAAGTGTTTGAAGGCATTTAAACACATTAGTATGCATATGTTTTATATATATATATATATATATTCAAGCATATTCACAAAAATAATTTGGGTCTTTTTAGTTTCTTTTGAGCCCAGCAGTGTTTTTTGTTCCCTCTTTCTTCCTGAGATGCACATTATGTGACATCCACATAACTTCATTAATAATTAACAAGCATTTGTTTACTAACATCTAATCAGGTGTCTGGGGGGAAACTAAAAGTGTAGGTCTCATAAGAAAGGTACGTGCACTCACATGCTAACTGACGAGGGCTCTTCTGTTGTCAGCAGCAGCTTTTAATGTGTTATGTTTTTAAACAGGAGCTTTTAATACGTGGCTTAAAGATCAATCGTCAGTAAACTGTGACTCCTCTCTTAGCTCTTAACAGGGTGCCGTAATAATACAGCAGTGTTTTAGATGGTACTTGTCGTAGAATGTACTGCCAGCATCGAAGTACAGCTGATCAGCTGGTTGACAGCTTTGTAAATGTGATTTTCTTATTCCAGCATTATGTGGGGAAAATGTGCCACTACTTCTGTTAATTGATTTGTAATTCCGCACTTTGCTTTTCTCATTTTTACTTGTGTTTTTTTTTTTTTTTTTGCTTTCACAGCAGATATTACAGCTTCCTCAGATACTTTGTATTGTTACACCAGTAGTCTCAGCCCTCCTCAGATTCACCTCAAGACTTCATTGATGTGGTACCATGTTCACGCCTGTTTCCGGTTTCTGAAGCTGTGTGCACTCGTCTGCCTGCATATAATGTTAATTTTTCTTTCCTGTACATTAAATGATGCTTTTTATTTGACTTGTTTGGGTTGTTTTTTATCTACTCGAAAGTGCATTGTGGGTTTCAGTTTGATGTTTCACTTTCTGCCATCTAGTGGCTGCTGCATAAACTAACTGAAGAGTTTTGTAAATTAGCTTTTGAGTGATGGCATTGAGACTTTTAAAGTTTTATCTTTCTTTTCTCTCTCAAGTGCGAAAATGTCCTGACTGCCAGGCATGCAGATGGTCAGAACCGACGTATTTGACCTTTAACACCATAACCTTAAACACATGCACGCTATGCAGACACAAATACAAGCATGCACGCCATACACATGCCACTCTAGTGCCCAGAGGCTGTGTTAAGTGAAGTGTTTCACACGTCCAGTGCAAAGGTCCATTAGGTAAAATGCCTAAAACTCTGTCCTGACCTCCGTCCACTTCCCTCTCTGCCTCCCCGTGCAGCTGTGTGGCTGCAGGACCGATGAGAGTAAAATGTCTCCACTGAACAGTTTAAATTGTGTCATAGGTAAAAAAAAAAAAAAGGCCCTGAGTGCCTGTGAAATGTCAGCTGTGATGAAATGAGTTTTCAGTCTGTTAAAGACAAAGCTCCTCTAGGTACTGAGAGAAATTCAAGCAGAAACATGTGGCAGGACAGGTGGTGACGAAGAGGGGCATGAAAGTTTAAGGAAAGAAAAAAAATGATAGGGTTGAACTTCTGTATTTGTGTAAAACAGACTCCACGGCTTGTACTTTTGGTCAAAAACCCTCTAAATTGTGAGATTCTTTGACATATTGATCTAAAACCTCCCACCAATATAATCAACTTCTCTGGTGAGCTTCTCATCTCACCATAAATACTGCTTCACAGCGTTTACGTGCAAACAGGTTGAAAGAGATAAAGGTCTGAAAAATGGCATCAAACAATAAGCCCTCCAGGTTTCATTTCTTTTCTGTGTGTGTGCACAATGTAAAGGTCACGCTGCACTTCATTTTGACGCCTGTGAGTGACAGGCAGCTCTGAGGGCAAACTGCTCCCCTAAATGTTAATGTTCCCACATGGATGACTCTGCACCAGACTGCTCTTTCTCTCTCTGATGCCATCACACGCTGGTGAATTTAGATGTTGCTCCTAAATATAGTCATGTTGCTGTAGCTATAGCTGGGTGGTTATGCCTTGTTGCTAGTTCAATGGTTTGAGCTCAGGCAGGTAACATGTATATGATGAAGACAACTACATGGTGTGTTTTGTTTCTTTTGGACTTTGTCTCATTGATTTCTTTGCTTTCCACTGTTCTATACTGTTATTTCCCTGTTTGCAGAAGAAAGCCACTAGAGGGAGACGCAACACACCACACTTCATTCAGCACACTGTCTGGTCCTGTGTGTCAGCTTGCATGCAGCTGAAGATGCTATGAGCTCATAAAGCAGTCCTGCTCTACTTTCAGTATCAATCACAATATAAAAACATGACAATAACTATAAATCGAGGATGATACCACATGTCAGCTGCTAAACAATGACAAAGTACAATAGTTTCCTGTGTTTGTGCTTGTCATTATGCCTCCTAGTGTGTCCCCTTCAAAATAAAAGTCCCAATAATAATAATATTGAGGGCTCAGATTCAGAACACTAATTAGCCTAATGAGAAAGGAAGTGTAGAATAAATAAACATGTATTAGCTTTGTTATACCAGAATAAACACTGTTGACTCTGCAACCAAAAATGTATACATTGGCTTCAAAGAAGATTATATTGACAAAAGTTTCATGATGAAATATCCAGCTTTATAAATTATGCACAGTAGTCGAGAAAATGTGGTGTCACTTGTTCATGTGTTGTAAAATCATTACACATTGAATGTTAAATAATGCCAGCACAATGCTACAGCTAGACACTGTGGCAAATTATGAAACATAAATATTATAGGAGAAAGAATTTTCATCTGAAGTGTTTTTTTTCCCCATCAGACAAAAGCACTATGATTGGAGCAATAACGGTGACTGAGTCACTTTTTCAGGTTTTTCAAGGTCTCTGGAGAGTTCACTCATGTATGCCAATATATCTGATGAAATGGATTTGATCAGTGTGTTGAATGTTTGGAAGAATATCACTGTAATACATCTCATAATTTTAAGTCACAACACTCAAGAATATGCCTACTACTTTTAAAGGTCTTATTGATAACAAATTTACGTGAACAAATATTCTTTTAAAAAATAATACATTCACTGAGCCTTTAGAAAAGTGTTGAATAAAACTTTGGCTTTTCCTTAAAAAAAAAAAAAAAAATGATGATTGTGAATTAATCATTTAAAAAAATTTGGCAGGTCCAAAATGAATGTTTTGTTTATCTCTGTGGAAGATATCTGACCTTTGGTTCCCACTTCTAACAAGGCTTTTGAGCCAATAGTGAAACAACGCTGGCATCATGTGGTATCTCTGTGTCATCAGTTATGGATAAATGGCAGAGATTGATGGTAAATGCCTGGCAACGACTTGTTGTGAAGTGAATGCAACATAATGGGACATCTAGTGGCTGAATGTTATAAATGTTATCAATTGCTCCTTTAAGTTTGACTAAAGATTAGGGGTTTTTTTATGTTGGGTTTTAAGAGGTCAACCTTGACCACAGATGTGTGTACATGTAAACCTCTTCACTTGCCACCAAACCACTAAGTGATCTGATCTGAAGGCACATTTACAGCAAGTCAGATTACACACACTGACTTTAATGAAGAGTGTAACATTTAACTAAGCCTGTGAAGAAAGACGAAGTCTCCCTAACATGTGTAATATGAAGTCATATTAATGTGGAACAGGTTTTCCTTCATCTGGACTCGGAGGCCCCGTCTGGACCGCTGCCAAACCCCCACCCTCCTCTGTTCCCACATCAGACCACCTTACAAACTGGAGGCTGAGGGGGGGTTGGAATGCATTTTGCCCTGTGTGATGTGATTGTTTGCAGAGAAATGGGTTGACCTTGCCCTCTAATGCCACACACACACGCACACACTCGCTCTGGCCGAGCTGGAGGTGTGTGAGACAGACCTGCTGAGTGCAGGAGGTCTGGGACCCCGTCACCACTTCCTCCAGACAGAGAACAGAGGATCCAGTCAGCTGAAGCCAGGATGGGACAATAATGAGCCGTCCAGCCACCACCACCACCACCTCATTTCAGGTATTATTGAAACCTTCGCCTCTCCCTTTTCTTCTCCATAGACCAACCAAAAACCATATGAAGAATTATAGTCCAAAAAGCAATACCCAGTTTGATAATTACATTAATTACTCATTTTTTTAAATTGTTTTATATAAATGACAAATAAATGTACAAAATAAATAAAACAATAACCTTAAGGAACATTACCTGTGACAGTGTATATAGCTTCACCTTCATAGTGTTTTACCTTCATGATGTGTGTTAGGTAATGCACAATATTAGGATGCTACTGTAAAAATGTGGAGTTTTCAAATAGTAAATGTTTCATTTTGGAAAGGTGATTTTCATATAATTCAAGGCCATGCAAACAGATATAGAGGTAATAAAACATTTAAGATCAGGTTTCTGATACGTAAGAAAATTATTTAAAAGCTTTAGCCTGTGGAGAATTATTTTAACTTCAATTAAAGTTAGGCCTAATAACACTGGCTTGATTATTTAGTATTTCAGGAGCTTAAATCTCAATTTTTAACTAAAGCTTTCAAAAAATAATTAATTGTTTTCGTCAATACATTTTGTTATCAGTAAGCAGAAGAGATTTTGGACAAAATCGAAAAGTTTTATAGCCACAAAAATCAGTCTGATGATTTTGAGTTTTTGATTCCCAAATTAAAAAAGTAACGTTTATAAACGACAAAACGACAGAATAAGTCAGTTCAACTTAAGCCAATTCTTCTTCCTCTTTTTCTTCTTCTTCTTCTTCTTCTTCTTCTTCTTCTTCTTCTTCTTCTTCTTCTTATCATTATATTATTTCGATTGTGTAATTGTATCTGGAACGGAGGAAGTTTTGCAGAACTTTCCTGAAATATTGTATTTGATGAAACTGTAAACTTTTCAGGAACACACTAAATTATTTTGTTTTTTAAAATAAATTAACGGATTGCAGCGATTTGTCTTTGATACTCTGTTGTGCCTGAAGGCTCAATAAACAGACGAGTGAGCTTTGCCAAATCACTCATTTTGACTGGAAAGTCGTGACTTGTTTTGGAGGAACAGCATGTTCACTTCAATATTCCTCAGTAAAATGTTTGTTTTTAGAAAATATTAGAAAAAAATATTTTTCTTTTATATTATTATTCCCCTGTGGCATCTGATAAGTGAACATAAGTCTGTGGCCTGTTAAATTATTATTATAAAAAATGTAAAAGCTACTAATAATAATAATTAATAGCCTATGAGTCAACATTTTAGCGCATTCGGGATGTAACTTCAGAGTCAAGAAAAAGTTAATTCCGAGCAATATAATTAATCCTGCATCTGTTTAATTTGCTTTTTCATGTAATAGCATTTTTTTCATTCAGTCCTAGTATTTCTTAAAAAAAAATGTTTTGTCTGCATATTGATTGGCTACGACTGTTTATTTCTGTTTATAGTTAGAAAGTCAAACCACTGACCTGTGGGTTATTATAGGGCTCAATCAAAACTCCACTAAATATGATGAATGTGATAAACATATTTCAGGGTAACCCTTCTAAAATGTCAGCAACACACTAATATGTCCAGGCTATATGGTCTGATCGATATAAATTAAATTAACTACTGTATGTTCTCTTAATTACTTTTTTTAAATTACTAAAAAAATATCTAGGCCTATATATTGTTCAGGATAATTAATAGCGTGTAGAATAGAATAGAATAGAATGTATGATTCTAGAATAGAATCATAAAAAAAGTCGTTTCAGCAAAGTCAAGATTTGTTGCTCAAATCATTCTGTACAGGCGACTAAACTCATAACCAGGGGTAAAAAATAACAGCTATTATTAAAAAAAAAAGTATTTATTTTGAATCATATTTTTCACTTTTTTACGCGGAGTGTGTGAGCCATTTGCGCGTTGCTGTATAAATTGATCGGATTATTGGTATAAGGTATCAGAGCAGATCGGAAACTTGATAGGTCTGCAATTACACACACACACATTTATACAGACACACACGCGCACACTCACGCGCACACGCGCGCGCACACACGCTCATACACACACACACACACACACACACAGTCTCTCCAGTGGCAGCGCGCTCTCATTGCATCATTTGTGCAGCAGCGGCTGTGCACCGAGCTGCCGGTAACCGGAGGACTATCACCGGGCTAAAACACGGTAAGAGCTGCAGTTCTGGAGGTATTTTTTTTTAAAACAAAAAATAGGTACGTGCAGATGCGTAAAAACGCGGCACGTTTACGCACGAGATTTCCAAACAGGCTATAGTATTTTATTTCACTTTGATAGAGTACTTATTTTTCCTATTATATCTATATATGTTGTAGTTCGTTTTATACAGGCTAAATATTCTAATAAAATATGCTAGTATAGTCTATATCGATAGGCTACAGTCATTTCTACAGTAGGTTATTTCTGAACATGTACCTGCCATAAATCTGGACACGTGCCGTTATAGAATCAGAATCAGAATCAGAATCAGAATCAGAATGGAGTTTATGCAAGAGGTATACTCTAGGAACTTGCTTTGGTTTTGTTGTAGTAGAGATAAAGTCAACACCACAGACATTTAGTAGCCTAAATGAAATTCAAATGAACCGGAGAATGGTTAGATGATGGTTAAATCTGTCCACAGACACTCTGAATGATGAGCAGACTGTGGTCAGGCTGAATGGAGTGGAGGCGCAACGCGAGGACATTGCGGTATAAATCGGTAGAGATGGGTAATAAGAGAGAGCTCCAACATGTTGACCTCACAGTGACCCCTTCAACTTTCAACTGTGGATGCCTCCGGTTATCAGGATCTACAGTAATCCAATCAAAATGTTGCGCGCTCGTGTCAACCCTCTGTTTGTTGCTGCTGATTTAGGCCTCTTGTGTCTATAATCTACTATGAGATGATGATATGTGCGTGGCTGTGAGATTAGACCTGTGGGTTTGTAGGCTATCATTTCAGGAAATGCACAAACCAAATCATCATCACATTTGGGTTTTGTAAGAAATAACGTGTTGCAGTTGTGCTTTAATCAACAATATAGCAATAGAGCTATTTTAGTACCCTGCAGCCCCTAAATCCCGTCATTCATTAGGCCTATCAGACATATTCTTTTAGATTGGCGACCAAAAAATGTTGGTAAAAAAAAAAAAAAAAGCTTTCTGCGTTTCATTTGCATCCTAATGTGGTTTAATAATCATCTTCATCATTAGTTTTGTTTATTAAATATATTTATATTTCACATCAGAAGGTTTAATTCAAGCAAGAGAAAAATATTCTCACTTTTTTTACTTCAACAATAACAAGTTTATCTGATCAATCAGGACATTTAGATGGATATCCATTTTTTTTTTTATTATTTTTTATTTTCAGGTAGAAAGGGAGTCAAACAGAGGTGTGTGTGTGTGTGTGTGTGTGTGTGTGTGTGTGTGTGTGTGTGCGTGTGTGTGTGTGTGTGCGTGTGTTTGTGTGATGTAAAATCAAATGAGAAGGCTGTAGTAGGCTATAAAGGATGTATTCTGCCAGTGACGAATAGACATTAACAATAAACAAACAAACATTAACAAGTTTATCTGATCAATCAGGACAGTTAGATAGATATCCATTTTTTTATTTTTATTTTTTATTTAGGCTATAAAGGATGTATTCTCACAGTGACGAATAGACATTGTGTGAATTAATTAATTAATAAAAATGCTTTTTAAAAAATGGTGCGCGTGCGTGTATGCCCGCGTGCGTGTGCGCGTTTGCGTAAGTGTGTGTGTATGTATGTGTGTGATTGGCCAATGTCACAGCTGTGATTTGGGCTGCAGATACCGATGCACCGTGCAGACCTATGGGAGCGTAGAGAAGGCAGAAGTGGGAGGGCAGACTGGACTTGACTCCATTTGTAATGAATGATGTGCTGAGCTGAGTTCAGGTTCAGATCAGGGCTGCTGCTGCTGCTGCTGCTGCTGCTGGGTCCGCGAGGGCAACCACAGAGAGAGGAGCGAGATAGATGAGGAGGAATTTACATCCGTTTTGAGCGCATATCGCAGCCTTTGCAGAGCCTTTGGCATGGTCCTGTATTCGGACTGAGCAGCACGGAGGAGACGCACATCAGAGAAAGAGAGAAACAACCCGATGGTATTTCAGAGCTGCACATGGAACATGGAGGATTTTTGAGAAAACTGGCACGGCAATATTTGGACCGTTGGATTGTTAAAAAATAATTCAGTGGAAATCAAAGCAAGCTAGAAAAAAAAAAAAAAAAAAAGCACGAGCAGGCTGCAGAGCGCGCAGGAGCAGGATGAGCGTGTTTTGTGCAGGGAGAGCAGCAGAGCAGTGCGTCTGAGGTAAAGGCCCTCAGGGAGACCATGCAAACACACGCACACACACACACACACACACACAAACACACACACACGGGCAGACAGGCTGTGGTTGGCTTACTTGATGTCAATGTCAGTGATATGCACTTTAAGAGCTGATTTCATTTTTTAAACAGCATGTAGGCTAAAAACAATTCAGCTGCACACTGTGGAACTTTAAGCTCCAATATTGTCATGCATTAATGTGGACATATACAAAATATGAATATTAATGCATGTTACTGTAATACACTGTGACATCTGGATTTTTTAATGCTATGTTCTGTCATCATCTTCAAAAATGTTAAAATTCAAGTTCATGCACATTTATCTCATTTTAATTGGAAGCTTGTGATCATTGTGAGCATTTACAGGGTAAGTCAGTAGTGTAATGTAAGTCATTATGTTTGTGCTATTTTACAAAGAGAGGACCATGAGTTGTTTGTGGTTTTTGCACCACAATATCAAAGTGCTTATGGAGGTCTTTGTGTATCCTTTAACAAAAACAGTGCCTTACCAGATATCAACTGTCCAACAGTTTGTGTTGCTTATCAGCCTTCATAGTTTTAGGTAGGACATTAGTGTTTTGTCCTATCGATTGCAAAAATATAATACATATATATATATATATATATATATATATATTATTTTTTATTAATATTTATTTATCATAGAGTTAAGAGACTGACCCCAGTGTTTCTAAACAGACCTGCTTGGAATTGCATTTACTGTAAGTCATTAACTATAATATGAAATATTCAATGACATCCACCCACTCTATCTAACAGCTCGTGTGTGTTGCTGTGTGTGATTGGGACTCACGACAAACCCTGTTCAAAAGTAACGCACATATTAATACCATCCTTCGTGTGTGTGTGTGCGTGTGTGTGTGTGTGTGTGTGTCAGTGGGACATGGCAAACGGAGGAGACCAGTTCGGCCTTGCAGAGCGTCCAGACTCTGACTGCATGGATTCACCAAAAGAGAGCAAAGAGAGAGAAAATCCCAGCTACACCTTAAACTCACCAGCTTCACCACAGACACCATCCAGCCAGCAGGTACCGGCCTGTGCTGCAGATCACAATGTAAATATAGTGATTATTAATTGTGATTATTAATTATTGATTTTTTTTTTGCTTCAGAAAAAAATATTGATGCATCCTGGAACTATAGACAAAATATTCACCTCATTATTTAGTAATTGTTGTGAGTTTAATTTACCTGCATGGGATTAGGTTGATATGATAAACCACTAAATCATTATTTGAATACAATTATAGGCTGTACATACTAGGTGTAATTTTAAAAACCAAATTGAAGTTGTGTTTAATTTTTGGGTGCCTGTGACTTCCTCTAGTGAGCACTGTTTACATTTTGCTGCAGGGGATGGAAGGAATCAAAGTTTTCCTCCACGACAGAGAACTTTGGACAAAGTTTGATGAAGTGGGAACTGAAATGATCATCACCAAGGCTGGAAGGTAAGAGGTTAGGATGAAGAAAAAGTTATCTTTTGACTATACATATATATATATATATATATATATTTATATATATATATATATATATAAACTTTGGTAGGCTATTTGATTTACCATATTTACCATATTTATATTTTTATGAAGCCATGTCCTTACTAGAACGCTGTAGGGGGTTTGAGTGAACGACATAGATTTTTATGAGAAGCATGTCTGTACAATGTCAATATAGTTTTGTCTCAGAGGCTGGCTCTTTATTTTATTTTCTAACTTCAGGTAATTTATTATATAAATCTTAATATTTTTTTTTCTGAATGTGCTCCCTGTAGGAGGATGTTCCCCAGTTACAAGGTGAAAGTCACAGGACTCAACCCAAAAACCAAGTACATACTCCTGATGGACATTGTGCCCGCCGACGACCACCGCTACAAATTTTCAGACAACAAATGGTTCGTATATTAAGACGACATTAATAAGTGTGAAATGGACGAATCCAAACTAAGATTACCCCCTCCCAAACTTCTGAGTATCACAGGCTATTAAAGGTAATCAAATATGCATCCATCAACAGTGCACAGGTCAGGTTAGATAGACCCTATTGTTTATTAATGATATGTAACCTTTTACACATCGTCTGTGGATGGAGTGGTGGGCAAAACGATAACATATTTAGCCACCACTTTTCTAAATAGATAAATAAAAAATATTAGCC
This sequence comes from Sebastes fasciatus, assembly GCF_043250625.1. Lineage (NCBI taxonomy): Eukaryota > Metazoa > Chordata > Actinopteri > Perciformes > Sebastidae > Sebastes > Sebastes fasciatus. The sequence continues at coordinate 17,426,629 of NC_133800.1, read as the reverse complement.
TATTCCTACTTCTGGGGAAAAACATTTTTTTTTTCCAAATTCTCTTTCTTACTTTTTTTTTTTTTATTATTATGGCTCACTAGAATAGAATAGAATAGAAAGCTTTATTGTCATTGTATTAGATACAACGAGATTCACAGTTGCCACTTCTGGTCAGTGCTTTAAAACAAATACTTGACCAGATTAAACGAGGCAGATAAAACATATAACAGGTAAAACACACACACACAGTTATAAAGCAAATAAAAACAGGTAAAGTAGATGTAATAAATAAATATAAACAGAATTGTTACACTAGAAGTATAAAATATAAAAATAGATGTAATGTAAACAGATGTAATTGCACTTGTAATATAGGTAGAGTTGATGTAATAAATACAATGTAAACAAAGTTGCACTTGAGGTCTATATTGCATCAAGGATATATTGCGCAGTCAAATGTATTTCACATTCAGTGTATTAATATTGCACAGATATATTTATTATGAATTTAACATTATAAATCTCAGCTTACCCATGATAGACCCTATTGTTTATTAATGATATGTAACCTTTTAAACATCGTCTATGAAGCGAGTGGTGGGCAAAACGATAACACATGTAGCCACCACTTTTTCTAAATAAATAAATAAATAAAAAATATTAGGCTATTCCTACCTCTGGGGAAAAACATTTTTTTTTTCTTCCAAATTCTCTTTCTTACTTTTTTTTTTTATTATGGCTCACTATGGATTTAACATTAGAAATCTCAGCTGAAACCCCTGTAAAAAAAGAAATGTGAGTAAACCTCGTTGTTGTGGGTCCACCCCATGCCTCTAAAGGTCGGGTCCTTCTTGCAGACTGGTATGACCTAATTCCCTGTGTTTGCCCGCCGGTTAAATCAGAGTAGACTATGAAGGGTTCACCGGGCGGACATACGGATTAAAGTCTCCCATTCAACTGTTTTGTGGTGCTGGAGGGGGAAAATCCTACAGTGAGATGCGTCGATGCTCTGCCTCCTTCAGAGCATCACACACTCTCGGTTTTACACTGTAACATGGAGAAACATGGAGAAACATGGAGCCGGAGTCTGTGGATGAACATACTGTGACACACAGTCCCAGCTCTGACGCGCGGTGTTGATAGAGATAATGCTCGTGCTGCTGCAGGCCTTTAGTCATTTTCAAGATTCTAGAGTTTTATTTGCCATTTGCAACAAAGTACGTTGGAATTCTGGAATTCTTTACACCGAGTCAGCTTTAAGAAAAGAAAAAACGTAGAAAAGGCACAGGGTAATTTCAGTACAAAATAAGTAGCACATTCAACTCAACACAATAAATAAATAAATTATTAAAATATAAAACGCCCTCAGTGTAGTCAATAAATAAACTAAACGACCCTCAGCATAGGAACGATACCCACCAGAATACAAATATACAGTATATATGCTCCATAACCATGTTAAAAGAACTTGTAGCTCTCATAAAAATATATTTTTAAAATAAATAATTAATATATTTCAGACAATTACACAGTGGAAGGCAGCATATTGCACAGCATTACAGTCCAGTCAGTTCAGGTGTGTCAATAATGGTATGGAGGTGAGGTGTGGGGATTTTTTAAGAGATGTAGTGTTTGTGATTGCTCCCCTCAACTATAACAGCCTGCAAAACTGTTTCCGACTTAATGTTCCTTTTCTTTTGTATAATTTTTAATTAATATTTATTTTCCATCTTTGTTAGATCTCGTTATTTGACCTTTACGCATTGCCAGACTTCATACAGCATGGCTAATATTTATTTCGATGCCTTTTATTCTTTGGGTTTATTGGTTATTAGATCACATTAAACACTAATTATTTTCGGCCCTATTTTTTTGCTTGTCTGTGACGTGTAAAACGTCAGATGTAGCGTATAGGCCTATAAACATAACGAGAAAACTCACCTGCAGCCTTTTAACACATGGATTAAAAATGAATGCGCGCACCTCTCCAACAGGTTGGTCCTATATCTTTAGTGTCTGTTCCGAGAGCGAGAAAATAGTCCAATAGTTCCCAGATTAGATGGTTAAAATTGCACACTTCTTGGATGTTTCTGGTCCTTATTGTTATTTATAGTTTTGTGGTGTTTTTGAGGTGCTTTTTCAGCAGATCATGTTAACGGTGTCAGGCTTCTCGCTCGGCGCCTCACAACTGGCACAAAATAACTTTTTGGAGGAATTAATTTGTGTCGACTAATATAGCTAAGATCCAGATGTGGACATCTGTGTACACTTCAGAAAAAAAACAAGTGCATTTAGTGTTTGTCTAATTAAAGCACCAGATAGACCGTCTATACAGCCACGACACACCGGCTACGGTCCAAATCGCATACTTTTTCTTTTTACTTCTAGTACGTACTGTAGCTGCCCTTACAAAGTACGTACTGTTTCATGCAGTGCGCATACTACTTCCTCATATCATTGACCCTTGAACTTTGACTCTCTTGCTCATGTATCCCATGCACAGAGGATTGTGGGTCAGAATAGCCAGAAAAGCATGCTGGCTTGCATACTGCAAAATGTGACCGCGTGTAGTAGGACATCCTGGTATTTTTGGCATTCTGCATTTGACATATTATGTATTGGGACATACTAAATATTTTTTTGGCATACTAAATAGTATGGTAGTATGGGTCTGGGACCGCACAGTACTTACTAAAGGCACAATGTTATGCATTCTGCATGCAACACTACACAGCTGCAGTAAAAGTAAAGAGAAAAAGTATGCGATTTGGAAGGCACCCACCATGTGACCCCGTTTTCTGATCTGCTGCATTGTCTCTCTGCTTGTAAAGGTCGATAACTGGAAAGGCAGAGCCGGCCATGCCGGGCAGGCTCTACGTTCATCCGGACTCTCCTGCCACCGGATCGCACTGGAGCCGCCAGCTCGTCTCCTTCCAGAAGCTCAAACTCACCAACAACCACCTGGACCCCTTTGGACATGTGAGTCTGGCTTCTTAATTGTATTTTTGCTATTGTGGTGTAATGTGGGTCTATTTCTTCAGAACAAGAAACAAAATGTTCTTGGTTTGTGTTTGCTTGAATTAAAACATATTATAGAAAGAAGTTGTAGTTTTTAGGCTTTATTATAAAGAATATCTTGTCTTGTCAAGTATTTGTTTTAAAGCACTGACCAGAAGTGGCAACTGTGAATCACGTTATATTTAATACAATGACAATAAAGCTTTCTATTCTATTCTATTCTATATCATTTAAAAAACACTGAAATTCCCAATGAAAATGCTCCACTGGCTGCCATCAAATAGCCATAATATGCATTTTAAAATAATCAACCCTGAGTGATGTTTTTGATTTTAGGAAGAATTATTACACAAACTACAGTCCCAGCACCAGTTATAGGCTCAATAACCTCATGTAGCTCAGTCTAGAGAATAAAACTCAGCAGACTTCACAACACAACACAAATCTGGACCCCTTTGGACATGTGAGTCTGTCTTCTTAATTGTATTTAGCTAATGTGGTATAATGTGGGCCTATTTCTTCAGAACAAGAAAAATGTTATTGGTCTGTGTTTGCTTGAATTCATTTATATTTAGAAAGTAGTTTTTAGGCTTTATTATAAAGAATATCATTTAATAGACACTGAAATTCCCAATGAAAATGCTCTATACTGGCTGCCATCAAATAGCCATAATATACATTTGTAAATAATCAACCCTGAGGGATGTTTTTGATTTTTAGGAAGAATGATTACACGAACTACAGTCCCATGCAGGACCAGTTATAGGCTCAATAAGCACATGTAGCTCAGTCTAGAGAATAAAACTCAGCAGACTTCACAACACAAATCAGCAGCAGAGGAGTTCAGAGTGAGCACACTTCAGACTCAACAGAGAGACTCTAACCCTTTCATTGTTCCAGTTATACAGAAACACTCTGAGTCCATTCACACTATTTCACAAGAGCAGGTGAGCACGCAGCTTTTTACGCGCGCGTCTTAGTGCATGTGCGTGAGCAAAAACAAGCGGAATAAAACATTTTTTCCCCCTGCTTGTTAAATTAGAGGTAATGATTTCAATGAGTCTAAAGCCCATTAGCTAATACATGTCACCGGTGGACACGTCACTGCGATTAAACTGAGCCCCCCACCCCGTCCCCCTGGATAAACAAACGTGCTCGCGCCCGTGCGTGCGCATACACAGAGGGGCTGTGATCCAATTAAAAAAAAAAACACTTGTGGAGTTGCCAGTGTCGTGGGAAATATTTAAGATGAAATTAAATTAACAGTGTATAATATGCTTCACTAATCACTTTGTTTTAAGGTGGCAGCTCTCCTCGGTTCCATGCATGATTTTTTGGGTAACATTGACATGAAGTTAAGACCTTTTTAGAAAAAAGAAATCAAAATAAGTAATTTACCTTTATGCTACACAACTGAATCAGGCATAAATAATTCTTACATTCATGCAGAAAATATGACAGTGATATTTTTAAAATCTTGGCTATGAACAAAATTTAGATTTTTCTCCCCCTCTGGGCTCACATCAGTTTCATGGATTTCAAAGATTAATGTCAGAAATCTGGGTACCTTGACATAAGTTGGGTTTACCCTCCACCCGTTCTCCAGTCAGGTCCCAGCATCTGCTGGTGGGAAACATGACAGGTCCATCAATCTCACCTCCTCAATCTCTCCCCTGTGCAGATAATACTCAACTCCATGCACAAATACCAGCCTCGCCTCCATATTGTCAAGGCGGACGAGAACAACGGCTTCGGCTCAAAAAACACGGCTTTCTGCACCCACGTCTTCTCTGAGTCTGCCTTCATCGCTGTGACGTCCTACCAGAACCACAAGGTACGCTTTATACAAGACACACAGTGCTGAGACAACACAGTTAAAAAATAATGGGAACTAAAACTTCATATGTTTTAAAGAGAGGCCACCTAAATCTCCTTTATGAGCAAAACTAATAGTGAGTGATGGTTTTAACAAATGTAATGCAATACAAAAAGTGCCTTTTTAAAAAAAAAAAAAAATTATTTTTGGGCTTTCTTTGTGCCTTTATAGGACAGATGAATAGTGTAGACTGGAAACGGGGAAAGAGAGAGGGTTATGCATGCAACAAAGGTCCCACGGTTGGAAAATTAACTGGTGGCGCACAGCAACTATTCAGCCAGCGCTCCACAAAAAGTGACATTTAGACATCACTTAGTGCCTTTTTTACAGCTATAAGCTACCTCCTAATTATCATAATGATTATGGAAATGGCTCTCAGAGTCTTTTGCGTGCAAATAAGATCTGTTCTTCTGTCACATTTGTAACCGTTTAGATAAATGTATGGAGATTTTCCTTTGGTCACTGACCACATTAAAACTCTCACATACAGTATATGCACACACAAACGTTCACACACACACATGCACACTTTGACTTTGTTTGTATTACTGTCTGTATTTTGTATCCAGAAAGTCAATTTGCATCTTCTTTGTTTATGTGGCCTTACTTAGTATTTAGTAAATATGTGCAAAAATAAGTTATCAGTGTGTGTGTATGTGTGTATGTGTGTGTGAGCACGTGTGAGCGAGAGTGTGTGAGTGTTGCTCTGTAATGACCTGTTTCATTCCCTTGATCTTGGCTGGTCCAGTTTTCTCAACGTCTACTAGAAAGACAGATTGCTGAAGCTTTAAGCCGCTCTGCTGCTTAAGTTTTCACAAGATAACTTCAATTTGATTGCATTTCAAAACAAAACATGATTAACATAAATAGATAAATCTCAACTCTAATTTTTAGATAGTATACAAATAGAGGCCTAATTTCTGCACACTTTTATCGACAGCTTCAATGTTCTTTTGTTTATTGTATAATAAAGAGTGTAAAGACAAACACATGCGAGGCTCAGAAAATAGATCTACAACAAGTATTTCATCCATTATTGTGCATACATTTATTTACAAAAGTAGATAATGTTTTTAGTTTATAAAAAAAGTTTATACCATATTATTTTTATACTGAACAGCTGAAGTATTGTAGTTTATGTGTAAACTTGATGATGATGTCTTAAGTTAAATGTTATTGTTGTAACTGTGTATTTTATCAAAATGCCGTCATGTATAAAAATAAGTGTAATGTAAAATTATATATATATATATATATATATATATATATATATATATATATAAATTATGATCATTATTAATATATATATATATATATATATATATATATATATATATTAATTATGATCGTTATTAGTGGCAGTAGCAGAGGTTAGACAAAGTGCTCTTTTAATTAGTTTTGAGTTTATTCACTTTTTACATTTGTGTTGTAAAATGTGTTTATTGCGTAAAAAAAACTGAAACTTTATATTTCAATCATAATGCAATAATAAATACTATTGGTATCTCACGTTTTAATTCCAACATTCTTGTATAAAATTAGAAGTATTTAGCCAGTAGTTTGGTGGAGGCTATCAGTATTATCGGCACTTCAAAGTTTGTTTGGACCCGAGCTGGTGTCAGATCTCCAGTCCACTTGCCTGCTGTGTGATGGACACACTGCTCCAAGGTTTCCCTCCATGACATCACTGAGAAAAGTTAGAAGACTTAAACATCAAAGCTCGCAGCTTTGAACCTCTAAAAGCTTTGGCCTGAAATCCTTAAACCTGGCGACTGTTTGGGTAAACAGTTTATTCTGTGTCAGCTGGCGAGGACACTGTCCGCTCCGTTAGAAACGTCAGCGGCTGAGGAATGTTGGCCGTCCAGAGCTCCAGCGGGGCCGCTTTTAACATCTGCAGGGCCTCTCACTAATAGTAAACTATTGACTCTCAGTCAATGAAAAGAGAGGTTAAAAAACTGAATGTGCCTTTGTGTGTCTGCATTTTCACAAAAATGTGTGTTTTTTTTGGCCTGTGCATGTTCACTGTTGTTTGTGTCTGAGCTAAAGATGTTCTGTGTCTTGTGCTCAGATTACACAGCTGAAAATAGAGAATAACCCTTTTGCTAAGGGCTTCAGAGGCAGCGATGACAATGAGCTGCACCGCATGGCCAAGCTACAAGGGTGAGTACAGCTTTGTTGGTGTGTGTGAGTGTGTGTTGTGTGTGTGTGTGTGTGTTTGCTTGTGAGCATTCATAGGAAACTAAATCTATTCCCTCTGAGGGTTGTTATGATGGGGTACATATGGTCTAAGACATGATTGTGTGTGTGTGTGTGTGTGTGTGTCCATTGTCACCTGAAGGTTGATCTTAGCCTGCAACCTCGACCAGAGCATGCAGCACAAATACGACACACCGAGCATCACTCCAGCGTTGATAGATAGATGATATCACGTCGCTGCTGGTCTATTAGACTGTCACTGCTGATCAGCTGATGGCCCTACATGGTATCTGTTTGCGTGTTGAACTAATCTCCATTCAAGCGCTGTTGTGGCAGGCAGTTTAGAGATTTTAATAAGCCAATGGGAGAGGCTGTTCCAGAGGGGAGGGGGAGGACAGAGTCGGCTGGTATTAAATGCAGCAGCCCTGTGTTGTTATTGTGCTGCTGTGGTTGGTGGGGAGCAGAGGAGAGCTGAGCAGAGGAGAGTCTATCTGAAGTGACACACGGATGGATGTTTATTTTTAGAGCGGCGTATTATCTCACAACAGGACTGACTGTGTGTGTGTGCATGCATGAGTGTGTGTCACTATCTCAGCGAGGGTCAGGGAGATGTGGCCCGCTGTCCCCTGCATACCACAGAGTTCACCAAGAGGGGAGTGTGTGCAGAGAGAGATCAGAGCTGAAAGGATGGAGAATGAATGAGTAGACTTGAAAGAAAGAGGGGGGGGGGAATAAGACCACAAATAATCCAACCAGGCAGAATTAAATACCTGCACAGAGTCAGGAGAGTCACACCTGAAGCCATAACAACATCAGATGGCAAACCACCTCTCTCTCTCTCTCTCTCTGTTTCAGTAAAGACTACCCTGTGGTCCCTCGCAGTACTGTCCGTCAGAGAGCCTGCTCCACCGGGAGTCCCTTCAGTGGGGAGGGTCGGGGTCTGCGGGGTTCCCCCGAAGCGGTCGGATCCCCCTACAGCTGTGAGAACGGCCTGAGCAGCAGCAGTCCCCAGGAGCTGCTGAGGGCTCCCCCTGCACACTACGCCCTGCCTCATCCTCACCTGCAGCACGGCCTACAGCCGCAGGTTTACCACGGCACCAAGAGGAAAGGTAGGAGGAAGCTGTGTGTCTCTACCTTCAGTTGAAAATCACTGCCCACCTCAAGCTTTAAAAATAAAAAGCAATGCCATTAGTTAGCTCCCTGACACAGGAGTGCACATAATACCTATTTATTTCCATTTAATTATTGTAATAGTTTTTGTAATAGTGGCAAATTGGGCTGGATTTTGGATATTGTAATATGGTACAAGTGTTGTCTTTTCCTGGTTTTAAAGGCTGCATTGCAGTAAAGTGATGTAATTTTCTGAACTTACCAGTCTGTTCTAGCTGTTCTATTATTTGTCTTTACCCACTTAGTCATTATATCCACATTACGGATTATTATTTTTCAAAAATCTCAATGTGTAAATATTTTGTAAATGCACCAATAGTCAACCCTACAATATTGTTGGAATAGCGATGTCGAGGTATTTGGTAAAAAATTGTGATATTTGACTTTCTCCATATCGCCCAGCCTTAGCAGCAATAATTGTGTTTTTTCTGACATTAAAAAGTATTTGTAACTCATTAAAGTCACAATTTTTTGACTATTATCTCACCCTCTAATGTTTCCTTATTCCAAGTAATATCAGTTGAGCGACCCGAAAAACGGTTAATTCTGACTTCTCCAACTTTGTCTATGCCAAAATATAATTATTATATATAAAAAAACAGCTTTGTGTAAATGTCATACAATAGTAATTAAATGTGCAAAATGTGAAAGTTAAAGGACCATTCCAGTGGTTTTGTATGTTTTTGCCGATTGAGTCCAAAACTAGGCTACTTAACGTTACTGCTGACTGTCATCTAAAGTTTAAGATTGTTTTAAGATAGATTTCCTAACTTTGAGGCAGCCAGTATCAAAATCAGAGACTTGAAATGTAACAAGTTATATGGTTATGTTTATTTGTATCAGTTACGTAATAGCATCCTCAATGGACAAAAAACATTGCATTTATGAGGCTTAAAAACATTGCTTGTCAGGCACCTGCAAGATAATGATGATCATGTAACTACTGTATGTAACTAACAAAAACGTTGACCTTTTTTTACTGCAAAGGATCTACAATTTTAAGTTTCCTCAGGTTGTTTTTTTAAAGCCTACTGAAATGAATAGAAATCTATGGCTGCCTGGGAAAAAGCAAATCAACAGAAAAAACAGATTTACATTAATTAGTGCTGTAAACTGTGTGTAATTAGCATCAAGTCTACTGAGCTGAATGAATGGACAGTGATTATGAATATTAGTGATTTACACATGCTTGCATGGGTTCATTCAGACATATTGATCAACAGCTAATGGGAAATCAGTAACGATGACTGTGCAACTACTTCTGCACTTTGCTGGAGAAAGAGAGACTTAAGAGAAAAAATGTGATGAGGAATATAAACTTCTTTTTCACTACATAACCTTTTTTCATTTAACAAAAGAAGCAAAACTTCTTAATTAATACATGTTGCCTAAACTGCAGGAGCCATACAAGCAGCTTGCACAAATAAAATACAGTCTATCATTCGTAAAAAAAAAATTAAAAAAAGATTTAAATCAGAAACTGTCTGATCAAAGAATAAGTAAACTTTAAGGTTTTTGATACACTGTGACTTTTGGTTTTAGGATAAAACATGAGGTCTTTTCTTCTGGTAAACAACTGCACTTTCACCCTGCCATCATGTTAAGTTAATGTCATACGAACTCTAAAAGCAGCCAAACCAATTAAACTTTTCTCTTAATGTGTACATGTTGTTCTCGTCTCAGCTTTTTGAACTGTCTGATGTGGGAAGTTTGATCTGAAACTTTCCCACTTTCTCGCTCGTCGTTAACGTCAAATGGAAAATCAATACAATATTTCCTCTCTCTCTCTCTGTTTTTAGTGGAGGAGAACTGCTCTCCGGGAAACCGCCAGCACCCGTACAAGAAACCCTTCACCGGTAGCTCTCCGAGTGAGGAGATCACCCCCTATCACCCCTCCTCCTATCCTCCTCCTCCACCCGGTCTGTCCAACAACCCTCTCACTGACTCCCCCTACAGCTCTGACATGGGACAGCGTCAGGCGTGCATGTTTGCCGGCTCCGAGTCCAGACTGGATGAACTCAACTGTGCATCCTGGTCATACACCTGCCCGCTCCCCTCTGCCATGACCCCGATGGAACCCTACCCACCTTACACCCCTCATCCCCCCTACAGCTCCAGCCCTCAGGGCTCCCGACTCAGCGCTATAGCCCACCAGAGCTCTCCGCCGCTGGGAGAACCCATCGCCCACGACCCCTTTCAGAGCTCTGGACCGCCATCTCAGAGCTCCCAAAACATTCACAGCAGGCAGCTCAGCCCTCCTCTCAGAGAGTATCCTCGCTACACGGCCAACCTGTCTCCTCCTCTCTACCACACGCTAGAGACGCACACACACATCAGGTCTGGCGTCCCAGAATGGAGTGCAGCCTCCTAACTGAACCAGAGGACACACCCGAAAAGACTGATCAGTGGACAGAGATTCCTCGTCTCAAATTCAGTGACCCTTCTTTCTGCTCTTTTTGGAAAGATGCTGCGCCATATACAGACTAATATTACCTTTGTAAAATAATTGTGAAATGTGTGATTTTGTGCTGCGTGAAGAGGTCTCATCTGTTCGTCATGTTTCTCCCCCGTGCTGGATGGAGCAGTGGATCGTTAAAGACTTTATCCATGATGCTTCAGACGTTAAAAAAGAAAAATCTGAGCAGCACAAAGTTGTATTTTATTGTCTTTGCGCAGCCCAAAGCCTGGTGTCATCCTAATGTTTGCACTGTGAGCCCTGTTAAGGCCGGACCGTGAGCAGCACTAGGCTGTTTCCTCTAAATGACTCCCTCTCTCTCTCTCCATTGTGAAGGATGTAAATTGTGACCCACTGTCAGACAGGCAGTAGCATTTACTGACCAAAATAATCTCAGCTCTCACAGCAGAGCCTGAGGGAGACATTGTTTCTCTTTAGTGGAGCAAAGCACAGCTCCATGCTCAGTCTCAGTGAAGGAGAAAAGGCATGAGTTGTCCGTGTGTGTGTGTGTGTGTGTTTGTATGTAAAGCCTTTGTCAGCTCAGCTCAACGATGCTATGAGTTAATTTCCAATGAGACAGGCAGCAGTAGCTGCAGGCGCTGCACCATAGAAATAAACAGTTTGTTTAGACCACGCTACAGGCTGAAGGACCTGTAAACACTGCTTCCATTGCATTCTGGGTAAATGCACAACTCAGCGTCACGCATCTGTCACCACTGTCCTCTCAGTCACCCCCAGCTGACCAATCAGCTCTCTCCGTTTCACTGAGAGCCAGCCAACGAACATGCGGCTCTCTGTTATCCCCATCTGACCACTCAGAGTTGGAGCGCAGCATGTTTCATGTGTGCGTGTGTGTGTTTTGGCCCATTTTTGTTTGTTTTTGAATTATTCATGAGTCCAGCGTTGATCCTTGACATGTCGCGATTGCTCAGCAAACATAAAGAATCACAGTGCTATAAATGTGATAATGTTGATGCACCAACTCTTTTTAGTCTCTTTATTTTGAGTCTAAATGTCATGTCCATACAGCATTTCTCCATTAATCACTTTGACAAGATTGGGTTATACATTTCCTACATACATTTCCCTGTGAAGAAACGTGTGGCGCTCGCTGTGCAAGCTGAGATTTTGGTTTGTTTTTGTGTAATGAAGCAGTTTTGATATTTCTGCCCAGGTGTTTTACATGCAGTAACATGTGAGATGGTGCTCTAACATTACAAACCATTAGTATGCAGAGAGCACATCCTCATCATTGATATGTTTGTGTGTGCATGTGAGTATGTATGTGTGTGTGTGTGTGTGTGTGCGTGTTACAATGAGATTTTTTATAGCCTTGTTCCTGCTAATAGTATTTATTACTCTAGATTTGTAAAGATTAGTTTGTTGTTAACTTGTGAAACAAGACGGTGTTGTTCAGAGATATTTGAAGGTTTGTTTCTGGTTTCACCCTCCATCTCCAAGTGATGATAAATATAGTTGTGATAAACAAACAAACTTTTCTGTTCTATGGAAATAAAAACAGATTTATATACAGAAATGGAATACATTTTAGAGATTTTTTGCGTAAGTCAAGTGGTTGTAGTGTTTTTCATCTTCTTTGGGATTAGACAAAAAACACAGCGGAGACAAACTATTAACATTCCCAGTGGAGTATTTAAAGTACGTTCAGCACCTCCTCGGGAGTGGAAACTCTTTTAAGTGCAGTTTATCAGTTTCAATGCATGTATCAATATGAAGGACCTGATAACAACAGTAGCCTGCACCTTTCCCCAAATGTTCCAAAAGTGTGCAACAAAGTCATTCAACAATGTAGAGGGAGTATTGTTTAATGTGTAACAGTGTGTGCTGTCTTATCAAGTATAAGGGACCCCAGTGCTCAGCAGTGAACCCCCCCAGAGTGGTGTGGGTGCTGTGCATACCTTGTCCGCCTCCTCTTATCTCTGACAGGTTGTTTGGCATCTCCAGTCTCCACCAGCTGGACCCCCTCACTGATGCCCAGAGAGGGGTGGGGTCTGCTGGGATGCGGGACAAAGAAAGGTGGGGGTGCGTTGGTGGTCCCCCTCCTCTCTCCTGACATCTCATGTTTCTGTGTCTCTCACAGCAGAGTTAACCTCTAACACCTTACACCTGCTCAGAGTTTACAGCACACTTATTTTGAAAGAACAAATGCAAAGATTTATTTAGAAAAGGCTGCTAAATCATTAAACTTCTAACCCGCTGTATTTACACTTAATTGCGTGGTTGTATGTCAGTTGTCAGACCTCCCTCTCTCTCTTTTTCTCTTTCTTCCTTTCTCTCTCTCTCTCGTACACCATAAGGTCAGAGGTTAAGCAGGCAGCTCTTCAGAGGGTCTGTTCCTCCTTAACCCTTCGTCTCCAGACAAGGGCCAGGATGAGGAGAGGGGGTGGAGGGGGCTCCCATGCATGGGCCTCCGACTCTGAAGATGGATTGCATGGCTTCATGTTGCTTGGTACAGTAACAGAGCTCTGTGATGACTTCTGTATGGCTGGAAGTTAGCTGGGAGAAGAAAGCTTTGGGTAAAGTGGTAAACTTATATTAAACACAGAGTGTGTGTGTGTGTGTGTGTGTGTGTATGTGTGTGCGTGTAGGACCTTAATCCATCTGTGGAGGACTTTCTCAGACACACTGGCCGGACAGTAGATTGATGAACCTTTGTGATCAAAGAGCCTAAGTGGTGCTTATCGTTATCTCCCTGACGCCCCCCCCCCGAACACACACACACACACACACACACACACACCAGTAACCCCTCTTCTGTCCTCAACATATTCTCCTTTTCTCATCTTTATCCAAATGTATCAGTCTATGATGGTTTCTAACAGACGCAGAGCACAAACAACCACACACACACATCTTTCTTTGTCTCGTGCACAGACGGCATGTTAAAACAGAGAAAGACTGACATTTTTAAATGTCACACATTTGGCCTGCAGAGCTACATTTTCATATATGGCGACTGAACTGGGAGGGTTGCTGAGGAGGGCTTATGTTTCTAAAGCTGCTGCCCAGCAACGCGGAGCAATTTCTCTTGCAGAGAAAGCTCTTTTAAAAAGCATCAAAGACTTATTTAAAGCTTATTTCATTACAGTCTGAACTATCGGTTTGAATCTATAAATGTGGATCTGGCGTCTCTTGCAGGACACTGAGAGACATTTGTGTGATGTCTAGCATTAGTGATGCCATTTCGTGGGGAATAAGTGGTCTGAGATGGAGTGTAATTGGTAAAGTTGATTACGGTTCGTCTCTATGGCAGTGAAGGACGACAGCTCAGTCCCTCCTGACTAGTAGCATGGCACTAGTTAAAGGCAGGGTTGGTAACGATTTTAAAAACATTTTTGTCGTATTAGTTGAAATTCACATACATCCCGAAAGCATTCAATAAATCAAATGCTCAAACAAAAAAAAAAAAATCTGGTATCTGTTGCAGGACTGTAATAATCCAATCATTTCATTCGGCCTGCCACATGCGTGCACTCGGCACTCGTTGCGCATCACCGGAGTCTTCCACAAGCTGTTAGCTTGACAGCTGTGAGTACTAACAATAGCCATGTTCATTGTTTACATTCATAATGACATTTTTGGGGGAGTGACATTGGAGGAAGACCTGAAGCAACTGCCAGTGTTGCCAACTTGGCAAGTTTTTCTCTCGATTTAGGGACTTTTGTGCTGCTAGCTACTTTCATTGGAAAAGAGTTGGCAAAACTGAGCTCAGTTTTTCGGCTGGATCATTTTTAAAAATCGAGTGTCCTCTTGCTAGTTTCTCAAGATCGTCCACCCTGCCTTTAAACAGCCGCTACACTGGAATGCCACAGAAAATAGGGAAAGCTTGAATCTTGGCAATTTTCATGTTTGAACCGTTTGTAAGTAAAAATTCAGTAAATATTGAAACTGTATTATTTTTTTCTTTTCTCAATGGTTTTCCAGAAACCTGAGAAATTATCTCACCAAAGCTTGTTCAGGTGTTTTTAGAGTGGGATTTGAAAGTTGTAAAATGAGTTGATGGATCCATCAAACCAATTTTTCTCAGCATATGTTAATATACTAAGCCATAAGTAACTGTAATTAGAACCAGTAAGCGCTGTATGGCACTAAGAGGACAGCACAATGGCAGTTTACAATAATGTAAAACAATGAATGTTTGTCCATTACATCGGGTGCAACAAAGTAGGATGGCGGAGGTTCATTTGAATGATACTATCCATCCTTGTTGTTATTTAAAAGCCACAAGAACACTCTAATGCTGTTAAGCACAGTATGGAAACAAGACTGAGACTCAGAGCTAATTTCCCCCTAAATGAGAGTTTATTGCTGAAACAGCCCTGAAATCACTGAAGTAGATCTTAATATGAGCATAAGGGCTGTCAAGGATAAGAGGCCAAGTAGGAGTGTGCGTCTGAGGGGTGGGGGGTGTGTGCTTGGGTTTGTCCTGCATGTTACGTCTGAAAGACAAAGGGAGAGGTTAAAGGTCAAACTAACAGCAGACAGGCCAGTCCAGGGTCAGAGGGCTCAGACTAACCTGATCAGTGATGGTTGTTTATCTGGTCGTCCTCGAACCATCACCCTGATCCTCCCCTCTCACTTTTACACCAGATCAGACCCCTGAAAGAAATGAAACATCATGAATAATCAGATATCTTGTTGTCTATGCCATGTGGCCGTTACGTCCCAGGTTCGGGTCCAAACAAAGATCTTTGCCTCCCTGATTTTCCTGTCACTCTCCCCAGTGGAAGCAACGTTTTTAAAAAGGACACTGTGATGTGAGCAAGAATAATTGTTTTAACTCCTAGCATACCGCCAAGGTCCCAAGACCGGCAGCCAAACACACATGACAGGGTGAAAGGGATAGAGGCGCTCCCGCAGTGGGTGGTGGTGGGGGTTGTGGGACGTCATGGAGCCAATGTCCCGTCTGATTACAGCCAGAGGACTGGAGAGGCACGCTAATCCTCCACACACACAAATATAGATACACAAAAACACTCGGTTTGAGACAAAGACACACAACCAGCAAGACAGACAGACGTATACACACTAACCTACTCAGTATTAAGCCCACACCCCCTGACCTCCCTCCGGCCCCCTTGTCCAGACAAGACACACATAATGATATCACTACCAGAAGGACTTCACTTTGCCGCTCTTTTTGTTTGCTCACTGTACAGCCCGGCCGTGGCCCCTCACTGTCTCCCGGTTTTGAATTAAGGAACAATGTCAGGTCATTATTGTGCATGTGCCCCGGGACCGTAGCCAGGATTTAAAAAAAAAAATACTCAATGCATGAGCCCAAGTTCTCGCAATGCACCCCCACCAACCCCCCTCTCAAATATTCTGAATGACTTTCTCAAAGAAAGCCTCTTTTTTTATTTTATTTTTTTTAATAAATATTTAGAATTTTAAAATTCAGAAAAAATCTTGTCTCGTTCTGGTTGGGAAACACTGAATCTTTTTTTATTTATTTATTTTGCTTTAATGGGCCTAAAGCAGCTATAATCAATATTTGTATAACAATGTACCAAAAAGAGAATTATCACAAGTTATTTTTAAAGTGAGTTTTTCAGCTTATTGTTTACCTGAATGATGGGATTAAATATAACATTTGTATGGATACTGGCACTTATAGGATTTAAAGGAAATTAATTAGCTAACAAGTGTGCAAAGGAAGCCACAAAAACAAATCCGATTGGCATCACAGTACCCTTTAGTAAGAGTAAGTTGGAAATGAAGACTACAATTAAGCATAAACTGAAAGAAAGGTGGCAAAAGTAGTGGGAAGAGGAGAGGACAGGAAGGTGGTTATACAGTATTCAAAGAAAAGTAGGTATGATGAGAAGCACAAGGAGAACCCGGAGAGAGGAAACAGTAATATCTAGGCTCTGGATTAAACAGTACATTATTTAAAATAGGAAATTATATAATTATATATACCTGTCCTGTGTGACCCCTAACTTGACTGTTGTGGTTCACTCTCATTGCTCCCATAGTGGAAAAAGCTCTAAAAACCAAAGGGCAGACAGACACTTGCTACAGCAGTGTATGTTTCCCATGCATTGGAGCAGGCATTAGCAGTGTTGATCACAAACCAGCAAAGATAGGACATCATTTATGGCTGTATAAAGTTTTTTTTTTTCTTATTCGGGTGCTGGTTTAGTGAGTTTTGGTCTTATAAGACTTGACATCTGTTGAGTCTCAACCTTCATAATGACAGATGGTTTGTTTGGTAGCATGCAGTAGCAAAATCGCACTACTAGCTGTCTGCTGTGTGCTCATTCAGTTGCTTGGTGTTGCAATTGTGTTTCTTTTAGCCGAAAATGCATGCAACATCAGCATGCTGACATAATGTTAATAACAATGCTAGGGTGTAAGCTACTGGTATAATGTTTTACCTTGCACTAAATCCAGTTCAGGAGTTTAAATTCCCTCCAGTGGTCAAAGGCAGTAACTGCATCATAGAATTTGTCAAACTAGCGCCATTGCAAACTTTAATGGGAATAATACAGTTATCAATACTAATTATATTCTGTAGAGGTATCAATAAGACATTTATATCATAACAGTATATGTATTTAAAATCATCGGAGCCCAGCAGAGCAACTTAAACTCTCTCTGGGAGAAACGTGTCCTCCAGAAGGCCAAAAACATTATTAATCACAACCAAATCCTGTCTAGTGAGTTCACACTACTGCCTTCAGGACGGCGCTATCTGCCGCCTCACAGAAAGACAAACCGCTACTCCAAGTCATTCATTCCTTCTGCCATTACACTGCTGAACGCAGAGTAACTATCATGAATGAACGACAACAAAAAATGTTTTATTTACTTTGAATGTACAATTATTTTGCACTAACCACATAACGGTTGTCTGTGTTTGCATTAGGTACATTCTTGGAATACAATTTGCAATGTGCAAATACTCTTGGCACTTTATTCTATTCTAATTATTTATTTATTCCGTTATTCTTTTATCTCGTCTCGTTTTTATTCTTGTATTCATTGTTTTTATTGTGAAGATTTTTAATTTTTAATCTTGTACTTTTATTGTTCTGCACCTACCCATATGCCACCTACTGTGTTCCCTCTGTCAATGATGATTGTGCAGTATGAATGCGTGTATATGTTTCGGTGGACTGCAGAAACTGAATTGCCCTTCGGGGATAAATAAAGCTCTCTGTATCTGTATCTGTATCTTTCTAACGTATCCTTTGTTATGAAACAATATAAAGCCCTACATCATGTAATGTGTTAAGAAAGTTTACATTTCCCAGTAGTAGTATATTAACATTGCTGCATTGATGCTAACATGATGAATTTAATATTGCAGTTCTTCTCAGTGACCACTAGAGGGCAGTGAATACTCGTGATTTTAAATACACAGGTCATCCTGTCATACTATCATGAACATATGAATATTGATACCTCTAAAGAATATAATCCATATTGACAACTGTATTATTCCTATCAAATACTACTAAATAAAGTCTGCAATGGCGCTAGCTTGACAAATTCTATGATGCAGTTCCTACCTGTGACCACTGGAGGACATTAAATAAACAGGTCAAGTCAGCAACAGGCCATTTTTATTTACCAGTTGTTAACATAAATAATATATATATATATATATATATATATATGATCATGTGTTTGGTTTATACTAGAATGTATAGAAAAAGTTTACAATAGTATTGTAATGTGAAAACGTATTTTAGTCTTTTGTGAGTTGGAGATCTGAATGGTTGCAGTTTCATAACACACTGTCGATAACGACTGTGTGCTGTTGATTTTTATACCAACTGCAGAGTAAACACAGAGTAAGAGCAAGTCCTGTGTTGCCATTAACATCCTTCCAGCACCATAGACAGAAGAGGACACATCCACCACAAGTCCACAGTCAGAGACTGACTGTCACACTAGTAGATGAGAAGTCAGGAGATCACTGAGGGGGACATGTGTAGGGTGCCGAAAGTTTGTCTGGACCAAAGTGGTGAACCGACCAACAGACGGACATCGTCGTCCCTAGAGCCACTCTCCTAGTGTGTCTAAAAGCTGAGGCCATGACCGCATGTCCTTAATTGTAGCTATGGTCCTTCATGTGATTTCCTTTCTTGGATTATTTCATTTGAAAGATGTTTAGTGGCTTGAAGAGGTGAACACAGAAAAAATGTGATAGAATCAGAAAGAATCAACATCATTTTGTGCATCAGATGAATCTGCAGGGTTCAATGTCAGAAATCTACTTGCCTGAAGTCAATTTTGACTTGCTCCTATACAAATAGTTTTATTTATTACCGGTTAACAAATAACAACTAAGACCAAAATTGTCACATGTAATCTTTATTCAAGTAAATTAATCTGGAGTTTCGCCCACACCCAACTAAACTCCTGTTTTCAGGATAATTGAAATGCTCGCTTGCGCTTTAGCTCATAAACTTTGTCTTTACCTGCCACCTTTTTTCTCACGAGTGACCGATCAGAACAGCACATGTGCAACTCTCAACAGAGATGAGAAGGAAGCGAGATGACTCACTCCTTAGCTACTTCCATTTTTACGAGTTGCTAGATTTACTTGCCCGAATTGGCATTTTACTTGCCCCGGGACAAGTGGGTAATACTTATTGTCGAGCCCTGACCTGGTAAAATGTTCTTGGGATCCCTCAAGCAGTCCTGACCCCAGCTTCACTGTCTTATTTGATTAGATTAACAGATGTTCCAGCTAAAATTATTAAGGAAGAATAGTTTTTAAATCTGTAAAATATATTTATCACACAATGTTATATTCAGAAATTATAAATGCTATGTTTCCATTTGCCTTTTTGTAGAGTTCCCCTGTGCCTCAGCAGCATCCCCTAGCAGGCCTCCTTCTCTCCCTGCAGTTCGGTTGCCCGTGCTCTCATGCAGGTTTGTCAACACTTGTGTACAAGCTTGTTTGCAAACAGGCCAGACAAGACCACTGCTGTGAGACAAACACTAAACACAAACATCAATAAACAAACAAATCCATTCACACCACCCACTCCCTCCAAACACTGCATGTTCACGCCGCCCGATTTCAAAGCACTCACTCAGCTGGCTGTCAGGTGCCTTTGTTTGGCAGCAGCAGCAGCAGCAGTAGCAGCAGCATTGTTTGGTTCGTTCTCGGTGCATTTGTGCGACCTTGTCTCATTATTAATAGATGGTGTCAGAGAGTCGCTGGCCTCTCTGTCTGACAAGGCATTAGCATAAACACAGACTTCCTCTCAATATCTGTTTGCAGCACACTGTTGACCTTTAATTATGCATGTCTAAATGTTTGTTACCTGTCCACTCAAGTGTGTGAGTGTATTTGTGTGTGTGTGTGTGTGTGTGTGTGTGTTTAAGCTACAGTGAAAGTCAAGGCTTTTACTAGGTTAGAGGTTTTAATATTCGATCATGCTTTTTTATTTTTGCATTTTAAGAATGCGGAGGCTTGACAATGAGAGCAAGAGCAGATTAAAACTTCATCTCCTGTACCATTTTTACAAGCAATAAAAAAAAAAAAAATCATAGAAATCATATCATAAAACACTCTAAGCTGCACTAAGGTGCAGAAGAAGAAATACAATTCAGAGCCACAGGAGAACAGTTGAGCAGAATATGATGCAGGGAGTAGGTATGAACGGAAACAAGCAAAACAACTTGAACACAACAACAACAACAACAACAAAAAACCAGAAAGAGTTATGTGAGTTTTCAAAGCATCATAGGGTAACTGATAACTGAGTTTAAAAAAACAGTCAACATATGAATAAGCAGTGAGTAATGGGGTAAATGGTGAGGAAACCTGTCCAGTGAAATAAACACCAGAACATCACATCTGTTCACAAAGAGACACATTGCAGGATACTTTACCACAGCCTCAGAAGATCCCAGGACTTAATCAACACATCAGTTTCATACATATAGTATTTATGACTCATATCCAGTATCTATTCTAATATACATAACCTGGTGTCAACAGCACAAACATGAAGCCCTGGCAAATGATAAAAACAAGTCACCTCCCTCACCTCTTTCCATAGCATCAAGAACAAAGACGCATACAACCTAGATGTGTGTGTGTTACAAAATGTTAGGGGTCTAAATCACAATACAATATTATATCGATTATTTGGACAACAATATAATATTTGCTGATATCACAAAGTCTGCCACGATACAATTTCCATTAGATTCAATTCAGGGGTCTGTGATCAATATGAGACAATATCATACACCCATTAAACAAAATCAATTACATTTATATCAACTCATAAAAAGCAACTAAAATAGGATTTGACAATTTTACTACTGAGCTTTTCTAGATATTTAAATGAAAAACAATCTATTCTTGTTAATAAAAGTAAGAAATATAAAGTGGGAATTTCAAAATAAAGGCTTATCTTAAAAATGAGGATCACTCTCACTCATCTTCAACTGCTTATTCGGGTTTGGGTCGCGGGGTCAACAGCTCCAGCAGGGGACCCTAAACTTCCCTTTCCTGGGCCACATTAACCAGCTCTGACTTGGGGATCCCGAGGCGTTCGCAGGCCAGTGTGGAGATATAATCTCTCCACCTAGTCCTGTGTCTTCATCCTGGCCTCCTCTTAGCTGGTCGTGCCTGGAACACCTCCCTAGGGAGGCGCCCAAGGGGGGGGGGGGCATCCTCACTAGATGCCCGAACCACCTCAGCTGGCTCCTTTCAACGCAAAGGAGTAGCGGCTCTACTCCGAGTCCCTCACGGATGACTGAGCTTCTCGCCCTATCTCTAAGGGCGACGCCAGCCACCCTCCTGAGGAAACCCATTTCGGACGCTTGTACCCGCAATCTAGCTCTTTCGGTCATGAAGATGAAAGATGACGATATGTATCAATATTTTCACTTTGCATCGATGATATTGGATTGTTGAATTGATATACATCGATCCAGCTCGATGTATCGTTACACCCCTACAAAATGTTATGTATATCATGTGTTTCAACAGAAAACAAAAGAGGAATTGCACATTGATTCACATGTGACAAAGATTCAGATGTGCAAGTATGGGGGAACAAGGGGCAGTGGTGGCCTAAAGGTTAGAGAAGCGTGCTTGTGACTGGAAGATCGCCGGTTTAATCCCCTGGACCGGCAGGATAAATCTGGGTGGGCAAAGTGAAAAAGGAGTGCTTGCCCCTCCCTCATTACCACCACTGAGGTGCCCTTGAGCAAGGCCCTTAACCCCAATCGCTCCAGTGGAGCTGCTCAGCAGATCAGACTGTGGTTGTACTGGGCTGCTTTCAGGAGTGAATGTGTAACTGTGTGATCAGGGCATTCCTGAAAAACAGAGCATTGCTCTCAGTGAATCTCCCCTGAATAAATAAAGGTTAAAAAAAGAGAGGACCTGATTAACAGAGAAGCAGTTTAAACCAACAAAACTTTTATTTAGATGTTACCCAAGGTCCCCAAATATCTCAAATATGAACACTCAAGCACAGAAAAATATGTATAAAGCAGAGAGACTATTATTTTCCATTTTATTTTATGGCACATTGATTCAAAATAATAGTGGATTTGATATTTGGATTGAATGTGTCACTTTAGTAATTTAGCTTTTGTGCAACTGTGCAACTTAAGAGGACATTTAAGGGAAAATGGGAAACATTAGGGTTTATTAAAACGAGCAGTGCTACCTGTTCTTTATTTTCCTGATGGGCTTCACGCTTGCCATTATAGATTCTGACCCATTCATCTTCGTCTCCTCGTCCTCCTCAGCTGTTAAAAGGCCTGCTGGTGTTTACACGGGTGTTACGTCTCCATCTCCTCATCCTCACGCTGTGCCCATCACCTCACACAACATGCTTTTATTATAATAGCATCATTCCATTAGTATTAATAAAGCACTGTGTACTGTGTGTGTATGTGTGTGCATGTGCATGTGCGTGTGCGTGTGCAGCAAGCCATCCATTCATCAAAAATAGATACAACGGCATCTCTGCCTGCAGCTCTCGGTGTTATTGTTTTTCCTCTTCACTGCCTTTCAGTCATGCCTCTGCTCATTGTGTGTGTGTATGTGTGTGTGTGTGTGTGTATGCGTGACACACCTTTACATCAGATGCATTTTTCTGGTTCTGCTGCTTTTACTGTCAGCATCGCCGTCTTCGCCACACCTAGCAATTATTATGCAAAAATAACAGCACACAGCATTTCCATTAGGCGTGCTAATGCCACCTTCCTCTGTCACCACGTGGCGCTGTGCTCCCAGTACGAACATGTAATGTCAGATTACCATGAACTCAATCCGATATGGCTCCTACTTACTGTAAAGGTGATAACAAGTTGAAGAGATTATAGGCATGCACTAAGCCAGGGGTCCTCAACCTTTTGTAACTGAAGGCCCACTTTGTTAATACATTTCCGAGGACCACCTTCTCAAATAAATGACAAAAAAAGGAGTAAAATAAACTCTACTTTGTGCAACTGTTTGCTGTAATGACCAAAATAAATGTAAATCTACTGCTTACCCATCAGTGCCTGCCATTATGAATCAGAATTTAATGCATTCAGGGTCATATTTCATCACCACATGCTTTGGAGCTTTTACTTGTGCAGGGTTGTCTCTCACATCACTCTTGTGTTTCAAAAACAGATCCTTTTTCTGTCACTGCAGCTGAGGGAACATTAGCTAGCTAACTGTGGCAAAACACGATGTGTCGTGATTGGCATTCTTGCAAAAACTCTCACAATACTCACTGCCCGACTACCATTCAAGATCAATATCTAACCTTAACCATTCAAGATCCATATCTAACCATAACCATTCAAGATCCATATCTAACCTTAACCATTCAAGATCAATGCCTAACCTTAATTATTCAAGATCAATATCTAACCTTAACCATTCAAGATCAATGCCTAACCTTAACCATTCAAGATCAATATCTAACCTTAACCATTCAAGATCAATATCTAACCTTAACCATTCAAGATCAATATCTAACCTTAACCATTCAAGATCAATGCCTAACATTAACCATTCAAGATCCATATCTAACCATAACCATTCAAGATCCATATCTAACCTTAACCATTCAAGATCAATGCCTAACCTTAATTATTCAAGGTCAATGCCTAACCTTAACCATTCAAGATCAATATCTAACCTTAACCATTCAAGATCGATGCCTAACCTTAACCATTCAAGATCAATATCTAACCTTAACCATTCAAGATCAATATCTAACCTTAACCATTCAAGATCAATGCCTAACCTTAACTATCTCACGAGTTTCCCAACTCATGGGTTGTCTTCTAGACACGACCCCGGCCCAGTGGTTGAGAATCGCTGCACTAAGCCATGAATTTCCTGGTAATATTCATCATTTGGTGATGAATATTCATAGCCCACTGTAGGCAAAAGAGCCCACCAGCTTTCGATCGTGATCATTGAACTTCTGTTTCCAATGTCAGGTATGAACTTTGAACCTCATGTCTCGAGATCAGTTCTCAATAACTGTGTCTTTAGGGATTTTTATAGACCAACCAGTTCATACTGTATATTCATTTATACTTGAATGCATTTTTAATGAGTCAAAGACTGTGGCCCCAAGGTGGGATTTCTGTCACAATGTAACAGATAAACACGCAAAGTTTATATTGAAGTGTTGCAAGGAAACACATTTTGCTGTCTGCCGTTCAATTTTAAAGCCTCTGACAAAGAAGGACATAGCACTTAAAACCCTTTAACATTCAATTTCTTGATTTTATTTCCTCTCAAGTAGCTTTAAGGTTGTTAAAATCATCTTATTCCAAAGCTGTTTATTATATATACTGTATTTTGTATCAGCTTATTCCAGCTCTTTATTGAAGCTACATGATGTTTACTCCGAGTGAAATACTCCAATCCAAGACTCTGAATGTAAATATTTTAGATGGCTTTTGCATCATTTTATACTAATTTCTCAAGATATCTGCCAGACATATTTGGTATGGAAACTTTAGGCCAGGGTCTAGTAGTGGTTTATGAAGATACCATGTTGTGCAACGTCTCTGGTTCCATTAAGTCTATGGATATTTGTTCATGGCCGTCTCCCCTCCCCCCACATTTCCAGTTGCTTGTCAGACTCCAATAAATCCTCACATAAATTAGCCCTACATCTTTTGATCCGGAGTAGCCTTAACAACTTCACACAACTGATCTTGTTTCTGACATGTTTACAGCAAAGTGTCATCATGTGTCTCATGTCTGTCAGTCTCGTGTACGGTGATGAGCATGGTGTGCAACCACGTGCTTGCATGAACTGCTCAGCATCATTCAAAGTGCCAGCAGTGGAAAGGTGTGATATTTAAGTGTGATTTTTGAGCTTAAAGTGAAAAAATCACACATCTCCCTGTGGTAGCACCTGTCAATCAAATGTCTGAAACTCATGTTTCAAGGGTCACATCACTGTGGTTCATGCTGTCCACACATTGTCAGTTGTTTTTTAATCTACTGTTCAAAAGTTTGGAATCATCTGTTATATTGATATTTCTCTTCTTTCCTTCCATGATGGCTATTTTACACCAAACATATTATTTACATTTCAAAGAGTTTAGGCCCCAAAAGAATAATAATTAAACGATTCAAACTTCCATTTAGTGGATGTCCCCACAGTGTTGCCTTGCAGGGGAAATACTGTTGTAACCATTTTCCCCTAAATATCCTTTGATTTTGAATTTGTTTTCCAGTCCAGAAAAGCGTATGTGACTGTAGATCATTACGGAACAACAATATTTTGTGTTATCTGATTTCCTTTGAGCCCTCTGTAGTTTAAACAGTGGTTAGATTGAATATGTTTAAACTGTGATTTGTCAGCCTAAATGAAAATAAAGATTAAAAATTGGTGGGGCTGTTTTTTTTATTTACATTTGAATTTCTAGTCGTTGATTAATTCATAATTAATTTTCTTTTCAGTTCTAATAAAGTTTGATTTATAGATGATGAAAATAAAAGCTCTTGTTTTGAAAAACTATTTTTGCCGGATTGTGCCGTTTAAAAGTTCCCGATTTGTGTTACCATAGAAACGGGGAGGAGGAACTCTACTACTGTGTAAACCAAGGAGACCAGAGGAGGAAGACGAAGTTGAAGATATCTCGATATATCAGTCTGAATATCTCCAGAGACAACACAGAGTGGTGAACTGCAGGCTCGTCCGTGAGGAGCTGGTTTCACAGTGAGTTTATATGTGGAGCGTGTGAAGCTCAGCCACAATCAATCTGAGCGCTCAATGTTAATAACACACTGCTCTGTGTGTGTGTGTGCGCGTGTGTCTGTGTGTGTGCGTGCGTGTGTGTGTTGCAGGTTGCCCGAGGCTCTGGGTGGCGTGATGGCAGGAGGACCCCCGTTACGTGACTGCAGCGATGCCCTCTTTGATCTACAGACGAAACGCCAGGAGGAGGGAGTGCTTGAGATAAAGAACAAGGAGCTCTGTCAGGTAAACGATATTATAACTAACTGATGTAACGTCTAGTTAGGGGTATTTCTCGCGATATTATGGTGACGTGATGTTAGTCGCCTATTGTGCCTCACTTTAAAGGGACTGTTTGTAAGAATCAGAAATGCTTGTTAACAGCGACACCTGTGGCCGTTAAGTCAACGAAAGTCGCGCTTGCTCGCTCTAAATATACCTGAACGAGCATCGCTCAACACAGTGAGGCGACATACGTCAGCTAAAACCACAATATCACTATATTTCACCTGCTTGGCAGTGATGTTAGCTGACCAGACGAAGGTCTCTCCATGAATCACTGCTGATCGTATTGTTGGCTTTTCCTGCTTCAGCCTCCCGACCGCAGTCGGAGGGAGACACTGGCACCCGATAACGTTTCTCGTTGCGGAGCTCCGTCACTTCACAAGACACGGAAAACCTCTGTTGGTCTGGAGGAGCTGCAGCAGTTATTTCTGCACAAACGTCCACTGTACATTCACTAGATATTCTCAGAGCTAAACTAACTCTTCTGCAGTGTGTAGTGTGCGCACATGCATGTGAGGTGGAGCGAGCTGAGTGAAGGCAGGAAGGCAGGCGGCGGAGCAGAGTACAGCGGAGACTGCGGCCCTGGAGACCAAAGCTACGGTCTCCCCCGCGTCCTGCGACCGTGGCCAACACTGTTTTGCAAGACGGGCTTCACTAGATATAACTTTGCGGTTTTGGTGCTTCCGTGTAGTTTGTGTTGGAGTCGGAGTCTGAACAGCGTAGCCACACGCGATCGCGCATGGGAAACCGACCCAGATTGATTTATACGTGTAAGAAGTTACAAACAGTCCCTTTAAATGCCAGCTTGTTTACATAATGTCACTGTTGTGGCACTGTTATGAAAAAAAAACACAAAAATGGAATTGTTTTCTGTATACTACGTGCTAGTTTTTTTTCACAGTCTTGGATTTGTCAATAATAAGCAAACAAAATTGATTTTGATGCATTGCATCATTGCATCCAACACACAATACAGCAGCATTGCCCCTAGTGGAAACCGGGAAAATAGCAGAAACTATCATTTTGAAGCCAGGGCTCTAGATAGAAATCCTGATATAATATAATGCATGATTTTATGCAGTAAAATTCACACCAGGCAGCAGGGAAGTGCGGCTCGCCACAATGATTACATTTTTCTGTGGCGTGGAGGCGTAATAGTGTGTTTCAAGCGGGAAGAAATCGGCACTTCGCCGATGTTCTGATGTGAAATCGGCGTAATGGCCGAGGGATTAAAAAGTGTGGTTTAAATGGGGACATTTTTGTCCTTAAGGTCTGAGTGTCCGTATCTTGGCTACACAGTTTATTGTAGACTTATTATAGGAGCTGAGGTTGAGTTTTCAAAATTCGGAAAAAAAAACCTCACTCCCTTGCCAAAATTTATACCATAAGCAGTAACACAGCCAAAATGATGGAAAAATTTATAAGCCAAAAATGTCCATAGTGAGGGACAAGGGTTAACGTCTAGCAGTTACCAAGCATTAACGTTACTTCTTGCGATGTAGCATTCTGTCTCAATCAGTGAGCATTAAAGCTGCAGTCGGTAACTTTGAGCAAATATATAAAAAATAATCAATAAAAAATAATGTTCCTGTGGTTCCTCCTGTGCTCCTAATGGCATTTGCCTTAAGGAAAACAAGAGCCGAGCTGTCTGGGTAGCCGTCAATCACTGCTCGCGAACTCCAATCAAACGGTCAAGCTGATCAAATATGAATCAAGATTCTGTTACTGTAATGCCTATTTCTCGCCTCAAATGTTTTCAGAAACATATTTTAGTGTACTATTTAGCTGTAACATGAGAAAGTTTGAGAGCCGGCCACCATGTTGAGAACAGTTGAGCCAAAACCAAGCACCGCCCACTGGCCAGAGCAAACCCAGCTTTAAGACAGAACGCTACATTGCGAGAGGTAACTTTAACTGACTGACCAAGCATCATAAATATTCTCAAGTATTTTTTGTCTGCTGTGTGTGTTTCTATGTAGATGTTCGTGAGATTGCAACAGCGCTCGGATGAGTTGCACAAGGAGGTTGTGAAAGCGAAGATGTTACACTTAAGCTTCGATCTGTTTTTCAAGGTACAGTAGAGGACCATTTCACACATGACTCCTGTATTAGACTGTACGTAACGTAGTTGGATTTCAATTTCATGGCTGGAACTGGACAGCAACAGCCAAATTAAATTCCTCTATCTCCCTCCCTGCAGGAAGAAGATGCTGGTAAAGCTTCTGACAAAGCAGAGAGGAAGAGGAAAGAGAAGCTTCAACAGGAGTTAGAGCTAGAGAGGTTAATGGTGGAGCATGGCGAACTGATGGATAGGAAACAGGAGCTACAGCATCAGATTCAGAAACACTCTTTGTATTGGGTCTTCATGGTGCGGGTGGTCAAGATGACTAAGGTACTGCAAGGATTTTTTACATGACAGAGAAACTAAATCTAAATGTTTTTATAGTACAGGAATAGGCTATCTATGTACCAAACCAAATTTCCCAAGTAGCACGTCCCACTGCAGATACCAACAATGTAACCATGAAAGAGCCACCACGCCTATATACTGTACAGCCTTTTCTGTTCCTCTGGCCCTGTGACGGTAAATCCCAGATTGATGTAGCTAGCCTGAACTGTCAGGCCCAGCGTTGTCGTTTGCCTCTCGACTGTCTTGCAGCCATTTCAAATTTCCACTCATTCTGCTTTAATCAACGACTGAGGCGTCCTAATCCGACTGCATTTAGCTAACCTTACTAGTTCATGCTTTGTCAGACACAACCAAATGTTATTTCTAAAATATTTAAACAATAAACAACTCATTTTTACATCATAATAATTTGTATATGTAATAAATAACTTATCTGTAATATAATTGAATTATATAATTTTTTTTTGGTTTTAAGTTAAAGACTTAAAGGGACTGTTTGTAACTTTTTAAGCGTATAAATGTACCGGGTCAGGACACATGCGCGCTCGCATATGCGCACTCCCGTGTGGCCGGAGCCTCTCCTCCTCCGCCTGCCTTCACTCACACTGCAGTGTGGAGTGAGGGCGCGTTCTCGCTCTGCTTGCTCCACCTCTAGACGTGAATGCGCGCTCACTCCACACTGCAGAAGAGTTAGTTTAGCTCTGAGAATCCAGTAAATGTACAGTGGACGTTTGTGCAGAAATAAATGCTGCAGCTCCTCCAGACCAACAGAGGTTTCCTGTGTCTTGTGAAGTGACGGGGCTCCGCAGAGAGTAACGTTATCATCGGCACCCGGTCGGATTTGGTAACGTTTCTCTTGCTGCTCAGTCCCGGCACCAACCCGCTTTTCCTGCTCAGCCTCCGGTGTCTCACTCCGGAGAGGGAGACACCGGAGGCTGAGCAGGAAAAGCCAGCATTGATTCATGGAGAGACCTTCGTCTGGTCAGCTAACATTACTGCCAAGCAGCTGAAATATATAGTGATATTGTGGTTTTAGCTGACGTGTGTCGCCTCACTGTTTTGAGCGATGCTCGTTCATGTCTATTTAGAGCGAGCAAGCACGAACCCGACGCTGACTTTCGTTGGCTTCACGGCCACAGGTGTCCCTGTTAACAAGCATTTCTGAAAGTTACAAATAGTCCCTTTAAGTTAAAGAGTGCAGTTGTTAGGTTTTTTAGCAAGGCTCTTGCATACCTCCAGACCGGAGCTTGCGTACCACCAGTGGTGTGTACCACAGTTTGAGAATCTCTGTACTAAACCGCTGTCAGTTGAAAGCCTTTTTGAAACGCATGGGACCACCTATCTCTCATAGCTCCCAAACTATTACAGATAACTCATCTCTTTGGTGCTCTAAAAGCATAAAATGCCCAACAGGTTTCTTTACAGCATTTCTTCCGCATAAAGCAAGTATTTTGTAACTGAAAAGTTAATTTTTAAACCCTGGAAATTGTTTAGTCGTGGTGGTAAGCCTCCCTAAATCTTGACTCATCTTGTCTCTTGATGATAGCCTAAACAGTAGCCATACACACTCATTAAATATATGGCATTGCTGTATGAAATAATGCCTCTGGCTCTTTCTCCCTACAGGTTAATGTGTTATTTAATGAAATTGGATTTTGGAGCTACACCTTTAATGTGTGTGTGTTACAGTATGATGATGTGCAGGCGCTCACGGTTCGTTTAGAAAGTCTTCTCCACTTTCGAGACCATCTCTATCAGAGGGTGAATGAGGCGCGAGAGCAGGTCGACCAGGAGAAAAAAGCCCTGCTGACACTGGAGGAGCAGCATCACGTCCTGCAGCTGCACAACAACAACCAGCTGTCCCACCTCCAGACCAAGATAGAGAAGACGCGCTCTGAAGCTCTAAAATGGGTACTAGACATAAGTCCGGTCCAGGTCAAAGTCCGGCATCAGAGCTAACACCAAATCAAATGTTTACCATCTTCTGTGTGAAAGTCAGTTGTCCCTGTCTTCACACAGGAAAGGAAGTGGAGCCACATTCAGGAAACAGCAGCAAAGAAAACACTCCTACTGGGACAAATTAAGATGGTGACGCTCAACCTCTATGAAAATACAGAGGACATGGTAGAAGGAGAGGAAGATGTGGATATGAATGACACGGAGAAACAGCTGGACAAGGTATGTACCCTGACGGAGCAAAAACAAAATAAAACAGAACAAGAAAAACTATAGTGAATGACAATATTATATAATAGAATAAAATAGATAATGAAATCTATATATACAGGTTAATATAAGTAAAGGAGTGGTGTTAATCAGAAAATGGTACAATAAATCCTACTGGTTTCTTTTGTTTTGCAGGAAGTGACATATTTAGCAGCAACACTGCACTTTCTTTCTTTCTCCCCAGAATGAGGGGTAATTACTTAGGTTGCGTCCGAAATAGCATACTAACATGCTATTTAGTATGCTAAAACAGTATGTGAGACGCGAATTGTAACTATTTCCAGTCAAATATTGCAGTATGCAAACGCAGGACACTACGGCGGCAAAAATATCCCACAATACAATGCGGTTGTGATGACAATGTTCATAACAGACGTTGATGGACAGATATGTAACATCAATAACGCTTCAATTTAAGTGTAAGTATAAGATTTCACTTTGCTAGGTGTAATATATATATATATATATATTTTAATTCAGAATTTGATTCTCTCAAACCATTGTTTGGTCACATGAGGTTGTCATGGGCTGCCATGGTTACACGTCTCCAACCAGCAAGGATGCTCTCAGGAAGTGATGACGTGAATTACTGCTCAGTGCGTCCGAAAAGAAACATACTACTGTTTATTCACACAAAAGTATGTTGAACGATGGTATGCGATTACGGACATAGCCTCCCTTTCTGTCAGATTCGGACTTCGGGGCAGCCAGGTCCCTCTCTATTACCAGACTATGGTCACTCCAACTGTACAGTGTCCATGTCTTTGTCAGCTTCTTATCAGTTGCTGTGGTTAGGTTGTCTGCCACAGTATACTGTCTGTTTAGTGCCAAATATGTTTCTACTTTGTGTAGTAAGTTATATATATTTCTTTTTCTTTAGTTATAATGTGGTTTGGTCTCATCTTCTGAGTAATAGTGTAACTGCTCTGAGGCTGGCTGGGGGTTGTGATGTCAGAGGGTGAAAGGTCAGCCAACCTCAGGACCAGTTGGCTGAGGGGACTCCTTTGTATGTTCAACTCTTGGCAGACAAGGCCTTTATAATGGTAACAGGCAGGGTTGCTCTTTTTAATATGGCTCCAGCATTTGATAGATCTTTTTTGAATACTTAGAAGTAAAGGATATTGGCCTAATTCACCCCTGCATGCAGAGTTACACCCGGAGAATACTTTTGCAGAACTCTGCATGCAGGGTTTCAACTGGATTTTTGTCCCATTTTTCCCAATAATTTAATAGTAAGGGGCCCCATACCTCACTGCCATACAAGGCAATCGATTCTGTAAATGATTTAAATATTTTGAGCCATGTTCTTATTGGAATTTGTATTTTAACTGACTGCTTGATGGCGTAGAAAGCCCTTTCTCTCTGCCTTCTCTTTGAGTTCCTTCACAGCATAGCAGAAGTTTCCTGTGGAACTAATTTGTACTCTTAGGTATTTGTTTGTTTTATTTGGGTCCTGCTTATTTTAAATGTTGGGTTATTTCTCTGTAACCTTGATCTATTTGGGAAGGTGATAATTTTGGTTTTCTTCATGTTAACTGTCAAGGTCCTTGTCTGACGGTACTGATGGAGAAGGTTCAGTTAAGACCTTCTAGGAGACAGTATGACCAGGTCATCTGCATAAAACAGACACTTGATTTCTGTGCCTTGAAGAGTGAGACTTCTTTTTCTTACTGTCTCCTTCTTAGGTCAAGATGTTCATCCAGGACCATAAGGACATAGTGAAACAACATCAAAATCCCTCACAGAGACACGATGGACAGAAAAAAGACAAGATAAAGTCCAAAAAGCGCATCGCAACTCACTGTAAAAAAGAGTGTACCAGCTGAGCTTGTTTATCGGCTGTTCTAATGTAAAACTCTGTGAGTTAAATGAACTGTGAACTTGAAGACAATTAACTTCAATAAACTTAAGACACTGAGTGCAATCAACAACTTTTATTCATTTAGCTGCTCATGGTTATTAACATGGCTTGATAATAAGTTCTGAAATGTTCTGATAGTGGTAACTATATATTTGAGGTTGACTTGTTTTAACTTGATAAATTCTGTGTATCTAGTATCAATATCCGATAAGTTATACTGTTGGTGGTTCAATCCCCAGTCGCTCCTGTCTGCATTAAAAATGAATGAAATGTAATGTAGAGTCTAGACAAGCAATCATTCAGAACATAAGGTCCTGTACTGCCACCCTGTGGCCATTAAAATGAACAGCAACTGGTGCACCCTGTGAATCCTGTTGTAACTCATTTAACTGATCAGATCTGTTTTCAGTTTAGAGTTGAGGGCAATGCTGGAGATCAGCTGAGGTCAATAAAATCCACGTACTTATAAGAATTATAAAGGTGTTCACCAAAAACAGGTGAAACAAAACCAAATGCCAAAACATTTGTGTGGATGATGTCCATTGGTTTTCTTATACATTATGCTGCTGTTTAAACACTTATGATTAGTTTGATATTGTCTGCAACAAGCCAGTATCTAAATATGAAATGCTGCACACAGAGAGTTAGAAAGTGCTGCAGTCATCAATATTGTGTTGTTCACAAAAAAATAAAAAATACTAGTTTAAAACATAAAGAGCTTTATTAAAAACAACACATAAAAACACAAACTGAATATGGAGTATAATGGTGTTTTTTTTTATAAAACATTCATGCTCAACAGGTAGAGTGTGTGACTGTGTAGCACCAGAGTAATGGACCTAGGCAGTGGTTTATTTGGTCTTCTTGCCTTTGCCTTTTTTGCCCTTCTTGCTCTTGCCCTTGTTCTTTAACGCCTTGCGAGTACTGTAGCCTCTCCACCAGGCTTGGGCAAAAATAGCAGCTTTGGTCTTCAACTCCAGCTCTATCATTTCCATACTTCTTTTCTCTTCTGCCAGCCGACGCTTCTCCAGGATCTGGTTGCTCTCCACCTCTAGGACAGAAAAGGATTCCTCCAGCTTCTTCAGCTCCTCCTCCTCCGTTTCATAACCCATTCCATTCAACTCCAAGTTGGCCTGAGACGGATGATGGTGGCAGTTATGGTGTTGAGGGGCGAGAGAGAGATGGTGGTGAGTAGTGAAGATAAAAGAAGTGTGAAAAAAAGTAAACCTAAACAAAGATCAATTCATAGATATTGATCATCAGCAGGTATAAATGCTCTAATGACTTTCGGATTGAAATGTGTCTAAACCAATTAGATAGGTCATCTGATACACATTGCTGTCAGAGTATGAATGCATCTGTCCTGGATTTCAAACAGGAGACACACCTGAAGGCGATGTGTGAAATAATGTTCACGTGTAAATAAAACGACTGTGTTTTAGAACTAAAAAATATTTGTTTAATCGATCAAAGGGATATAAATCGTCAACTATTTTGATAATCAGTTCATCCTTACAGTTGTTTAATTGAGCAAAAATGGCAAACATTCTCTGGTTTCAGCTTTTCTAATGTGAAGATTGTCTGTGTTTTGTATTATTATATTTTAGAGCAGGATGATGCATATGCACAATATCCTGAATAGGGTTTGAAATTACGTTTTTTTTCTCTCCTGTCACTGTGGCAGGTCACTGAACATTTTTACCGGCCACTCAATTTTTTTGTCTGCCGCTTCTGAAGTATGTGTAGAACGTTTTAGAATTGTAAACACTGAGTCAGTGGTACCAGACAGTAGAAACATGCAATATGTCATGTAACCTTAATCCCTGACTATTTAATTTAGGAATTGCTTTTTGGCAGGTGGCAGGTGCTAATTTAATTCCCTTATCCTGAATATAGTTTGAAATATCCTCTCAACAACTCAGCGTTCTCCATCAGCTGATAGAGACTGTGAGATGCGGATGAAGGTTCAGGAAAAAGCTAGTTAATGGACCCTGTGTTTGGATAATTTTGTTAAACTACTATATCCGAGGTCAAGAACAGACTGCCATGTTAAACACCCTGAACGTAGCCTCAACAGGCACATGAACTAGTGTCCAGAGTATACACAGTTAATTCTTTTTTCCAGATACTTTTGGCACTTTGTGGGGGCTGAGTTTGTACCTGATCTTTTTCTATTTCATCGTCAAAAGTTTGGAGCAAGTATTCAATTTCCTTCTCCACGATTTCACTTTCCTGCAAAGGAAAAAAATAGTAACAGTGACATGGGTTTTAATGAAAATTAAGTTAGTACATTTACTGTGAAATGTTAGATGCACTAAACTCACCTCTTGAATTACTCTCTCTGCCTCCCTGTTTTTAAGGATCAAGTCGTTGAGCTGACTGTTCAGTTGATCATTCTCCCGTTGTAAACTGCTGTGCTTCATCTTTGATGTCTTGATATGTGACTGGCACTGCTTGTCGGCAAGAAATGACATACCCGCTTCTTGACTCATGTTATCTTGCAGAGAACTCTGCATTGCTTTTATCTCATCATTTATCTGAGAAATCTGTGATACGAACAGAAAGATAGGAGAGATGAGATAGGAAAAAGGTCAAGACCATAGGATATAATGGCTTAAATAATAAATCTTTGTTTTTTTTCTTCTCTAGCTGCATCTAAGCAAGTTATACATGTGGTAGGGTAGACTCTTGTAAGTAAGGGTCTCTTAATCAACATCCACTTTGGTGCCTCACCGTTGCATCTATTTGCTTCATGGCTGTAGCTACTTCTCCTTCCTGTGAAACTATGATCTCCAGATCGTGGGCAGTGGATGAAGACACCTGCTTGTTGAGAACCAGCTGTAACTCCTCATCCAAACTGGTCATCAACTTTTCTACCACATAGCGGTGAAACTTCTCAAGCCCTCTAATTAGTATGTACTCACTCTCCCCTACTTCCATACCTAGCTCTGCCCTCAAGCCACAAATGGCATCTGGATGGGCTCGGACAACCCTGAGCAGATCCCTGACAGAGTTCTTGACGTCCTTCTCAAGCTGAGCCCTTGCTTTCCCATCTTCTCCGTCTTGTTCCCCATTTGACTCCTGCTTGAGACCTTCCAGTGTCTCCAGTCTACTATCTAATATTTGATGCTCTTGAAGTGCCCTACTCAACTCCTCGTCCACAACATTGGATACATTGTTTAACTGGAGAACAGCAGGCAGAGTGGCTGCAATCTCAACTTGACTGATGCAGTTTTCCAATATGTTTGAGATGAGTTGAGCCTCAACAGAGAGCAGCTTCTTCTGGGACAGTTCATGGTTCTTGAGAGCATCTTCTGATTGGGTCGCCACCTTTGCAGACATACTATCACTGGATGGTAACATGATGATAACAAAAGATTAATGTAACATTTTTATAGGTTACATGTGAACATACAGTGATTGTCTACAATCTTGTATCTGTGCCAATGCTTCCCAACCTTTTTCGCTTGTGCCCCTTAATACGAAGACGATGTGGCCTGAAAATGTAAAACTACCTAGGATTTTACACAATTAAAGATTAGAGAAAAGTCTGATATAACACAGGTTCATCTTGCCACCCTTGTGGGTTGTATAGTCTATGGTTCCCATATGGGGGTATTATTTTGTATTTATTATATTAGGCTATATCATTTATTATATGATTATTGTAGCAATATTAGGCTATTTGCAACCACTACAGCAGTTAAGTTATGTGACATATGTATTGAGGCCTCATTGGCCTATAGCAGGGGTCAGCAACCTTTACCATCAAAAGAGCCATTTTAGGCAAAAAAAATAAAAACAAAAAATCTGTCTGGAGCCGCAAAACATTCGAGTATTGTGATGAAGGTAACAGTTTGTAGTCTAAGTATATAGTATATAAGTCTAATGCAGTGAGGGCCAAAGAGCAAATGTATTACGGAGTATTAGGGCCACATTGAGAGAAAGAAAATCTGAGATTTCAAGAATAAAATCATAGCATTAAGAGAAAAAAGTTGTAATGTTACAAGAATAAAGTCATTACTTTACGAGAATTTTTTTTTGTAATATTACAAAAATAAAGTCATAGCTTTACGAGAAAAAAGTCGTAATGTTACGAGAATAAAGAAATAATATTACGAGAAAAAAGTCGTAATATAACGAGAATAAAGTTATAATTTTACGAGAAAAATGTCGTAATATTACGAGAAAAAGTCGTAACTTTACGTGAATAAAAGTTGTAATATAACGAGAATAAATTCATAATATTACGAGAATAAAGTCATAACATAACGAGAATAAAGTCATAATATTACGAGAAAAAAGTCGTAATATAACGAGACAAAAGTCGTAATATAACGAGAATAAAGTAATAACATTACGAGAAAAAAAGTCAAAATGTTACGAGAATAAAGTCATAACTTTACAAGAAAAAAAATCGTAATATTACGAGAAAAATTACGTAATATAACAAGAATAAAGTCATAATATTACGAGAAAAAAGTTGTAATGTTACAACAGTTATTCATTTCCACTAATTTTTTTATAAATCCACTGGGAGCCACTGGAGAGGAGCTAAAGAGCCGCACGAGGCTGACCCCTGACCTATAGTAACTATAGTTACTGTTGTACCAGCATCACATTACATTAGTCATTAGCTACCGTTAGCTATCTACGACAGTAAAAGTGGAAGTTACTTAGTTTTTTTTTTTATTTAAGTTGATTAAAACGGTTCCTAGTTGTTCTTTAGGAGGCTGGCAGTAGTTCATTTACTTAGTGTTGGTTTAGATATAGTTATATAACGTTTCTAAGCTACATAGTTACCTCTCCTCGAGGACGTTGGCCGCAAGCAGAACATACTGTTGACATCCTCTGTTGCTAAGTTACCACTAATGCGGGTGACGGTATCACATCACTGATGCGTATTTACGACACCTTATGATGCCGTAAAATAAATGTATACATATGAGTATTTTGATTTTTATATAAATGAATGAATGTGATTTTTTTTAAACTTAGTTTTTATTGCAGTTTCAGCAACTTATACAATCATCATCACATTCTTTCCCACTGTATTTTCATTTTACAGCCGTCTCTTTGTTTTTTTTCACAGAATTCCACAACTTAAAACAAGGGGAGAAAACAA
The DNA here is from genome assembly GCF_043250625.1 of Sebastes fasciatus. Classification (NCBI taxonomy): domain Eukaryota; kingdom Metazoa; phylum Chordata; class Actinopteri; order Perciformes; family Sebastidae; genus Sebastes; species Sebastes fasciatus. The sequence goes on along the minus strand of NC_133800.1, from coordinate 17,388,816 downwards.
AAAACAAGACTTCATCTTAAACTATAATTTCAATTGAATTCAGAGAAAAAGGGAGGACACATACTTAAACAATCCAAAGAATTAAAATAAAATAAAGTCAAATAAATAAATAAAGTAAAATAAATAAAATTAAATGTGGTGAAGGGTCAGATGTCAGGGAGGGGAATTGTGTGAAAGGGTATGTGTTGTATGTGTGTGTGTGTATGTGCTTAGAGAGATGACCTGGGTCAGGAAGACAAAGATACAAGTATGATCCAGGATATATAAAAATATTCAGATCACCAATCACTGTATTAGTATAATCATGGCAGGGCTCCACCTTTTAATAAATGTGTCTTTTTGGAGTCTTAGGGAATAGGTTATTTGTTCCATGTGGTAAATTTCCCATACCTTCTCAATCCATAAATTGTATGTTGGGGGCTCAGGTTTTAGCCACTTAGTCATTCAAATACCATCTAAGAATACATTACTTAAGCAGCTGATCGATAGTCCAGTGTTGCCTATGTGATAAATGTAATGTACTTGATTTTGGACCCCAGGAAGATTAGCTGGTGCCATTGGTATCAGCTAATGGGGATCCTTTTTAAATAAATAAATAAATTATGATGCATTGAATTGCAGCTGCTAGCAATATTTGTAAGAATGAATGTGAATTTAAAAGCATTATCTTAGATCAATTTACTTTTATTTTGAAAATTTGGCAACGTTCCCTTATAGCCTTGCCGGAAATTGCTCCAGTGTCGTGAATGTTTGTTGATCCAGCTATCCGGTGGTAGAGCTTTTAGTAGTTTCGTGTGTCGATAATTAGTGTCAGGTGTTGTTGCTCTGCAGAACGATTAATGTAGATATAAACCTGTTGTACTTAGTCATCGGTTAAATGTTAGAAGAACACGCAGAACACATGTTATCCAGCAGAAAGCCTTGCTGTTGTGTGATGGGGATGGTGATGGTGATGATCCCGTGATGGACACAGACGGACAGTCTCAGCTTGTTAGCCTGAGTGACAGTGAACCAGTTGATTCGGTGACAGATGCCGTCTGTGACAGCAGGACAAAGAGCAGATCTGCAACCCACAGGCCGTGTGTCCGCTTTACACAACTTGAGAAGCCACTAGTTCCTGATTTGCATGGCTAACCAGAGACACATCTTAACTAGCTCTCATCTCAGTTAGCAAAAAGTACTCGGGTTTGTCTAGCGCACAAGATGTGCAGCGCACTTATTTAGCTAGTGAGCAGCTTAGATCAACTCTTAATTGACTATAAGTGAATCAAAGCTGGTTGCAGCCTGTTTATCTGCTAAATATGGAGTCTGACGACGATGTGCCTCTCATCTTAACCTGGGATGAAGCAAACAGCGGTTTACTCAACGACGAGACTGAGAGAGTGGACGAAAGTAAGTTCTTGTAGTATCCTCATCTTCAGCCATAGTGGAGTTATTGCAAACAATGTATGCATGAATAGCTGGGCCCATGCATGACCCTGGACATTGATTTTTGGTGTTGCTAATGTTGCATGGTATTAAATGTAGCCTACCTACACTCAGTTAAACAGCTAATCCTAATGCAGTCTAGCATTAACTGTCTGCAGGACAGATAATAATGCACACAGTGCACTTTCATAGACTAAGCTACTGAGTTACCCTGCACTATATTCAGTTTTAACAGTCTCTTCTGCACTATATTCACTTTTTTAATAGTCGTGTATCACAGCTGCACTATATTCACTTTTAACAGCTGTTAAAACTGAATATAGTGCAGGGAGTATATAGTACAGTACTATACTGAATATAGTACAAGGAAATGAAGAAAACTAGTTTTCTTCATTTCCTTGTATTTTTATATCCGGTATATTTTTTTGTACTTTGCACTACTAACTTTTTTACTGCCTTTTTACTAACATGTTTTGCACTATGGAACTGTGATGCTGGAAACTTGAATTTCCCTCGGGATCAATAAAGTTACTATCTATCTATCTATCTATCTATCTATCTATCTATCTATCTATCTATCTATCTATCTATCTATCTATCTGTCTGCTTTGCAATACATCCCACCTTCATGAAGGTTATAATGTTCAATTTTTGTTTGAACTGTTTTAGGTGTTTATTCAACTTTATTATAGTCATTTTGGAAGATGTTGTTTGTGGGGCTGTTGTATTCTACTTATATTTGTTTCTAATTCTTAGTTTACCCTCATTCACCTCCAAAAATGACATGAAATTGAATCAACACCTCTCTAAAACACTTTCAACAAAATAAGATATTCCTTTATTAGTCCCGCAGTGGGGAAATTTGCAGTGTACAGCAGCAAAGGGGATAGTGCAAAAGAAAACAAGATGCATCAGCTAACAATAAAAAAAAAGAGCTAAACAAAGTGTAACAAAATATTTACCATTTAAATAGAAGGAAGTATAAAAATAGGAGAGGTACATACAGTATTGACAATAAACAGACTCTTAAAAAAATTGCACAAGTGGAAAATGATATTGCACAGTGAGAATGAAATGAATGAATGAATGAATGAATGAATGAAATTCCACCTGAGAATATCATTTGGTGTCTAAGTGGTCTGCTGGGAGCAGTGCTGGTTGTGGAGTCTGACAGCTGCAGGAAGGAAGGACCTGCGATAGCGCTCCTTCACACACTTTGTGTGGAGCAGCCTAGGTGTACCAAATAAACTTGCAACTGAGTATAGGCAGGTTGGTTGGTTTCTTCTGTATGAGGGATTCAGTGCACAGAAGGACGGAGATGTAAACTCTCATTAAGCCATACAGTAGCTAATATAAAAGTATGTTGTTGCATTGTTTTTGTATAACTATTTATAATACTGTATAGTGTTGTTTATAGAAGAGTATTTAGTGTTTTTCTATATGTTATCATAGCAGTATATTTTGTGATATGAGGTTAATGCTCGTCTACTTACCAGATGTGCACTAGCGCAGTCGGAAGCCGTCTAATGTTGTTGACCGTCAGCTGCATACATGCTGCACGTCCAGGCCACACTGCTTTCATGGCGAGCAGAGATTGTCCACCAGGCTCTGACATCACGTGTGTTTGTGTGCAGTACGTATGGGTATCCATGCATCCACTCAACATAGTAATCCTGCTGCCTTTGTATATAAGCAACAAAATGACCCCTCTGAGAAACTGCTGCCTCAGCAGACCAGTGCGCCCCTCAGCCCCTCCCTGGTGCTCATGGGCCGCATGTGTGTGTGAATGTCTGCAGCCTGTGTGTAAGTGTGTCTGTGTGTGTGTGTGTGTGTGTGAGTGTACTGGATCATGTTCTCTGGCTGGAGGTGAACAGGAAGAGGAGAGGAGTTTTTTTGTCCTCAGGACATTTGGGAGTGGTGGACAAGGAGGAAGTATCATACTGTTCTTGCTGATTGCTGTTGGAGCTTTCTGGAAAGAGAGGGAGTTTGAACCTGGACACCGAGAAAGAAGGCTGCATTTTATCACCTCATTGACAAATCACTTGCTTGGATAGAAGTGTGGAGTTCAGTTTTACTGCTGGTGGTCAGGACCTTTCAGATCACCACAAAACTAGTTTTTACTTGTCCTGGGAGAAACGGTCATGACTGCTGAGCCTGTTTGTGTTTCTGTCAGCCTGACCCCACCGTGTTTTTGACCGGGAGCTCCGAACATGTTATTGTTCTCAAACAAATGAGAGGTTGGAGTGGCACACGTTGGACACGGGTTGTACTCCTGTCAGGATAACAACCAGGCTGCCGCTGGACTGGAATTTGATCTTCACACTTCAGCTCAATCTGCTGCCGTTACAGTGGACGGGAACAGTCTGTGCCTGCATTTCAGAGAGTCATATGGTCTCCACAACTTTTCATTCCAGGAGTCGTGCCTGAAGCAGACATGTGATGTACAGTACGTGGGAAGAGCACCAAGATAAACTCACACAGGACTAAAATATGCAGCTGCTGAAAGACACATGGAGGGTTTGCTTTTTCAAGAAAGAAACTGTGATTTATATTTATGAAGGACCCTGCTTGAGTCATCTGTAATTTCAGGTTAATAGAGAATACTAGTTAATCTGGATTTAATCTTTTTCAGTTGTACTTTTGAGTTAATTTTAAAGATATTACTTTTTTCTGTGTCATTTAAGATAGTCATTCAGTAATTCTACATTACGTCCTACAATGGCGTATTGCTTTCTCAGTGTTATTAGATAGCTAGATGTCTTCCCTGTCTTTTGAAGTTAGTCACTCTCCCTCTTGTAGCGCAGGATTGATTCCTCCTGTGGTTTTTCTGTCTCGTGTCTGTATCCTGTCTGTGGCAGGAAAGGGGACGTAATAGACAATGTGATATCAATGCAAACACTGCACTTTCTTACTGACTGGCTGCACTGGGTTCAAAGTTCAAACTCTGTGGCTCAGGCTGGAGGCTAATGTGTGCACGTGTGTGTAAGTCACATTTCACTGTCACTGGTCACAGTAACTCTCATCAAGGCGACTGTAAGAGACATTTTTTTCCAAAAGAAGCAACCAATTGTCAAAGAAGTACTGAGCTTCATAAGCATTGTTAATTGTTTTGAAGGGTGTTCTGTCTCCAGTGTCACTCTGATCCGCCGGCTTGGCCTGAATATTTCTGGATCTTTAAGGACGTGCATCCGGACTGTGTTTCTGGAGTCTGCATCAGGCCTGAGTGGAATGTTTGGCCATCTGTATCTCCAGATGTGTGTGGATGTTGGAACAAGACCAGCACACTGTGAATGACATATTCACTCACACACAGACACACTTGTGCTGTGGACATCAGGGACCTTGATTCATTCACACAGCTGGGGCACACAGACAAATCCAAACTGATCAATGGAGTGCATATGCGGACAGGCATCTGGTTCCCATGAAGATCATGCCCACAACCCGAGTCCAGTAGTGATCTCCTCCTATGCCTTACAGTTAGAACTAGACTGCATTGGTAGGCCCATACCCCTCTATGTACTGTGTGTGTGTGTGTGTGTGAGACCTGTATACGGAGGGCTAAATATGGAAATGAAAAGACAACTTCATTATTACAGTTGGTTGTTCTTTTCCACTTATGGGCTGTATCAATACACTGACATTTATGTTTTCTTCCAGATGGAGGAGGAGGCAATTATGACATAGTGAACAACGCTGTGATCTCAACGCCTGGGCCACAAAACCACAGAGCCCAAAATGTGTCCTTACGGCAAAGCTGGGAGATGAACTACCAAGAGGCAGCCATCTACCTGCAGGTAAGCAGTGGATTGTTAGTTACTGAGAGTACAGGGCAGCTGAGTTCACATGGTTATATAATGTTTTTTGTTACACCTTTCAAACTGTATTACCTGTAGATGGTTAAACTTTGTGCTCTTTAAATGTGTCTATATTTAGTTCATGAACAGCTGGTGGAAGTAATAAATCAATTAAGAAACAAGGAACTTCAAAATACAAACGAAAGTAGGGAAGCACAAATATGGATATAGAATAGTTGTCCACTTATTTTTGATACAAAAACGCAAACTCACACAAACGCAGGCTTTTTCATTGTGTTTTTAAAAAGTTGCAGAGTCCATGTGTAATGATATAAAAGGTGTTGGTGTATATATATATATTTACATTTAGCGTTTCTTAACAAAGCATGTGTGCATCCTTAAGGCCAGATAATGTGTTGAATGCATTTCCTTCCTCATAACATATTTCCAAAGCCGATATTATTATTTTATTTATTTAAAAAAAATACTACCAGTATAAATTGGGCTTTGTTTATATCCATATTTGCAAGCTTTCAGTCTTCTTCTTCACTGCATTTGTTGGCGCATTACTACGCTTCTTTGCACATTATTGCTACCAACTGGTGATCAGAAGCATAGGACTGGCAGCAAATGTTTGTGCCGCCCGGGGCGGCTGTGGCTCAGGAGATAGATCGGGTTGTCCACTAATCGGAAAATTGGAGTTCGATCCCCGGGTCCTCTGGTCCGCATGTTGAAGTGTCCTTGGGCAAGATACTGAACAACCAATTTGTTCCCAAAGGCTGTGCCATCGGTGTGCGAATGATTAGAATGATTAGATCCTGATGGGCCGGTTGGCACCTTGTTTGGCAGCCTCTGCCACCAGTGTATGAATGTGTATGTACATACTGAGTACCGATCCAATACTAGTGTTTAATTAACAAGCTGTATGCCTCACTGTGTGGAGGTTACTGGGATCATTCTTTTATGTGTATTTACAATTCAAGTGTAAACCTTTTAAAGGCAGCAACAAGTTGGTCAAAACTTAAACAGGAATTCAAATTCCATAATATAATGTATAGTATATACATATATAATCTATTTTAAATGGATCGGCCCCATAGTCACCGATAACTGATGCAGCTATTTGAGTCAGTATAGGCCTGATATCTGTATGTATTTTTGATCCGTCGGCCATTACAGCATAAAAGCATGAATTCTAATATATCAGGCTTTCAATCTAGAGCCTATGGGGCAAATACTTAGATTTTCTAGTTTCATATGATGCCAGTATCTTCACTCTAGCTTTAAAACTGAGCCTGAACGAATTTGCATTTACACGTTATGGTGATAACTTTGACAGCCCTAAAATCAATATTGTTGGTAATCACTGACATATCCCAGACTGTGAACAAAACCCTAGCATTTAGTATACAGAAAATAATTAAATAAAAACAGCGGCATTGTGTAAACATTTAAAGAGTTAAAATTCTGAATATTAATGAATAGGAAAATTGGTTACTGTTTCATCATACTAATATGTGTTAGATTTGATTTATGCTAATGCATTGTGTTTCTCAGACCACAGGTATGGCTCCACAGTGGTGGGACATTAATTAAATCAGCTGAAATCCAGTAAATAAAATAACAAAGGCTTACATTGTTTGGTTTAAATTCATACAGGAGGGAGAGAACAATGATAAGTTCTTCACCCATCCTCGAAACTCAAAGGCGCTGTCAGCGTACCTGTTTGCCCACAACCACCTGTTCTACATGATGGAGCTGGTGACAGGCCTGCTGCTGATGATGCTGTCACTGTGTGAAGCTCCTGCTGTGCCCTCACTGCGCCTGGATGTCTACGTGAGTGAACATATACACACAAACACAAGCTCGCCTTATACACACAGTTTTCTTGTAAAAGCACCTGTGTATTTGATGCCTCTGCAGGTCCATGCCACTCTGGAGCTGCTGGCTTTGGTTATGGTGGCATTTGAGCTATGCATGAAACTTCGCTGGTTAGGCTTCCACACCTTCATACGACACAAGAGGACCATGGTGAAGGTAACTGATCCACGATGGGTACTTTCTGATGGCATTATAGTCCCTGCAGCATGCTGGATGCTTTCTCTCCTAGGGGTCTGGTCCAATGAGGAAAGGCAGCCTCACATCATAGGTTGGGATTCAGCTTCTGTTACTGCATATTCTTCATGTTGTCTCTTCTCCATGTTCAGACGTGTGTGTTGCTGCTACAGTTCGTGGAGGCCATAGTGGTTCTGATCAGACAGACGTCTCACGTGAGAGTGACCAGAGCTCTCAGACCAATTTTCCTGGTGGACTGTAGATACTGTGGTGCTGTGCGCAGGTACACAATGACCTTAACATAACACACACAGATTCACACAGTCAGGTCAAAGTCATGGCCAAATAGAAATTCCAGCTTCCTCAGTTAATAAGTAAGGAAAGACCACATAGAGCTGCTAAGCATCGCTTTTCAGGCTCCAAACCTGTGTTGTTTTGTTTTTTTCATATGAAAGAAAACACATATGCTACTCAGTAAGCTTGTAAAGCTTGACAAAATCTTGCAAGCTCAGTTACAGTTCTGCTCTATTTGACTTTAGAACATCCATCGAGATGTCTGTCGCTGTCACCAGCGTCTGAAATTTTCAAAAATGGCATTTACTGCTCACTGTTTTAATGTAGCTACTTTGTGAATTGGTTACTTCAAAGATAATGTCCCCTTTTCCTTATTTCTTCCATGATTTTGCTTTTGTGCAACTCCTTGTACATACAGACACCACTGATTTAACTGTTAAACGCATTAATCACTAACAAGGTTTTCTTTCATCCAATCAGAAACTTGCGTCAGATCTTCCAGTCCCTCCCACCTTTTATTGACATCCTCCTACTGCTGCTCTTCTTCATGGTTATATTTGCTATCTTGGGTGAGAATGCTTCTTATTTTAATGTATATTAAATGCCGTTGCTTCTTTTCTTCCCCTTTTTTTTGTACGGAAGTTTTTAAAATAGTTCAGCGTGAACCATCTACTGTCTTTAGAAGGAACAGGGTTCCCTGTTACTCTGTGTGCTTGACCATCCTGTTGTCTCGTCCCAGGTTTCTGCATCTTCTCTCCAAACACTTCTGACCCGGTACGTTGAGACTTTATCTTTAGTGCCTGACATTAGTTTGTGTGAGTTACATAAGTTTGGGGATTTTTGTGTCTGTAGTGGTCAGATTTCCTGACTTAAATCATGTTGTCTCGCCGCAGTACTTCAGCACCCTGGAGAACAGCCTCGTCAGTCTGTTTGTTCTGCTGACCACAGCAAAGTAAGCACAGCGGTAGACATAGCACTGTTCAGTTTTCTGTTTCTGCTTTACACACATGGCATGCAAGCAATACTTCCTACTTTCAGAGCTCATCATAAATTTCCTCACCATATGTATACTTAGGTCGATTTTACAGTTTCACATGACTTGTGTATCTCAAGCTTCCCTCTTTCTTGTAGTTTCCCCGATGTGATGATGCCATCGTACTCCAAGAACCGCTGGTCCTGTGTTTTCTTCATTGTTTACCTCTCCATAGAGCTCTACTTCATCATGAACCTGGTACAGTACAAATAGCCCTGTTTTCACCACTTCTAACATTTCAGTCCTATTAAAAATAGACATGGCTTCCAATTAGCTCTTTTACATGATCACTCATCAGCTTCAATTCTCTGTACCCCTCCAGCTTTTGGCAGTGGTGTTTGATACGTTCAATGACGTCGAGAAGATGAAGTTTAAGTCTCTTTTACTTCACAAACGCTCCGCGATCGACCATGCCTTTCAGCTGTTAGTTAGCCGGCAGGTACAACCTCACTGTTCTATGGAGTGTAATGTGTATTTGCTGCAAATTATTTATTTTATATGAAGCACTCACAGCCACTGCGTTTCTGTGTTGCTGTTGTTTTCTTTCCAGAGGCCGATGGGCGTGTCGCTGAAACAGTTTGATGGTCTGATGCGATTTTACAGACCACGGATGTCTGCAAGAGACCGCTTCCTCACATATAAAGCTCTTAACACCTCAGGGGCTCCTATGCTCAGGTAACTGCCTGACACACACTCTTTCAGTTAAAATCCTTCTGCTTTCAATTGCAATGTTACATTTTCTCTCTGTTCTGCTGCAGTCTACAGGACTTTTATAAGTTCTATGAGGTCACTGGCCTTAAATGGAAGGTAAGTAGACTTACATTTGTACAATGCGGTTAAAATTCACTCTATTTTGTGTCCTTTTAATGTACACATACCTCATACGTGTGCGTTGTTTAGGCACGACGCAGTGGAGAACATTGGTTCGATGACCTTCCACACACAACCTTCCTCATTTTCAAAGGCAAGTTTTGAAAAGTTTTTGTTTTCTCCTGTTTATCAGACTAAACAAATCTGTCTCTCGAGTCCGTAATCTCAGCTCTTTCTTCTCTACTTTAATAGGCATCAACCTGCTTGTGAAGTCAAAGGCCTTCCAATATACCATGTGTAAGTGTCATCATTTACATTCTCCGTGCTGTCTTCAGAAGATACCGAGGCAAAGTCTCTCATCATAAACCTTTTTGACAATTTCTCGTGGCTGCAGATGTGGTGGTGGCCGTCAATGGTGTGTGGATCCTTGTGGAGACGTACACACTGAATAGTAAGATCTTTCCCGATGACGTAAATGCACATGACTGAAGGAAAGTGTTTTGCACTACAGATCTCTCACCTTCCTGTCCTCATGCAGGTGGATTTTCCTGGTCCAAAATTGTTCCCTGGAGTTACATTGTTTTTCTGACCAGTGAGTAGGCTGCGTGCTGTCTCTCACTCACATAGAACATATCATATGCTGTAAAAATAGTCATAGAGGGCATCAAGAATTAAAGTTGTTTACATGCACTTTTACTGATAATAACTCTGCCTCTGTCCTTCTGCTTTTAGTTTATGGTGTAGAGGTGTTATTGAAAATAGCTGGTTTGGGGCCAATGGCTTATATCAGCTCTGGGTGGAATCTGTGAGTAATAACTTGGATACTGGTTTGATTGATTGACTTATTGAATGAGTACTGAATCCAAAACTTCAGACTTGTAGAGGGGTTATGCCGAGCACCACAATGAGCATAAATCCATAGACCCTGCTCCAGTCTGTACATTTGGATTCAGTACTCTTACTAAAACTTCAGTAATTTTAATGTTGATATTTTGTGAAAACACAATTAAAATGTATTTCAACATGTAGCAAACACTGGTTCTGTATCTTTGGTGTTAATGCTCACTGTGCTTGTCCGTCTAGGTTTGACTTCTCAGTGACAGTGTTTGCCTTCATGGGCCTGATTGCTCTTGCCTTCGATATGGAGCCGTTTTACTTTATCGTAGTTCTCAGACCACTTCAGTTGCTCAGGTACACTTTTATTTCTTACTCTTAAGAGGATAATGTACTTACACTTATATTTCACATTTTCGTTATGTTAAAATGTTGGTCCAATTTCTTTCACAGGTTGTTTAAGATAAAGCAGAGGTATCGTAATGTGTTGGATACCATGTTTGAGCTCTTCCCCAGGATGGCAAGTCTGGGTTTGACCTTAATCATCTTCTACTACTCCTTTGCAATTGTTGGGATGGAGTTCTTTGCAGATGTGATTTATCCCAACTGCTGCAAGTGAGTCAAGCAATTGCAATTTATTTCTCAGTATTTTTACATATTGTCAGAATGGGATATATATTGGCATTAACGGCGGTCTTCTGCATTTTCTTATACCTTGTGGCATAAGAGGACAAATTATGTTTACTTCACTTCGTCTATTTGTTTTCCTTCTCAGCACCAGCACAGTGGCAGACTCCTACAGACAGATCAACATCACCTACGGCAACAAAACAGTGTTGGAAGAAGGCTACTATTATCTCAATAACTTCAACAACATTCTCAGCAGCTTTGGTAATTCCTCTATTTATTTTTTTTCTTGTTAAAAAAAGGCTGGAAATATTATATTACTATATTGTTGTTATTGTCAACAAATCCCATGAAAAGACCAAAACCAAATATGCATTAGTCCCCCTCTCAGTACTTTCCAACTTCCTGAACTTGTCTGTGACTCTCAGCAGCCCATTCATTCCTACTGAAGATGTAAAACTGGTCATGAATATATAGTTACATTTTTTTTTCATTGTATAGTATGTCAAAAAAAATCATAAAAATCATATTGTATGTTGAAAAAATTATAGTATAGTATTTTGAAAAAAGTAATTGTATAGTACGTCAAAATAAAAAAAAATAAAAAAGTCATAGTATTCTATGTCGAAAAAAGTCCTGGTATAGTATGTCGGAAAAATAAAAAAAAAACATAGCAGAGTTTGTTGAAAAAAGTCATTGTATAGTATGTCGGGAAAAAAAGATCATAGTACAGTATGTCGAAAAAAAAGTCATAGTATGTCGAAAAAAAATCATAATAGTTTGAAAAAATTAAAAAGTCATAGTATAGTGTGTCGAAAATTTAAAAAAAAATCATATTATAGTATGTTGAAAAAATAAGTCATAGTATAGCATGTCGAAAAAAAGCCATTGTATAATGTGTCGAGAAATTGTATTGTATGTTGTAGCTCACTATTTCTCTAGATTTGTACATTTTCATGTTTTCTAATTTGTGGATACCTTTTCTTTTTTCCAGTGACTCTGTTTGAACTAACTGTTGTCAATAACTGGTACATTACCATGGTAAGATCAAGTCATTTATTAGTCACAACTCTGCAGTCTTGTCATTGATCAGTGGGTGTTGCTGTTTCACTGCTGCCGTGTTCTCTCCTACAGGAAGGAGTAACTTCTATGACAACCCACTGGAGCCGACTCTACTTCATGACCTTTTACATAGTTACCATGGTGAGGCCTGTGCAGTTTATGTTTGATATGTCTGTGGGATTATGCACTGCATTTCTACCTTCATCTGTGCGTTAATTTTGTTATTGTGACGCATTTGTGTGATATTTTTTCTCTCCAGGTGGTGATGACAATCATTGTGGCGTTCATTCTGGATGCATTTGTGTTCCGCATGAACTACAGCCGCAAGAACCGGGAACCAGTGGAGAACCCAGAGGGTGAGATTAAGTGTGTGTGCGCGTTTGTGTGGATATTGTGTATACATTTACAGAATATATAGCACTTCAGAATAAAAGCCTTCATGTATTCTCGAATATTTGCAGTATTTCTTACACAGATAATCGGATAAAATGCTTATTTGATTAATATTTAGCTTCCAGTACTGCGTGAAAGGACAGTGTGAAGTATGAATTAGCATTCAGGGAGTCATTTTGATGTGTGCACATGCTCTAGATGAGAACGGAATAGTGTTTGAAGTAGAGGTGAGTCGTGATGAAGCTCTGGCCACTCTGGAGCTGTACAAACAGACTTGCCCAGGACTGTCCTCCCTCAGCTCGCTACAGGGAGTCCTACATACTATGGACCGGGGAGGGGTAAGAAAACACACACAAAAAACTCTTAGTATTCTGCTCTTCTCATGAAATCTCTCTAATCAGCTTTCCCTCCTGCTTTGGTGTGTACAGCACTCGTCTCTGGTGTACCTTGGTCGCAGGTCTAGGACAAAGAGTGACCTCAGCATGAAAATGTACGAGGAGGAGATACAGGTAAGAAACTGAAGAAATAATCCCGAATACCAGTCGTTGTTCCGTCTCAACCTCCTCACTTTCTCTACATCTCGTTTCAGCACGAGTGGTATGCAGAGTATTCAAGGGAAAACTTACCTGAGCAAGACCAAAGTCTGGGGCGGGATCTGGACATTCCCGTCTGTGACCCGTCTTCCTTCCCAGAGCCTCAGCTCAACGCACAGACTGGACCACACAGCGTCAATTAATGCAGTTTGCAAGCAGTACATACACATCACCATCTAAGCGTTTTTAAATGCAAAGAAACACCCATCACTCCAGGTCTTCTCCAGTTCCCCGTTTGCCACAGAGGGAAACAAGTCGGGGGCCTTTTGGACTGACGTGAGTGAGACGAGTTAATGATGACTCCTTCCCAGAGCTGTCAGTACAGACAGAAAGACCTCAGTGCAGGTCTGTTGATCGACCAGTGAAGCGGGAGAGTTGCCCTCTATTGGCCTTTTCAAAGACTGCAGCCAATATTACCAGGGAACCTGTACTACTACAGTATGTTGTGTACATATACTGCTGTAGGCCTTTTGTGACCTCTTGTAAATCATGTACTTAAACCCGATGCCTTAGTTGAATGGCTCTTCTGATCAGTATTAACAGACACTACATTTATCTAAAGACCAAAAGTATAAATACTTACACTCCTTTTAGCTCAACCCAACAAACAATTACGTTGTATCTCCTAACCTAATGTCTGAAAAAGACTCAAAGTATTTTACTTTTATATAACTTCTTATTCTGTAATGTATTTCAGTTAGTTAAGAAGGGATTTAATAAACTGTTCGAATTGTCAAGTGCATTTATGTATTTTTGCTGTACTATCATACTGTTGGTAACTGCTTATTTACTTACAATGTATCATTTAACACAGACCAGCATACCGTTACTACACAAATACCAAACCAAAAATGATTTAATGCCCCAAAAGCAGCTTTGTACAAGGTCACTTTAACATTTTGATTTACAGTACATTCATAATGTTTTAAAGTATACATTTCTACAAACTGTGTTTTCCCTATGAACTCACAAAGTGCCATCACAGCACCAGTCAGCACAAACAAGAACTTGAATAAAGGCACAGTGTGATAAGGTTCAGCTCTCCCTGAGCAGAGAAGTCTCAGTTTGTCATTCATTTACCTGCTTGTTTTCAGATGGCTCTGGGTAGAAGGCAAGTACACAAATACTGTCGATTCTTGTATAAATAGTGCATCAATATTATGCGTAGAAGAGGGTGTAATTCTGTTCCAGTGTGTCATTTTGCATTACGGGAGGACGTCCCTCATTTCAGACTGGCTTGAGAGTCAGATCGACATGTGGATCTTGCCAAACTCTGTGAGCAGTGCAATGAGAAGGAAGAGGGCATAGAAGATGAGGAGGAAGATCCCGTAGGTCCGACCCAAGTGGAACCCGCTCAGTGGAACAATGACGAAGGACAGGACCAAAGACAAACCCAGAGATCCTGCAAGAATCCACGTCAACAAACCCTCCAGTTCAAACTGAGAAGGAGAAAAAGACAAAGATGCATCCTGTTCATGGGTTCCAGTCATGTATCTGCAACTTCTGTATTTCTCTGAATGTTTAACCAGAATTATAATTATAAACTCTTATCTGTGTGTTTGAGGAGAAGATTACCTGCACATAGGAGTGTGTTTGAACCATCTGCACCAGACATCCTAAACCCACTCCAAACAGCATGTCTGAAGGAAATACAGTCAAGGACGACTCATAAACAGCCACTGTTATACATCTCCATAAGTTATGTTTCTATACTTATGTTTCTATAAGGATACTGAAAATGATGCCTCCAAAGCAGGCAGATATGGCCATCCGTGGGTAACCCTGCCGGGCGATGGTGATGTCAGAAAAACAGTCTGAAAAAGAGAGATGCATACAAATTATTTGTTCAGGATTTCAATTACAAGCATATACTGTATTTTCAACATACCATACTGTGTCTTTTATGACATAACCATGACTTTTTTTTTTACATACTACGCTATGACTTTTTTTCAACATGCTTTACAATGACTATTTTTTTGAAATACTATGTTAAGACTTTTTAAAAAAAATTCAACATACTACACTTTGACTTTTTTCCGACATACTATACAATGTTTTCTAAATTTTAGATATATTATAGACTTTTTCGACATACTATACTACGACTTTCTAAAAAAATGTCGACATACTATGCTATTACTTTTTTTTTAAAAACATTTCAACATACTATACCACGCCTTTTTTTGGACATACTATACTATGACGTTTTTTGACATAATATATGTTTTTTATTTTTTGGACATACTATACTATGACTTTTTTTCGCCTTTTTTTGACAAACTACTATGACTTTTATTTATTTCGACATACTATACTATTAATTTATTGTTAATTTTTTTGACATACAACACTGACTTTTTTTTTCAACATACTATATACTATGACTTTTTTATGACTTTTTTCGACATAAGATCAAAATGAAAGCATTGTGTCCATCTCCAGATGGTCTCTAATTGTATATGTTTTGGAAAAAAAATATTAGGTTCACAAATATTACCTCCTATGCTGTTCCCCCAAGCCAACAGAGTCAGCCCCAGCACGGTGTTGCTGAGACTCAGCACCACACCCAGCATGTGCAGAAGACTGACCACTTCAGAGGCAGCTGCACTGATCAACACTGCACTCACCACGAAGCCCAACAGAGCAAACACCTGGAGAGGGGAAAAGACAAACTTAGAATTGCAAGCAGCATGAACAAAACACTACATTAATCAAATCTGGTAGTAACACATGTTATTGGAGCAGTGATTATAATGATGGATAAATACAGTATATTTTTTTGTAGGGAGTCAACCACTTTGGGTTAGACTGAAATATCTCAACAACTATGGGATGGATTGCCATGAAATTTCTAAAGACATGCATGGTCCTTGGATATGTGTACCAGACCTGAAGGTGGCACTTCCTGCCCAAAAGGGTGCATATCCTGTATATACTTTTAACCTCCACAAATACTTACTGGATGATACTTGGGAGGATGGTCATTAGTGGTGGTGCAGAAGACAATACCAGACAGGAAAAGTCCCAGCAGAAGCATCAGCAGCCAGAGGGGAAACTGCCCATGGATTCTATAATCTCCATCTAGACATTAATTAGGGATAAAAAGATGGAGATTAAAAAAATAGCATATATTTAATCTGATCATGGCTGCTACAGAAGGTCATGCTGCACTTACATATTCCAGACTGAAAGGTGAGCACACACACCAGAGGAGCAGTGATCAGATGAAGGCAGTTCAGTGGGCGTCTCCAGTTCCTGTCTTCTTTATCGGGGTCGACCACCGGGATGCAGAGCAGTAGCAGGAACTCTAGGGGTGTCTGATGGGTGCAGGAGAGTTTTAAATAGCTTTTTCACTCCTTTGACTTATAACAATCAGCTTTAATTTTAAGCCTAGATACAAAAAAAGTTCAAGGGCTACTGTGGTACTAACACCTGGTTAAGAGAGGAACTGAAACATAATTTAGGTGGCCTTTAAATCCCTCCTAACCTCACCAAAGGAAATACTAAGAGGAAACATAACTGTTAACTTTACACAATTTATTAAGAAAATAAACCCTTCCCAATAAAAGCACAAAATTTACTGGAGGAATGCACCTGGATTGTCAACAGGATTTGTCCAACTCAAAAACAGTCTTTAATGTAAAGTAATCCAACAAAAAAATGGTTCAAAATGCAAAATGCTCACCAGATGTCGGGTTGGGAAAGAAATAATCCAGCCTTGGCTTGTTTGTTGCTCAATGTTTATGGTCCTCATTCCACGCTGGTTTCCCTACTGTCCTCAGTTGGTTGAGGTACCACCATAAAAGGATCTAAATGTGTTTATTTTCACCAGAAGGCTGCCTGGCACCCACCTTACTCCTCTGTCTACCCTCACAAACAAAACCAAAAAAATCCCTCCCCAAACAATTCTCTGTCCCTTTGTTTCCCTGGGCCACGCCTCCTTACCACTGACAGTGGTGACTTGTGGGAGGCTATGAAACCCTCCATAGTTAATGCCCACATTTCTCCCCTTACATTGGTGGCGGTGTCACAGACTTGGTGTATCAACCAGATTAATTCAGACATTGCACCTTTTCTACCACCCTCTTGAATCTGTCTACCATCACTCACACACACACACACACACACACACACCTTCAGTATTTTGAGGACTCTCCAGCTCCATGGTTTCCTCCTCCACTTCCTGCTGTCCACTGGGTTCAGAGAGCTCAGCAGGATCTGACTCGTGGACTCAGAGTAAGGCAGAAGTGGCCTGTACTCTGACTCTGAAACACACACACACACACACAAACACATATTCATGTTATGGTCTTGGGGCCTCATTACAGAAAAATATCCTAACTGATAGTCCTATCTTAACCTAAGTTTCAAAGATAGGAAAAATCCTATCTTCATTTTACAGAAGCAATTCCTAAACTCATGGCTGTGTCCTATCCTATCTCTGACCTCCTATCTTATCTTATCTTAAGAAATCCTAATTATAACCAAAAATGTTAATCTTCAATTGGAACTCGTCCCTGTCATGACTGCATCATTGATGTATAGATTGTACCGGTAGGCTACTCGAGATGGACAAGCCAAAATATCAACGGCTCTCACTTGTTACTGGCTAGCTAGTTTGCCATCATGGACAAAAAAAGACAGGCCTTCAATTTCAGCTACGAGGAGTCGGAGGCACTAATAGCGTCAGTGGGGGAGAGGAAACCCCATATTTTCTATTGTCTTTATTGTCTTAATACATGGTCCAGTAAATTTAAAACATCATCATACAGTTTTAGTAGCCTTTTAATCATTGTATTTTGGTGTTTATGTTGTTCCTTATCTCCAGTGTCATTGCCATACAGACCTCACAACAGAGCTGCTGCCATTTTGGGAAGTTATTTTGAATTTAGGACAGGGTCTATGCCGTCCTAACTTAGGATTCCTAGCTTGGGAAATCCCTTAGTTAGGACGGTTCTGTAATAGCTAAGATAAGATAGGATTTTTCCTAAATGCAGTTAGGAAACATGCTTATGTAATACCAAAAATCCTAAATGTCATCATTAACTGAGTTAAGATAGGATTTCAGATTTAGGAATTACGTGAACGGAAGAATTAGGAGGACGTTTTCAGGGACCACCTCACGAACAAGTACCTTGAATTCTGTGTAAAAAAAAATCCTTGTCTTGGTCTTCCTCTCAGTTGATTCACCTAAAGATCTAGTGATCAGCACTGGCAGGCTTACACCTGGTTTTACAAATCAGAGTATTTTTTGGCGTACATACATTTTGTAATTTTACGTGTGCAAACATTTAGTGCGAACTCTCCAGAGTTTTATAAATGAGGGCCCAGGTGTATATTAACTTATATTGTGATTAATAGAAAGGTGCTGTATTCCTACCATAGTCCTGTTGGATTGTTGCTCCATTTAGGTAGGGAACGTCATCATCAGACGAGTCGGACGAGTGAAACTCTGCTGCAAAGACAAAAAATATCATCACTGGCAATTATGGAAACATTTTTTTATTTGTCTGTGTGTGTATATATATATTTGTGTTTCTAACCTGGAATATGTGCGGAGCTCCGGACACTGGAGTTCATCGAATGTTTCTGCCGGTTGTAGATGTACGCGCTGATAATAACAGTCAATACATACACCACATAGAGACCCAGGTACCCTGGAAAAGGGAAATGATGCAAAGTGAAGCTAAAAATGTCACAGTGTGCGTAAAAGTATATGAGAGCTTGGAGTAAAACTGCTCTTGAAACTTTCTACATACACAGTGTACTATATATGCAGTCCTACAGTATACAGTACTGTTTGTGTGGAAATATCTAAAAATGTGCCACCGGAGAGTGGGTGACTCACAGAAAAGTATGGCTGTGTGACTCTGTGAACTGCATTCTGGGATTGTTTTTGGTCAGAAAATAGCTGAGATTGCAGCTTTGGGTCATAAATGTTGGCACCAGAACAAGAAAGCGCTCAGACACACACACACCACCCTACAAGGCTGCAACATCTTCTACATTTCTAAGTAAATAAAAAAGGCTGTTCAGATTTTGTAAGTGATAGAAATCAAAGGGATATGTGCAAGATTGATAAAAAAATATATATATAAAGATTTTAGATTTATAATTTTCTGTTAATGGGTAACTAAAACAAACAAGGATGTGCAGAGCTGAGGGTGTAAAGTCTACAAACACCACAGAAGTATGTTACATGTGTTATATCATTGTTAAGAAGAATAAATCCTAATTGTACAAATTGACTTGTTTATTCACCAATATACAATGCAAATAATTACACTAAATTTTGGTGAGGAAAAGAGGTCATGGTCATTTTCAAAGGGGTCCCTTGACCTCTGACCTCAAGATATGTGAATGAAAATGGGTTCTATGGGTACCCACTAGTCTCCCCTTTACAGACATGCCCACTTTATGATAATCACATGCAGTTTGGGGCAAGTCATACTCAAGTCAGCACACTGACACACTGACTGTTGTTGTTGCCTGTTGGGCTGCAGTTTACCACGTTATAATTTGAGCATATTTTTATGCTTTTATGTCATTGCTTTGTGTTGTTAACTGATTTCAAATAATAAATATATACATGTACATACATTTGCATAGAGCAGCATATTTTCCCACTCCCATGTTGATAAGAGTATTAAATACTCGACAAATCTCTTTTTAAGGTACATTTTCAACCAATAAAAAAATGTGCGATTAATCACGATTAATCATGGACAATCATGCAATTAATTGTGATTAAATATTGTATTTTATTACTGATTGACAGCCTTAATATATATATATATATATGTGTGTGTGTGTGTGTGTGTGTGTGTGTACCCAGTGTTTCTCCCAATGTCGTGGTTCCTCTGTACAACATGACGAAAGTCCAAAACACTGCCCCCATGTAGAAGATGACGTCACGCAGAAATGGACGGGAGGCCACAGCGAAAGGCTTGACCAGCGCCACGCTGCCTGCAACTACTGTGGTGACAAATATACCAGCTCCTGTGTACGGAGGGAGGGAGACAGAGATAAACGCATACGTAGGAGAAAGGCCAACCAGGTTTTCATATTAAAAAGCTTGAGTTGTTTATGGTGTGTATGAGTGAGACTGTGCCTACCAAACAATGCTCCGACAGCCAGCCCAGCGGTGTGTGGGTGGGAGAAAGCCGCCATGGCACTGAAGACGTCTGGAGCTCCATTACCAAGAGCCAGAAACGTCACACCCTCAGCAAAAATAACCAGTCAAGGAAAATATTCTTCACAAAAATAAATGTGACAACATCAACACAAAGTAACAAGTAGAGAAAGAAACCGCAAAAATCAGCCTGAGAGAGGAACTGTATTGGTGACTCATCAGCCTGACTGCTTTGTACTGATTGTACATAAATACTAATAAAGTGAGAACTGTTGGGGGAAGTAGAGTGGATGTAGATAAAGGATACAGCCACGTTGTGAGTCAGGTGCAGACTGGTAGAGATGGCTGACAGGTTGGGACAGAAACTGGGGAGAAACAGAGAAAAAGAATAAATGAGTATGCTTATAAGAAATGTGTTTCATTTTAAAGACACAGCAGCTTCTTTACCATTCAGCTACTACTGTAGTGCGTAGTAGTAGCGTAGAGTAGTGGTACTGTAGTGCACTTGTGTTCAGTGTGTGAAAAGGGAGGAGGGTAAAAGAACAGAACAAACTGTCCTTCCTTTGAGGAAATCTCACAATCTTACAACTCAAGTGAAACAATGATGAAAAATGCTCTACAGTCATGTGACTCTTCTTCATGTGACTACTAAGCTGACCACACTGATGGCACGAATGTGTGTGGGTGTAGTCTGCACATGTGGGCTTGTAAACATGGCGTGACATTAGCTGAAACGAATCAATGAAAATGAATGATTTAGGCTTGCTGGCATGACACACATAAAAGGGAACTTTTGGGATGCACATATTGACACACGAGAGAAACTTACAACTTAGACGCTGCGAGTCCGAGAATGACGAACAAAAATAGCAGCCATATCATCTGTGGAGAAGCAGAAGAAAGTAACGGTCTGTGAAGTTTTCTTAACACAATTCAGAGAAGATAGAAGTGCTGCTTGAGTCGTACTCAGACAAATGTTGTTATTAGGTTGAACAAGTTGACCCTGTTAAACATGGCCTTGTGGGATTACACTGATCTCATTGTTCCTAATCTGTAACGAAGACCATTTATATTTTACACTGGCAGATTTTCCTTGGTAGATTCAGCAAAATCTCACTTGTACTTTTTACCTTCCAACCATGTGCTTAATGCTATTTTCAGTGCGACAGTTTCATTTGTTGTGTTACAAAGAGGGCATTTAAGGAAGTTGTACAATCCATTATTCAGCAAGGAGTGAAATGACTGAGTGGTAAAACTGAAATTTGATAATCCCTGGTTCTCCCACAGAAGTCATCTTCCTCAAATGATCAGCTGGTGCCGAGCTGCAGTTTCACGCTGTCCACACCCAAACACACACACACGCAGGTCTTACACAGAGAGTGATGGTGAGAGGTGTGAGGTTGGGTGACAGCAGACAGAAGGCCAAATGGAGGTAGTTGATGAAGCCATCTTCCATGCTACAGTCTGGCGTGTTCTTCACAAACGCACAGCGGTCTGCAGCGCTGAGGTTCATCACAAGGTCACACTGAACACACACACAAAGAAATATATGAGTTAGCTTATGTTGTGCTTTAGTGGTGTGTATTCCCAAAACTAATTTGCAGTTAATCAAATTCCCACAAACCAACTGCTACACAGTGCACCTCGAGCCCCATTGTAAATCCACTGGTTGGTAATCCAGTCTTGATAAGGTCTATTACATTAATTTCTTATTATTTGTTATATTGATACTGGATTTATTTTAACATATTATAGACCTTCATCTGGAGGAGTGCAAAGTAGGAAATAGTTCCATTATCTTCAGTCACACTATCACACTGTGCATCTCCCTCAGTATACATCTATCAAAAAACTGTTCATCTGTCAAATGTTTCAAAAGTCACTTAAAGGGTCATTCAAATGCTGTTTTGTAATTGCTTTTCTCCATGTATCTGTTTTTATGTTTTTTATTTTTTCCCACTCACAATGTTGTTTGTTTACGATTGCCCAGAAGTCTTTATAGATATTTAAATCAATATCCTCCTCACAAACACTAACCACACACTTCCACACACACACACACACACACACACACACACACACACATTTGTCTTTTTTGATATATTTACTGTATTGTTATTGTTGTTATTATATATATCTTGTTCCAATTGTTTGTTATCACTATTATGTAGTCATATTATTTCTTTATATTAATCTTGTCTCTAAAGGTTGAGGCTTCAGATAAGCCCAGTGGGGGTTTTTTTTGTCTCTTCCTGCACTGTATATTATTCATTTATTTTTTGTTATGTTGTTTAGTCTTAAATTGTGCAAAATAAAAAAACAAATAAAACAATACACTTCTATCTATCCATCCACCTGTATCTGGAGGATCTTGACATCTGCCCAGATGTGAACATGCACGTGTTCTTATTTAACAAAGCAGTTAAACTTCATTCATGACTGTAGTCTCTACACTAATCATGTGACAGCTGGAAAAACCTGCTGACAAACCTGACAGCTTCAGACAGAAACATGGGCACAAATATCAAAACCAGTCAGCACAAACACACACAGAACCAAATTTCCAAAAAAGAAATTCACACAAATGATAAATGATGTTAATATTTTGGTAGTCAAATCAAATGTTACTGACCTCATCGTTGCTGCTTTGAAACATCGTTAGTGAGGTGTTTGTTGAAGACAGCCCAGCTAGTAATCCGTCTCCAGGCTGTTTGCTGAAGACATGGGAACCCGAGGTGACCTGCTGGTGATTGGACACCACCAGCAGCAGAACCGACAGGTAAACAGCACAACACATGATCCACTTTATCCTGCAGCCAAGTCCATGCTGCTCTACTGGACTGTGGTTTGGGTTGTTTTACTCCTGCAATTCAGACCTGAAACAAGCTTAAAACACACCTCGTTGTTGCAGCTTCACTTTAACATCTATGATGTGTTTCTTTGAGCTTCTTTTAGGTGCTGTCCGACCAGATTCAATGTCCGTGTACATTGTGTACACAGCAGAGTCTGAAACCCCACCTACTGTTTTTCCCACCAGACGTGTGTGCTGCCTTCAAGGACTCCTCGTAAACTTCAACTTCAACGATATTGAAATATAAAATATAAGAAGAAAAAAACGTAAATCGAGTGTATGTTTTACATATTCTTTATTAATGTATTTATTTAATTTATATTTCTGTATGACATAGATTAAAGCTAATAATTAAAGTTGGAATAATTATAAATAATAATAGTTATAGTTAGACAAATTTAGGAAAATGTAATTAGAGTATATGTATGGCTCAATAATGAAGCTGGTTAATAATTAATAATTGACTTATGGAGAAGGGGTGGGATTAAATAACTGTACTTCTTCTCACTCCTTTTGGAATATGTAACTCAAGGCATCAAGTGTTGACAATTTATTTTTCTTATGCTTTTCATTGTATGTAAATACTACTTGTTTCTGACTGTCCACTTGTTGGTATGATCATTCTTTGTCTTTATTTATTTTGTATTCTACATGTTCGAAATACATAATGAAATGAAATGAAATGATTTCCAAAAGGGCTACTGTACATCACTTGGTAGCATTGTTATGCATGCTTTGCCCTCATTTCATTTCAGATATAATTTGAACACAATAAAAACCAATGATACACTAAACATACAAGATAATTAATCCTAGTGCCGTTTATTAAATAATTAGCTGGTGTATAAATTGTGCAAAAACTGCAAAGTTCACATAGTAGTGTGAACTCCAAATCTATTAAAAAATAGATTAGGAGTTCACACGTTAAATTTTTCCAATAGTTCTGAAGGCAGCATGTACTTTATGTAAAACTCCCTCTTGCTTTCTGACCTGATCTAGATAATTTGTGGTCTGTTTATCTTTGCTGACTCTCGCCTCAAAAGTCTAATAACTATGAGAGGAGTCATGACTTTGAATGTGAAAAACCTGGGGACATATTTAAAATATCCACTTCACACATCCAGGCTTCAAAAATCATTTGTATACTGCAAAAATGTGAATCTATATTTCCATATGTATTGCAGATACAAATATATATTGCAGATACTTTATATATAGAAGTAAATATCAAAAATACCCAAATCACATTAGACAGAAGTTCATTGTATTAGAAAATCAATTTTCAGTTTGATTGCTGTGCTTATACAGAAGTGGGGTTTAGTTTTTTTCAATAAAACATAGTCTCACTCTACAATATTAAATAAAATGTGGGATACAATAATTAGATCTGCCGCAGAATCAAAGAGGTTAATCCATGGTTAGTGAACCTTCAGCCTTGGATCGGCTGGTCATACACCAGTGCAGCATCGAGTGGTGCTGTGCTGAGATCATAGCAGCCTCTCGCCTGTTTAGTCGCCACAGGACACAAGTCGTGTTCACACCACCTGATAAAGGAAAATGAAAAGTATTTTTTTAACCTGAAAGAAGGATGAATTTAACTTTCTTTTAATTTTCTTTTCTTTTTTTTACCTGAGAGCTGCATAGGTGTCAGATGAAGAGGCTCCTTTCCAACATGCATGGTCAATGAGAAGGGCACCTGTTAACATCCAGATAGTTAAAGGGGAACACCACCGATTTTACATATCAAAGTCTGTTTACAGGTCTTGGGGAGTACTACTGCATGAGGAAAAAAGTTGCATAAAGCCTTTTGTGGCTCCAGTGGGAGCTGTGTGAAGTCTAATAAATTGCCTCAAGTGATGTCACTTGAGTCTTAAGACTACAAGTTTGAACATTTAAAGAATCTGGGGTTGTGGAGACAAAAAGAAGTGAGTGTATCAGACCTCTGTAGCCTGCTCCTCATCTCTGCTTGAGGCTTACAGCTTGAGGGTAAATTAGCCTCTACTAGCATTACACTCACAAATCTCTGACCAAACTGTTAGTAGTGAAGTTGCATTGTGGGTAATGTAGGCGCCAGGTTTTGACAGGGAAGAAGAAAGAATGGAATAAAAAAGATGATATCTCTGGTTTTGCTGCACAGATTTTGATTTAGTTTTCATTTTTTACTGTTTATCGAGTGTCCGTCAATGTTAGAGGAGTGCAGTGCTAAATCGGTGATGTACTCTTTTGTTTGTGATTGTGATACCTACCTATGTAGATGCGAGCCAGGCTGTATGCCAAGTCTCTGGCTGCTAGTTCCAGGTATCCAGGTGCTTTCGTAGCTGCTACCTGAACAAAGTCCTCCAGTTCAGAGAGTGCACCATCTACTGCTTTCACCGCCGGGGCCAATGTGGAAACACTTGATGCACCTGCAAGCAGGGACTAAAAAGAGAAGAAAACAAATGCACATCCCATTCCTGTTCCTCTCTCTCATAGATTAGTTACTGAACTCGTTTGACAGGCTCATTCCATGACCCTGTACCTTGGCATGGGTGAAATAAGCGTGAAGAACCATTCCTGAGCTACGAGCCACACAGCGCAGCACGTCCAGAGACAGAACATTTGTTGTACCTTCCCATATACTCAACACCTGCCAGAGAAAGAGACAGGAAAGCTTCAATATTGCAAAAACTGTAAAATACTGTTGATATTTATGTATTGACCTTACCTGTGCATCGCGAAGTAGTCCAGGCAACCCTGTATCCTCGATGTAGCCCTGTCCACCAAAGCTTTCCAAACCCTCCGACACCACAGCCACCGCCTGACACAAAACAAAACCAAGACAGTAAGGTTGCTATCAAAACAGAGAGGTTACAAACACATTTGTACAAGCCGGTCACCTGCTTCCCAGTGTACAGTTTGACCACAGGAGTGAGCAGACGCAGCAGGTGTGCATCAAGCTGGGTCGCCATGCCGCTTTCCTCTCGGCCCAACAGACGACACACATCCATCACCAGAAGGAACGCTCCACGAGTCTCCACCTATCCATGGCAGAAGGAAGCATGGCTGAGGCATGATGGGAAACACTTTGTATAGAGTTTGTATAGTCTGTCCGCCCCCTGCAAGCTCACCTCCATCCTAGCGAGGGTCTGTATGTGCAGCGGGTGGTCTTTAAGAAGCTTTCCGAAGGCAGTGCGGCGAGTGGCATAGTCACGGGCTAACTGGACCACCCTGTGAACACACACATATTATTAATCAGCTTATTTATAGCATGTTTTAAGAAATGAGTGCAGGAGGATTCAGCACGGTAGTATGAGCAGTATGTATCCTGCCTTCTCATTGCAGCTGCTGCACAGACGCTGTTGTGTATCCTGGTTATGGTCAGCATGTTGGCTATGGAGGCCACTCCTCTCCCTTCCTCTGAGAGCTGTAAATGAAGAGAGGGAATACAGATTAATTTAATGTCAAAACAAATCAGCTGGCATTGTCTCAACAGAGAGATTAAATCACAAGTAAAGACAATGCACTTTAGTATCAACAAAGTGAGCTGTACCTGACCCGACGTGGCTTCACTGGCATTAATCATATGTGCATAGACCAGAGAGGGAATCTACAGTTTATCATTACTTTAAAAGGGTGCGATTATGCTTTTGGGCTTTTCCCCATTCCTTTAGTGTGTCATATATTTTCTGTGCATGTAAAAAGTCTGCAGAGTTACAAAGCCCAAGTCCAAATGGAGTTACTCTCCCCCACAGAAACACTGATCCTGAACTGACTGAAACGCCTTGTTTGAAGTACTGCCTTTTCTTCCATAACATGGTGATGTCACCAAGTAACACACTTTGCATAGCGGCTACTTTGGCACGCCCTTAAACAAAGCTAGTTGAAGCGGAGCTGAGTCTGAAAAGTTTGGTTAGGTTGACCAATCACAACAGTGGGCCAGCTGACCAATCAGAGCAGGGAGAAAAGAGGTGCTGCAGCACAGCAGGTATGAACATTGAACATTAAAGCGTGTAAACATTTTCTAGTAGAAACCCAAAATACAATAATGCACCTGAAAATAAGCATAGTAGGTCCTCTTTAATAAGTGATCATGTGTAACTGACCCTGTGTGCCGGCAGGCCGTCCAGCAGTAACTCAGCAGTCGGCATCTGTCTTGTGCCCAGCTTGTCCTTCAGTCTCTGAACCTCTACACCCTTCAGCCGGCCATCCTCATCTCTACTCACCTCTGCGTAGAACAAAGACAAACCCCTGCTGCCCTGTGGGACAGAGACAAGCACACATACAGTGCAATGACATCACTTTGTAAGTCATTCAAGAGGAGTGATGAGTGGTGTTAGAGGATGTCAGCGGTACCGGTGTGGTTGCTCCTGTTCGGTCCTGCACCCTGGCCAGTGTGAAAGTCATGTCTGCGTCCGTAGCAGAGGTGAACCACTTGTAGCCGTGTAGTTTGTATGAACCATCTATCTGGGGAACAGCCACCGTCTCTGTGCCACTGGCTGAGGAGATGCAACTCATAATGCATTACAATAATCAAGTCTTGTTCTGCACAACAGAAACTGGGTGAGCATTTAATATAATTTCCTCAACAGATAATACAAGTAACAATTAAGTATCACTGGGACATAACTGGATAGTTTAACATTTAATGACATTTTCTGGAGTTTTCTTTTGAAATCTAAACAATTGTCACAAGCTCTTTCAAATACAGACAGTGGCCACTGTTGTACTGTAACCTTTAATCTGAAGGCTGACATTGATACTGGATCATGTAAGACAACTGTCACTACTGACCCACGTCAGATCCTCCCTGTCTTTCCGTCATCCACTGTCCAGATGTCCAGAAACGCTCAGGCTGACGGGTGGTCAAACGACTGTAGGCTTCATCTACTGGCCATGAAACACCTATGGACTTCACATACACAGGCAGATAATCACTCACTATGTTTACAAGCTTTTACAAGCTTATTCCAGCTGCAGTCTAATTTTGGACTGAATTTCGGATATAGCTAAGGATAAGGATCTTTCACCTCATCCTGCTGCACCCTCGCCACATTACTGTCTCTGTCATGCACATGAGCTCTTGTAAAAACAACATGAAAAACAAGCTTCTTGTTTACATTAGTTTTTAGCCACCGAAATAATGATGGTGTTGGTCTAAGACATAGACTGTATATAAAGATGGACAACATGACAGCTCCCCAAGAGTGAAGCCAAAACATCTTGATCGCCCCCAGCTGGCTGGCTGCAGTATAGGTCAGAAAGCCCACCTCCTCCATGTTAAGCAAAAAAAGTAAATTTTTCCCAAAGATGGTTTCTGTCATTTTTCTGTAAGTTTTGTTATAATTAGTTATTTGATACTATAAAAAGGGGCAGAGACATCATGATTGACAGCTATGAATCTCTCTTGCTGAAAAGCTGTGGCCACGCTCGGCTCGCGATTGGTTTGAGCGAGTGACCTCGATACCACGGCTCCATTTTTCTGACACACCTGGATGACTTTAGCAGCTCCGTCAGTCATGGCCAGAGGACAGGTGTAGAGACCAGACGAGGGAGAGAAGATGTACAACTTGCTCATTTGGTACACACGACTGGAACACACACACACAATTACACTTTCTCATTTAGAACAGCTTATCCTATTAGAAACTGCCAAAAATGTTTATGGAACTGAAAATTACATATGAGCTAAACCGAAAAAGGAAGTACAACAGTCTCCTAACCTCCACTCCCCAAATGACTTCTCATATCCGATGGCAACCAGTCCTTCCTGTGCCGACAGGTTTTTCATGCGTTTCCAGGCCGGGGAGGTCACGATGTGGTCCACTCTGCGACCCCAGGGGTCAAAGTGCACCAACTGTGGAGGAGTAACCTCACACTCACGGCCCCATCCGTCCACCTCATTTGCCACGCGCTCTCCAAATGCACACAAGTCTGAGAAAGCTGCCTGTGAACATGGACACATAGATTATGAACAAGACCTCAGCTTATGTATAGTATATTTCCAACAGCAGCTGAAGGCACAGCTGTGCTCCCACCTCCTGGGGCAGGTGTCTTCTCAGGTATCCTCTGAGCAAGGCATCCTCTAGAAATGGATTCTTCAGCACTGGCCTTTGCTGAAAGAAAGATCCTATCTTGGCTCTGGAGAACGGCAGGTACCCCGCTTCCTGCCAGAGTTGTTCTTCATCAGATCTTCTTGTGCCCGACTCAGCTACACTGGCTGATCTGATGTGGACGAACGGTGGAGGAACACCACACAACACCCTGCAGCAGCCTCCAGCTACACGGCGGTTCAGTAGGGCTGAGCATACCGACATGGCTCAAGACCTGCAGTCTGAGAACAGAGTATCAGCACAGTGCAGACAGATCAAGTAACTGTATTAAGACAGTAAGGAAAGAAATATTGCTGGGTTTAATTCATTCAGCAATTTACAGGATTATATTGAATCCAAAATATAATATTTA
The DNA here is from genome assembly GCF_043250625.1 of Sebastes fasciatus. Taxonomy (NCBI): domain Eukaryota; kingdom Metazoa; phylum Chordata; class Actinopteri; order Perciformes; family Sebastidae; genus Sebastes; species Sebastes fasciatus. Next base: position 17,359,463 of record NC_133800.1, on the reverse strand, counting down.
ACACAAAATACTAATATAAACACAAATACAAAGTTTTTGTTCACCAACATAGTGCTGTTATAAATAGATTATATTTTAGTAATCCTTTTCTACAATAGAATATTTTCAACATAAACAGACATTTCTTCCAATAATGAACTTCAAAACTATCACATCCATTGATTTCAGTCAGTAATCATAAACACTCTTTGAAAAGCCACAAATAACTTTTTCTGAATGAGCCACTGTCAGAGAAAGCAGTCACACATTGACTACAGCTGGCTGTGAAGCCATATTTTTTAAAATATTTTTATGACATTTTGCATATTCAAAACAGAAATGTCCATATAATATATTTCTTTTAAATATGTAGTTAGCTTTGTTGTGTTGTTTTTTTGTTCTTCTTTGAGGTACTTATTTAGTCTTATCTTTTATTTTATTTTTCTTTGTTAGATATGTGAAATACATGAAATGTCATGTCTCTCTTTCTTTGAAATTCTGACTAAACATTTCATTGTATAATTTAATTATTAATATTGTCAGTCTGTCTGTGTGTGTATATATGTTTATATGTAAAATTCAATAAAAATATTGTTTAAAAAATGTAGTTAGCTAACGTAACGTTACCCGGATTAAGTGATATCTACTCATACCACATAAAAGCACATTATTTCAAGTTAATTAAGAATAATTCAAAAATGTCCATCAACAGACTGGCGATCACCAAAGTGGGTCAAAGGTCATTCCACTCAGCTGTTCTGTGCAGATATTACAGTTTAATGTTTCCAGTTATTAGTTTGGGTTTGATTTATAGTCTCTGTTAATACAGGCAACACGTTGCACAACCTGACTGTTAACCTACAGTATGTGTGAGTGTTTATATATTGTGTCCAGCTGCAACCTGAAGTGACCCGTCAGCTCTGCAACAATCACAACAACTCTGCAACAATGTTACAACAGTCACGAGGCATTTCTATATCCATGTCATTATCAACAATCAATTTTAGCCAATTTACACAGATAACTCCTTGAACAACATTGAATCCTCAGCATGTCAAATGTATGAGCTTTCAGATACAAGAAAACATTTAAATATATGCAATCTTACCTGAGGTTAGCGGAAGTTAGCCCAGCACTGTTTACACTCACCAATGCTACACATTCTCGCCTTCAAAATAAAAGTTCATTGTTAAAGGGTTTGTTCAATCAAAACAACATAAAACATTTTAACTTAAAAGTGGTATGTAGATAGTTTTGATTTATGTTCACCAGATTTCAAGATATCTTTCTGAGATTTCTGCCTATACAATTTCGTTTTCACAGCACTGAACATTTACAAAAAAAATAAACAATATCTCATGCAAGAAACAGTGCCATGCTGTGGATAATCCACACAATACACTGTCAACAGTTTTCATAAAAGACACATTACTGTTGAATTGAACAATTCAGATGATATTTTTCAGTGCTCTGAGTCTGAGCACTAAACTAAATCTGTTCACCTTCATTTTACTGGGATGAGATTTTAAATCCTTTGGTGAATTGACCCCTCAAGAGTTGTATTTACGTAAACGAATACTTAATGGATTGCTTTTTAACTTTTACTTTAGACTATCTCAAATTGAATTGTAAACAACCAATATTGTTACTTATCATATACAGACATATCAAAATAACAGACATACATTTATGAAAATGTGTTGCTGAACCTGTTTTATTGTTCTCAGTAAAGATTTGTCAAAAATACAGAATCCTTTGTTCCAATCAGAACAAAAAGACTGAAAGCATGCACCGTTTAATAAAACATTTCCATGACATGTTAAAAATCTGTTCAAAAGGAAGGACACAGGTACTGACAAATTATGAACACACAACGTTTGCATTTGAATGAGATTCTTTTTTCTTCCAAAAATAAACACAGAACAGTCAGCGTAAATGCAGGAGAGAGATAAGGGAATAATCATACTGATAAAACCCAGTAAGTAGTTCTTGTTTGTGGGTGTGGCACACCACCCAACCGTAAAATATGAACCTGGTTTGCTCGTCAGACCAGGATGGAGGAAGGTAACGGGCAACACTGATGTGTTTTTAGTGTACAAAAATAAAAGTTAATGTTTTAGTACAGGCTGAAATGCAGAGCACAGCCCATTCCCTCGGTGTGTCCAATTCTTACCTGACGATGGACCAAAATGAGGAACAAATGTATTTTGCAGTTTGTCACAGCATTAGCTGACTATGTAAATGGAGCATAAATGTAATAAACCTACACAAATTATTTCAAAGGTCAATCAGGATAGGATGGCTTAAACATAGATTAACATATATAAGCAGGTATATAAAAATAACTAAAGAGAAAACCACAGGCTAACCAACAATGTAGAAACACCAGAGAACCTGCCCAAACTCAAAGAGCGCACTGGTGCTGACTAAACGCTGGAACGATCAAAATCAAAGATCATAATCATGACAATCTGATTAACAGCCAAATCTGCACATAAAAATGAGTCCTTGGGGAGCCGTCAGCAAGTAATGGCTGGAATGAAAACTGCCAGTCTGTTTATGTGCATGTACTCTTCTCTCTTTTCTGTCTTCTTTAATCACCCTTGGTGAGGAGGTCCTCTATGTAGGCGTCAAGCTCGTCATCTGTGTTTATGTCAATGTCCTAAAAGTGCAAAAAAGCAACATTACTTACTGCAAACAATAACAATTATATAACAAAGATTCCATTTGATAGACAGGTAAGAGGGAGCGGTAATACATGTTTCCCCTATATGCAAGCAGCAGCGTGCCACTGCTGCAAATATGACCACCACTGCTGAGAGGAAAAGAGCAGAAAGGAGATATACAGACATGAGATATAATCACAACAATTATAACAACAAGCACCGGGTAGATGTCAACAATGAAGCAAGCTGATCACAAATACAGGACTATCGTTCAGGCAAAACAGTCCTGTAGCTTCCTATGAGTATCGCACAGTAACGTTACAGCAAACGTAATCATTTGATAGGAAGGAATATGCGAGATAACACATCTGTGAAATAAACAACATCTGGAAGTTGCATCTTGAAACAAACATAGTAGATATCTTCTTTGAGGCGGACCTTATGCACAAGGGCCACAATGACGCGCAAAAGCTGTCAATCTCAAAGACAACTGACAGATTACCTAAGAGATATTAATGTTACATATTATTTGGAGAGGATTCACTTAAAGAAATATCATAAATGTAAGTTATTTTATCATTGAAAATGTCATTACATTTAAGTAAATTAACACTGTTTGATAATAGTGCAGTGTTCAAACAGTGTGGTGATGCAAGTTAATTTATTATGTGCAATAAAAGTGTATTTTCCTAAATCTTGAGACACCTTATATGTAAGCTAGAAAGACATTTCCCCTGCTCACTACTGTGCACTAATGTGCAGTATGTACTAAGGCCTCTAGAGCCCTTCTGGTGCCGATAGACACAGAAACCCCCTGGCAGGGCGCGCACGCATAAAACACATTTTGCGGATTTTTTTGTTCTGCAAAATAATCAGCTCCGCCGCTACGGCTCCATCACAGAGGTAACACTGTAATACCGATGTCCTGTTTCTTGGACCATCAATCGGTACAAATGAAGCAGGCTTACCTCTTGTACTTTTTGCAAGAGTGCTACAATGTTTGTTCGTAGTTTCTGTAGTTTCTCATCTGCCTCCTTCAGTTTGACCTCATTGCTGTTGCTCTTCTCTTCCACAGCTTTGGCCCTGGCATCAGCTCTACTCTGGTATGAGTTACACAGCGACTGGAGACCTGATTCATACTGCTGGAAATACTCTTTCTAAATGGAGGACAAGAAAACACAATAGTAAGAACAAGTCAACACATCCCCAGAGAGAGAAGATGCCGCACATTGCTTTTGCTCAGCATCACAATTTATCGATCATACTAACTTCCTCAAGAGTGTTTTTAGTTGTTTTTTACTCTATCTTGAGGATCAATCTATTGAACCACAATATCTATCTCACCAAAGGAAAGACCACCAACTCCTCAGCCGTCATGCTGTTGACATCGTCCTTTGGGATCCGAAAAGCAGGAGGGAAGAAGTAACGCAGCATTGTCCTGGAAACACAAACTGCTCGGTGAACATACACCACAACACTATGAAACTATGTGCCCTGGCTGTCATAATTTACACAGTGTGTGGTAACGACACCAGTTCATTGTAATCAGCTCACCTCAACATGGTGACGAGACTATCAGTCACCTCTCGACTGGTTCCTGGTTGAGTAGTGTCGGGCTCCATGGGTGCCGGCCCCTTCTCGGCCTCCTGTTGGGTGTCTGGTGTCTGAGAGATTGGAGATGGCGGCCGCATCAACCGGACGTCATCGCTACCCTTGAACACCCTTCATAAACACACACACACATACAGATATGGGATAATAATTATCTGGCAAAGTCAACAAAATGTGTCCTGAATGCAGCAACACAGACGCAGTATCTTACCATCTGTCTTTAGGGGTGGCTCTAGGTACATAATCAAACTTCACTTTCCAGCGAATACTCTGTTTATTCGTCTCCACAGCAATGACTTTGCCCGTGTACCACTCTTTGTTGACACGTACTTCCACCAGTAGACCCTTATCTGTAGAAATAAATACACAGGTAGAAATTATTATATTAGAGCTTTTGTTTGTTTGTGGGATACATGTTAGTGAAGAGCGGTCCATCGTCTCACCTTTCTGCGCATTTTTAGCGTCGTTCTCTGGCTCCTCCTGTGGGCTCTTCTCAGACGCCTGCAAAAACAAAACAATCATTACTCCCACTGCAGTGAGAGAAACACTGTTTACTGAGTCAGGTTAAAATAAATTATTTGTACTCCTGTTAATGAAAGAAGTGAAAATCCCAGTGTGATCAAGGGCATTGGGTGAGAATGTCATGCTTGATTGCAGCCGTTAGAAGAATAAGACAGCTTCAGTGTCAAGAGAGGATTGTTAGAAAAGAAAATTATAATCTGTCACTACACCAGGATCAGATGACGGGTTAATGTGTCACGATTGTTAGAGGTTGTGAGAGCAGATGCAGCCTAACTTTATTTGAGGGTAGTAGAGAGAGGGACCGAGTAAAGCTACCTTTGCTTTAGCCCCATGCTGTTGCATGGAAATGGATTTAGGGATAGAGGTTGATGTGGTTGGTATCTGCCGTATAGGAGTAGAAACTCCTTTCTTCTGGGTGTTAACCTGCAAGGTCAAGAGCAGAGGGGCTCTGATTGGAGGTTCAGTAACCTACTCAGCCATCCAGGAATGCCTGCATTTTCTTCTTTTCTTCACCGTCGCCATGTTGCCAGCCATCCACATACAGTAAGAAACTAATTTAGCAGTGCTCGCTGCAGCTTAGTTCAAAGTCTCCTGATAAAAAGATTCATAACCTTTGTACCTGATTAGCTATTGTGTTTAAGTTTGTGATAGACACTTCATCTGTAAAGGATGAAAACTTTTATGGTGCTGTAAAGAAACTACTGTCCCAATTCTGTCTCTTCAGTCTTCAATTTCTGTCTCCTCTCAGTCACTTTGTCCCCTTCATTTACTCACTTTCTACAAAGTGAATCCCTTGTGAGAGACAAGTGGTAATGAAGGACGAAACAAGCAGCAGAAAAGAGACAGCAGCACACATCACAGCACTGACAAACACGGGCTGTTGCACAAGATCACGGGGAACACTTCAATGGTTTAAGCAGCATTGCTAATGTTAAACATTTGAGCTACAATCTTTCTGACCTGATGCCAAGAAAGGTCCACTCGAACTTGTCAATTCTGTTGTGTGTTTACCTCGTCTAACTTGCCACGTTTGGGAGGCAAGGCCTTCTCGATCACTTTCCCACGGTTACCAGCTGCTGCAGCCATCTTGGATTTCTTTGTCAGCGGTTCTTCCTCTTCACTCTCCTCCTCACTGTTCTCCTCCTCCTCTTCTTCTTCTTCTTCCTCATCCTCCTCCTCGCTGTCCTCCTGATCTATGACTCTCTTGCGTTGTCCAGAAGCTGCTGGTTTGGCCGATGATGCTTTGGCAGGTGTCTATGCAAGGAGACGGATGTCACTATTTCACACTACATGCAGCCATATTAAATACTTTCACCAACGAAACCTTCCGTTGGTACTTTGTGGTAGTGGTGGAGTATTTCCTTAAAACCTGTAACTTACCCGTGAGGTGCGGCTGGGTGGGGGTGTTTTGGCAGTAGCTTTGGGTGCAGGCTTTGCTGGAGATGGTGTAGGCTTTGCTGCACCTCTGGACCTGGATGGTTCGACTTTGGGTGGTGGAGTGGCAGGTGTTCGGGTAGGCCGCTGAGAAGCTGAACGAGATGTAGGTGTGCTCTTTAGGTGAGCTGGGAGAGGCGGGGAGCGGGGGCGTGTTATGGACCTTTCAGAGGACCTAGTTGCCTGAACCGACGACATGTGAAACACACAACAAACAAAACATTTCAGTGAGATAACGAATGAAAAACAAGATCGCCACCAAGAGCAGTGTTAGTGAGCTACTGGGTGCCTAATTTGTTTAGAAGTCATTATGAACAAACCAGATGTTGGCCAACAAGTACAGGCAATAGTTTATCTGTATTGAATTGCTTTCGCAGCACAATCAAATGTTGTCAAGCAGATTATTGGTCATATACAACTCATTATTTTCAGTTATTAGTAAAAATCCCTGAAATTGAGATTCACTTTCACTTAACTTTCAGTAAATGACAGCATATTCTGAGGTGTGCCTTTTTACAAGGGGGCATTTTTTCCAAAAGTAAAGATGGGAGAATACAGCAGGGAATAATGTTTTCAAGTGTGGGGACATAAAAAAAGAAGCAAATCAGTTCAAACTGTTTTTCACCTGCATTTCAATACCTGCAATAACTTTTCTGTTATTGATCATATTTTCTGTGATATTACCAGCATAAAACAATAAAATATATTAAATATTAAAAGATGCTAAGAGTTTAAGAGATAAATAGCAACTGAGAATAATTTGACAAGAGTATTTACAAAAACTGACCCAGCATTAGTAACCCACAAGAAGCACAGTATGGGGCATTTGTACCTGAGAGGAGCTCTCTGTGGGTTTCATGCTGACCTCCAGTGGTAGCTTCTTTAAATCTGCTGCAGATTTGACAGTGCTGGTTTTCTGATAAGAGAAAATACAATTTATTATGTGCTGATTTACACAAAACAGAGAGCAACAGAAGGAGAGAGAAAATGATGGGGTACCTGCAAGGACTCTAGTTTGCCCTGCTGCTGTTTGATTTTCTCTGCCAGCTCTTTCTGTTTGTCTTCAGCTGTCTGCTTGTCTTTCTTCAAAACACCACATGGCAAATTCTGTTTCTGTTCAGAAGCGTCACACCTAAAAACAAAAAAATACACACTATATATAGCATGAAGGTACAACTTTAAAGACATTTCCTGTAAAACTACATTCTGTGTGTACCTGTCCTGGGAGCTGTCAGGGTTCATGAGACACACCCAGCTGTCTGGGTAGCGTTTGTCCACAGCGTCCATCTGGAACGGCAGCGTTCTCCACTTTAAACATTTATCTGAAAATAAATTGCAGAGTGAGAGAGCTAAGTTTGTGACAATAACTCAGTTTGTTGAGATACGGTACATTTGTTTTGTGTGTGTATGGACCCGTAACTTACCACACTGAATAGTGAGTGGTATCTCCATGGCCCGACGCCTCTTGTATCTCTGCTCCGATGACGGAGGTGCAGACCAGCTAGCAGACAGATATCCAAACTCATCCCAGAACTTCACTATGCCTTTCTGAGCTGCGCAACACACACAGACACAAAGCATTTCATACAGCAATAAGTTAATTATTAAAATAAAAAAGTTATTCGAGTAAGTGTTTAAAGTGGGCAAAGTGTTCTTAAAGTGCTCCTTACTACAGATGTGAAAGTGTGTTTACACTGGCAAGTGACTGGGAAGGCAGTGTAATGCAGCCAGGAGAAGGCTATGACGGTAGGCTTTCGACCCGTACCATTTTTCAAAATAATTTGTTGTCACATTATTTTATAATATCTTTACTGACCTCTTTATCAGAAAAGGGTTTCAACTTTTATTTTTTTTTCTAGCAACTGCTGAGTGATTTAAATCCCTTGATACTGTCGACTGAAAACTTTTGTTATTTGAACTATGCAGGTCAGGTGTTGGCGTCGCAACAAATTGAAATTCTGCAATTCAGAGAAACTCACCAATGTTAGTGTCCTTCCAGTACTGAGCTAAATGTTCCCCCATGGATTTCAGTAAATGCCGATACTCCTTAGCATCTGCAAAGTCCTGTTTGTTGTGAGTAGGCTCTAGAATTAAATAGGGGACATCCACTACTCCAACCACACCTCCACAGGCCCTGAAAACACACAAATCAATTAACCGTAAAATATTTATCTTTACCATTCAAACATTGTCCCTTTTCACTCTCTGTGTGCATATCACTCACATGCCTCCATCCAGCTGGGGCCCTGTTTTCTCGTACATCTTGATGAGACGAGAGGAGTTGTACACAAACATCCCATCCAGGTCCCTCTGCCCAATGTTCACTCCGAATATAAAATTCAACTCCTTGGGCTCCTTTAGTGCTCTGAGGAACAAGAAAGTGTTGGAGACTGACAGGAAATAAACAAAGCCCAGCAAAAAAACAGTGTTGTTTTGGCCAAACTAATTATTATGGTAAATGTCTTAAATTAACAGCCTATGGGGGGTGAAACAAAAACTTTATTTTAACTGATTGTAAATCTATAAATAGAAGAAATAAGGTGTCGGTTATCATACTTCTGTTTGGCTTCAAGAATCCGTTTCTTCATGTCACAATCCCGCCGAAGCATCATGGCGGAATCTTGAACCTTTCTCAGAATTGCCTAGAGGAAGAGAGGGCGGAGGGAGACATCTGTTGAGACACTATAACAACCTTAGATTGAGGTAGGTTTCAGATTAAAAGCTTGTTTACATAGACAAAACCATATTCACACAAATTAAGCAAAATATCCTCTTTGGTTTACCCGTGAATCTTTTGACAGGTCAGCTCCTAATCTGGCCTCCGTAGTCATCTGCTTACTCTCCGCCTCTCTGGCTTTCTCTTCCGCTGAAATCAGTAACAAAATTGTTAACTGATGAGCGTGAGGGAGTAACTACACGAAAGCAAAACGTAAATGAAAGCACCCATTTTACCACTGACTCACCGATCTTAGCAAGATGATCTGCTTTCTTCACTTCTTGTTCAGCACGAGTTTTGAAACGAGTCGATGTGTATTTATAAACCCTATTAACAAAACAAGAATACTAATGAAAGGCTGGTCACTGGTCTACAGTAGTTACAGACACAGTATAAGTGAGTTTGCATATTACCTTGGTTTATATAAACAGCAGGACAGTCTCTTGGTCCTGACTTTATGTCCCTGGATAAAAATCCTCATGCGTGGGTCGATGTACAAAACAGCAGCGTAAGCCCTGAACGACCTCTTCTCTGGCTTCCTGTGAGAGAGGGATGGTCGCGAACATCAACATTCACTAAATTTCTGATCAATACAGTCAACATCAAGTAAAGTTTATATACAAAAAATTCCTTTCCTAATAGGTTAGTGATCCCATGGTTAAATGGTTTAATGGAATCACTCACACTCCTTCAACAGGTGTCCCAGCCATCAGTATGTCCTGGTGATCGGTCTCTACATCCAGCTCTGGTTCTCTGTTGTCCATCAGCTTCAGGTTATAGATGATCACTAGAGTGCCTTTTAACGAAATACAACACAAAAATAAGCATTGCAATCAATATCAACCATGTAATTTCCTAAAACTTAAGCTTACAGAAAAACAAATCAGTATTAAAAATGTAATTTATTGACACAACAGAGATAACTTAATCCACAGAGACATTTGGAGCATCATTCTCAGTCAGGAGATATTATTTTTAGATTGATATATTATTTATATTTTACATTAAAGTCAACAAAATTAATCTCTTCACATGGAGAAAAAACTGCTTATTTGCTTACCACTGCTACTTTCTATTTTGTTGAACTGCTCCATCAGCTCCTTTTCATTTTTAAAAGGTGAGTATTTGAAGATCAGCTCCGTCTCTATTGCGTACTTCTCTGGGTCAGAGGTCAGTGGCTCCTTGGTCTCCAGATTCCAGGAGGGAAGGGGCACTATCACCTGAAGAGGGAGGATCAAAATCGTTAATTAAACAAGTTTAGAGATGTTTGAGAAGTCATACAAAATAAAATGGGTATCTCAGCAGCCTAATTCACAATTATTAAAGATTACGCAAAACCTAAGCATCCTTAAAAAAAAAAATGAGGGATGGTGATTTACAGTTATTTCACTGATCAAGTAACGGCATAACATACTTGTTTACAGACTGAGTAATTGCATGAGGAAGAAATCTAGTTTTAAAACGCCTTCTTGGCTGTGTGGCAGAGAAAATGTACCAACACATAACAATAAACATTAACACACAGTTTTTCCCATTACAATAAAGTGTCACAAATATGATAAAACAAGAAATAAGAACTTGCACAGCTTGTAAAAAGTGTATAAAAATGTCAACAGGTATTTATCTCTTATAGCTGGCACAGGCGAAGTAATACGGAACACTAAACCAAGCAAGTTAAGTAGCAGCCTTGTAACTGAAGCAAAGCTAAAACTGAAATGAAATAACCCACTGATTGCAATTTTCAACATCTATTTGATCTTGGTTAGAAAAAAAATGACCCAATCCGCATGTTCTGGGTGTAAATACATACAGCAGCATTTTCTCCACAATATACAGAGATATAGCTTCATACTGAACTGGACAGCTGTGTCTTACAGAACTACACGTTTGACTTTGCGACATGTCATGATTCTGATGAAACAGATGTGAAACTGCATTTCTCACTGTTCCACTTGCACTTCCTCATTATCAGATAGGCAAAATTGGTAAAATTGGTAATCAAGTTACTTGTATATATCCCTAATAACAATGACGACCTCTGACCTCATCCAGTCCCTCCTCTTCATGGAAAGTCCTCGACATGAAAAGGCAAGTGAGCGTGTTGCCCTTTTTTGTGAACAAGATGAAGTCTTTCCCAATACGCATAGAGCCGCTGTGAAAACAAACACATTTTTAATGATATGTGAAGTGATTCAAACACTAGTGTACCAAATACTGTACACAATGTCATAATCACACAAAAATTAGGTGGTCTTACGATTTCAGTCCATTTCCATACTGGCCAATCTGAGTGGACTCAGTCGACCGTTTGTTTGACTTTCCAAACTGAATCACATGAGTCGCCTCATCTAGTAAAAGAAAGGTGTTCAGCATCATGTTTCACACACAAAATACATATATAAGAAAACCTCAAGACTGACCTACAACAAAGCACCTTTAGTCATAAAAAGTAGCTTTAAGTGATTTAATAAAAAAGCACTTACTAGGGTCCATTCCAATACCGTCATCCAGAAAACAGAGCATGTAGCCGCCCCGCAGCTCTGGCCTATTTTCTATCAGCAAAGCAGGAAGGTGAAAAAGACACGTTAGGAGCAATGAATGAATGAGCATGCTTCAGTGTGTGAAACTGGGTGAGTTATTCTGAGGTGTACCTGTGTAGAGGTCTATTCGTGTGGCACTGGCATCTCTGTGAAAGAAATAAACCAACTCTGAGACTTTTTACTTAATACAAGAAAGATCAGGCTAATGATAAAGTTTTCCAGCCTGCATAATTTGTCAACAATTATATGCTCTGTTACATATCACTATGAGTACCTTGAATTGTCCACAAGCTCCGCCAAGGCTCCAAATAAGAACTCGTGGGTTGTCCTGAAAGCAGACCACTCATTTCATTAATTTAATATAATACTTGAATGTTAAGAGGGATTTAACTTGAGTTAACAGGGAAACTGGTCAGAGAAAGTGTATGTATAAGAGATACTTGTTGCAAGGATTGGATCTCCACATCAGATCTCCACATTAATATTCTGCGTGGGATTGTTACTCAATTATACAACCTACATTTCCTCAAGTCTACTGAGGGATATACGTCAATGCGAACAGAACAGTGGATTGTTATTTACAATGTATTAACTCATTCACTGTAAAGCACTCATTCTCACATCTGGAGTCAACAAACAATAAGCAGTTCTCGACGACACTGCAAGCAGCACTTCTGGGGGCCAAGCAATCAGCCTGCTCCAAAAAGGCACGCGCTCTTAACGTGCATGCCCCCCCGAAAATGCTGCAAGCAGCAATACCGTGAACCAAGCAATCTGCCTGTTCCGAATGGGCACATGAGCTGTGGCACTGAACGGCCTTGCCCTGAACGGACACTGCACCAGTCTTCTCAAAGATACACTGTCCTAACATCTGTTTGAGCCCTTATTCATATGCTAGCTAGAGCATGTCAGGTACCACTTTCTGAAGGTTGGGGCAGTAACTACGGAATATAATGCTATACTAATAGGATTCTGGTAATATTATTACATTTACTATGTCAAGTAATGAGTTACCACCTGGAATTAAGTGTATATTGTTAATGTTTTCATTCATCCACACTGTGCCACTTCTGCCAGTGCGCCACCAGAAAACAAAATCAAAGTTTTCATCCTTGAGTCCAAGTGGACAATTGTGCCAACTTTGAAGAAATTCCCTCCAGGCGTTACTGAGATATCGCGTTCAAGAGAATGGCACGTACGTACAGACTACCCGACAACACACTGTAATGCCTCCGGCCATGGCTGTGGCCGGCATGGAGGCATAAAAACACTATAAGCATTAATACAAGGTGGTAATCACTGCATATGAATGTATGAATGGGCCTGGAACCGCTCTTGGATGAGACGATTATATTCACTGTATTGTTGTGTCTGACAGATCGTGTCCTGCACTCACATCCTCCTCCTTGCTCTACAGCTGTCAGATTGAGTGGCGATAAGATCATCCATACAAAGTAAGAGGGCAAACATCCTCTGGTTGGTGCTCATTGTGAAATAACAATGTCAAACAAATAGGCTAGATAGTAGCCCAAATAGATTATTAAAAGCAAAGTCTGTCATACAACAGCGTTTAGAGTGGTGATTGTTGTCATAGAAACAAAAGCCACGTGCAGCGCTGGGATGGAGCACTCCCCAGCACTTTTCTGTCTGAGAAAAACACGATGTACAGTATATTTTATATGTATTTGTAGTGATGATCTTGCATGGTGATGTCCAGAATTATAGAGATGAGTCATGTTCTGTTGTTGGTGATGTATATTATATTGCTAATGGTGATGTTGATAATATTCAATGTTAATTATGTTGTTTATATCCCCTGTGGTGTTTTGGTGGACACGCCTTTGGGCTATACAATATCGCCCACCACTGGATTTGTAATGAACTGCAATAAACTTGAACTTGAGCTTCAATACTTCTCTCAAGGAGCATTTAACAATGATTTGTTTCTCATACCTGGTTAATGGTCTTGATGGTCATACTCCATCAAGTGTCAAATATAATGACAAATTCCCATCACAAGCACACCAGCTATTTTAATTCTATTAACAAGCTCTAATTGTTTCAGTCCCACTCTTGTGGTTAAACCCTTCCTGGACCTATGCATAATCCCTTGGCAGTGGATTTGGAAATGAGCCCAGGATGTGATATCATCTGTTTTTCTAATTGTGTTGAATGTTGCACCACAACATATACAAACATGAACCGAGTTGTTCTGTCAGGCTACATCACAAGAAAATGTTTAGGTCTACTTGTTGTAGCAATGACAAGATAAGGAACCTTGGTTTCATCTTTGCTTCTGCAGTGCACAGACAAAAAATGCAACTGCCTATTACATCCTGAAATACATGAATGAACGTGTGAATGAACCTATACATTTGAGTTGCAAACTTTTAAGAGCTTGGGGGGGCTTTTGTTATTTTGGGGTACAATGAGTAAGAATGGTGACATAATTCATTATTTGTCATATCTAAACATCATAATAAATCTATAGCTGTTTGGGGCCCTTTTAGTTGGGGCCCCAGGCAGTTGCCTACCTTGTCTAACGGTAAAGTCTGCCCCTGTTTTTTTCCCCCGTGAACCAGAGTGTAGATCACCGGTGTATCTGACCATGAGTGGCCGCAACTTGGGTGTGTGACGCAACTGTGCCTTGGCAGTTATATTGCTCAGGACCCAATGAAGCGCAGTGTCGAGTGTGAAGTTGTTTGTATGAGCTTTTCTCGTGGATGCTGCAACCAGCAATAATACAGGCCAAGCATTTGGCCCACTCTGAACAGGCATGTTTTGAACGGGCACTTCACTAGTATAACTAACGGATAGCATATTTTCCTCTCCTTTGAACCGATTATCAGGTTTAATCGGATAACATCTAAGGTTGGCTTAGGGTTGGTTTAGGGATATTTATAGTACATTATAAAGTTATGGTGTATCTGTACAAACATAAATGTTGGACGTTGATCAGTTGTAAATCCTTTCAGCCATGTATGATGGGCCTTGCAAACATATTCACATAGATGATGTATGTATGTCTAGTTGGAGGTCTACAGTCATAATTATGTACAGTACCAAGTTCATATTAATTACCAACAAGCCAGTACTTACGAATTTGTGTGCAGGTACTCAAAGGTAAGCTGAGCCCTGCTCAGGTTGCTGTAGTTGGAATAGGCCATGGCCACGCACTATTATTTCCTGTTTCCTTCCTGGTCTCCTGTTTGTCTTCTTCCTTTTCCAACCGAGCTTTAGTCCAGAGCTTTCATCCTGAAGAGGAAAGAAAACACATCACATGTTTTGTATAGAGTTACCTACAAGGTGCCTTCATGAATTGACGCCATGGACATGATCTGACAGCAGTTGATGTGGGACGCTTTGTTTACAAGTCACAGGGGACAAAGTTAACACCTCCATGGTTAACACCCACATCTTAATACAAACCTGCCCCCCATGTGAAGTGTACCACGTGGGAGGCCTTATTGGAAACAGTTTTGATGGTAAATAGCGCCTTTGGGTGTGCACAGTATTAGCTAGGAAGACATTCACTTCTATGTATTCATGCAGTAGTCAGTTATTAATCTAGACTAAGTCATGTTTAGTGAAGAGCATATGATATAAAGGTTGTAGACTCCATGCAGCAGCTGTTACTAAGGTTTAATGTTAAGCTAACATAGGTAGCTTTATAGAGTGTTTATGAGCTAACGGTAGCTAGCTCGCTAGCTTCTCACTATGGCAACATGTAACGTAACGTTCTCCGTCTTTGTCGACCGTTTTCACATGACGGGCGACTTTTATAGTGGCGTATCGCTAGTGTAATAATCCGTCCAAGGAATAATACATACTTTGTAACGTTACGTTTCCTTTTCCCTGATTATAAAACAATCCGCCAGGCCGCGATGATCCAACAACAGCTTCGACGGTGGTTACTTGTTCCTCTGCTCTGCTCTGTGGAAATCCCGCCTCTATTTTTCTATGCTCAACCAATCAGAGAGCAGCCTGTAGAGATCTCAACCAATAGGAGAGCAGCCTGTAGAGATTCTCAACGATGATTGGTGGAGAATCCTCTGATGTAGACGGGGTTGGCATACCGGTACAGTACAGTGGTGGCTCTTGAATTGACTTTATAATAAGATAAATTAAGATAAGATAAACCTTTATTAATCCCCGGAGGGAAATTCAGAATGTATAATTCATTTCATTTTCATTTCATTTCAAAATTTATTTCGAACATGTAGAATAAAAAAAAAATTTAAAAATTAAGAAAAAGAATGATAAATAAATAAATTATTAATTATTAATTGAAAATACTGACTTACAGGAGAAAAACGTGTTTATTGTGTGTTTGTCAACTCATCATAATTTACAATACAGACACTTTTGGCAGTGGGTCCTCTCTTTGTTTATTTCTACACAATAAGGTAATTTTGACAATGATAAACCAGGCGTAATGTTAGCTGTAAGAGATTTAAAACACATTTTTAAGTCTCTGTAGGTTTATTATCATACTGCACTAAAAAGAAAGCAATGAAACTAATGCCTTCCAGAAAACTAATAAATTAAACTTGTGGATCTGTGGATCTGGATTCAACAAGCTTTCAATGTCAGATATGTAAATTAAAGTGGTAAAACAGACAAATTAGCCTAGAATGTCCAAAGAACTTTGGTCCAGTAACATTTTGAAAGAAAAAAACATTTGCTGACATTTGCATTTTGCTTAGATTTAGATTTTTGACTGGAAAAACACTTAACACTAAAGATTGAAAAGAAGCTCTCAGTCAGCTGAACACAACAAGTTAATGTCCCTTTTCCACAAGTTATTGAGTCGTTCTAGGAAATGTGGGGGACATGACGTAAACATTAAATATAAACATGCATGCACTGCACATAACAGACTGGATAGTGAATGTATGACCAGTCAACAGTGTAGCCATTACCAGTTGAAGTTATTCCCATTACACCATGGTCCCATTACAAAATATACTCCTCTATCACATATCTGTTTCTCACTTGGATATTGTGAGAAACTTATTGGAATATTTCAGTTTCCTATAACAGGGATGCTCCACTGATTGAGTATTGCACTTTCATAAAGTTGGGAAACTTGTGAGAGACGGAATAAATATGTTCAGAATTAATGCAACAGAAGCTGAAATATCTTCACTTCGCTGGATGCTACATAAATGTCTCCAAACCCAAGCGTAGATAACCCTGATGACATCATCAGGGTTATTTTCTCAGGTTTTAACAAGCTCCGTCCAGAGCTACGGAAGACATTATACAACTGTTTTCACAGGCTGATTCGTACTCCCCATGATGTGCAAACGGCTGTAAAATCGGTGGGATGCCCCTTTAAAAGGTAGTGACACATATTGCTCTTCTCTCTCCACCACCAACTGATTTCTTTAGGATGCAGCGGATGAAAAATGTTCAGGTGCCAATCAAGGGCTCCTGCAAATAAAGTAAAACAGTTAGGTTAAAACACTATCTGCACATTTCACACAACATATGCAGAGACTAAGATATTGAAATGCTGTTATGATATAAAGATGATCAATCACAACTAATCGTTATCATATTCAAAGATATAAGAAATGAGTGTTACATTTTGTAGATCCAGTCCATTCCAATGGTGACGCCGTACGAGTGAATGTGTCAGACTAGCAGCTACACAGAGTATCAAACAAACTCCTAGCAGACACACACTGACTTCCAACATATGTCGCACTGCCACGCTCTGCTCCTCCTGCAGAATGAAAATAGAGAGAATGATTGACAGGATGACAAGATGGCATCTGTATTACAGCTGAGCAAGTTATGTGTGACATGCTGTACCTGTGTTAACATGACTGTGAGTGTAGGGTCATTCTTGGAGTGTAGATCGTAGCAGGTTTGTGATGATGTTTGCAGTTGGTTGCTCGCTTCCACGTGGATGGGGGAAATGTTTTTCTCAGTTGCAGGGCACTCTGGCGGAAGTCTTCATTAAAGTATACAGTATATGCATGAAAACACACAAAACAATACTCATTCATGAGTAAACAGACATTCTGTTTATGTAACTAAGTAATTGGTGATTTAAATTAAGGAAGCTTAGAAACGAACATGTTTAGAGTGTGAACAAACTTACAGACTCATGGGCAGGAGGTCCGCTGGGGCACTTATGGTGAGACAGGTGTAGGTATCATTTCCAGAGAAAACCTCGAGAGTCACATTAATAATCTCATTGCCTAGGGAGTAAAACAATCAATGATGGGTGAGAATTCATGGTTATACACACACACTTTGAAATGATTTTACAACAAAACCAATACACTGCAATACCAACCTCTCAGATGTAACTGACTGGCTCTCAAGGCAGTGTGTAAACCAAGGTCTTTCAGAGAGCCACTGTTTGAGTTGTCAGTCACAGACAGAGGAACCTTGAGATGCAAAGTGGTGAGAGAAGGAGTCTTTGTAGAGTTAACTGAAGTATCTCTATCCATCAGAGGAGAGGGGACTGTGGAGACAAGCTCAGATGAAGATGCATTGGCTTTCACACACAGCTGGAACTGAGACAAGGAGGACAGTAGATGGTTCCAGTCCTAAAAGAAGAATAAAGTGTATGATTTGCACATCAGTATCAGCTCAGGACACACAGCCTGCACAACAGTATGATTTTTTAATAAAAGGATTGTGAACTGAATGAACAACATGAATTGGATAAGATAGTCCTTACCTTTGTTGTGTCAGGGTTAGGCAGAGTGTGGGTGTAGCTGTAAGAGCTGAGGCAGATAAAGGAGATAGCCAGAGTCAACAGACACAGGAAAAACGTAAATCCTGGAGGATTCTGGGATACATAATCTCTGAGGTTGGTCACCGGCTGCCAGAAACCCATCATCAAACTCCACATACACCTGCGTCAAGCTGTAAACAGAAGTCAGTCATTTTAGTTACTAAAGTTTTCACATCTTTTGTCAGATGTTGGTAGTGTTAGTGGGTCTGTTTTAATGAACTTTGGTCAGTTGTTGGAACAGGGTCAATAATACATGTGTTCAACCTAAGGCAAGATGTTCAGGAGAAGGATGTTAATAGAAATAAAGAACAGAATATCAATTTTGAGCGTGGGTGGGATACTTTGAGTCAGGGTGAGGATTGGGTTAAACAAAATTAATAAATAAATATTGTTGATAAAGGTCAACTAAAGGGATGTAAATATGTCCTTTTTTTGTCTGTTTAATAGAAGAGATAATTGTGTAAGCGAATGTGTGTAAGTGGATATGTATATGAATGCACGTGTAGATATAGACATATGTATATACTGTATGTATATATATCTATATATGAGGTTGGTTGAATGTATATGAATATGAACATATCTCTTGACACTGCACTATTACAACGGGTAGTACTTTTTTTTCTTCTTTTGTTTCCTTTTTTTGTTCATGTTGTTGCTGCTGTCTGTATGTACCTCTACAAGTATGTGTATGTATTCCTTTAACCTTAAATAAAAAAAATAAAAAAAGATGTTCAGGACAGTTTCATTAAGGATTGAACAACAGGACTTTATCTTTCAGACATGTCTTTGGGAGTTGGATGTACCTCTTTTTCAGCAGTGACATTCAAAACCAGATTAAACAAACTGTTGATTTTGGCCATATGTTACCATATGCCTTGTGACTTTGTAGATATCCACAAAACAAGTCACCACCGGTGAACTTCTATAATTACTGGCCAACAACAGGACAACAGGAGAGGTACGTGCAACTTGTCTACCATATCAGCCAACCAGCTTCTTTGTGCTCTCTGTCCCAAAAGCTGGGAAACAAAAGTTGTGGAAAGGGCCTTTGCATATTCTGCCCCCTCAGCCTGGAAAATGATCCAAAATGACCTTAAAATCAAGGAGCTGGTATCATTGAACATGTTTAAATCTAAAATGAAGGCTTTAGAAGCAGACTCTATGGCATGCCAATGTTTTTAGCTTCCTTGTTGTACAGCTGACTCCCAGTAAAGTTCCTTTTTGTCCCCCCATTTGTCTTTAGATAGTTCTCTTTTAATGCAAATTTTAGTGCTTTTAGTGTTTGTGAATTGTATTTTTTATCTCTATTTGTGTCTGTGTCTTTGTGTTCTTGCTGCTGACCGTCTTGGCCAGGTCTCCCTTGGAAAAGAGGTTCTTAATCTCAATGGGACTAACCTGGTTAAATAAAAAAAATAAAACAGATTAAACAAACTGTTGATTTTGTCCATATGTTACCATATGTCTTGTTACTTTGTAGATATCCAACAACAAGTCACCACCGGTGAACTACTATAATTATTGGCCTGGAAAACCACCTTTCCACTGATGTTTGCAGAACCAAGGATAACAAACATTTAGCTACAGAAGAACAGGACACGTGTATCTTGTCTACTATATCAGCCGACCAGCTCCATTGATAAAGTAACTGCAACGTTAGGTTACTGAGCAACAGTACTGTCAATGTAATGTTGCTAAGTTACCAGCTAGCTGAAAGATAACTTCATACCTTGAGTTTGAGCAGTCTTCTCTGATCACGTCGCTACTTTCGGTAAATATCCGGCTCTCTTGACGGTAAGTAAACCGGAGCTCGACATTTAAGATGTTTAAAGTTCAGCACAAAGATAACAACCAACAACACGACAGCTCTGTCACTTTACGAGAGAGTGCTCTGCCATGACGACGCCGTGACGCGGGTCACGTGACTGAAGAAAAGTCCATGTAGGGTTGTTGTTTTTTTATTATTGAACAAATTCAGATTTTCAACATGGCTCATAGATCATTGCATTAGACCAGGGGTCAGGGGTCAGCAACCTGCGGCTCCGGAGCCACATGCGGCTCTTTAGCTCCTCTCCAGTGGCTCCCTGTGGATTTATAAAAATGGAAATGAATAACTGTTTTTTGTTTACATTTTAATTTTTATTTATCATTGTTGTAGGTCTATGGTACGACAGAGTGTTAGGGCCACATTGAGGAAAAAAATAAATAGATCTGAGATTATGAGAATAAAGTCATAATATTAGGAGAATAAAGTCACAAGTTTATGAGAAAAAAAATTGTAATATGAGAATAAAGTCAATATTATAAAGTAGTAATTTTACGAGTTATTTTCTTTTTTTCTCGTAAAGTTATGACTTTATTCTCGTAATTAATTACTTTATTCTCGTAATATTACAATTTTTTTTCTCGTAAAGTTATGACTTTATCTCGTAATTAATGACTTTTTTCTCGTAAAGTTAAGACTTTATTCTGGAAATCTTAGATTTTTTCCCCTCAATGTGACCTAATACTCCGTCGCACATTTGCACTTCGGCCCTCACTGCATTAGATTTATATACTATATACTTAGATTATAAACTGTGTTACCTTCATCACAATGCTTAAATGTTTTGCGGCTCCAGAGAGAATTTTTTTTTTTATTTTGACAAAAAATGCTCTTTTGATCGTAAAGGTTACTGACCCCTGCATTAGAGTAAAATGACAAGGTGCATACAGAACAAGAACAGATAAAATATGTAAAATTATACATGAAAATAATAATAAATTAAATTAAGGGCTAGGGCTGTACCTGCAATTCATATTCTTCTATTATGCTAAGAAGTTTCAATGCATTTTTGTTTTTCATGACTTTAAGGGCTTTTATGTAAGAAAGAAACTCAGAATGAAACACATTAAACCTATAGGTTTCACTTTCATATACTTGGATTGGTGCAAATAAAATTTTCCAAGAATGAGAATGTTATTCACCAGAAAGTCATCTTTGTTATTGTCCATGACAAGACCATAAACAATGTCCTATTGAGAGAAGTTTCCCAGATGGGAAACTTTTGGGAAAAGCCAGTCATGTATATCAAGCCATAAAGCTCCAGAATACATTCAATGAAAAAAATAAATGATCAGTAGTTTCAGTATCATCACAAAATACAGTTATTGGTTTCAATTCCAAATCGTTGTCGCAACAAATCACTGGATGGATGGTGATACACTCCATTTAATATTTTTAAATGGATTTCTTTTGCTTTGGGAGTTATGGGGAATTTTAGATATTTAATTTGTAACGTGTGAAGTCTTTTTCTGATAGATTTGTGAAATTGAGTTTCTGTAAGATACTATAGGGTATGAGATGTGATTAAACAGATTTCTAATTGTTTTGTTTGGGATTTTGATTTCACTAGTCACAGCCAGCAACTAAAAGTTGTGGGAGGAGTAGGATTTGTTAAAATTCCAATAATAAAGCATATAATAGAGTTGGGGATGGCTTTAGTTATGGGTTTAAATATGTCAACGTCCATGGTAGGCTGCCACTCACATTGGTACTAGACACCTGTACTGTAGTGTTATTTTATTAGGCCTACATCGATCATTTAAAAGATATTTCTATTTAACCATAACATAATTACGTTTGTGTTTTTTCAACAACATGCTTGGGCTGTGACTTCCTATTCAACACAATTTAGAAAGTGGCACCAGCTTATTCAGCTAAAGTACTGTAAGATTTCTTACATATTTTTTAAGTCCCATATGGTGAGAAAAATAAGAAATTATATTTTTGAAAAGGCAATGATCTGGGCAATTTGAGAAAATATTTTTGATACAATGCATATCAGATTTAACAAAAAACTATTTAACTCATGATAAAGACATTTGCCTTCACAACATAACATTAGCATCTTTATCAATAATCGTACTCAGTGGTAGACTTTACATTTTCACATATTTAGCCAACAAAACATGAAAATCGCAGCAAGGTTGTGTAGTTGTTGTTCATATTGCTTTAATTATGCAAATAGTACATTGCTGTAATAAGGCATGTCACTTTGAATCAAAGTATAATTTCCCTTTTTTTGTCAAAACTTCATACAGCTGGCAGTATTTACATTGATCGTGATACTTGTATATACAGCGTGATAACAATTAAGGAGTCCAGTCGACTTTTATAGGCTTGAATGCCCAAGTATCAGGGTGACCCATGTGCATCAGGTCTTGGTACGGGGAAGTGCTCCACTGGAAGGGTGGCACCTGGTCCCATGTTGGCCCGCTCACTGCCAGCATACCATAGTCACGAAACATCCCGTAGGAGGTCATCTGCACAGGAACACACACAATGCATCAGATCTCTTTAACGTACTACAATCAGTTTCATTTGAGGCAGAAACGTTTTGGGGAGCATGATGGATAAAAATATGGGCAGAGAGATGGAAGATGGCAAGAAACTAAATGAGAAATATCCCAACCTTCATGTCTGTTCCTCCATGTGACCTCTGCCTTAAGGCGCCAAACGGATATGTTCCATTAGCCGGGTTCAGGTCTGAACGGGCTGAGATAGCATTCTCTCCATTCCCAGGTGGATTACAGCCTTCACACTTTGACAATGGGTCTTCCTTAAAGTTATTATACCTGAGGAGAGACACGGCATCTCATAAATAAAACATTATTGTTATTAGCATATAAAAATATAAAATCTAATGTTAAAGTTTGTTTGTACCTCATAAGGCGGACCATTGAGTCCACATCTTTGACAGCTGTCTGGTTTCTCCTGAATATCTGAGCCCGAGGATTCTGGTCCAGAGAGAACCACGGGCCGAACTTCTCAACCAGCTCATTGCAGCCACTGGCATTAAATATTTCCGGGTAGTACCTACATATAAGCACATATGAACAAAAGACAGTTTTACATATGACACAATTAGAACAAATGTAATCTATAATATATGTAAAACTTTCAAACTGGATACTTACGGTATGTTGTAACTTGCCCAGTACCCTTTCTCCAGCAGCTCCTGAGTTTTATCATGGAAAACAACTAGTCCCCTGCAGCATTAAAAGGTTAGAAAAGCTTATTTTAAGTGATAGTTTTAGAAGTCATAAATATGAATACTGAAATACTGTCATGTTTTGATTAAAGATTTGGTGCAAAGACTTACGGGATCTGCTCCAGCACAACAAAGAGCCCCTCTTTAATGTCAGTCTTCCCTGGAGTGAAGCGGTTATAGTCGACAATCATCCACTGGTTGTTATACCTGCAAAGCACACACAGTCCAAATTGAGCATACAACCTTTACCCTTCTAGAGTTCATTAATTTGTATTCATTTATTTACTGCATATCCATGTAATTGATGAAGTAACTGATTCAGCCTTTCACAACAAACACTCAGCCTGGTGACCCCATTACAGCCGTATGACTTCTCATATGACTTCTTATATGACTTCTCATGTGATAAAAGGCCTTGTTCTGCTTCCTTTACTCATATCGATCCACATAGCAGTCTAAGGTCACACAAAATCTTATCTAATCTCGTCACCAATTGGAATTTTGAACACAGGACAAAAAGCAGCCGACAACACAGCCTGGATTTCATGACGACAAAGTGGTGATAATGTTGGTTAAAAAGTCATGAGAGACGGTTTCTTTCTGTTGTGTGAAACTCACGTTCCACTGTTGTACTCGCTGAATATCTCGGCCCACTCTTTGCCTGTAGCAGCCAGTCGATTAGCCACAATGTTCCTCAACCACGCCAAGACGGTTCCTGTGGGCTTAACAAACTTCCAGAGAGCAGGGTTACTGTTGCCAATGGTGGTTTCCAAGGTAACCTGGAGACACAAATTAGATTAAGAACAAAACACTATCTAGCATTAATCAATTTGTAACCAAAAATAAAAAATATTAACAACACATTTAAATAATGCAGTTTATTCTTAAGACTCAGTTCTATTATGCCAAATACAAACAGTTCTCACCAAGCCACTGCTTAAGATATAAAAGTCATCTCCAGAGAAGATTGATCCAGGATAAGAGGAGAACGCCTGGGTTCCTCCCGGAATAAGATCGTCATCTGAAAAAAAATCATACATAATAAAACATCATAAAATTAGACTAATCTGTCTTCACGTCAAAGACAGCAACAACAATGCCAGTTCATTACTGGGGCTTCAAAAAAAAAAATGATGGTTTTGAAAAAGCTTTAAATATGAAGCCAATAGCCATTTAGCTTAGCTTAGCATAAAGACTGAAAACAGGGGGGGAACAGCTAGCCTGGCTCTGTCCAACAGTGACAAGTAATACCTCTGAAGCTCACTAATAAACACATTGTATCTCAATTGTTTAATCCTTACGAAAACCAAAGTGCAGAAACAAAGAGTTGTGGTTTTATGTGTCGGACTATTTCCTGGAATCTTGTTGTCACCGTGAGTTTTCCAGGCACCCAGCTGAGGGCCGTCAAAAGTCAAGATTTTGTTGCACTGGGACAAAGCCAGGCTAGCTGTTTCCCCCTGTTTCCAATCTTTATTCCTTTAATGTAAGTAATGAGGGACTCAGTACAGGAGCAGGAACATACTGTAAGACCCATTTGCATCAGTAAACTACCTGAAGGAGAAACTCTAAAGGCAAACGTGTATTTCTTCATGATGCGCAGCATGGCCTGGTAGGTGTTCCAGGTGTCATGTGACACCAGCAGCTCCTTATTGTTTGGCAGCAGCTTAATGAGAGCAGAACAGGAGCCAGATCCAAGAGGTCGAGTTTGGCTGGATTTTTTCAGAGCCGATTCCAAGTCCTCCAGATCCCCGCCCAATTGGAAAAGTCTGGTTGGACAGATTAGCAGTAGAGAGGGTGAGATAACAGCAAGAAATACAGTTTACGATCTCAGGAACATGTTTAATTAATACATTTAATTAACGAATAAAAAATGGACATAACCACTTACAGGAAGCCAAATGGGTTGAAGGACATTGACCCTATTGGAAATGACAGCTCCTCATTGTAGCCGTCCTCCAGACCTTTCAGCTGCAAAAGTACCAGACGCACCTGACAAGCAGAAACAGATTGTGAAATATCATATTTCTGGCCTTTTAACATTTTTGTATCTATGCAAGGGATTTTATTCATCCAACAAATGTTCATTACGTACCTGGTGCCAGTAGGGTGAACTGGGCTGCTTCTCTATCTGCTCCTGAAGCCACTGCAGATTGGTCGCGATGAAAGCCTTAAGGCGCTGGCAGTAAGCAGATTCAGACGCGAAGGGTCCACAGTAACCCATCAGAGTGTTCATCCAGTGCTTATACATGAGCTACAACAAACATACACACAAGTCTTCAGATTAAATTAAATGTAAAGTAAGTAGATAAAACATTCTGACTGCTTGGTACTGTAAATTGAGCACAAACAAGACTGTATAAGCTAACCTGAGATGTGACTGCAGCCTCCACTGCACCAGCAGCATAAGCCTGGAAACTGTCATTGTACTGACTGCTGGTAGTGACCTCCAAGAAAGACCAGCTGAAAAGAGATTGCATGTGAATAAATCAAAAAGATGAAACAATATAATCTGTGTGCAGGCTCAAAAGAGTGCAGGTTTGGGTGCTTTGTTTTTCACATCATGGGTCTAAAATATACAAGGAATAATTGTTGTACTGTAGGTGAGGAGATGACAGAGGGCATACTTTGGATTTACCAAGAATTACTCAGATAAACAGATGTAATCCTCCCATAATTGTCTCAACTAAAGACTATTGTAGGTCTTTAGATCCCAGCTTGGGAATCACTGCTGTTTGTTATGTATTTTTCACCTTCCTCTTTTTAAGGTCTTTTTTTTCCTATAAATGAGTTGAAGTATTTAATTCACACAGCAGTAAACAAAAATAGGCTTTACCATGTTGTTACTTCATATAGACTATTCATTGAACTGCCAGAAAACAGGCTTTATTATGATATATATCATTATCGAGATATGATATGACCGATATCGGGATTGAAGATTTTGGCCATATGCCCAGCCCTACAGTCCAGTACTCCCTAAAATATCATGGTGCACAGATATGAAATGGTGTTTGATTATTATTTAATTGTCTATCATTTTGTTATTATATTCTGTGTTGTTTTATTTTTAAGCAGTCAAGTCTTTTTTATTTTTTAAATGATTGTCAGCTGACCAGTGTGGCATGTTTTATGTTGTGTTGCTTTCTTTTATCTATATGTACCTTAATTTAACCATTCCCCCCCCCCCCTTTTTATTTTCTATTAACTTATCCTTATTATTATTATTTTTTTTTTTTCATAAATTTTATTTCAATTTTGAATGTTGAAGTTGTTTTCTCGAATGTACTTAATGAGTTTGTCTATAAACTCAACTACTTAAAAATTGGTTTATAAACTATTGTAATTAAGAACTGTAAATTGCATATATGAAAACAATCTCAAAAAAGGGAAAAAATAAAGTATAAAAAAAAATAATTTAACCAATTCATGCATTTATTGGGTTTTCTGGCTATTCTTAATTTGCACAGATGTCCACCATGATAGAAGTGTCTTGACCTCTCCTGTCACGAGTTTCACTTCTGCTATCTGTTTTATGCTACTTGTAGAAGAAATGTTAGATTAGAAGTTAGAGTTGAAGTCAATTGTTCAATATAAATCAATCAACAGAAAACTTATCAGCCGTACAAGAAGAAATGTTTTTAACTACCTGTTTTTTTTTTAACTCTATTCTTTCTTTTTATCATTATTATTATTATTATTTCTTTTCTTAATTTTATTTCAATTTTGATTGTTGAAGTTGTTTTCTCTAGTGTACTTAATGAGTTTGTCTATAAACTCAACTACTTAAAAATTGGTTTATAAACTATTGTAATTAAGAACTGTAAATTGCATATATGAAAACAACCTCGAAAAAAGGAAAAAAAACTAAGTATAAAAAAAAACGTTTTTAACCAATTCATGCATTTATTGGGTTTTCTGGCTATTCTTAATTTGCACAGATGTCCACTATGATATAAATGTCTTGACCTCTCCAGTCACGAGTTCTAGTCTAGACCAGTCTAGTTCTTAGTCACTTCTGCTATCTGTTTTATGCTCCTTGTAGAATAAATGTTACATACAGATTAGATTAGAAGTGATTAGTCGATTGTTCAATATAAATCAATCAACAGAAAACGTATCGGCCGTACAAGAACAAATGTTTTAAATGTTTTTAACTATAACATAACCAGCAGCTGAAGAGCCCCTGTAGTTAAGAGACAATGAACACCTGTAGTTTAACTCACCCTGATGTTTTGATGTCATCAGTGAAGTTCGACCAGGCCACGAAATCTTCTCGGTATCCCTCAACAACAGACAGCTGTCCGGTCTGTTTGTGAACAACAGCGGTTCGTATTTCAGCTCCAACAGACGCACACATGAAACACAAAGTGGATAAAACCGATAAAGCCACTTTAAAACGTCCAACCGCGAACATCTTGTTGTGCCTGGACGCCATGTCTACATGAACAAGTCACGTGATGGTACCGCGGGTCACCTGATTTATACCAGTGAGGGTGCTTTCAAAATAAAAGCCCTTATCCATTTATGGAGTTTTTTTTGTTAGTTGTAGTGATGGGAGTTCCGGCTCTTTTTAGTGAGCCAGATCATTTGGCTCAGCTCACCAAGAAGAGCCGGCTCTTTCGGCTCCCAAACGGCTCTTCATTTTACCACTTCTGCCTTTTATAATTCAACCACATTTAGCGCCGTTTTGACCTATTATTAGTATGTGTGTACATACAGACGTAGGCAAAGTTGTTGGTACCCTTCCGTTAAAGAGAGAAAAACCCACAATGCTCACTGAAATAACTTGAAACTGACAAAAGTAATAATAAATAAAAATTTACTGAAAATGAACTAATGAAAATCAGACATTGTTTTTGAATTGTGGTTCAACAGAATCATTTTAAAAAACAAACTAATGAAACTGACCTGGACAAAAAATGATGGTACCCCTAGAAAAGATGTAAAATAATTTGACCATAGGGACATGTTAAACTAAGGTGTGTCCTGTAAATAGCATCACAGGTATCTTCAAACTTGTAATCAGTCAGTCTGCCTATTTAAAGGGTGAAAAGTAGTCACTGTGCTGTTTGGTATCATGGTGTGTACCACACTGAACATGGACCACAGAAAGCTAAGGAGAGAGTTGTCTCAGGAGATCAGAAAGAACATTATAGACCTTCATGTTAAAGGTAAAGGCTATAAGACCATCTCCAAGCAGCTTGATGTTCCTGTGACTACAGCTGCACATATTATTCAGAAGTTTAAGGTCCATGGGACTGTAGCCTACCTCCCTGGACGTGGCCGCAAGAGGAAAATTTATGACATATTGAAGAGACGGATAATACGAATGGTAACCAAAGAGCCCAGAACAACTTCCAAAGAGATTAGAGGTGAACTCCAAGGTCAAGGTACATCAGTGTCAGATCGCACCATCCGTCACTGTTTGAGCCAAAGTGGACTTAATGGAAGACAACCGAGGAGGACACCAAATCATAAAAAAGCGAGACTGGAATTTTCCAAAATGCATATTGACAAGCCACAAAGCTTCTGGGAGAATGTCCTTTGGACAGATGAGACAAAACTGGAGCTTTTTGGCAAGTCACATCAGCTCTATGTTCACAGACGCAAAAATGAAGCATCCAAAGAAAAGAACACTGTACCTAATGTGAAACATGGAGGAGGCTCGGTTATGTTATGGGGCTGCTTTGTTGCATCTGGCACAGGGTGTCTTGAATCTGTGCAGGGTGCAATGAAATCTCAAGACTATCAAGGCATTCTGGAGCGAAATGTGCTGCCCAGTGTCAGAAAGCTTGGTCTCAGTTGCAGGTCATGGGTCCTCAAACAGGATAATGACCCAAAACACAGCTAAAAACACCCAAGAATGGCTAAGAACAAAACATTGGACTATTCTGAAGTGGCCTTCTATGAGCCCGGATCTAAATCCTATTGAACATCTGTGGAAGGAGCTGAAATATGCAGTCTGGAGAAGGCACCCTTCAAACCTGAGACAGCTGGAGCAGTTTGCTCACGAGGAGTGGGCCAACATACCTGTCGACAGGTGCAGAAGTCTCATTGAGAGTTACAGAAATCACTTGATTGCAGTGATTGCCTCAAAAGGTTGTGCAACAAAATATTAAGTTAAGGGTACCATCATTTTTGTCTAGGCCAGTTTCATTAGTTTGTTTTTTTAAATGATTCTGCTGAACCATAATTCAAAAACAATATCTGATTTTCATTAGTTCATTTTCAGTGAATTTTTATTTATTACTTTTGTCAGTTTCAAGTTATTTCAGTGACCATTGTTGGTTTTTCTTTCTTTAACGGAAGGGTACCAACGATTTTGCCTACGTCTGTATATCACTTAAATTATTCAATTTAATTATACTAAACCTTATAATTTCCAGAATACCATAATTTTACATGCTGCTTCGTTTCCAACTGTCACTCATCTTGTTTGCTATTCGAGCACCGCACTCCTCTCTCTCTCTCTCTCTCTCTCTTTCTCTCCTCCTCTCCCTCCTGCTCTGTACCTGTAGACCGTCAGCGCACCTTGCATCCCCGCCCTTCCCTGCTTGATGTTATGATCCTTGTCTGTCATCACCAAATTGGTTGCACGGACATCATTAACACAACATCCAGTCACAGTCAGTGCATGGAATGCCTGCGGCGTGGAGAAGATCGTCCTATCATTCTGCCTTGAATTAATAAAAAAACGGCTCTCGGACGGGAGCCGGCTCTTATCGTTCACTTAAAAGAGCCGGCTCTTAGAGCCGATTAGTTCGCGACGACAGTTCACTAGTTAGTTGCTCATTATGTCAGTCACTTAATAAAACACACACACACACACAACATGAGACATCAAACTTTTTAAAGCATAAAATTACATTTTATATAAAAAACTGACATCAGTCCAATCATATTTCTTTGAGGCATCATTCTATACAAAACATGTGGGATGTAAGAAATTCAGAAGTTCCACAAGACTTCCACCAGCTGATAAATTCATCATAATTAGCTCCTTCTTCACATATCCTTGTTTTGTTTACAGTCCTATTTATACAGAAAAACACTGGTCAGAGTCGAGGCTCCGACAGCGTTTAGGGAACTCAGTCTGCCCCGCCGCCTCCAGTTTCCATCGTCTCCCGAATTCCCTCCATGACTTCTGTCTTTCGCTGCTTTTTGGTGGCCACTGTCATGAAAGATAAATAACATGGAAGAAAGAAATTAATAAACAGCGCAGTTGTTTTCATTTCTGCATGTTGTTGCAAACGTTTGTGGATTTACCATGAAAGTGTTCGGCTGTTTTCCGTCTCAATGTCTCTACTGTTTCCTCAGCATCAGCCCACTCCAGCACAAGGCGTCTCCCGTACAGATGGGTGCTGTGGCACAGTGCAGTAAATGCTTTCTATAGAGAAAACAGGGGCATAGTATTTATGATCACCTTTAATGTACTAGAGGACAGTAGATTTCCTAAATGCATGTCTGAAAGCTGACATAACACACCAACCTTAGCATCCTGTTTGGTGATGAAGTCAATAAAGCCAAAGCCTCTATGATTCCCTGAACCAGCTGCTTTCTTTGGAAGACGGACGGTCTTCAGCTCTCCAAATGTACTGAAAGGACAGAGGGAGGAAATAATAGTATTATTAAATGATCTCGCTCCAAACATTCTCCACACATAGTGAGAATAAAAAAGAGTTGTGTGTGTGACGGCTACCAGAAGAGTTCCCGAATTTCCCTGACAGAGGCTTGGAAGGGGACGTTCCGCACGAGGATCTTGGATCCAGTCTGTTTCTTCTCGTCTTGCCTCTTCTTACGTTTCACCTCAGTAGTCCTGCACACAGGGGAAAAGAGTGAGTAAGTAGTGACAACAGAAGTGAGGTTTACATGCCAAGAATAAATAATAATAATAATAAATAAATTCAATAAAAACAGTTCTTAGTTAGCAAGTGCCCTGGTTTATTACTTAACACTTGTATTAACTAACCACCATTTTTTATTATTCATCACAATGAAAGTTCAGTAAAACCCTTCTTGTGCACATCTTACCTTGTGGCTCTCTCAGAAATCTTCAGCTCTAGTTGGTGATCATCCAGCGTACAGTGCTGGTGGAGGGTTGAGACAGAGAACACACTTTAGCCAAGAACCAGGTTGAAGATAAAGGCTGTGAGAGGAAATGGGAATCGTACCTGTAGTTGCCTCAGGGCTTTCTGTGCTGCCTCTGCTGTCTGATACTGAACAAAACCGTAGCCCATGGACAACATCTTGCCTGGAAATCAAATCAACATTGTAAGGTGGATGTTAGAGATAAAAAAAAAAAAAATTGACAGACTGCCCTTGAAAAGCCTGAGGAAAAAACAGCTATATATATATAATACAGATATTCTCTTCTAATAGAGTTCAAATAAATCACATGTAACTTTGGAAAATCTATAATTACATTTTTTTTCTAAACAAAAGTATACACTGTTATGTTATGTTACATTTACGTATGTGAAAGATCCTACTCTTTTAATGTCTAGTACCAGTTTTATCTTTCTTCTTGGAGATGGTGCAGGTCGTGATCTTGCCACATTTGGAGAATGTCTGTAACACATGAAGAAAACAATATTAAACATGCTACGATTAAACCCTTACTCAGTATTACGAAACATAACTGAGGGTTGAATTTATGAATTAACCCACTTCCTGTAGGTTCTCCTCAATCGTGCTGAAATTAAGATTTTTAATGAAAAGTGTGGAACCAGGAGCAGATTCCTCCTCCTCTTCTTCTTCTTCTTCTCCCTCCTCTTCATCCTTCTTCTCCTCTTTCATTGCCTCCTCTTTTTGTTCTACTTGTTGGACAGATCAAAAGATATTTTGGTTATTCCAATTAGTACTTACTAATTTGAACTAAAATTGTATAGTATTGTATGTTTATGAGTGACTTTAAGTGATTTTACCTGGTGCTGGTTTGGCTGCCACAAACACTCCCACAGGTGCCCACTCCAGATAGAGTGGGACGTGCTGGAACTACAGTTTTCAGAGATACAGTTAGTACAGTATACGCTTTTAAAGCGCCTCAAACATATGCTGCATACATAAAGTAAAACACACCTTGCTGTAGGCCAGCCGAGTGAAGGCTCGTTTCGCCTCAGTTGGCTCGAGGAACTCGATGATGGCGGTGAGGCCTGAGGGCGGCAGCAGCACTCGGCCCAAAGAGCCATGAGGTGAGAAAAGCTCCTCCAACTCTGACGCTGTCACACCAGCTGGGAGGTTTTTCACCAAGATCACAGTAGTACTCCTCGCTGCCGCCGCCTGTGCACCAGGGGAAACAACACACGCAGGAAACAATCTTGACCAAAGTGGATTGTGGGCACGGTAAACCGTTTATAGACAATTTAGCAACAAGTAAAAGGGAATTTGTATTGAGCATACCTGACTAAAGGAATCCAGACTGACACCGTTGTCTAGAAGAAACTGCCGAGTCTCTTGAACAATCTGTGTCTCACCCAGAGCCATCCTCACTGCAAGACTTCCCTTTGACTCCTGCAGAGGAGGGCAAGGACCAGAGAAGCATAGAGAAACTTTACATGTGCACTGCCTAGTGTGCTTAATGATTCACATGTTGATGGAGCTGCAACAGATGAAAAAGGATGCGTTCACACAGACAACAGCCCTCTCATTGATTTGAATGGGAAAGCGCAGAGGGCCACGGCAAAAAAAACACACAGAGTCGTCCGGTAAAAAAGTTGAACGTGGCTCAACTTTTGCCGGAAATCAAAGAGACATCATCGAGCAAAGTTCTGCTTTGGCCAAACGAATACATGCAAGCACGCATTCCTGGTAGATTTTAATGTGAATGGCATATTACTATTTTTTATCTATAAAGAAAAAACATGTCTGCTATGATTACTTTCCAAAACAGTTAAATCTTTCCTCTTAATTTTATAAATCTCTATGCACAGTTTTGGCATCCGATAAGCCTTCACACTCATGGATCCGTTACTCAAACTGGACTTGGAGCGTACTTCATCCTCTCACTGGTGCCTCAAGCATTTCCATTCCCCATGCATTGTTTTAATGCAGGAATGTTTTCGGTCTGAATGCTGGAGTTGAGGAACATGTTATGGGGAGCATTCGTGTAGAAGAAGAGCATACAGCGTTACTCACATGGTCCAGGACTTTGCTTTTTGTGGTGTTGTATTTTTCAGCAATGGCATCTGCCACTGCACTTGTGCCCAGAAACAGGGTGTTCCAGTTGTGGGAGCTAGAAGGAAACATTAAATAAATAAGTGGGATGAGGGACGGCTCAAAAATATATGATTCATCCTTATGAGTTAATTCAGAGTAACCACAAACACAGACGCAGAGGGTTAATGTCATTATATATACTGTATATACCTGGAACTCGAAGCTTTATTTTTAGCATCTTTTTGCCGTTTGTAAGCGGAAGAGCCAGGACCAGCAGCATCTGAAGAGTCAGGCTTTTCCTTCTTCAGTGTGGAGGGAAGGAGGTGAAGCATCCTGCCCTGAAAGCACGAGAGAATTCATGTTTCTATTTGAAAATGAAGTTGTACTACTAAATCCAGAAGCCATTGCACGTCCTGTGGTGTAGAGCGGTATCTCAAACATCAGTTGGAGAGCAAATACCTGAAATATATGTCCGTCCAGCTGAGCCAGGGCTGTCACAGCATTCTCTGGTATCATGTACGTTATGAAAGCGAATCCTTTAGGTTTCTTGGTTAGATTGTCGATAGGGAAGAGCATCTCAGATAAAGGACCTGTACAGATTGTAAAGTTATTATCACTTAAGATAAAAGAGTGAAAGCCTGTGGGAACTTGTATGTATATGATTTTTTTTTAATTCACCATGTTTAGCAAATAGCTCTTTGATCTCTTCCTCTGTGCAGGTGTAAGGAAGGTTCCTGATGAAGAGTCGACCTGACTCTGCAACATCTTCCTCCTCCTCATCCTCCTTCAGCTTCCTGGTGAAGTTTCTGTCAATTTCTTTGTCCTTTCTGTCTCTCTTGCCCTTACCCCCTAAGGGATCCACACGGAAGACCTCAATGTAACGCCCACCTGAAAACACAGGCAGAAGGTGTGTCACTTTCATCACATACACCGGGGGGAGGTGATAATTTAATATACACTCAAAAATGATGATGAGAATAGAATGTAACATTTCTCACCGATGTAGTCTTTATTCCTCTTCAAGGCCTTTTCCACCTGTTCATCAGAGTGCAAGTCCACATATACATAACCTGAAACACACACATATACTGTACAGTCAACATAGACAAATGCAGTACATATAGGCAACCAGATATGTGGTATACAGGATAAAATACCTATGAAAATATTGTTTGCTTTGACAAGATGCTTTCAGTGACGTACCTGTTCTATTTCCGCTTTCGTTCTTCCCAATCCTGATTGCTGCAGGCTTCAGCGGCGTCATGAATTCTCGAATTTGTTGCTATTGACGTCACACATAAAAAATGTCATAAATGCAGACACTGAAATACTGTATATAATGTGGAATATCTTCACCGGGAAGCTCTTGTTCGCTCACCTCTTTCACATTGAACGGGGCTCCTCTCAGCTTCACGGTGAACTCTGTCGTCGGCTCCATCTGCAACAAACAGATGTGAGTGTAAACCAGAAAACAAATACTGTACTGTATTGAACAGTAATAGTAGATTTGAACAGTTACCTCTTGCTTGGCCGTTTTCTTCGCTTTGCTCTGCTTCTTATCCTCAGAAGAAACTGAGGTTTTGGTCTTTGACAAGTTTTCACCGCTCTCATAGGCGCTGTCTGTGTGCTGCACACGACCACTATCCTCATCTTCTTCACCATCATGCTTCTCTTCACTCTCCTCCATTGTGTCGTCTGTCTGTGCCACCTTTGAGCGCAGGTACTCCATATCTGATAAGGCAGACTTCAGTGCTTCTTTAGTGCCACCTGAAAGCAAAAACAATACGTAGACCAGTCAATCATGCACGTCCTTTTCTCTTTCTTTCCTTTTCCATTCATACTTGATATTTCTATGCTTGTGATGTGAAGCATTTATAACATAGTAATACATGTATTCATTGCAACCTCATTCCTACACACTATGTATGTATTTATTTCACTGTGTATATTGAGGATCTTTGTCACAGAAATGTGAATAAAGTTTTATTTTATGTAAAACTCTGACCTGGAGGCCAGATCCTGATATAGTGTACCTGGTTTATGGTAGATGTAAACATTAACACTCAGACTTCAGAGGATCCAGCCTCTATTGGAACAAAGCTTGCATCTACCTACACTAAAAAGGGACCAGCATTACCAACCTTCATCTTCGTCATCTTCTTCTTCCCTATCCTCATCCTCTGACTGGTCTGAATCAAAGTTGAGGTAATCATCCGAAGCAGGCTTCTTCTTGCCCTGAGCCTTCGCCAGTCCAACATCAGGAGCAGTTTGCTGCACAGTGTCGTTGGCCCAGGTTGGTGCTTGGCTTCGATTCTGATGTACTGAGAGAAACTCCTTGAATCCCTGGTCCTCCTCCAGCTGAGACACACGACAAGTGGACAGGCAATGATTAACACTAACATAGACCAAAATATAAAATGTGCACATTTTGTTTGGTACCAAAGAAGTACTGGTGTTTGATGAGCAGCACAAGGTTGGTTCCATCTCATCCACATTCAGATCTTATATAACATTTAACAGCAAACAAACAAAACTTTGCTAACTGACACATTTACTCACATCTCCAAGTGCGCTGTCGGTTTCCTTTTTCTGGTTCTTTTTCTGAAAGCAGAAACAAATCATCATTTTTATAGAAGTAACAGTGTTGCAGAATTTAACTACATTATTCTCCACAAAGATAATTGCATAGGATAACTTTAGTAGTTTAAGTTGGACATTGTGAATGTGAATGTGTTATTGTTTCTTTCTGGAGGAAACTAAAACAAATTCTCAGGTCTGTTCTTGCTCAACCATCAGTCTCTAGATCTTCAATCTCCTAAATTCCTCACAAGTAGAGGTCAATTTTCAGTAAGATTTAGGGGAACCAAATTATGGAGTAGCTTTCCACATCTATCAATAAACTGTTTATCTGTCAAATGTTTCAAACGTCGCTTAAAGGGTCATGTAATTGCTGTTTTGTAATTGCTTTTCCCGTGTTGTCCATGTATCTGTTTTTATGTTTTTTATTTTTTCCCACTCACAATGTTGTTTGGTTACGATTGCCCAGAAGTCTTTATAGATATTTAAATCAATATCCTCCTCACAAACACTAACCATACACTTCCACGCAACACACACTTGTCTTTTTTTAGATATTTACTGTATTGTTATTGTTGTTATTATATATATATCTTGTCCTAATTGTTTGTTATCACTATTATGTAGTCATATTATTTCTTTATATTAATCTTGTCTCTGGGTGGAGGCTTCAGATAAGCCCAGTGTTTTTTTTGCCTCTTTCTGCACTGTATATTATTCATTTATTTTTTTTGTTATATTGTGTAGTCTTAAATTGTGCAAAATAAATAAACAAATAAACAAAAATAAAACATTAAAACACATCATAAGCATACAAAGCTTCATATCTGCATCAAATAACCAAAGATAAAATGTTAGATTAAAAAGGCTATGCAACCCACAAAGAGTGCAGTCAGACAACCAAATACACAAATTCCCATGTCAATGTCAATGATGATGAAGTCAAGGTAAGTATTTTGTGCAAAATAAATAAATAAATAAATAAAATAATACCTTTTTGCTGTCAGTGTCAGCAGTAGTGGAGGATTTGTCCTGGACTGAGCTCTGGGTGTGTTTGCTCCAGGCTTTTGCTTTAGTGGGGTCTCCAAAAGCCTTACACATCTCCACCTGGAACACATGACAACCACATATAGGGTTAACATAATATAGAACAACTACCATGTCAATATGCAGCCATGTGCAGCCCTGCAGCCATACCGTCACTCTGGATGTGTCCACGAAGCTCTTGTTGAAGTGCTTCAGAGCTTTGTCCGCATCTTCCTCCGCTTTAAAACCCACAAAGCCAAACTTGCGGAACTTTCCGTCCTTGGTAAACTTCAGAGAGCAGTCTGTCACTGTGCCAAAGTCAGCAAACATGGACCTGAATCTCTCATCCTTCATCTGCAACACAAGACACACAGTTAGTTAGGTTACATCTTCATCTTCAGGAGGACTGAAACAACAAACAAACTGTCTGCTGACATCCGGGCGGGTTACTCACCCCGTTAGGGAGGTTTTTAACGATGAGTCTCGACATAGTTTACAGTGTTGTAAATCCACTAATACAGAATAAACTTGGTTTTTAAATAGATGTCAACAAACAAGCGTGGACACTTCTCTAGGACGCCATGTTGAATGGGAGGAGCCTTCTTCTTCTTCTTCCTCTTCTCCTACTACCATTAATCTGTAGGAGCATTGCTGCCCTCTGCTGGACTGGAGTGTGGAGGGAAAAAGCATTAGGAAAGTAAATTCCCTCTGCTACCTGGTTTCTTTTAAAGGTCCCATATTTTGCTCATTTTCAGGTTCATACTTGTATTTTGTGTTTCTACTAGAACATGTTTACATGCTGCAATGTTCAAAAAACCCTTTATATACCTCATACTGTCAGCCTGAATATACCTGTATTTACCCTCTGTCTGAAACGCTCCGTTTCAGTGCAAGTTCAAACAAAAGCTGCAACAAGTCATAGCTGACTGCTGTACTTGCTGACCAGCCCTCACTTCTCGCTCTCTCTTCCATTTTTACAAAGAGCATCCAGTAATCTGCCTTTTTTGTACATAGTGTTTATTAATTTGCCTATGCTGTTTTTAGCCATTTTCTCATGTCTTGTCATGGCATGCTGTATGTTTGTCATACTGTACTGTATCTGTGCTGTTTGTGTCGCTTGTGTGGACTGTGTCTTTATACTCTAGCTACTGCCTCTTGGCCAGGTCATCATTGTAAATGAGAATTGGTTCTCAATTGATTTTATCTGGTTAAATAAAGGTCAAATAAATAAAAATAAAAGACTAACAATAAGACAGATATACCGGTCAGTTGTTTTAGTTTAATTCAGCACTTCACGTTATCAGTTCATTTTGCTCA
This sequence comes from Sebastes fasciatus, assembly GCF_043250625.1. Classification (NCBI taxonomy): domain Eukaryota; kingdom Metazoa; phylum Chordata; class Actinopteri; order Perciformes; family Sebastidae; genus Sebastes; species Sebastes fasciatus. Next base: position 17,321,130 of record NC_133800.1, on the reverse strand, counting down.
TCATAAAACATACATTTCCTTCTAACTGGCAAAGAAAGGAATTTCAGTGAAAGAAAGAAATCTATTCTGAATCCACGTTCCTCATGGCTACCATGCTTTATTTGAATCATATTAGGCCTACAAGAGTTGGGAATTTGAGCCAAATACTAAAGACAGGTACTCAGATTACTGTAATTGAGTTGCCCCCTTTGATGGACTTGCATTTATATAGCGCCTTTCTAGTCTTCCGACCACTCAAAGCGCTTTACACTACATGTCAGCATTCACACACACCTTTGCATGCATGTGCTTTCTGAGGCAATTTCACATTTACTTCAACAGATGTTTGATGAAACATATACTATTTTTGGAACAGGAAAACATTGAGAGAGTAGCCGACATTTGTGCTGTTGTGGTAAAATTAGGATGTTACAGTTAAGTTTGAGTCAAATCTCTAACTTTTACTTAGAGGGGTTGGTTGCTGTAACAAACCCACTACAAAGGGCAAAAGAGAACAACACAGGGATAGTGTAAAAGCTTATTTTATTATCTATTATAAAACACTTAACAACACGAAAATCAAGGGGTAATCATTTGTCTCATGGCAATACTAAAAATCCTCGATTACTAAGAGAGGAAGGAAAAGCAGTCCATATCCTGCCATAGAGGGGAGTGGAAGAACAGTCCAAGGCTCCGAGGGTCAGCTGCGCCACAGGGTGGTTGCTTCCTCAGTCCATTAACTTTCAAACATCACTTGATGGCAGTCTTCTGAGCCATAACATGGATTAGGCTGGCAACACACTTCAGCCTCAAGGAAACCCAACTCGGCCTTCAGACTACGGCGCTTGGAGTTGACCCTGCACGCAGAAAACACAAGGAGAATGAGAGAGCAGTAGCAGCTACATGTAACTTAAGTAGACTACAGAGTGGAGGCACAATCAGGCACACCATCCTTCAATCAGCACCTGAATCACAGCAATTAAGTCCAATATCTGATATGAAAGTGATGTTACAGGTCTACCCTGTTACACCGCCACATGTAGTCATACTGCAGTAGTTACTGTTAGGATGTCACATGAGCTCTTTTGCAGTAACCAAATAACTACTCTCCAAAAAACTACTTAAGTTCTTTAACTTGAGCATTTTTCCATACATAAAATATTTTTGCTGTTTGAGAAATATTCAGGGCAAGTATAAATACTTCTAATAATCTCTTCCGCCCCTGTAAGCACATGAATGACACACACTTCAATGAACCCTTTGTTCTCCAGGTCACATGCCACACTGGACGTTGAGACGACTGAAATATCAGGCAGCTTAAATGGCATGAAAAATTCACTTTGAGGTTGTTCACACTGATCAGGAAACGCTGAAAAATGTCAATAAAACGTCTTTCACAAAAGTTATACAAAGCAACATTTATCATACCAAAATATTACATATTAAAGGGACTGTTTATAAATATCTTACACGTATAAATCGATCCGGGTCGGTGTCCCATGCGCACTTGCTACGCTGTTCAGACAAGACTCCAACACAAACTACACGGAAGCAACAAAACCGCAAAGTTATATCTAGTGAAGCCCGTCTTGCAAAACAGTGTTGGCCGCGGTTAGTCTCTGCTGTACTCTGCTCCTCTGCCTGCCTGCTTGCCTTCACTCACACAGCGCACTCGTTCTTTCTCGCTCAGCTCACTTCACCTCTACACATGCATGTGCGCACACTACACACTGCAGAAGAGTTAGTTTAGCTCTGAGAATATCTAGTGAATGTACAGTGGACGTTTGTGCAGAAATAACTGCTGCAGCTCCTCCAGACCAACAGAGGTTTCCCGTGTCTTGTGAAGTGACGGGGCTCCGCAGCGAGAAACGTTATCGTCTCCGACCGGGTGCCGGTGTCGCCCCTTTACCCTCCGGCCGCGGTTGGGAGGCTGAGGCAGGAAAAGCCAACACTAGGATCTGCATTGATTCATGGAGAGACCTTCGTCTGGTCAGCTAACATTACTGCCAAGCAGGTGAAATATAGAGTGATATTGTGGTTTTAGCTGACGTGTGTCGCCTCACTGTTTTGACGGATGCTCACTCACATTCAGGTAGCGCGTGCACACGGGCGAGCCGAGCAACAGAACGCTGATTTTCATTGACTTAACGGCCACAGGTGTCGCTGTTACAACCAATTTCTGATTCTTACAAACAGTCCCTTTAAGATAATTTCAATTGATATCAGTAAGTGAACTAAAGAGATGTAAGAATGACTACCCAATACATATCTGAAGTTCAAGCAAGGTACCATAATTTACAGTGTCATCAACATTTTCTATAGTTGTGTGTGTGTGTGGACTATAAACCCTCATGGCAGTTACTCATCTTTGTGACATTAATATTGTGAGACATAAATAAGGTTTGAATTTCTCGACCCCTGAGTCATGGGTAGTATTTCATGTAGGAGTTAATAACAGCGTCGTCCCTGCTCTGTCAGCACTCTGGGCCTTTGTGTTGTTGGAGGACTTGAACTCATTCTGGATTTCGATGAAGGTTTTGTTCTTGGTTTCAGGAACGACGAGGCAAATGTATATCGCCATTAAGGAGCAGACGACCAAGAACACCAGGAAACAGTACTGCTGCAGCCCGATCTGTGCAAAAAAACCCAGAATATATCACAAGTGAGTCCAACTCTCTCAAACAGCCAAGCTTTTAAGTCTTGTTTCCTAAACTGAAATGTACCACATAATGACAAAACTAGGGCTGTCAATTGATTAAAATGTTTAATAGCGATTAATTGCATGATTGTCCATACTTATTTGCGAATAATTGCAAATTTATCACACATTTTTTATCTGTTCAAAATGTATCTTAAAGGGAGATGTGTCAAGTATTTAATACTCTTATCAACATGGGAGTGGGCAAATATGCTGCTTTCATGTATATATTTATTACCAGAAATCAATTAACAACACAAAACAATGACAAATATTGTCCAGAAACCCTCACAGGTACTGCATTTAAGCATAAAAGTGACCAAAACAGCATGTGATTATCATAAAGTGGACATGTCTGTAAAGGGGAGACTCGTGGGCACCCATAGAACCAATTTTCATTCACATATCTTGAAGTCAGAGGTCAAGGGACCCCTTTGAAAATGGCCATGACAGTTTTTCCTCGCCAAAATTTAGCACAAGTCTGGAGCGTTATTTAACCTCCTTCGCGACAAGCTAGTATGCCATGGTTGGTACCAATGGATTCCTTAGGTTTTCTAGTTTCACATGATGCCAGTAAGTCTAGCTTTAAAAATGACCTAGACTCGTAATCTAAAAATCACAAGTTGCGTTAAATAAGAAAAGAAAATAGTGGAGTGAAAACTAATTTGCATTACCACGTGATTATCACATTACAGCCCTAGATAAAACATTTGAAAATGAAGAAATACTTTTAGGATACCTACCACAATAAAAGGGAAGACAAGGCCAATGAAGAAGAAGCACAACCAGTTCAGTGACCCTGCGATCATGTACGCTGCAGGACGTGAGGTTTGTGTGAACAGTTCAGTGGTCAAGATGTTAGTCACACCACCTTCACAGAAGAAGAAACAACACTGTTAGTTACAACCGTCGAGCAACAGCAGCTGTTAAGGAAAGACTTCAATGGAGGAAAAAGTTAGTTACCTGGTCCTAAGCCAAAACTCAGGATAAAAGCAAATACACAGGCCATGCTCAAGTATGGCATTACTGGACTGGCATCCTGAGAGAATCACACAATGTTAGCACAAAGTAAAAGTCTTATCTATGGTCAAATGTAGGAAATTGCATAAAACAATGTTTAAATATCTTCTTGTTTTTTTTTCCAATATCTGATCTTGAGGTTCATTACCTGAAAAGAGAGCGTCAGCGTGAATAAAATGCAGCAGATACTCATCAGTGTGTATCCCCCCGTGATGAGCACTTTCCTCCCCAGACGCTCAACGAGCAGACCCTGTGAGACACACAGCATGTCACAAGACCAAAAAGACTCCCCCATTGTATGTATTATGCTATTATGTTGCTATTATGTAGCAACAATTACACTGTATTTTGCTTTGACCTTCTATGGGATATTGGTCCTCATGCGGGAAATGGTATACAAACACATTTTCATTGCCCTTATTTTGTTAGTACCCATTGATTTCTGGAATTCACCAGTGTTTTTACTCTTCTCTTAGGTGAGAGAACATTGCACGAGTGGTCGAGAGCTCTCTTACCAAGATAAGAAAAAAACATCTTGTTTTCACAATCCACAAATTGTTTGTCCAACGCAAGGAAACATACATTTTAGATTAGAAGAACATAAAAAAAACATAGGAATATCATAAGATTGAATTTAGATTACTAATTATAATGACTGGATCATTTAATTTGCGGGCTAAATAAATACTATTAGTCCATTGATCCCAATTAAGATTGCGTGGTTTACATACTGCTCTTAGGTGGTACAGGAAAATCACATGTTTAAGTTTATTTAACAGTACCAGGAACCATAGTAATATAGGCCTATGTCTGTTTCAATGCATATGTCTCCCACTCCCTCCGGATGCCTTGAAATTATGGCCCTCCCCTTGTTCAGATGCGTTCCGTGGTCCATCTATCTATCTATCTATCTATTGGAGTGGAAGTAAGTGGGACTCATCATTCAGCACACCTGGTAAGAGCAGATTTGGATAGTTAAGAACGTTTGGTGCATCTGGAGTTGACTTCTCTTATTTTTTCTCTTAACAGAAAATTAAGAGAAATTTAAGAGAACGTTGTTGCATGAGGCCCAATGTCTGTTTTATACGTATATGTATTATGTCATATGTTCTTGTGCTGTTCTTATTATATAAAACAAATTTCCACTTTGGTGTTCTGTTTTACTCTATTTCAGGTGTGCTCTAACTTTTCAAACTTTTGTCCAACGCTTGAGGTTTTTACAGGTTTTCTCAATCGCTTTGGCTCATTTTTCCGAAACAGTCTTAACCTAAACTGTAAGTGCAGTTGTCACGACTGTTTGATGGGACATCACAACTCTATTGCATGTCTGCAAAAGGTAGTCACCCAAAACACTTAATTCATGCTTCAAAACCTAGTTATTGTGTCAGTAAGTTGTTTTATCATCATGTGAGCCGTACTGGTCAAAATGTTTAGATGTTTTCTCACAATCAACCCTGGAAATGTTTCTTATATACAAATCTCTGTTTTGTTGACTCTGACTGCTTACTGTACTATACAAGAATGTCAGTTTTGTCTAGCTGAATGTTGTTTTGTCTCACACAGAGCTTTTCAGATCCCCATTTCAACAGTAGGTTAAAGTTTACTGGGAAAAGTCAATACTGTACAATACTGTAGTACACAGAAACAGGATATGTATTATGTGTGTTTATACAGTAAATGTATTTGTGTAGCAATGTGTGACATGTATTATAAATAGAAAATTCACCTTTGAGCTTTCATGTAAAGTCATATACAGTGAACAGAATATTTGCCACAAAATGGCATCCATGCCAAAAGAAAATTAAAAAACCCTGCAGCAAACTGTGCATCCTCACACTACATAACACCATGTCATAGATATTTATGGAATATACAGGTATTTCTGACAGATTTTGATAATTGCATAGATCATTTTGCATGTGACGGCTCAAACGATGAAAGAATGTTGAGAAGTTGTGAAGAGGACGACAATCTCACTGAGAATCAACTCATCATTTTTAATCAGCGAGACGTGCAAGTTGTTATTGTGCAAATTGTAGACAATTGTACTGACTTTTTTGCACACCTGTGTCAAAACTAGCGCAATTTGCTAGAATGAATGAGAAATTCTAATCTGTTGTGAACAAGAAACTAATTATTCAGAGATTTGAATTCAGTGTTTTGAAAAAAAAAAATTCTCATTCGAGAATTGAGCCAACGCGAATGAGAAATACTGTATTAGAAAGGTCTTGACTGTTTCGCCCCCTGTTGCTGTGCATCTATCCTTATTTATTTAAATGTTTTTGTAGCATGGAGGAGCATCAGAATTGTAAGAAAGTAATGCACACGAAAATAAAATGTAAAACTCATACTTACACATGTTAAAGCCGTGATGCATTCACAGGCACCAGTGCCAACGGTCACATATGGTATCTTATCAGCAGGAATACCAGATTGTGTGAACAAGTAATCTGCGTAGAAGTAAATCTACAGGAAGTACAGACAAAAAAACACATTATATATTAAAAAGAATCAGCTTTTAGTAATCTCTAGTAGTGTTATTAAGTCTCAAAAGTTGCGGGCACTGAAGAGTGGATTCAACCTTGTGAGAGACAACATGACAGAGGATACTGAAACAAAATATCATCATGTACGTACAGCATTGATGCCGTTCAGCTGTTGGGCAGCGTTGAGCAGCAAGATGGTGAGAAGCTGCCAGCGGACACTACGGTCAGTGAAGAGCTCCCAGGGTTTCTTGGCCTGGAAATCCACCAAATTATTCTTCTCCTTCACGATATCCTCCAGTTCACGGTCACAGCCAGCTGTACCATGCAGTTGCTTCAGGGCTGCAGGCAAGAAAACACATGACAAGCGTGGTGATTTCTCCACATACACCGTTCTTCTCATCTGATCAAAAGGTTTCCTGCATTAAAACCATTTCACATCATCGTGGCAAGAATGCTATCACATCCTTGAACTCACTGCCATGAGGACAAACGTCTCTGCCTCTGGTGATTCCTGACAAAGGGAGTCCTCAACTACTGGATCCACGCTGTCATGTGATGTTCACTACAACAATGTTTGCATCAAACCACGCAGTTTGAAAAGGAGGTAACTGTGCAGCAGTTGCAGTGGAAGTTTACCTTTCTTACATCCCTCAGTATCTCCTTTGTCAATGAGCAGGTAGCGCGGGCTCTCTGGGAACCAGGGCAGGATCAGCAGCTGCAGGATGGCTGGGATAGCTGTGGTGGACAGCAGGAGGGGCCAGTACTCCTCTCCTCCCAGGAGCTCTCTGTGAAATCACACAGACATGTTTATACAAAATCACCATGTAGCGATTCAATCTTGCGAACACAAATTCTGTGTAATATTTTGTGTAAAAATCAAATATAACCCAGCATTTACATACTTGAGGCCAATCACTTGTCCAGTCAAAATCCCACCAGTGATGAAAATAGAAGTTCCCATTCCCATGGCACCACGAAATGCAGTTGGAGCTATTTCCCCCAAATACAGAGGTTGAACACAAAGTGCAATGCCTGTGAAAATAAAACAGGATTAAAGCCACATTTCAGGGGTTTGACATGCAACGTTCAAATCAAATATTTATCAAGATTACGTCACATATTACACAAAGATGTAGGAATACACTCTTTAAATGTATTTCTGAATTATTTACCTGCATTCATTCCAATGAGAAAACGTCCAATGATGAGTAATTCAAATAATCCTGTAGGGTAACTCAGACCCATCAGCAGAGCCGCCGCTAATGCAAATATGTTGTTGGCCAACAGCGTCCCTTTCCTGGAAAACCAACATTACATCACAGCTTTCTAACTGAAAAACAATAAGGAAAATTAGGATCATTTTGGCGAAATATGCATTGTCCACACCTCCCCAGCTTCACAGACAACGTCCCACCGACTGTCACTCCTAGAAGTCCTCCTAAGGTGAATATGGACACAATAGTGGACCACAGCAGGGTGAGAGCTTCTGCTGATATGTCAGTTTGGTAACGCTCATTCCAGGTTTGGTTGATGAAATTCTGCACATACTGGAGATAAAATAAAAAAACACAACATGCACATTCAGCAGGTAAAATAAAAATAATCTAAAATATTTTTAAAATTCACACCATGGTCTGGGTTAATACTCGATTCTGATTGGCTGCAGGGTGTTCATTAATTCCTGATAACACACACCTACTAAGTAGCCTAGTTCCAGTGAAACTGTCTGTTCTAAATGAATGCACTGGCTACAAAAAAAATCTGAATATCTTATTTACAACACTGAGGGGTGAATTCAAAAAACTTTTTTAAACTTGTGCAAATAACACAAAAGGAAATGCATGAAATGAAAATGAATGGTGTCATTATTTATTCTTTGGCAAGTGACCATGGTATAAGCGGGATAATGCCCTTGGAGGAGTCCATTATCGGGGGTAATGGACTTCCCATCGTCCATTAATTCCTGATATCGGACAAGTCATCTGTCTTTATCCCTTAGCCTACATAGTTGTGCATGCTTATAAGCATGCTTACAAACTCTGTGAATATATTTACAGACATCACTCTGTAGAGGATATGTAAGCCTACTGTGATGGAAAAATGTAATTTATGTGCAATACTGACTGTAATATTAGGTTTATAACATGAGTACAAAGTAGTGTAGGCCTCAATAAGTCCAGTAGGGTTCTTACTGTTGTGGGAGCATTGATGACAGATGTATTATATCCACACTGAAAGGTTCCCCCTAAACAAGCAGCACAGGCAGCCAGCAGAAGGGACTTGTTTGGAAGCTGCAATAAAATACAGAGATACAAAACAAATATTTACATACAATCATGGATAGAAAGCTGCATCCCACCACGTCTACTGATCCATTTTTTTTTATTTAAAGCTCTTATTTTACTTTAATCCACATACCTTTGGTTGCTTATGTTTGAAGTCTTGAATAAGCAGAGGTTGGTATTCATTTCCAATTTCTGAAGGCATTTTGTGGCTGATGTTTTGCTCTAAGTCCAATACCGTTTGTCGTTTGCGCGCAGAGTAGTCCGCCTATCCTTCATGTAAAGAGTTTGCTCTCAACAGGAAACTTAAATCATGACGGGATGATGAGTTTATCCTGAGGATGATACATGTGATCTGTTGTCATAAAGAGGCCACGAGGTGAAGAGAATCGGCTCCATTAGTCCCTGTTTATCAAGATTTCACGGCCTTATAATGTAGCTGCATCAAATTGTGACATTCAGCTTGCTTTTATTTCTCCCCGAAAGAAAGAAGAAAAGTACATCCATCCAAGCGCAGATAAGCTGTAGTGTAAAACGGACTGTGTTTCCCAGAAAACACGAAATAAATGAAGTTTTGGGTTAATTCAGTGTAGACGACAGAGCTTTCTAACACACTCAAAGGAGGCGGAGAGTCCAGATAAACAGGCTTGTGTTCACTCAACAGCTAATTTCATTATCCTATTATTATAAACTCATGCTTTTTAACCATAAATCTTAAATGGTATGAAAGTGCAATATAGGCTAGGCCTATAAGATGTTGGATACATGTTACATAAGGCTTTATGTACAGTAATGTGATAATAACATAAACCTAATCAGGAGCAGTGAACATACTAAGTGTTGACTCCCCCTATTTTTCAGAAGTTAGAAGAGCAGCCAGTGAAGTGAGGTGAACATCTGCAGCATTCATTATCTATTATTCATAATACATTAACCTTTTTTAACTCTTAATACTCATAAAAAAAATCAATGATTAAGATGACAAACAATCAAAGGTCATTAAATGCACCATGATACTCTACATGTCTGTTATTCTTTATTTCTGCAGGGTGGATCAAATGGTAGATTATAAATTGCAATTATATGCTTTATTAGCCTACTAATGAACAATCTATTTATCAGCTGCTTATTAGCATTTATAACTGAAGACATGATGAATGATAAAAATGTGGAAAAAACAATATTTACACCTGCTTATTACCAAATACAAAGGATCAACTCTAAACAAAGGGATTTTTCACAACCTGGCAACCCAAACTTGTTCTTCTTTAATGGATCTATAAAGCATGAAAACGATTGATTTATTATGTATTATTTAAAACGATTTATTAACCTGTAAATCCTTTGTAAAGAGTGCCTCATTAAGAAGTAGTACCATATACATTTTAGATCACATGTGACATTTACATTGCTCTTCCTCACTTTGACTTGTGCACTAACTGCTATATTCATTTGAGCATCATCCAATAATATAACAATAAATAAATAAAAATAAATCACAACACCTGTAGGGCAAACAATTCAAAATAAAATAATATTTTGACTTTGGATGTCAGACATATTCACAGGAAACTGGCTAAAGTTCAAAACAAAGCAAACATTTCCATTGCAGCCTTCTCAGGTGTTAAATGGTTTTCAAGGGTCAATTTGAACTCACCTTTCTCTTTGATTGCGCAGACTCCTCATTTACGTTCATTTTGGAAACTACTGTAAAACAATGTTTGAATGAACCATTTATAATGGATGTTCTGCTTCAGTCGTAGCATTTACATAATGGCAGCCTATTGTAAGGTGCAGCATATGATCTGAACTGCAGGGGAGAGATTCATTAACTGCTACAAGCACATTCCTGCCTGGTGCTGAGGCTGACCCAAATACAGAAATTATATTCACCCTTTGTTGTCCAATATAATACTTTCTATTTTTTTACTGCTTACTACTACTATTAATTACTACTTTTTTTGTGTGCAAATGGCAGAACTGTGTCTTTGGTTTGCATATGTAAAGAGCTATTAAGAATTTGACATTAAAACACAACAAATCACATCCAGACAAGACACATTAAAACATGCTTGTATAATAACACAATAGAAGCTACGTTAAAAGGAGCACCAGGTACTCCATGGTGAGGACTGAATTATCAATAGATTTAAAATGCTGTGTGCTGAGGTATCAAGCTGGCTTCAAAAAGTAGCTGTCCAAATTAATTAACATATTTCATGGCAACAGGGACAAACTATTTTTTATAGATGTTTTTCTTTGCACAGGGACTCTGTACCTTTGCCCTGAGGGTGAAAGTGGTGATTTAAGGCAAGAGATTTCCCACCTTTATCCTTAGGTGACCTATAAGTGACTTCTATCACTGAGTAAACAGATGAGCCCTGACTAAGTGAAACATTTTATGGATATTTCATATTATATTCAATGCATAATAATAATAACAGTACAGAAAAACTGATAAGCTGTACAATTAACCTAAATAGTGACCGCAATTACTGCAGGAAGTTTGTGTAAATGGAGCGATTTGGATGAATTTTGAGCAGATTATTTCCTGTGAATATTGTATCAGAGATGAGTCGTCCTGTTATTTTTATGAACTTTGAATACAATTCTTAACAGAAATTAATGAACTCCTGACATATAGGCCATATTTAAAAAAAAAAAACTTGTCTTACACCCCTTAAAATCAAGAAGGCCCCGCGACCCCATGTGAAGCTTTGGCGACCTCTAGTGGAGGCCGGGACCCCCAGGTTGGGAACCAATGATTTAAGGGATGGCTATAATGTTCTAAGTTTTTGCCACTTAAGCGTTGGACTGCTTTGCCATGGTGATAGGACTGTAGGGTTCGTGTGCATTGTTTGTAAATTAATTGAATGGGACACCTTACATGATGTGTAACCCATTCTCCAACCCATATTTAAAAATGTATGCATGGACATATACATATAGCCTGTTTTAAGTGCTTTCAACCCAAATTCACTGTCAAGTCAGTAGAAAATGTAAGAAGAAATCTAAATTGATTTCTCTATAAAACACTAGTGCATTGTTTTCTGTTTAAGGCCTTATATAACACTGTGCAATCACATCAATGGTTGTCACATAGGTTGAATAAGTTTAGGTAGAACAACTGCTTTCTAAACACAAGTACATTGTCAACATTAGTCATGTTAACTGCTGCCAGTATCAGCCCCTCATCACCCTGAACGGCGTGCTGTTCTGCACACAAGACCCAAAGAGTCAAGTAGTTCACCAGCAAAAAACTTTAATCCTGCAAGAGCCTCTGAGAATTTGCTCGTGCCACTATCTGACAATTTGAGCCTGAAAGTGAAAATCCACCCCAAAATAGAATTAACACATTCCCTATTCCCACTCCTGTTATTCCCCTAAAAAAATTACAATTCAGCTGTGTGAGCCGCGGACAGTGTACAGTGTTAATGCCGTCCTCAGACAGATCCTGGAGCTGCTCCAAAGACAGCAGATAAAAAAAGACTCGTGATAATAATTGCAGAAGCTCCGGGAACACCGTGTGATTCACAGCTGGAAGGCAAATATGACCTTGAATCCCCCAAAAATGTGGGTGTGATACAAAATAATCAAATGTGTGAGCTCCCAGACTCAATTATTAAAAAAATGACTTTTTACCTACCCCACTAACACACTAGTGTCTCATAAAACAGCTGTAGTTTAGAGCCTCAAAGTCAGATCTCTGTGTGCACAGTTACATTCACCATTAGCCACAGCAACAGGTAGTTTTACTGATCTCGCCAAAAAAGAATAGGCTTTATTTTTTATGTGATGTAGCTGAGACTGAAGACAAAGTGTTTTATGTGTTGTTGGCCATTATATGATCATTTAAAGCTGAAGTGGGTAGAAATGGAGCAAATATGATTAAAAAAACTAATTTTTATAAAACGATCACTATATCGTGACAGTAGTACATGAGACAGGTAATCTGAAAAAAATCATGTGCCTCTGTGTCTTCCGGTGTCCTCAGGTGATCCTAATGACATCTGCAAGATGATTTCACAGACAGGAGGAACACAACTCAGCGCTGATCTAGAGTCCGCAGTCCAGTCTATGAGAGCCGGCTGTCAATCACTCCGATCAAACGGTCAAACTAGGCAGCGCTGATCAAATATGAATCAATATTCTGTTACTGTAATGCCTATTTCTCTCTTCAAATGTTTTCAGAAACATCTTGTAGTGTACTGTTTAGCTGTAAAATTAGACAATTTGTGACCCGGCAGCCATGTTGTGATCTGTTGAAGAAATACCAAGCACCGGCCACCAGCCAAAGCACAGCAAATAGGAACGCTCAATAGAAACACTCTCTCTGAAATGACCTGTGATTGGCTGAAGTCTCCCGTCACGGGCTAGATTTTTTAAAGCCTGAAAACAGATCCACGAGGAAATACAGAAGTTTTCTCGTGGTTATTATGGAATTTTTGCCCAACGATGCCAAAAAATATACTGCCTACCTCCACTTTAAGGACTATATTTTTGGTAAAATTTCCGTAATCTCTACATGTCTTCTTCTGGTTGATTACAATAGATCTTGAATCTCTTGCAATGCTTACTGTGTGTGTTTTAGAAAAGCTGTTTCACTACTGCAATGTTATTTTGGGTGTCTTTTATGTAGCCTAAGTCCATGTGGGTTGGGCACGTGTATGTTCACACCACAAATAAACTTTCCAAAATCATGTAGGCTATACATTTTGGTTTGAGGTGGACTTTCTCTTTAATCTAACCATTACTTGAGTTAATCCCTCATTTGTTCCCGACCAGAAATTACCTAAATAAAGCTTTGATGTTACAAATTGGCAGCTGAGGTTACAATAGCATTACATTTAAAATTTAAATAAAAAAAAATAAAAAAAATAAATGTAAAATTAAAAATAATTATGAACACAGTGTTAATAAGCAAGTAGGAATCCAGGTTTTCTGTGTATAATATGGTGGAAAAGCTGTGGTAGAAAATAAGTATGTTTACTCAAATCCTGAGGAAGCTACTTGTAGGCCTTCTTTACTTGGGTATTTCCATTTTTGTGACTTTATACAGACAGGTTACAGTATCAGGGCTACTCAAAATATAGACTTGGCCCAAAAAAATACTATCATACCTGAGAAAATGTGTTTTGGCTGTAAAATCTGCACAATTCTTTTTCTTTTGCTAGGTCAGGAATGAAGTGGTCATACATGAAATTGATTTGTGGAGCCCCCTATGGGTTGGACTCATAATGCTTTAGCAAACCTATTCCCAAGGAAGGACTGAAGATATCTACCAGGATTTATGAAGATTGGACAAAGCGTTAATAAGTTATGGCCAATGTCCTGCTAAGCCCTGCCCTTTTTGTTTGATGGCATTCATGTTTTTTTGACCAATCTTGCCTATTTTTGTCCAGGAAGAGAATTTGGTGTTGATAGAGTTGAAATACAAAAAAAATCTATTCACATTACTGTTTTTCACATTATGCAAATTAGCAAAAAATCTATCATTGTGGACTTTTAAGAGTTTTTTTTGTAGAGCACATTGAGCTGGAAATGTGACAGTTTTTTAAAAAGAAAAAATCTTGTGGTGTTTTGTTTTGCATATTTGTTTTTAAGTAAGTGTCTTTTAGGCTTATGAATCTTTGTCTATGAAATGCTGGCTGGCTGTGACCATTTTAACTAAAAACTAGATGTTTTTTTTGTTTTGTAGTTACTAAATCCTTCTCGACCAACTACAATGATACAATGTTACTTAGACATTGTAGCATCAGTACTAGCAATTTAATGTAATATATCAGTCACAGGGAATATCTTTGTGTAAATGTGTACTCTGATACAAAGTTCAGCTACTTGTTCCCAGTGCTTCCTGGTGTTGACTGGGAGCAAAACAACTTCACCCAGTGAGAGCAAATGTGTTATTTCAAGTCCATCTTTATAGAATACTTATATGCCACATTGAAGGAATAAGAACGGTTCGCTGTAATCATTCTGCCTATACTGTCCTTGTTGTGTGCAAAAAGGCATTTTAAAGTTCAGCTATAGTTAATATGAAGCATCCCACTTAGCCAAATCAAGTAGTTCTCTTCGTTCTGGTCAGTGTGTGTAGATTTATTGCTGGTGTTGTGTCACAGCAACAAACCTGCATGCAACTACCAGGAAGTATCCCTCCACTGTGGCAAGCAGAGGGAATTTTGTGCCAAAAAATACTATAATTTTGGAAGATACCACTTGATTTGTCTTCTGGCTGCTGAAACGTAATCCTTCTCTTTATCACTACTTACTCTAGTCCTGAAGAGAGGTAGTTGGCTGCTGCCTTATTGACCTGAGGGACATCTGCAGTGAGCAGGGAAGCCAGGGCCCTCTGGGGGCTGTTTCTAGGCCACAGGGATGACACAGGCAGCTCTGCTACAGAAGAATCCCCACTGCACAGAGCCTCTGCAAACACCTCTGAGTATGACACAAACACAGACACATGTCAAAGGTTTAAAGATAAAATAAAATATGCTGTGGTGTCAAGCATCTTTTCTGCACTCCTGACATGAGCTTGAAGTTTGCTTCTGATCAATGTCTTTTCTCAGTATTTATCAGAGTTTAACTTGGTTATTAAAAAGGGGTTAAAATCATATGTAAAAAAAACAAAACTCCATAGTCCAACAATTTACTCATATTTACTAGCAGTGTTTTGTGTGTTCTCGCTCTATTTTCTGATAAGTAAATTTGTTATGTACATTTTTTATGCAAGTATGTGGACAGAAAATCCAAGTGAAAATTGGTTAACCTAATCTGCTCTTAAAAAAAAGACTAAAAATCAGTACACAATTAATCTTATTTAGGTTATTTTAGACCTTTTCAGTCTTGTCAACATCAACATTCTAAATGAGTCCTTTTGTACTTCCTGTTGCAGTGTTTGTTAATGCAGCAGCTGACAGGAAGTAAACTAGGACCAAAGCTGTTGCTCTAGCAACAGAATGACAATGAAAAGTAAGCCGTAATGGATGATTCACATTTATCTTTATCAATAACAAAGTAGGCTAATTGCTGCACAGGTTAACGGTGGGCCTGTGGGGGGCCTTGAGGACGGGGGACCCCTGGGCTGGACATTAGCCTGCTTTGCCTAATTGGTAATCAAGCCAGCAATGTTCGAGGCAGCAGGTCAAGTAGTCTAATTCCTTAAAAAGTAGACTAACCTGTTGTTTGTTCATGGTGAGTCTGTCCTCGGTATAAAAATATCTGGTCAATAATGCATCTAATGAATGATCAGGGATACTTGCTGTCCTGGGAAAACTTCTGCTCAAAATATAATATAGTTTGCACACGTGCAGTTTAATAAAGTGATCAGGGCGATCCCTGTTCCAGTTAGACGACTAGTCCAAAACACAGATAAACATTTGTGTGTAATAGAATTACCTGTGCTTCAAGTTAATGGTCAGGATTTTCTGGATGCGAAAAACTCAAACAAACTGTTACGTAATCACCTGACCAACATACTGTACCCAATACGATCAAACAGAAACAACATCCAACTATTTTCAGACTCAGACATTAAGAATTGGAGATCTAAATACATCACTTACCCTGTAAGCCCCAAGACAAAAGAAGTCCATTTCAAAATAATGTCTAATATTTATCCATCCAATGAATTGCTAAGACTGAGATTTAATGTTGATCACAATAACTGCAACTTTTGTGAGACTGAGATGGAAACTATTGATCATCTGTTTTTCCACTGTATATATTCTGCAGCATTCTGGGAAGATTTGCAGGACTGGCTGTCAACCAAAATCCAACTACTTGCTCCTCTCACAAGAGAAAATATTGTGTTTGGTATTAACATGAAGGACATTAAGAGTGACTTGATATTGATCAATCTGATACTGTTGGCTAATTTTTTTTCATCCATGCATCCAAATGGAGGAAAATGAAACCCCTATTTTCCGTTTTCAAAAGGGACCTTTTGGACAATCATCTCAGTGCTTTAAGACTAATGAAAGGACAACATGCAAAGTGTCTCCTCAGAGTTTATGAAGAACTGAACATATATGATGATGACCCCTAAAGCTACTATGGAAGAGTACAGTCTTATTATTTATTTATTTATTTATGCATTTCTTTTTTGTTCCTTGAATTATTTTCTTCCCTCTTTTTATTTTTGTTATTATATATTTTTTTTTATAATTTAAGTTATCTTTCCTATCCAATTGTGCCTTGTATGTTAGAAGTAAGTTAGTAGTCTGTCCTCAGTGTCCTGTCAGTGGTTGACCGCAGGAGGGCGCTTCAACATCCGCATCAGAGAGCCCCCTTGGTGCAACACTGAAAGTCTTCCCCCGCTGGTTTAGGAAACATTGTAGAGGCTGCTGCAGGTTGTGTTCATGATGTCGGGCAGAAAGCCTCGCTCTGTGGCAAACCCTCTGGAGTCTGCGATCACCACACCGAGCGAGAGGATACTCAAAGAATGCCACACTTTATATGTCGACAGCGAAAACGGTAAATAATCAATAACGTGGATTAATATGAGTCAACGTTATAGTTAGGAGTTAAAGCAGATCCAACTTAGCACGCGTAGTTATGCAACTTTAGCAGGTTAGTGGGACTGAAGTTTGCATTGAAGGTAAAACTAAAGACTCTGCTCGGTTAAAGTGTAAAGTAGGTGTTGGTGTGCAGCAGCTGTCTGTCAGTGTCAAACACATGACATTGAACCCTGTGTGGCTCCACAACGCCTATCTGATGGCAGCTTTCACATACAGTGTTACATTAACATGAGGGACCTGTAATATACTGTATAATAAGCTGTTCAGGCCAGAGGGGTTGTTTTAAACATGAGGTTTTATGGTCCTTATATTTGGAGAACTGTTTTGTCTTCAATAATCCTGCATGTGCAGACTTTGCTCTTGCAGCACTTCAAGGAGGCGTCTTAGTACAGAAGCCTGTTTGTCCTGTTTTAGTAATTACAGTATAATAGATAACTCTGGTAAACAGGTCTATCTGTTAAGTACGAGCTGGTTCACTTCAGTATCAATGAGTTGTTGTCACATTGTCAATGTGAAACAGATAAAGAACAAGGCAAGGCAGCTTTATGTGTAGAGCACATTTCAGCAACAGGGCAATTCAAAGTGCTTTACATAAACATTCAAGAACATTAAGACAAAGTGCAAAAAAGAACATTAAGACATAATTAAAACAGTTATAAAAACATTAAAGATTAGAAAATAAAAACAAGCTATAAATAAAAGCTAAAATAGAGTATAACACACGAGTAAAAGCTCTAGTGCAGTATAAGATCATCAACAAGGTATAATACATTTGAGCTTTCGTTCCTGAGCTCCATTTATAATGTTTTTTAACACTTAAATTCCTTAATTTCCAAGGAAGTTTCCTGGAATGAATTAAGTAATTTGGTACCAATTAATCATTAGTTGTATATTCACTCTTTATTTCATCATTATTTTAGTCTATTAAATGACCCAAACATGTTCAGTTTATGATATATGACAAAAACAGCCAATTCTGTCATATGAGGCTGGAACCAGATAGAGAATTATTGAAATTAATCCATCATCAAAATAATCTGTTGTTTGACTAATTGATTAATCATTTCAGTTAGATTCATTAGATTGAAAGAAAAAACAATTCTTACCCATGTAAATACTTATTCTTTATTTCTATTAGACACTTTTAATTTAGATTTAATTTGAATGCTTACCTGTAGACCAATCTGACATTTTTGCATGTTCAGTTAACCTGCCCTGTCCTGACCTGAAGACTTTCAGGGTTTTCTGAGCAATTCATTGGAATTAAACTTGAAATGTAACAGTTGGACACCGTCTTCATTTTCCCTCTAAAAAAATACATCATACTTTCAGGTAAACTTCTTTGGAAATTTGAAATTACTTGTAAAAGTGTTTTTTTTTCTTAGCCTTTTTCAATGTAGAAGGTTTTTGAAACTTTTTCGTAGAGGTTATCCCTATTTCAGTATCACCCTGTTACATTACATTGTGATGTTGCCACTGTAATTGCTCCATGCCCTGCCTTCTCTGTGTGTGTACATGTGTTTTCAGGCCTGGTGAAGATTGCCAGCAGCCTCGGAGTGCGGCTCCTGCCTCCCAGAAAGAAGATCATTGTGATGATAATGGGTAACCACTCTGCAGGGAAGAGCTCCTTCATTAACTGGTAATAATACATCTTATGGTTGATGGGATCTTCAGCACCATTCAGCCTCATATGCTCTGCTCCATGTGTGAATGAAATATCTTCTCACATGACTTTGTGGTTTGGATTCTGTTCAGTAGTTGTGACAGCAGATATTGATTTGTAGGATTTACAAGTTGACAGGGAAAAACAAATGTCTAGTTTGTTTGCTAGTTTAGTGTTTTGACAAAAGCTATTTGCAGAATAAAGCTCCAGAAAGCAAAAAGGACTGACCGAACATGTGCATTAAGGAGGTCATGATATTGATTAAAATCCTCATGTAATTTGATGTCTCCATAACTAAATATTGTGATACAATACATTTTAGAATTTGCAGATACCCATTTATAGGTGAAATAACCAGATGGAAATGTCCAATTTTGGCTAATGTCAAACTGGCTCAGGGAATGTGACAAAAGGGAGTCAACACAAGGTTATACTTAAAAACCAAACATCATTTATTAAACTAAGGTTAACTCAAATGAGCAAGGAGTGTGTAGATCAGCAATGTCAGCAAATTAATGTAGTGCAGGATGTGTGCTGTGGAGGTGTTGAAGGTGCAGAACCAATAGAGTGAATTGGGAAGTAAAAGTCACATGACAGAACTAGATACATGGTATTTACTTGAAAATACATGGGACACAATATAAAACAGTAAGGAAAGTGGTGAGGAAAGTGTCCAGCAGGAGATTAGGTTCAACCTTTGACCTAAAGTACACATCAAAAACATGTTGACCTCAAAATGAGTGCCTACCAAATGCACCATAACTGGAATTACCATTAGCTATAAACCAAAGTAGCATACCCAGAGGTTCCTCTAAACAAGTGTTCCCAAGATGCACAACACAAGGGGTAACCAAGCTACATCAAGTAAGCTCACACAAACAAAACCAAAGCATGAACTGTAGCACCTACTACCAAAGCTGCTCAACCATGCTGCTAAGTTGCAGACAACATTTGAGGGAACAACTTCCTTACTCGCAATATTCTAGTTCCTCACCTACCAAACCACCATGAACACAATCATCTCGAGGCATGCCAGGCTCAAAGCAAGTTAACACAGAAGTCCAGACAAAGGGCACGGATTTATTTTTACAATGCTAGCCGTTGTACTGTATGTTTAAGGTTACAAACCTACAACAACAAGTGTTGGAACATGTGCAATGGTGAAAGCTCCCCAGCCTTATCTAACTAGTCACACATACTAGCCAACTAGTCTGAACACTAGTCTTCAGACTGATACTAGGGGTGGGTACTTGTTGCACTGATTCTACTGGAGCCAAAAGGTCACCAGAAACAGGCAATCCTCCAGAAACCAGGGAAACCCTCACCAACATCCTCCACCACACTAAGTGAAAACAACAAAATGATTAATAAACCACTTCAGCCTACAGAGGTAATGCGTGGCTCCCACAAACTAATGCAGCGATACTCACCCAAAGCAAACGCTTATTCAAGCTCAAACAAATATGTTTGCAAACTAAATAAGTTGGGTACAAAATCCACCAAAAACAACCCCCCAAAAAATTAACTAGAGTAATCAGTCAGAGCAGCATAAAAAAACCCAACTCCAGGTCCAAGGGTCAGAAACCAGATTGGTCAAACATAATGATCAAACCGTCTTTGTCACACTAAAGCTAGATTTAACCTTACCAAATGGGTCGGCATACTGGGCAAACAAACTGGCTCTGGGAATGTGACAAAGAGAGAGTCAATGCAAGGTACCAAACCATTTATTAAACTAAGGTTATCTCAAATGAACAATGGCGTGTGTAGATGATTGGCAGGTGACACTGAGTGGATGTCAGCTGTAGGAAGAGAGAGAAAGAGACAGTGAGCACATGGACCAGCTTTTATAGCCTGGAGGCTCAGGTGAGCTTCATCAAGCTGACGAGCCTCCATGTCAGCCTGCTGAGGTTGGTCAGGACAGCCTCCAGGACAGTGGGGGGAGGGGCATCACACTAATACAACTGATGACTCCAGGGACTTTATCGCATTAATCTTAACGTGCTGTAAATTCAATATTTCCATCAAACCCATTGATTGCTAATTGATAGCAACATTTCCCACAATAGTGTAATACAACCCAAGAAATATTAGGGTAGGGACCACTACCCCATTAGTTATATAGTTATTTTCTCATTTAATCGTTTTGTCTATAAAAGTGAAAAATGTCCTTCAAAGGCTCCCAGAGCTCGAGGTGACAAAATAGCTTTTTTAGTTGGATAAACTGTCTACAACTTAAAGTTATTCCGGTTATGACAAAGAAAAGCAGCACTTTTGGTGTTTTTGCTCAAAAACTAATTCAAACCACTAATCACTTACCATATTGTTGTCAATTAATTTACCATCTAAATGATTATTGACGTTTTGTTTTGGCTCTACTTATGGTGAATCATTGTTATATCGTACAGCCCTACTGTAGAGTCAGTTTGAGGGGTTGAATAACTCTTTGTCACATTTGAAATGTTCCCCTCATTCAGGAATGTGTTTTGAACAACCTCAGCTGTCAATCACACTAACAGTCGCTGACCTTACATATTTTAAAGAGTGGGGGGTCTGTGGGTGATTTTAGCCTGAAGTTGTTGATATGCAGGCTGTGTTTTTTATTGCAGCATTTGTTGGTTGAGGAAATAATTGGGATTGTCCCTGAGAGGAAGTTTTCACTGTTATGATTAACATCTGTAATATTTGCATGAGATAAACAAAAGTGTTACTCTCTCATCTTATGCAAATATTACAGATGTTAATCTTAATAGTTCTCACATTTATTGTTAATATGAAGAACTGTTGGATTTGAGAACATTAGATTATACAAGGCAGTTTTGTCTGCCTGTCTTACTAATGTAGGAATGAGGTGTTTTTGCTTTAGATACTGTGCAATAATAAATGCAACATCAAACCTAAGAGTAGTTTTTGATGCATTTGATGCCTCTTGATGTCATTTTAGGTATGCTGAGGAGCACATACAGAAAGCAGGCGTCGCCATTGAAACGCAGGGGTTTACGTTCATCACAAGTGGTCGCAAGAGAGAATCACTGACGGTAAGAACGGCATGAAGACGGCCAACATTTCCAGCACTCAGACTGAAGCACACAATGTGTATACGATCTGATGAAAAGCCTTCTGACAGAAGTACCAACTAATGCTTGAAGCACAATAAATACAACCAGCTTTGTGCTGCATGCTTCATTTTAATGCTTTTATAATTTATTTCCAGATCTCATCTGTGTTTGTTAATTAACAGTATTTCATATTCAGATGGTACTTCTCAGTTTTGTGGATGAGGGATGTTTGAATTTCTAACTTCAGTAATGGGAACTGAAGCTGCAGCCGGGCATAACGGTTGATGAAGAGATGCGTTCAATGTCAGCTTGTACGGCGCGGCACTCCCTCAGTCAGTGGTGATTTCTCATTCTGAATGCTGCTCCAATGAGGAGCTTTGTTGTAGACACACACACACACACACACACACACACACACACACATACACACACATACACACACACACACACACACACACACACAGAGGATGCCTCTTTGCAGCATATAAACAGGCTCGGGAGACACCTGTCTCTCTCCGTCTTCTCTCATCCTCTTCCTCTCTGTTCCTATCCTGCTGTGGTGAAGGTGATGAAGATGAATAATATATTTGCAGTGCAGGACTGCAGAGTGGAAGGATTAGCTCCTCTGTACAGGGAAAGCTTAAAGCGAGCGTGCCGAGCTGCAGCTGTTGGGAGACCGAGTGCGAAGTACCAAGAAGAGAGAGGACCCTGTGGTAGCGGTGTGGGAGCTCAGACGAGCTGCAGATCAATATTTGTCTCATCAGGTTATTTCTCACATATTGTCTTTTTAACTCTTTCACAGGGGAATGCAACGCTGCATCTCTATCCTCACTTTCGACCACTCCTCGAGTTCAAAGGTGAGTCTTCTTGATTTTAGCATCGGTAACTCATAATGGGTTTCTGAAAAGTACACTACTAAAAGTAGGGTTGTTCTGATAATGTAGTGATACGCCACTGTTACTTATCCTTTACTGAAATCCATTTTTATGTTCCTTCGTCAACCATTATGTGTAAATTTTAATCTGTTTCTAATGAGATGCATCACATAACAGAAACATTTCTAATTATCTCACATAATAGAACAGTTTAGTGCATGTTTTATGGAGTCCTTGTGAGGATAATTACTTAAGTGGCGTTGCATCTCCCTGCCTTTGATGCCGAAACTAGCGTAACGCATTTCCTCCTTTTGTGCGGTGATAAGATCAGCACTGCGGTCTTCTCCGTAATGCCTAAAAATTCCAATTAATGTCATCACTTTTGTGCAATAGATGACTGTCCTTTTTTATTGATTTTTTTTTTTTTATTCTGCTGGCATCATGATGGAAAACATCAAAGAGAGGATAAAGTGTTAAAATGTGCTGGAACAGCAGGGAGAAGCAGCGTTAGGAATAGTGAGCAGGAGATGAACGTAATCATGAGCTGCAGCCACAGATTGGTTCCTTTGAGGTTTCAGATAGTGCTCTGCTGTGTGGCCCCTTCTCCTACCGGGAACTGGTAAAGTTAATCTAAGCGTACGTTACAGACTCAGTTCAAGAACACTGAGTTGAGAGTTTTGCAATTGTAGAGAAAGCAACATTTCATCCAGAGCGTCGGCTGAAATTCTGGCTGTTTAATCCTGTGTGTTGCTCATGAGATGTAACCGTGAGTTGTTTATATGTTTCTGGTTACATTTTCATGTTTTGTGATTTGAGGTGGAGTTGAGGGGCTTCACCTTGATGACTCAACGCTGAGTCACATCTTTGACGTATTAAGTTTTATTTATAAATCAAACCAGACTCCTGTTGCCCTCTCATCACATCTGCGCCGCTTGTTTCTGAGATATGGGAGTCGAGATTACTCTCACACTGAAGAAAGAGACGTAATTAGTGGCATATTGTTTTAAGACAATTGGTCTCAGCTGTCTGTGCGTCAGCAGTGGACTGAATGTTCTCTGGATGATGAGGTGGTCGTGCAGAAAGTCTGGGTGTGCCTGCTGTCTGAGTGGGAGCATCAGTGTGGAGGGGGGGAGGGCGGTAATGTATGTATGTGCGTGTGTTTGACAGTGAGTGTGTGTAGAGAGCGAGGGTTCACTGGGTGCGGACAGGAGCGCTCAACGCTATGGCTTGTGAGTCACACGCCCCATCGACAGCAGTGCAGTGGAGTCAGGAGGAGCTGCTGAGAAATGTCACAGCCATTAGAGACGGCGCAGCAGCAGCAGCAGAAGCAGCAGCAGCAGCAGCAGCAGCAGTAGCAGCAGCAGCAGCAGCTCCACTCTGCAGGGCCTGAGCAACACCAGCGATCTGCTGCTGGAATACAAGCAGGCTTTTTATCTCAACTTCACCGCCGCATCTGGAAATACACTTTATCAGGCGTTTGTTTACCTGCCACAGCGACTGAGGATGACTCATCGGCAAAGCAACATATATCCTTATGTGGGAGTAGCAGCTGATTATACAGTTTGATCTCCTTTGGGATGTGCTTGGAGATACTTGTTAATGTTGTTTCAGACTTACATAAAGGGTGTTTTTATTTTACCAACCTGTTGTCCAGAGTTTAGACTATATGCTGCATGGGAATCGACTGTTTTCAAATGACTCAAAGATTTCTGGTAGTGTATCCTTCAGATATATTTGCACTGCGTCTGGTTGGACCCGTTTAGTCCAACAAGTTCTTTTTTAGTCTTGGTTGATGCAGCGTTATTGCAGCCTTTGCCCTTTTCCTCATGCACAGGATCTCCGGTGTAGCCGTCTCAGTTACAGTCACTTGAGAAACTTAGCACCCATCGGAGAGTATCGCTCTCGTTTCCTTTTCACCTCAGAGACTCAGAGCACTTTCTTCAACTAGAGTGGAAGAATAAGTCTGTATCGAGGCTATTCGATTCACTAATTTTTAAATGGACTTGGTGTCTTTTTAGTATTGCAAAGATGCGTGCATGTGTAAGGGAGGTATAGACCAGCAGCCTGATAGAACTCTAACACAAAGCTTCTTGATAATATCTGCATATACAGTATATGATGTTTTTCCTACGAGAGCAACAGTCATCCTGTCACCTTGGGCGTGACAGTAATGGCTCGATACTGCGAGACTGTGGGAATACACACTCACTAAAACGTGTGATAGGAGGCAGATGCATTGATACTGTGGTGGCCATGCTGATGTAAGAGAAACATAAGGGAATGTTAATGTGCCACAGCAGCAGTGGCCCCGCTCGCTGCAGCACAAGGATGGGATCTGTGCTGGCTGTTAACACCTGCCTCTTCCTATGAAACAGCCTCAGTGTCGTCCCAGGCCTGTGATGGGGTGGTGGGGTGGGCTTATTGTGTCAATAGTGTCTAAATAGTGATCCTGTTCTGTTGATCAGGGTCGGGGTTTGAGGGCTTGAGCGGGGTTCATGTGTGGTGGTTGGGGTGGAGTATCGTAACCTCACAGCGCGTTGCCTCACAGTCGTTCTTCACTGGCTAGCTTTATGTCCCACGCCCCACGCTAAAGCTGCCAGTTGAAGAGCTGTTGTGTGTAACCATGACAACAGATGGTGAGAAACCCAACGAATGTTTTCATTTGTTCATAAAATTGAAGTTTTATCTGTGAGGGTGTGGCAGCTGTTTAAATTAAAACAGAATGCATTGATGCTTTTTCTTTCCAAGATTGTGTTAATGCATGTTTACAGCGATGCAGATCATCCTGTACATTTTTGCAATTCAGTTACAAATGCCCATTTCTTCCAAATGCAAACCTGCAAGCACAGAAAGTTGACTGCGTTCTTGATCTTTAATGTCACTGGCCTCCCTCGGGTCTCCAAGTATTGACCGCACTGCGGCGTCCACTAGCACATTATAATAATGTAGTCACGAGAGGTGACAGCTACGTTCAGAGACTCACCTTTTTATTATTTACTATTAGTTCATCCTGAAGGAAGCGCCTGTACACACTCAGCGTTTGTATATTTCAGGTGTTATGGACTATCTGTCTGCTGAGATCTCCACCTCCAAACAGAAGAAGTTCAGTCTGGTGACATTTGTGGACACGCCGGGTTTGGTGGACGGAGACATGGTCTACCCTTTTGATGTCAACAGCGCCATCACCTGGTTGGGTATGTCTCTGCAGCTGTAAGTTTTACTATCTACTCTAAAGCTGTTTCTATAATGGATGTTTGTTTGTGCAGGAGAACAGGCCGACTTGGTGTTTGTGTTCTTCGACCCGATGGGCCAGGCGCTCTGCAAACGCACACTCAACATCGTGGAGAAGCTGAGTGAGAAATGTGGAGACAAACTGATGTTCTACCTCAGCAAGGCCGATGTAGCCGGGAAGGAAACAGACAGACAGGTAAGTTCACTTAATATGTGGCATCTTTTTTTCCAATTTCAATAGCTTTGTAGCCAAAAAAAGTCGAGTTAAGTCCTAAAAATACGACTTATATGTGTTTATTTGTGCAGAGGGTGATGATGCAGATAGTCCAGGAGCTGTGTCGCCGTCCAGGTCTCAACAAATGTGGTTTTGACATGCCTACAATATACATCCCCAACCCACAGAGGGTAAGACATGCTTACTATATGTTCCTGTGATGGACCAGTTAACAGGATGCAATTTTAAATCGTTTGAAAATAAAAGTCATGTTTTTAGTTTTAACCGTCAGTTTTATAAACTGAAAACAACATTAACCATCTGATACTTGCCCTCAATCTGTTACCTGTTTTTGGTGTTTTCCTTTAACAGATCTCAGGTCCAGCTTTCTGCTATCCTTAGGGGCTGAACTGCCATTGATTATCCTTGAATGTAAATTCTCCACTCCAGGTTTTCTGGTGGCTCCTGATGGCTGGAACAGGATGATTTATTTTGCATATATCCACTCTTAGGGGAGGAGGGTCAGTGGTTGTAAACCATGGGCTTTGATAAGCCACCTTTGACAATGGTGGCAGGCCCTGTCCTGAGTTATTGCTGCACCATCTCGTGATCTACAACCACAAAGCTCTTCTCTGTGCGGTAGATTTGTGCACACCTCCCGACCTTCAATTTATTTCCGCTGACTAAGTGTAGCTTCACTTCCTGCTAAGTGCACACGGCTGTCAGTCAAATTACCCCCAGGATTTGTTGTCCAGACCTTCCATCTTTGAGACATGTTTATCCAAAAATGGATGCACTCATGAGCCTTTGTGTTCTTTAGCCGAGCCGCTGCGTGAACCAGATCGACGGCGTGTGTCTGACCATCGAGAAGACCATCAACCAGGCCGTTCAGAAGACTTTGGATCAGCTGGAGAAAGACAGTGACCTTATTTGTTCCACCATCAGCAGCAGACTTGAGAAGGACAGGTTTGTCCTCTCAACCTACAACATAGCATGTGTTACTGTGTTCAAATTGAATTCACCCTGCTGCAAAATGACAGGTGGCATCTCAGAGCTAATAAACCTTATCATGTGTATACGGAGGAGATAAGAGTCGCCCCATATTCTTATCTGCTGCAGAAAATGTGATATTAAATCAGATTTCATCTGTGTGCACGCAGGGCTGACGTGACTCACAACAAAAGCGTCCGTCTTCACTCGTTCTTGTGTGGCGCTCTGGGTGTTTTCCTTCCCGCCCTCTTCATCCTCAGTTTCATTGTGAACACCGTGTCCAAAGAGCAGGTGGAGGAGCTGCTGGGTGAAGGTCCGACCCGGACTCTCTCCATCTTCACAGTAAGTCACACTGGTGATATATGAACAAATAACATTGCAACAGAATATCACATTTTTCTTGAAGTGTACTCGGTTCTCTGAGTGTTTTTTCAACGTGTGTCTCACAGGGAATAGTGATGTATTTATGGGACTGGATACCAGAAGATGGACAAGTAGTGTTTGTCATCATTTTTGGAGCTTCTTGTTACCTCCTGCTTTTCCTAGCAAAGCATTTTGCAGGGTGAGTGCTGCAAATATACAATACTAACATATACACAAATAATTGATAAATGAATTAGTGAAGGTTTTCTGTGTTTCATATCAGTTTAAACTGAATATCTTTGGGTTTTGGGCTGTTGATTGGACAAAACAAGATATTTAAAGACGTCATTTCGGGGTTTAGGAAGTTCTGATTGTTCTTTGATTGTTCACTACAGTATTTTCAGATTTTTTGTAGAACAAACGATTAATTGAGAATTAAATTAGTTGTAAATTGCAGCTCTACACACATGCACAATATGCCCATTTGGTCTATGTGGGAACCAGGGTCCTTAAAATGATAACCTTAACCCTCTAGAAATGGCTGAATAAAGTAGAGCCTTTTCTGTTTTGTCAAGGAGGGTGTGTGTTTTATATTAAAGTAGATTCACATCAAACATACACACACACTCTCTCTCTCTCTCTCTCTTCTCTCTCCCTCTCACACACACACACACACACACACACACACGCCAAGAGGAAGTGCTTATTGAAATTCTGAGCCAACGTTGTTGTGATGTTCTTCATTCTCAGCCGAGGGAATAAGACTCTGACGAAGAAGGAGAAGAGGACGATGGCAGAGTACAGTGATTATATTCAGGATATCGTCAAAACTAAGAAGGTTAGATTCTATTTTGTTTCATAATAAAAAGTTAAAGCTGCAGTAATACAATGTGTAGTTATTAGGTGTCCTTAGTAACACACAGAAAAAAAATTATTACCTGACTCTGCAGCTCTACAGAGATTTTTAGTGTCTTTCATTTCAGTTCATTGTTTTGGATTTACGACCCACAGCTTTACTGCTAACTGATAACACGTTGTCACAATAACTATATAAAGTGCTAATATGTCAGTTGATATCTATAAAAAAAATTACAATGTGTAACGCTGGATAACATGCTGCACCATTTCCTGTGAATCCCTCGTGAAAAGGAAGGTGATTTGAATCCAGCGCAGGAATGGCAGACTCATTATTAGAAATTAAAACTATTATATAGAGAGGTCATTACAGAATTTAAATACATTGAATGTCTATTGCAAAAAAAACAAAGCAGACCATAACCAGTCCAGGTTTCATAAATATCTAAATGATTATAACCTCAATGCATTAATTAACTAACTAAATTTCATTTGTGAAATCTGAAACATCAGAGTTTTGAATCTCACCCAGTTCATTTTACTCCACAGGGTAAATTGTATGAATGGTACCTCCAGCAGTGTGCAGCAGAATATGACCTCTGACCCCGGGTAAGCTGAAGACAGTTTACACATGTATGTCGGCATATTGCAACGAGATTTTTGTGTATAGCGACTGGTCTTCCACAGTGCACAATTTGGTGTTTAAAGTGGAACAATGGGACTTTCTAAAGAGATGATCGTCCACCAAATATCAGGTTTCTCTCTTGTGTAACCTCTGAATGCAGCAGATATCACTGCCAACATTTATCATCTCAAGAGCTTTGATTAAAGATGAAGTGCCTTTATAAGTCCTTTCTGGAGAAGCTGTGATTGGTAGTCGTTTGATGAAAGCAAATTTCATAATGTGATTTTTTTTTTTGTCAGTTTTTGTAGTTGATGCCAGAAGGAAGTGTTTACAAACTTTTTCTTAATTTCTTCATGAGTAACTTGCAGCTGCTTTCTGCCAGCAAAAAGTGTTTTTTATGATGTTCTCTGTGAAGCCTGTTCTCAATGTTCTCAATGTTCTCAATGTGGTCGAGGTCCTCAAATTTTACAGCACAGTCCTCCAGTCTGTCATGTTGTCTTAACAAGGTGCCAGGATGTCCTACACATGTCTGACTGTTAGCAATACTACAGTAACCAATGCTGTGATAACACTTGGGCATTACTGCTGCACAAATATCTTCATACCAATAATAAGAAGCTTTCTGCTGCCTCCAAAGTGTCTCTGTCCTGCTAATAGACATGTTTTGTTGTGTGATTTGTGCAGCCATCAGATATATTCATAGATGAGTCATTATTATGTAGTATTTACATAAACCACAGTCAAGACCTGTGATGTAGGTACTTTATTATAACAGTATAGTAAAACTGTGACGGCACTGATGTGTGTCTCCTAGTTATTAATGAAGCCTTCTCATTGTCTATAGATCTGTGTAACTCAAATCTACCATGTAATGCCTTCAGTCCGGTGTTTGTTCTGTAGATATTTTTATCAGTCTTCAAGGTGCTTTTTACCCAAAAATGTAGACAAACCTCTACGGGCTGTTTGCAATATCATTGTGAACACTGTCAGGTTGTGTTGTGTGTGTTAAATGCCTTTGTTTTGTGTGGGAAAATCTTTGTTTTATGAAATATTTCATTTTTAAATGTATGTGAATGTATCTATTCTGTGTAATTCTTCCAAAAAATATTTTTATTGTGTGAAACCGAGGCTCAACTCACTATAAATGTTTTTTTTAGTAGTACCGACTCAAAGAATGAAACTCGTCATAAAACTGCAAACTATGCTCTGTCACTTCCTTGAAAGTTATTAAACATTTTCTACTGACTTTTACTCTACTGACTGTTTCCTGATAAAGAGAAGAATGCACACATAAACAACAGGTGGAGTAACATGGAGAATGAGACGTCATATGAAGCAGCGAGTAGTTATTGTTGGAAGACTTTTATTTCAAAGTTTAGTTATAAAAATGCCATTCTGGGCTTCTCTGTAGGAAGAACAATGCTTTTTAAAACGCTGACTTGACTCGTGTGTCAGGGTTGACATCAGCACACCAGGATGTAATCAAGCATCCGCTTTACAACCATTACAAGCAGTTTCTGAATGAACATGAGAAAACTGGGAAAAAAATATTAAAGCAACAAATTAATTTCTTCTTATTTTGCCTGTGAGCGCAGGCGACAAACCTCAGTTCCCTGAGTTAGTAACAAAGAATATCCCAATGGAGGTGACCGCTATCAAAAATAACCTTAAACTACTATTGGATTTGTCTAAAGGGGCGTTATTCTCTAGAAAATACATGGATCTATTGTGCAAGCACTAGTGTGTGATCAAAATAGGATTTCATTTGTGCAATCTACTACAGGAGCAAGGCAACCAATACATGTTGTTGTAATTCTATTATTATTATTACGAATTAAAGCTGCATGTGTGTGTTAGTGAGTGTGTTAAAGCTGCATTCAGGGTTCTTTGCAGTTTGTTTTTAGCAGATTTAAGCTTTGTTTGCTGATGCATCTAGATTGAAAACTCTCTGTTTAGGGACTTATTTTTAACTCCTCTATTTCAGTAAATTATAGCATGCAGATCTAAGGCCTGTATGCGAGCATATAACCACAGCTGTTATTTAAAACTTAGAAAAATTCAGTTCAAATTGTATGTTCTTATTTTGTAACAGTGCATTCAGGATTATAGCTATATACAATGTTATTTGTACAAAAAAATGCCAATGCCCATGCCTGGCTTCTTATTAACAAAGTGTACAGGTAGATACATCTTGCAGCAGCTCAGAGGCTGAATCCAGTATTGCTTTGTTTGTGAAAGGTTACAACGTCGCCTTTACAGACGCGCTGACACAGCGATTCAGACCGCGTATGTCTCCGTTTGTCACGTTAAAGTGTCTCTCAGGAACAAAAGCAAGTTTCAGTGTCGTCCTCAGGGAAATGTGTCTCCAACAGACACAGTCCTGTCTCCAATGTGTGTGTGTGTGTTTAGATGTGTGTCCAGACCGGTATAGCTGCTCAGTGTCTCAGCACCATAAGTGTCCATATAGATGTGTCCAGTAGACTTTGGGTCTGATCTTCAGATGTGAAGTCATTGAGAGCCTTTGTCGATCAACCAGGAAATGTCTCCAGTCCTGCAAACCCCCAAAAAACACAGCCGTGAGACAAACACACACACACATACATGTACATGTTTATCAAGTTCCCTACACATGCTCAACATGTGTGAAGTTTAAAATAGAAAAAAAGCTCATGTTTGTCCGTACTTGCCAAGCCGCGCTAACATCCTTCAAATTTTGCATTATTAGAAATGAAAGAGACGAGAGACATGAGGAACAGTACAGTCAAATTAGACCAAAAACGCAGCAAAAAAACAGACAGAAATGTATACAACAACAATACAATAATGCAAGTACAGCAACGTGATATCAGTTTATGTTATAGATAAAGTTTGTTAATAATATACAAATTTAATAATGAAGGAACAGACATGTAAGGGGACAGGATGTCATTTGACACTAATTGTAGGGGGAATTAATTAATTAGAATTATTTCCTAGTAACCTCAAGTCTAGCTGAACAAGCAATTCATTTTCACATACACTTTATTTTATTCCTCCTTCCCAATTTAGCATTTATTAACATTATATAAACAATTAATAAACAGTTTCTAACACACTAAAACATACTATAATGTAGTTGTGAGCAAACATGAGGTGAAGTGTTTATTAATGTATTGGTTGACAATTATTGACAAATACATTAATAAACACTTGAAATGTTTTTAATATCCGTGTACAGCAACATTATAATGTGTTATAAAGAATTTATTAAGTGTTTATATATGCTTATAAATACTTGATAGGGGGGTTAAAGTAAAGTGTTATCAGCAAATCCTCTACAAATTAATATGTATTATATTATAATCTTATAAAATTATAAATTCTACACAACTATGTAACTATATAATTTCCTGTCTCTTTCTTAAAAATTTTAATAAATTAGTGGGTAACTAATTGACTGTCTCAGAATTTGTTTACTATTTTCCGTATAATTAGTAGGCTTATTAAATGACATCCACAGAAAAATCCTTATGAAATTCCGTAACACGTAAAATGAAGCATCACGGCATTAATTAAGCAAAATAACAACTGGTATTATTTTTCTGTAGTTTCAATAAGCCAATAGTCTTATAAGACTTTCCATGTGATTAAAGTCACAAGCTCCACGACTCCATGTGTTTCCTGTCAGATTGATAACATTTGTCATGTTTTTCTTCACTGTAAAACCTGAGAAACCTAAAGAACATAACAGCTATTGTAACCACGACCAGATTTAAGTCTTGGAAGGAGACTTACTCCACATCTCGTTTTTTAATCGTCTTTCCGGATCCTAAGACCTCTGCCACTCGGGATACAATGGGATCATAGTTCATGCTGGCAACAGCAACCACTTCCTCACTCCTATAGATGGACCAGAGGAGGAAACAATAAAATAAGCTCATAACCACAGAGAGAAGAGAACACAAGTCTACATTTCTACATTTTTATGTAAGATTGATTTGAAAAATAACGCGTACCTGGTGTAAAACGCCACAAATCTCAGTTCATCCAGATCTCCTTGTATAATGACGTCATCAAATCCATCACCATAACCTTCACAAATACAAGATTATACGAACAAATATGTGTGTTATATGTGTTTAACAACAAAACAGTCCAATTCAGGCTCTCAGTTTTAGGTCTTTGCTTTTATTTTTACAGCTAGATGGCAGTGTGGTAACTACACTTGATGTCACAATCCAGTTATTTTTCAACCTCTGATCTTTCTCTTACAGCATGTCTGCTTCATAACAACACTGTTGAAACTAAAGATATCTACCTGCATAGCGTATTGTCTTCCCAAACATGGCTGACCAGAAGTAAGGCACCGTTTTCATCTCAGCGGCTTTGCCCATCATGCTGAGAGCTGCCACCCTTCCTGTCAGAAGGTTGAAAACAAGACTCATTTACATGCTCGTCTTTAAGCACATAAATCATCACCACAGTGAATTATAAATATGCAGTCGGGATAACACACTCACCGTGCACATGAGCCATTTGCCAGTGAGGGATGTTCACCTTCTTGTTGTTGCGTGGCGGGAAAGGAAACACCACCACGTCTCCTCCAGCAAAGACCCCGTCAGCATTTGTCTGCATCATCTGGGAGAAAGTTAAATTAACAACATGGGACGAAACACTTTCACTCAGGCTTCTGTAAAATACTGTACCTTGTTGACAGTGATGAAGCCCTTGGAGTCCATGTGGATGCCGCTCTGTTTCAGGAAGCCCGTTGCAGGAATACTTCCTGAGACACATAAGAGGAAACAGGTTAAATATGGAGCTGCAACAATTCATTAAAAGGGAGTTTCGTCATCTGCTGTAATCACATGTCGCTGCAGATAATGAGGACAGATTTGAAAGAAGGTACATTTTGCATCATCTTTGACATCACCTGCTCCGATGACACACGCATCTGCCCGCAGGACCTTTCCACTCTTCAGTACCACCTCTTTCAGCTGTGTAAACAGGAAAAACAACATGTCCGGGCCGTCCTACTGTACTAAACATGCATAATGATACATTAATAGCTTTCTATTCAGGAGATCACACTTAAAGGGGACCTATTATGCTTTTGTGCTTTGTCCCTTTCCTTTAGTGTGCTATATAGTTTTTTTGTGCATGTAAAAGGTCTGAAAAGTTATAAAGCCCAAAGTCCACGCCAAAGTGAGGTACTCTGCCCCACAGAAACACGGCTCCTGAACGGTCTGAAACACCTTGCTTGAAGTCCCGCCTTTTCTTCTGTAACATAGTGATGTCACCAAGTCACACATTCACATAATACCTGACTTGCGGCTAGTTAAGCACGCCCTCAAACAGAGCTAGTGAGAGCGGAGCTGGAACGGAGTCCGAAGAGTTTGGTTCGGTTGACCAATCACAACAGAGTGGGCCAGCTGACCAATTACAGCAGACTGAGCAGGAGCTCAAACAGAGCGTTTCAGACACAGGGTGAAAAAAGGTGCTGCAGCACAGCCGGTATGAGAAAAGTAAAGTTTTTTTTTTAACATTAAAGAATGTAAATATGTTCTTGTAGAAACCCAAAATACAAGTATGCACCTGAAAATGAGCATAATAGGTCCTCTTTAAAACCTCTGAGTGATGGGGTCCTACATTAAAAACAATACATACGATACAGAACACAATTTACAGCCAAAGTTAGAGCTGTTTTTTCTTCATTTACTGCTCACTATAGAGTAAACTACCGAGTGTCTGGTGCACTATATAGTAATAAGGAGTTGGTTTTTTGAAGAATTTGAATCATAATCTTTGAATAATTTATGAGGTTGTTAGCACACATACCAGATGAAGCAGATCTTTTGATTGTTAAACTCTTAATAAATAATAAATTAGGCATGTTTCTTTTCAAAATGTGAGCTTAGTTGCTCATTTAGTCATTTAGTGTTTTATGCTAGGAATACCTTTGCACCCCATTTCCAGGAGCACACACCAAATAGTTTTAATTTTGGTTAATATTCTCGTGTTTCTTATCCGACTCGTCTTCACCATGGATCAAACAGGAGAGGGTAGTGCTAATGAGCATCATGTCATGCTGTTTCTCTCACTTTCTGAATACCTGTCCATGATGGCCAATCATCTCTGACACCTCGTTCAGCATGTAGAACTTCACCCTGTTTACCTCGAACAGCTGCAGGAGACAGAACACACCACACACACAGTAACCATGTGGTCTTGTGGTTACTGAAGGATTCATCAGTAAAAATGTGATTTGCATTTTAACTACTGAGATTATTTCCCTTTCCCCTAGAGAGTAGCGATGATAGTATTCTGGAGGTGCTTCATGACTGCATCCCTACCTTCATTATGGCTTTCCCTACTTTCTCCCCGAGAGCTTGTTTAAAAGGGACTGTCTCGATCCCGATGACAGAGACCGAGTGGGCCTTGTCAGTTAGAGCTGCAGCCACCTCCATACCTGCCAACACAAGAAATAAACAGCATGCAGGTCATACATGTAGTAATTCATGCAAAATGATACAGATACAGATAGAAATGAGTGGAGAAACATAACAGATTCCTCCATACAGGGCATGAGGGGTCACTGAATGAGAATGAAAACAAAGTGAATCGTATGTTATGGCTTTCACAGTCACCAGGGCTCGTATTTATCAAACTGCTAAAAGTGAACTTAAAGGAGCAGTGTGTAGGATTTGGGGACATCTAGCAGGGAGGTTGCAGATTGCAACCAACTGAAACTTCTCCCGTGTGCCAAGCGTGTAGGAGAACTACGGTAACCAATGCGAAAACGTGAAAATGCAAAAGGCTCTCTAGAGCCAAGTGTTCGGTTTGTCCAATCTGGGCTACTGTAAAAACATGGAGGAGCAACATGGCAGACTCCGTGAAGAGGACCCGCTCCTTACGTAGATATGAAGGGCTCATTCTAAGATAACGAAAGCAAAACAATTCTTATTGTCAGTCGATTATACAGTCATGAAAACATGCTTATCAATACTATACAGTCTTTCTACCAATAGATCCCCCTAAACGCTACACACTGTTCCTTTAAGTAAAAGTTAAAAGTACAAATCTGTCACTTTTACTCCTATGTGGAAACTTAAGAATAAATGTCTTATTGCTGTTCTTAAAATTACTCTTAAATTTAAGAAAGCTCCAGAGGAATCTTAAATTAAGAGTCGATCGTAGATGGCTGCCATACAGAAGCAGAGGAGAGCAAACAACGTGAGTAATTGTACAAGATAGTTTCTCTGATGTACCTCGTCTACCTGCAACAAACTGATCCAGTTTGGTTTTCTTTTTGTTTTCATTTCAGTCAATTTCCTTTCATTTCACTCCACTATATATATTTATATATCACACAAGCTGGATATTAGATTTTTGTTAATTCCACATGTTATTTGCAACTGGATATATTAAGAACACAAATAAAAATGTAAATTGCAAATGTTTTGTTTGCAGAATAACAAATATAGTTATAGTAGTAAAATGTAATGATTTATATATATATATATACATATTTATAATTCTTAGAGGTTTGATAAATACGAGCCCAGATCTCATGGTGACACTTTACTAACTCATTTTCTGGTGTTTTTTTCCCCTTTATTTGTCACTTATCTTAATCAGCAAAAATGAGGAGAAGGTGTTTATAAAAGTGTCTTTTTCTCACCAACAAACGATGTTCCCACAATCACAGCGTTCTTGTTGTTTGCCAGCCTCGCTATGCTGTTGGCGTCCTCGGGCGTCCTGAGGTGAAACACGTTCCTGACGTCCTGGCCTTTGTAGACCATTGGTTTGGGTCTTTGAAAGCAATCGCATGTCAGTTTATGAATAATCTCAGCTGCTTAATTATCACGTGAAATAGAAGTTTTGTTCCTTACTTGCTTCCTGTGGCAATAAAGAGTTTCCTGTACTCCATCCTCAAGCCATCTTCAAAGGTCACAGATCGTGTTTTCACATCTATCGCCACAACCTGAAGCAAACATGGCAGCGTCACACAGGTTTATGCCAAAGATAGATCTAGATCTAATGAATGAATTGATTGATCACCACCTCTCACCTCTTTCTCTGTGAGCAGTTCAATGTCATGATCCTGTAGGAATTCCATGGAGCGCAATCTCAGCTGCTCTGCCGTGCTTTCTAAGGACTAAGGGTCACCAAGTTAGTGCTGAGTACATCAATAAAAGAATTAAATTGAACGAAAAACCCCTGAATCCAAAAGCAATCTTTCCTAAAGCTGGACAACTGTAAGCAACCAATCAATAACAATCACTCTCAATCTTTTCATGGCAATGGAAAGTCACATAATTTTTGATTCAGTTGTGTCCGTTTACTTCTTTAAATCTGTGTTGCTGTGAAGTGTGGCTGTTTCAGCACCACTAACCGCAGCAGCACCTCTGCAGTCTGTTACGTAACTTTCTTGGCAAAGTTCAGCTCTGTCTCAGTTTATGTGTTCAGGGTCTGTGTACAAACCTTACTCAGTTTAGGCCTGTCATACGGAGGATGTCTGTCCATGGTGCACATGACGATGCGATCGGTGAAGCCCTCTTGCCTCAGTGTCTCTGCACACACAAGACCTGCTGGACCTTCAGATACGTTCAACATAAAAGAGGAAAATAATATTTAAAACAAAGACAGTGAAGGAAGATGCTGCCAATAAGAGTCAATCCAGCTGGATCGTTGTTGATTGAGGGACAAAAACACACTGACCTGAGCCAATGATGAGAACATGGCTGAAGCCCGTGCTGGAGTTAATGACGGCTGAGCAGCGAGCCATGGGCTTTGACCTTTTCTGTGACTGAAGAGCCTGGAAATGTTTTTTAAAAAGATCTCAGATGAATCAGGCGATCCGTTTCTTTTCCTGCAAATAAACTCTCCACATTCTTTCTCTTGTTACCTGCTTGTTTGCTCGAATGATCACCTTGTCCTTTTCAACTCTGACCTGGAGCAAACAGACATGAGCGATGTGTACACTTTTTGATGGTGCTTAGAGACATGATAAGGCAGGGAATGTGTTAAGAGACGGCACCAGCGGGGAAGATCACCTGGAAGGTTGGCAGGCTGTCAAGCCCGGGGAAGTCCTCCAGGTCTCCTGTTGCAATGTTGAAACACGCGCCGTGCCACGGACAGCGCACGTGTCCTTTCGACAACACACCTGGAAGGACAGAAAATGGGCAGAATGTCAAGTGTATGATACTATACATTATATATTAATGTTAAAATCCTACCTGAAAATATATATGACTCACCTTTGACCAGAGGTGCTCCGTAGTGTGGACACTTGTGGGCCATGGCGGAGAACTCCCCATGTTCTTTGATCAACAGAGCTCGTCCACTTCCCAGGTCAACCTCTCGCATCCTGTCAAACACACAAAAAACAAAAATTTGCATTCATTGTTTTATGATTAAACACAAAGGTCATTTTGACAGGAGAAAACCAACCGGGAAGAAAGATGTCACTATGAAAACACAGCAAGGACAGATCAGGACTGCAACTACGGCTTCAAACTTCACCTTCTAAACTACACTCTGGTAGCAACAATGAGCCAAATGAATTAAAGGAACAGTTCAAACATGGTTAATTTGGTTAATAGAGAATAGCGACCATTAAAGGCAAGACTATGTAACTTTTGACAGAAAAAAATTACACAATCTTCCTCTCGCAAATTAAAAGTTGAATTAATTAGACATAAAACACATTTCAATGCACTCAAGGGGTTTTGCTGCTGTACAGATACATACAGTATATATGGACTGGTATGACCATAGACTGTAAGATGGACAACATGACAGCTCCCCAAAAGTGAAGCCAAAACATCTTGATCGCCCACTGGGCGAAGTAATGTGTGTGTCAAATACATTTTTTCCCAAAGATGGTTTCTGTCATTTTAGGTAGTTCTTATCAAGCTGATGTTTGTTCAAGTGTTCTTTTGCACATACATCGCAATAGTACACAACAGCTTATTTACCTCAACATGGGTGTGCATCATGTGTGTGTGTTTTGGGTGTATAGAAAGAGAAAAGTTGTGTCTTTCATTTTCTTACTGTCCGTTTTCCAGATCTTTAACATGACAGACGGAGGCCTCCACATAGTCCCGTGGTTTGTGGTAGAGGGGCAGCGGTGTGGAGTCGTCATCAGAGCCGTGTCCCAGGGCGCCGTTAGGTCTGCAGTCAGCAAAGGGGCTCGCTTTGCCATTAGGTGACAGCCCGTCCACCTCTTTTTCTTTTTCCAGGAGAGAGAGTTCCACTTTAACTTCAACTGCACAACACAAACACGGCTCACTTAGAAAAGGTCTGAAAATGCACGACTGAACACTGATGGCAGTAGAATGATGCTGTGAAGCTTTCAAACACACATTAATATTGGCAGAGTACCACCACTGGATTGCACTATTATTTCTCTATACCTGTCCTCTGTTATTTTATTACTATCCTTCAGCATTGCTTTGAAAGAGTAATTTGCCTTTCAGCGAGGAGAGACGTCTACAACTGGGGGGCAAATTGAGTCTGACATCTCCACGAGTGAAACAAATGAAAGGAGGAAGCAGGTGAAGGGAGACGTGTAAGGCCAAGCTTGTCTTCTTTTCTTTTCTTTTCCTTTATAACTTCTAGCGAGTATAATTACATTCATTCAACATTCAATATAAATCCAGATTGTCTAATTACTATTAAAATATAGCACACTTTGTCTTCTGAACAGCAGGAAATCAGTCATGCAAAATGTTCCTATGCAGAGCAGAGTAGAGCTAAACACACTTTAAAACTGTTGCTATTGATTTACCAGATATGCTATGGAAAATACACAAAATTAACACAGGTAACATTTTGCCACTAAATTAAACATTCACCTCTCAATCTGTCAATAACTAAATTAACTTACTAAGCTGGAAAATATAGATTTTGACAGATGATGCATTAAATAATGAGATTTCCAAAAAGGAAACTGACATAAACACAAAAACAACAGCAGCGTTTTGTTGCTTTAAGAAAACAGACTATAAGAGTGGAGTGATTTAATTAGGAGATATTCCGTTTTCTTTGATGACATCTGATGCGCTGCTGTTGGGTTTATATTTCTGAACATTAAAAAACGGTTGTGTAACTCCTTTTTTCCCTGCAGCAGGCTTTATCTGTTCGGCTGGAAAAATGTGCTGATCATCCGGTTCTTACACAGTAATCTGGCTGGAATTTTCTCCTGCTGGGCAAGTCTTAATTAAAATCAATGGAAAATCATAATAGTGAGCGCAATTGCAGGAGAAAAGAAAGAGAAAGCTTTCCACAGCTGAAGAGAATCTCTACTTGCTGCTGTTAATATCTGCTGCTAAACGGGACATCACCACACTGATGCTTCAATTGATCAGTAATAACAACTTATTTGGTGTGGAACCAAGTTATCTTCTATAAGGCGTTTGATCTTTTCAGTGAGACTTTAACAAGGACATTTTATTTAGCTGTGAGCGAGCACAGGGTGTTTAAATCCTTATGTTTAATCTCACAGTATTCATAACCTTTCTGTCTTTCTTTATTTTGATGCAAATGAGGCGGGCGATGTGCCATTTCTACAAGCTCCCTCCTACATTCGGTCACGGTGCCAATTTACTCCCACTTATACTTTACATATTAATACACAAGCTACATATCTACTGTATACTCAATGGGAGTTATCATTTATACTTCACATTTCTTTTTATTTTGATTCAGAATAGGCTACTTTTATATTGTTTCTGGGAAGTTAAAAACATCAATATTATCTTTTTATAAATCTAATGCTTTGATTGATTTGAACTATAAGTGACTTCAGCCCTCAACCCAGCACTGTTAGACGTTGGAGGAATGTTTTTAGCTTCAATAACAAACCCAGTTCCAGTACTGAGCAGTGATATCTGTAGATGGTAACATCATCACAACTGATCCGGATATCTGCTTTATTTTGATAGTTTAATGGTGAGGATATTCATATTAAACATATGTCTAAACCAGGGCTGCACAATTCATCAAAAGGTTATCGAAAACGCAATATTGCCTACTGCAATTCTCAAATCGCAGGAGGCGCAATATTTGTTAAAGGGGAAATGTGTGTCAAAATACCATTTTAAATTAAATATAGTCGTGCTGCAAAGATTCCTGGCCTTCACATCATATTTTACAGACTAAAGTAAACATCTTTGTTTGGTACAGATCCCCTACAAATCA
This sequence comes from Sebastes fasciatus, assembly GCF_043250625.1. NCBI lineage: Eukaryota > Metazoa > Chordata > Actinopteri > Perciformes > Sebastidae > Sebastes > Sebastes fasciatus. Next base: position 17,280,094 of record NC_133800.1, on the reverse strand, counting down.
ATAAACCTGCTGATAGCAGCTCCTTTAGAAATGATGGTATAGCATAGTTTTCTGTGAGGTATAAACTAAACAAGCTTTCACTGCCACCTCAAAGTCACCTCAGTGGCTTTTTCAGCAATACAAGATGGACATGACAGAAAAAAAACTAAACCTTTCCCACAGTGTGAACAATATTTGATTTGTTATCGATTGTGAGCATTCACTGACTTATTACAGTCAGCAGCCTCGGTTCAATCATTTGTCTACAGATAATAACTCGTCCCTCATCTCTCTCACTCCACCGCCACGTGATGGGTTGAACATCTGATTTGATCTCAAAGCTTTTGTGTCTCCGTGGAAGTACAGTGTGTTATAATTATCACCTGCAAGACTGCAATAAAGCCATACTAATCTCTTTATTGCAGTCTCGCAGGTTATAATAATAACACACTGTACTTACTGATAGCTAATCTCCAAGCCATGATAACACTGATATGGATGCACACACAGTGTCATATTTTTAAAATTCATTATGTAATCGTCTTGACCAAAGATGCCACAGAGAGCATTAAAATTCCTCCCACACTAAACACTATAGTGCAAACTGAGGAAGGAGGCTGGATATGGCTGGAGATGTATAACAGGATTTGGAGGCGGCAGGTAGCTTTAAATGTGATGTGATTCAATCTGAACAAACTGTCCCAAAATATATATATCATTAAAAATGAAATAACTGGTCTCTCCGTGGAAACAGTCCGATATTTAGATATGTGTCTTCAGCTAGATTCATTGACATTGTGAAAATGATTGGTGGACAGAGTGTCTTCCCTGTATTAACAATAAAGTATTTCCACTGGTATCATAAGCAGAATGTTTATTATCACTGTATTATATTTTCCTGAACCTCATCTTTATTCTACATTTCTTGTAAAAAAAATAAAAAAAATCCAGCTGCACACAACACAGCAAATTAAAGCTGGGTTTATAATTCAATATAATAATTTATTGACTTTTTAGTAAAATAATAATGTGATGTTATGATGTTATCATGTTGTTGTTCTACAAATGTCTGTTGTCCAAATAAGGGGTGGACAAAATAACATGAACACCATACAATATTATGCAATCCCGTGCAATAACAGCACAAACAACCATGGAGGTGTTTCAAAACCTTTCTGACTCCATTTCAACAAGAATTTAACATTATAATTTGTTGTATTGCAGTAGGCCTACATCAGGCTGTTCTTGTTATTTTGTCCTCCCCCTGTAGGTGAGAGTACTCTATAAGCTGTAATTGTGCTTGTTTGGTGTACGTTTTCTTTCAAACTAAACTAACCTGCCCCTGATTGAGAGATAGGGAAACATGTAGGTTACCTGGTTTGGGTTTGGAGAAGCATCCTCCCATGGTGGGCCCAGGATGGAGGGACGTCCCGGGAGTGGGAGGGAGGGAGGGGGGAGAGGGAGGGGAGGTGCGGTCAGATCTTCGGGCTGGGCTGCTTGGTTGGGAGGTAACGATAACACAGAGCTGTGTGTCTGAGATCCTGCAGGTCCAGGCTGGCCATCGCACACGTCAGCTCCTCCACATAATCTGCACGGACAGAGGGAAAGATATGGCGTCGTTACTGTAGCAAAACTACCTGCAAATGTGAATGGAGAGTTGGGTACCTGCATCTCAATCCGCGTGGGCGTAATCAGATTTGTAAATGTATAAAAAAAAGAAATCTGTATTCAGATTTGCAAGGGTATTGTGTGTAAATGTTTACATATTGCATATATTATTGGCTGAAAAGTATTTTGCTCCAAAAGCTGAAAATACAGACAAGTCATCAGTGCCTTGTTTGTATTTCCAGCTCAAAATTTTGTCTACACATTTACAGATCTCAGTAAACTTGCAAATCTGAATACAGATTTGGAGATATTTTTACACTAAGGCTGTCAAAGTTAACACAATAATAACATTCGTTTCAATGCCACTATTTCTTTAATGCATTAACGCAACTTGCAATTTTTAGGTTGTAGCGGGCTCAGTGAAGATACTGGTATCATATGAAACTAGAAAAAACCTAAGGAATCCATTGGTACCAACTATGTCATACTAGCTCGTTGCGAAAGCTAAATAACAGTCCAAGCTAAATGTTGGCGAGTAAAAACTGGCATAGCCATATTCAAAAGGGTCCCTTGACCTCTGACCTCAAGATATGTGAATGAAAATCGATTCTCTGGGTACCCACGAGTCTCCCCTTTACAGACATGCCCACTTTATGATAATCACATGCAGTTTGGTGCAAGTCATAGTCAAGTCAGCACACTGACACACTGACAGCTGTTATTGCCTGTTGGGCTGCAGTTTGCCATGTTATGATTTAAGCATTTTTTGTTATGCTAAATGCAGTACCTGTGAGGGTTTCTGGACAATATTTGTCATTGTTTTGTGTCGTTAATTGATTTTCAATAATAAATATATACATACATTTGCATAAAGCAAGCATATTTGCCCACTCCCACGTTGATAAGGGTATTACATACTTGACAAATCTCCCTTTAAGGTACATTTTGAACAGATAAAATATGTGATTAATTTGCAATTAATCACGATTAAATATTTTAATCAACTGACAGCCCTAGTTTACACATTTACAAATCTGATTACGCACACACAGATTCTGAATACACATTTGCAGATTCCTGTACACATTCAGTAAATCTCAGTCCACATTTAGATATTCTATACACATTTACAAATCTGATTACATACATACAGTTACACACATTTGCAAATAGTTTTGCGACAATACTGGCCCAATAGAAAGACATCATCAACAACACACACACACACCAGACAGATCTGTGTCTCGCTAATTTACATGAGTGTAAAGTCTGATATGCTGTGCTGTTTATATGAGATATAAGAGGGTTTTCTTTTTTTATAAGAAATAAAATTCTGCTTAATTGTTTGCTTTTCGCCTGTTATCAATTTTAAATTTTTGCTTTTTATTTACAACTTGTCTCCATACTTTTTTATGGTCCTGTCTGTGTCATAGTAAATGACTGTGTTTGTGTTATTTATCACAAAAAGCGTCCGAAGGAGTCAGGATTAGACTACCAGATTATTTTCTGTGTGTGTCTGTGTGTCTATATAACATGTTAGTGCTTGTAAAAAGGAAGCAATTGTGTTAATTAGGAACATTTCCACACACATTGTTACCTTTGCTCATGTATATTGCATGGGAGAACTGTTAAATATTAACAGCACTCCGACACCTATTAACTTTCTCGTCACACTGCGCTTTAAAGGGAAGCAGGGGCCCCTTGAGTTTCAAAATCCCCCTTGTTTTGTTGCCACGTTGCCCTCACATTTCTGCCAGCTCTGGTATTTCAGCCACACATACAGTAGTTAGTCACAGAGCGCTGGCTGCTATGAATCTGAGCCGGGATGGCAGGTGTATCGCTCAACATGGAGCAATCCATCACCAAATTATCCTTTTGAGGTACAACCAAAAGAACTGCTTGATATTCTGAGCACATCTTAATGTCCTTGAACTTCAGAAAAAAAGTGTGCAGCGTTGAATGGAGCACTGCTTAGAAAACGTTCCTGAGAACAAATGAGAAATGGAAAGATCTCTGACTGGACTGGCCACAACTCCGCAGCTAAGATTGAGTTGTTGTTGGATGTATCTGTTGGCAGTGGGTGAAAGTAACATTCACTCAAGTACTTCACTTAAGTACAATTTTGAGGTACTTGTACTGTTATCGACAGCTATGGTTACTAGTGACTTGCAGATTAAGGTTTTAGGTAAAATAAATAAATAAGATTTCAACGCATAATAAAAAATTTAATCAGTGATTCACAACCTTTTTGGTCTGTGACATCTTACACAAAGCAATGTGTAGTTGGGGCCCCGTGTGATATTTCAGAGTGTTTCTTCTTCTTTTCTGTCTCATTAAAGCTAGGGTTGGTAATCTTCTTCAAGAATATGTGGCTGTTGCAGGACTGTATTAAACCTGTCCAATCATTTTATCAGCCGAAATGTAACAATTTGACGGGCTACCCGCCTGTCTAAATGCGTACTCTTTGCCCATGCATCCTTCCACAAGATGCTACCTTGACAGCTGTGAGTACTAACAATAGCCATGTTCGTTGTTTATGTTCAATATGAGATGCTTACGTTCATAATGATAATGATGGGGGAGTGGCTTTGGAAGGAGGCCTGAAGGGACGGACTGTCAATGTTGCTGACTTTCTCGGTAGATTTAGGGACTTTTGGAGCTAGTGCTGTTAGCTACTTTCATTAGAAAAGAGTTGGCAACATTGGGCTTCTAAAGCAGTTAAAACTCACTCCACCCCAACCAGCTAAAACAGTAGAACGGATGCATCAGTATCAACAATAAGTCTTTTAATTGTAATGAACTGTTTTTCCATTGTTCTGTTTGAGTGGCTCTTTCACCTCCAAAAATTCCAAATTGGTGGTCTGTGTTTTAACACTTGCTTGGCAGGTATATCAGCCTGTAGTTAACGATTAGATCTCTCTGATCCTCAGCTGATAATGGACAACAATCTACCTGCACTCTTAATATGTGACCACACCTCTTTCTTTCACTAATAGTCTACACGTTGTTCTGGTTTGTGAACCACAAAGATAAAAGATTTCATTAGAAAAGAGTTGGCAACATTGGGCTTCTAAAGCAGTTAAAACTCACTCCACCCCAACCAGCTAAAACAGTAGAACGGATGCATCAGTATCAACAATAAGTCTTTTAATTGTAATGAATTGTTTTTCCATTGTTCTGTTTGTGCTTTTACTTAAGGTTCTAAATACTTCTTTCGCCACTGTTTGTTTGAGACATATTTCGCTGAACAAGCTGTTGCTGGATATAATGTAAAGTCAAAAAATATATTAAAGCCCATGATCTAATATCATGCCAGTTTTTCCAATTTGAGCATCTCCCACAAGTGTTTTTTTGCTCTTCATTCCAGCACTTTGCATCCAAATATCTGTGCTGCCAAGCACTGACATTTTCCTGCATTCAGTTAACTGGCATGCTAACACGGCAGAGCCTTTGATGTTGTGTGTTTCACCAAATAGAGAGAGCCATAAATCACTTCCCTAAGAGAGAAGACTTCACTCCAACATGTCGCCACTTCATTCATTTGTCACCACTGAAAACTTGATGAACAACAAATTGGATCGCAGAGAGGCGAGCTGCCATCCTGGAGTTCCAGCAAGCACCAAGATATTTTGTGCAAAACTAAAGTAGGTTAAGCAGATTTGGTCCTCACAACATATGACGCAGATCCCGCTCTCTCGCTGTTGGGCCTGTCCCCAAGCAGTGCTAATAATCCTGCCTGCAAACAAGCTGTCAGTTTCACTCACTTCCCTACAAATGTAATACCTGTTACAGGAATGTCGGAGGGGAGAATTAGCAGCTCCTGGTTGGTGGCGAGGAGGTTGATCTATAAACTGACTGTGGGTGAAAAAAGCAGGAATGTTGAGCACCAAAGTCACATTCATCATTCAAGACTGTAATGCAGAGATACAGCAAATATCCCATATTCCTCCCAGCCAGGGACAAACCTGACCCTCCAACAAACACTGGACTTGCTGCAGCAGCACCTGAATAAAAGACAAGCTGCTGGCTCAGTGGCTCTTTCACCTCCAAAAATTCCAAATTGGTGGTCTGTGTTCTAACACTTGCTTGGCAGGTATATCAGCCTGTAGTTAACGATTAGATCTCTCTGATCCTCAGTTGATAATGGACAACAATCTACCTGCATTCTTAATATGCGACCACACCTCTTTCTTTCACTCATAGTCTACACGTTGTTCTGGTTTGTGAAACACAAAGATAAGCTGGAATCATCCCCTGATTGCATAAAACCAACTGTTGAGCAAAAGTGCTCTCTCACCAGGCTCTTAGTGGTTAACTATTGTGTTTACCATCAGCTTAACGAAACATTCAATGTAAGGGACAAGTGGGTGGAATTGTTAGGGTATTTGAAATGCAATAAAGATCTTATTTCTGCATTTTGATTGTTCACAGTTGAAGGAGACACAAGTGTTTCACTCCACGTTTGAAGTTAGATTTGTGCTCCTTTGTCCATTGAGTAACCAGCATGTCTCCCCAAAATGCCAAGAAGCTTTTGATTAATTTCTATTTACTCTATTTCCTACATGTCTTAACTATAAAAGAATAAAGACTGGATTACAGTTGACCACAATCCCCATTAAGAAGCTCTAGTATGTGACACAATAATACACTGTGAGCAAGTTCATTCACTCCATTCTTGACCGAGTTTCTACAAATGTTTGTATTGTTTGCTTGTAGATAAATTGGTAGTGGTTATTTTTACAGGGAAGAGCTTACAACAGCTTCATGAGGTCCCAAACAGTAAAGTGTGTATAAAAACTGATAATGATGGAATATAATGTCTTATGTCCGACCCGTGTTGTAACAGGCTACAGAGGTCATTAAGCTTTTAACAGAATTCAAAAACAAACCTTTAGTGTTTAGTATAATACATAGACGCCACGTGGCTCTAGAAAACAAAGATTATACCATCATTCAGCATTGTTTACTGTTTACAAAGGAATGGCGGAGGAGAATAATGCATTACTTTATCCATTTTTTCTTTAAAAAGTTGACCCAAACTTTACATTCTGTACATTATATTCTTCTGTAAAGCTAAAGCTGGTTAACAATGGCACTACCAACGTCTGTCAGGTCATTTCGCTGCTGCTTTGAGCGATAACCTCTCCATGATGTCATGGAAAAACAGAATTGTGGTTTACAGAGGGTTGTACACCCCCACAGAGGAGCTGTGCTTCCATATAAAAAGTATGCTATTTTACTGGTTTCTCAGCATCCACACACACACACACAAACACACATACACACATAAGTAAATAGAAACAAATGTGAGATGTACTGTCTGTGTGATATTCCATTTTCTCCAAGTTTTCTAAAGAGTTACTGGTGTATCAGGGTTGGAAATGTACTTTTTTTGTCCACCTGCCACTGTGGCTGATGGATTTAAAAAAATCTACCAGTCACTCAATAGATTACCATTGTGTGTGTTTTTTTGGGGCTTGTGAGTGAAGCAAATCTAGCAGTTACTTGCATATTTTACCAGCATTTGGCTGGTGCTAATTCTTTTCAACCCTGGCACCAACTATTAAAAACTTAATCAGCCATGTAGATGCTCTTATATTTTACATGTGTGTCAGAACTGATCCATACAAATTTAAATCTGTGTTTTCTGGTATTGTGATTTCAATTTTATATAAATTACATGGATCTCCAGGGAAGATCTGTGATCTGAAAGAGCAAATAACTTCCATACAAGTAGCCTATACTGGATGTGCCCATATAAACAAGCCTGACTGTACATTTCATGTTGGGAACTAATTTAAACAGAGCTATATATTTCTGTAAAATTAATAAAATAAAGCTTACCAGGGTGCATGGAGCAGGTGCACTGAGATCCTGTCAAACTCCCTGGTGCTCAGCTTCCCCTGTGGAGCTCGGTAGCATATTAGCACATTGAGTGTCCTCACAATCCTGTCCCTCTCTGGGATTGGCTCTGTCCACTGGAGTATTCCCAGTCTGTGCGTCCTCTCCTCTTCTGCCTCTTGATGCAGCAGCAGAGGCTCGACTGACTGACTGAGTGTGTGTGTGTGTGTGTGTGTGTGTGTGTGTGTGTGTGTGTGTGTGTGTGTGTGATGCTGTGCCCCTCACAGAAACCCCCCTCCGGCAGCAGCAGACTGAGCAAACCGGTCGTGGGAGTTGCTCTCTTTCTTTCTCTCTGGCCGAGCCGAGCCTGCAAATGCAGCACAGAGGACCTTTGCCAGTTTCTCAGCTGTATGCAGTATTGATGGAGTTGCTGAGGGGATGCTAACACAGCATGAATTCTCACCGTTCCCTGCCCTCGTCCTCCTCACCCCTCCTCTCTCTTTCCTAAACACACACACACACACACTCTCTCTCTGCCTGCTTTTCTGTTCAGACCCTTTCAGCCTCGCCTTCAGATGTCAAAGACCTGACTTGCCAGTTAAGCCTGATCAAAGACCTGCTGCCCTCCCCACTGCACTGCACTGACTGGTCTGACTGCCCACTTATCACACTGCCTCCTTATACTGTGCATGCATTGCAGTGCAGCAGTATGAGCTATTGTTACAAACTTACCAGAGTGACATTTATTGTATTTATATACTGCCCACCAGGAGACATTAAAAAAAACTCTTCAGACAGCTCTACACTATAAAACACTATAACAGCTCTTACAGTATGTGTGTGAATGCTGCACTTCTTTCAGTGTGCGCAGCAGTGGGAGAAAGAGTTAAAGTGCAGTTGGTGCAGTAAATCCCAGTTTCAGTGAGGGGGGGTAGGGTGGAGCAGGATTAAAAAGGTATACTGAGTCTTATAGAAATGAGCTCCCAAGATATTTCCATTCCTTATGCTCCCACTGTGGGAGGAACTGTGCCTCCCCTTTAAAAAAATGCTGGGACAAGGTCATTCACCCGATAATCTCAGATTCATTTCTATGGAAGTGATGGCAGCATTGACACAGGAAGATGATTTGGATAAAGCGTTAACAACCTGTGTGTTGTTTCCTAATGTGTCCAAATGAGAGGAAAGATATTAAAACAATTGTGATTTATGAGATGAGGTTTCTACCACATACAGTGATTGTATCTCTACAGTGTGCTGACAGCTGACACGTGTGCTCCATTATCAGTGTGTTTGTGTTGCTCTCTGCGTGTGTTGGAGCACATGTAAAAACAAAGGAGTGGAAGCCAGGGCGCGCAGTGTGCACATGTACAACAAGATGACTGATCAGCACTGGTGCACTGGGGGTGGGGTGGGGGGGCGGTCTGCAAAAGTGCACTCTTGGACGCCCCTATGGTAGATAAAACGTGATGAAGTGCCCTCTAGGGTGCCCTTCCAGTGGAGAAAATGTGATGAAGTTCCCTCTAGGGTGCCCTTAAATGGAGAAAACATGATGAAGTGCCCTCTAGGGTGCCCTTCCAGTGGAGAAAACGGGATGAAGTGCCCTCAAGAGTGCCCTTCCAGTGGAGAAAACATGATGAAGTGCCCTCTAGGCTGCTCTTAAATGGAAAAAACATGATGAAGTGCCCTCTAGGGTGCCCTTCCAGTAGAAAAAAACATGATGATGTTCCCGCTAGATTGCCCTTAAAATTGAGAGGATGCGATGCAGTGCCATACAGGCTGCCCTACATGCTAGAAGACTTTCTGCGCACTGGTGCCCTTTTAATGTTTTTCGGCCCTGCCCCTCAGACAGCCTGAGTCCACCACTGCTGATCAGGGTCTCACAGGGAGGCATAACCTATATCACTCAGTTTAATTGAATTACAGGGGAACCCTCTTCTGCAAGAGCCGGAGAGAACTGCAGCATCCAAAAACCCAGATTAAAAGAGGCGAGAGATGTGGCATGAATCGCTCATAGGCTAAAATTATTAAGTTATTGCAGGCTGAAACATTAATGCCAGCTGTTATAAGACTCAACCTGACTGTTAATTAGATCTAGTGTCGGTTAAGCAATTGGGCATGTTAAACACAACCTCTAGTCACACAGCTCCATATGATACAAACTGATCACAGTAATTTATTCTGTACCCTTTCCTGATTTGTTGTGACGTCTGAAAAACAGACAAAACATGTCCAAATCACCGATAGTCATCACAATGTACAGCAGTATACCAGAGCCAAGTAGTGTATCAAGGGAGCTGGTGGTGCCAAGTCCCCCCTCCACCAAACGAAATTCAACACAGAGGAGCTGCAGCACTGGAATGCAACTCCTGTTATACTATTCACTGAGAGACCCTGTGCAACACAAATGTTGGACATTTTCATGCATGTTCAGATGATTAGGGTTCCTATAAAATAGTTATATATGTGAAAAACTGTATTTTCTGTTTCTCATCTGTTTTTCAAGCATTACTGAAGGACCACAGACTTTTCAAAGCATCAGAAAACAGTAGTAACTTTGTTTTATCTAGTGTCAGACTAGTCAATCAATTTGGGAGTCGGTGTCCTCATAATCAGAGTTGACTACTCTGAAATACATTAATATTGCACCAAAGTAAATAGTAAATAATAAAGTAGATAGTAAAGCCAAAGACTCGCTAGTTTTAACTAAATATCAAGAAGTTATTTTTGAGTTATTATTATTCATTCATATGTAAAGAAAAGTTTGATGTGCACCAGGTGCATGTTTACTGGCAAATAAAGCCTGTTTCTCCAGAATCTGTAGACTTTAAAGGACTAAGATGAACTGCAGTTGCTTATTATGTTGCATTACTTTAATAGTTTGTGAAAACTTGATGAGGAAAATCTCACAATGAACCAGAAACAGATTACGGTTTAAATGTGTACAATTGACTTAGACACTAACAAATAAAACACATGTAGCTTTCATGTTACTTCAGTCAGAAATGTTATTCTCGTCATTATCACACAAATAGAGCTGCTGAAGTATTTAATTACGTCATCACTCCACAAGCTGACAGGTCTCCATATGAAGTGTATGAATGTGCACATTTGACAATAAGAAATCTATAAAACCTCTGTCTTCAGGTAGTGCTTTGTTCTGTGCTTCGCCTGCGGGCTGTTTGGCACACTTGGTGGCCTCTGGTCGTAGTCCCCCATGCACACAGCTACAAAGAAGAGAGTCCCTCCGATGACCAGAGTCAAACCTCCAAACCACCCAGAGAACATCGCCTCTCCGTACTCCCAGCGGGGCATCACATCAGGTAAGCCCTCGTTCCAGAAGTCCACCGTAGTTGTGTAAGCCACAAGAGAGATGGGAGCCAGAGTGGTGAGCCCTGACACCCAGGACAGCACCCCGCCGAGGATGAGGAGCTGTCTCTTCAGACCCGGTTGCCCCATGCACATCCCAACCCCCTCCATTCCTGGGAAGGTCGCCAGCAGAGCTAAACCTCCAGTGCCTATAGACACAGACATGAGCACCCTGGAGATCTGCAGATCCATCGGCAGCCCCATGATGGAATCATAGGCCTTGCACTGAATCCCCACCTCCTCGGTGTAGAGGCAGGTGTGCCACAGCCCAGAGAACCAGTTCTCCACTTCGTTCAGGTCAGAGTTCATCGTCTTCCACAGTGGAAGGAAGGCGGTGATCAGAGAAGTGACCAAACCCCCAAACGTCACAAAGAAAGCAGTCCTTTGCATCACTTTAGTTGTTAGAAAAACCATCTTCTGCACTCTGTGCGGTGATTCCGGCTCAAGTGTGCAGGTAAGAGGTTGGGAGATCCAGAGTGGCTCTGTGGCCCGTCCCACCTGCTGAGGTAGCAAGACCGACCGGGCCGGCCCACTTATTCAGCCTGCTTAATAAAATGCACCTGATAAGTGGGAGATAATCCTGGACCATGGCATGACAACAGACGTATTGTTTTGATTCAGTGTTCAATATCTTCACAGTGAACAATGAACTCTGTTTTTAGATGAAACCAAATATGTCCAGTGGGATTCTGGGCTGTGTGCGCGCAAGTGGACTTAAATGAATGAAACATGAGCAAGCTGAGCATGGGAGGTACACACAAGAAGAAGAAGATTTAAAAGCTGCTGCATTATAGGCCTGTTTCTGTAAAATTCAGTCCATCTTTTAAAGTTGTAATTATTTCAGATGAGTTGTTTTACTGATGTCATTGATGAGACTTGGGCATTATTTTAGTCAAAGACATTTACACTTTAAGGAAATCCAAGGAGGAGCTTTCGATTTGCCAAGTGTCTCAAGTATCTGGACAATGAATAGCACTTTGTGCTCACTGCAACGGTACTTACAACAGAGTCCAAAAGAGTCCAACACTTTGTGAATTCCACTGAGGGTCTTCACAGATACAACTGGCAGCTAACAGAAAATCCAATCTACTGTCTATGCAATTAGGTCAACCTTTTTTACCCCAATCCCATGGGCAAAATTTACTAAATAACTTTAAAAAAAACAGTCAAAAAATGTTTTCTTACAATCTGCCTATTTAATTCCAGTCATACTTAATGTAGTTGGCATGTTTAGGGTTGTCTTGACTGGAGAACAACAAGAATAAAACAAGTTGCAATTCATTCAATCAAATTAACCTATTAAATTTTAATTTAGTTGAAATTAAACCAAATCTCTGCAAGTGCAAAACCTTGCATGCAGGAATTCACCTTCTCAAACCAAGGAGCATTGTCTGGCCTTATCATCCATAGATCTGTGGAAACTGAAACCCCAGAAGGACGTGGCTAATTTCATGAAAGGTCAAGGATTAACCTTCATCTTTTTCACATAGTGTGTGTGTGGGTTACAATGGCTTTGGTTTATGGTGAAGGTCTGTGTAAGAATTTCAGATTCACTCCTTTGTGAGGTTTTTTGGAAGAAACTGTATTGATTTTAAAACGTATATCAGTAAATTGCTTACTTTGAGATATCTGGTTTTAATCCAAGCGATCATAAATAACAAAACAGCTGGAGTACTGAGCGGACCAGAGCATTTAGATGAAACTGCCTATCAACCCAGTGGGGCCAGCAACAGTACTGTAGTTTAGCCTAAGAACATACAACATAGTTTTCTAAGTATCTGCTGTTTGTTTGGGTGAGCGTAGGATTTAAAGGCAACTTAAAGGTAAAACAGGTCAGAGGGTCCAGTAGATTTATGACAACAAAGTCTGATACCCACTGCAGGACATCATTTATTATGAATACCGGGCTTCTATAGGAAAGTTCACCCAACTCTTGGCACATTTTACTGTTTATTGAAGCTGCCAAAGGATGGTTGGTGTGCAAAAACTTGGAATTACATAATTTTACTCTTAACAGACAGCAAAAGAGGCATATTGGAAGCTCAAAGAAAATGAGACTTTTGAGTGGTAATCAAGTGAGTTCAGCCTCCACTGGCTCTGTATTTCACAAGAGGTCAGAGGACAGGGGGCCACAGAGACTCAGTACAACACGACTCATTTTCTATAAGATTTATTAAGGCTTTAAATACATGAAACCCATGTGGGTGAATATTTAATAACAGCATACTGATGTCACTAAATACACATTGCTATATTTTATGGATAGCTCGTCTGTTAGTAATGGTAAGAGGTGATTAGTATTACAAAGACGTGTGCCAATGACAAGAACATTAAATAAAACAAATAGCTTTCAGACAGACATACATTCTATTTATTTTCATACAATGATTTTGATTCCTTACATTTAATCCTGGCTTGTTAACCGAGTCAGAGCTGAGAATAATACACGTGATGAATACAGATCTATAGATGAATAATCCATTTAATAGTATACTTTGATCAAGCATTTAGATTACTTAGAAGGGCAACACTTGAACCTTTCTATAGTGTCACAATATTACAGTCCTCTGCATAACTATTAAAAAAATGCAGCAGCAATACTGAGCAGAATAAAACCTTGCAACGTTTTCTTCTGTAATGAAAATAAATAAATGACAAACTAAACATAAAAAGGGAGTTTTTAGACCATTTAAAAAATTGTAACTGAGCTAGAATCTGGTTTCTTCACTGATTTCTCACCTCATTGAAATGCAGAGTAAGAACAACTTGATAAGGCGTGGATAAAATGTGGGTCAAGACATGCGAGGGCCAACATAAAGAAAAGTACTGCGCGTTGGGGGATGAGGGAATGACTAGAAGTAGGTGGAGCAGAGATGTATGGCTTCTGTGAGAGGAGAAAAGAGCCCAGCTCTCGACGTCATCCTAAATGTCGGAGCCCATCTCAGCACATTGTTTGTCTGATATGTGTGTAGCTAGAGACTCAATGATGTCCAACAGCAGCAGCTGGCTGAGAGACCGCAGGTTGGGGAGCTTGGACACCTTTGGGAGGGGAGGAGAGCAAAAAATGAAAGAAATGAGCCTTAACTTAAGACAATGGGTCAAACAGATTAAAATGAGGAATAAGCAGAACCTGATTGCTCATGCACGAAAAAAAATGAAGATAAACAGAAAGAAGCAGAAACATCAACAACAGAACCGACACTGCAGTGAAGCAGGGTGAGAATTGAGTTCTTCGCTGTTTCTATGAACAAACAATACAAACAAACAATAATCAGAGTGGCACTATGACCCTCATCGCTATGTGAGGAGGTGCTTGTACAGCCGGCCGGGCTGTAAACAGTCTCCTCTCTACGTAGAAGACGGAGAGTGATCCACTAGGAGGCCAAAAGGTGTCAGTCTCCCGCAAAGAAGACGAGCCTACAGGGTTAGCTCAGCTGCAGTGAGTGGGCAGCAAAACCCCAGAGCTCCGGATACAAGCCCACCCACCTTAATGAACTGGTGGACAATAATGTGCAGGCAGTGCTTCTTCATGTCCAGAGCCTGGGTCTTATCAGCTGCCTCCAGAATCTGAAGGGTTGAGGGAGAAGAAGAAAGAAAGAAAACGTCTTCAAGTATGGAACATTGTAAAATTAGGTCACTGCTCCCCTCCTGGGGGAAAACATAAATACCTGCAAGACATTCTCCACCGTGACGTTCATCTCCAGATTCTGCTTGCAGTAAGCCTGCATCCTGTTGTTTGAAAACCCGTAGTAATATGGTGCAGCAAACAGATAGCTGAACATCACAGGTTAAGGAAGTGAAAAAACGTCTCTCTCTGTGTGCTTTATTCCAGTGAAAAAGTTTTGACTTTTCACAGAACCTTAATGTGAATTACACAGTAGAGTATTTGCTCATTATATGCAACACAAAGGCAGCTTTAACACTGGACATAAACACAGCAAAAGACAATTATGATGCTAATGAAAGAATTAAAAGAAGTTATATTTTGTACCTTGTATTGTATTTTGTGTAGGCAGTGACCACAATGGCTGATAAAAAAAAAAAAGTTCAATACACAAGTGCAGTTCCAATAATGACCACTAGAGGCTGACTAGCGTTTTTTTGGATCCCAATAAAATTGTTTTTTTTCTAGAGATGTAACAATTGCAATTTCCTTGGCCGATTCAAATTTCCGATTTTTTGAAAGTCGGAGCTGCCAATTCTGATTTTTGCTGATTCAGATTATTTCTAAGAACTATAACTGACAGCATACAAACATTTTTGTAACTTTTCTTTCATGAAAAATTGGAATTCAATTGTATTTTCATAATTAATCATTGACTATTAAAATAACTTACATTTTCTACAAAACTGCACCAAGTTACAGTATCGTCTCTCACTCAAACAAATCCTAAAATAAAAGTGATCCAGGTTAGTGGACAAATAAAACCCAACTGAAAATGAATTGCAGTATATCCCACTTTATCTAACATATTTCAGAAGAAAACAGGTGCAACATATCTGTACAACAACTACACACCTAATGACATTTAAATAAAAACTTCCACACCAATAACAAGTTGTGAGCGTATGTGACTGACTGTATGTGACTGACTGTGACGTTACACAGCTGGCTAGAGGTAGAGCAATTTTCAGGGAGCTGAAAATTGGTACTAGCAACCTACTTGCTGTTGGCTATATTGTTATTTCCAGTAAATATCACAATATAAAATGGGTGTTTTCTGTTTAAAAAGTACAAACGTAGGAAGTTAGCAAGTAGGCTACTCACCTATCTTTTAAGTGGCTACGTCTCCAGTCTGATCTCGAGCACACGGCTGATGGGTAGGCGGTTTGACGTAACAGAAGTGCATATTTAACAGAGTCAGTGTGGACATAGAGCACCCCAATGTTAAGCGTTGCTGTAGTCCAACACTTGCTTGCATCCAACTCTGACATCATGTGGCATGTGTGTGTAAATATGACTGGCATAAAAAAAAAAGACGTAAAATATATTTACTGAAATTGACTGTACAAAACTCCCCAACTTCTCTGTTGAAATAAAAGTAAATACCTTTCTGCCACAATAAATTAAGAATCAAGAGACCTGCCTGGGAAAGACTTAATCTGGTGAATGAATAAAAAGCAGTGTGAATTTGAGAAGGATACAGGGAATCCTCTGGAGGCATGTTGACGTCGCCGTAGTAGATATAACGCAGCATGGACTCAAAGGCCTGCTTACTGGGAACCATCTCACCGATGGAAATGTTAACCTGACCGTCCACGGGCATGAAGGAGCGGAACATCGCCTCAAAGTAACTGAGGAGTAAAAATATTAACCTTAAAAAGTGTCACACAAATCACTCAGCTGAAATGCACCACGATGTCTCCAAGTACAATGATAAGAAAATATGAGGCTCATCACGTCACTAAAACGTTTGCACATGATGCAAAATGCATTTCTTGCTGGTCACTGGTTAACGTCTAATCTTCTACTTCTTCTTCTTTACAACCAAAAAAAACATAAATTTGTACTGAAGTATAAATTTAAGTATAAAGTAAAATATGCATCATTTTTATAAAATAATGAAATTATTATTAAACCTCGGATCACAACACAAAAACAACGGACAGCAAAGGACTAACACATTTTAAAATTTCTGAATTGTTTTCTCTTTTGACATTAAGGGGCAGCTTAAAGCAATTGAAGCACATTCAATTGTAGAACAAAACATTGTAGCTTAGCATCCTTACTCAAAAATGTACAAGTCAGGGATCTGATAACTGGCTCTAGCTGCTGCATGTGCACAAAGCCGATCATGAAACATGTGTTGTCCCTACCTGGATCGGGCTGCCAGTATGGCTTGATGTGCAGGTCGTGGTTGTCCGTCTAACAGCAGGACAATGTCGCAGAACTCTAGGCCGCCCCCCTCCAGGTAAGCTTTCATGTCCTGGACCAGGGAGGTCCCGATGTCCACAGGCTGGTCTGAGTACAACCTGAGAGGAGGCTGCTGCTTTCGTCTCACAATCTCCACAATCAGTGGGGTGGACAGACGTTCAAACTCCTTCGTCATGATCACCTGGTTGAAGTGAGACTCCTTCACCACAAAATTAAGGCAATGTTCCTGGAGGAAGAAATCATTTGTTAACATGAATGTAACAAGTAGATGATTATTTTACTGACCTCTTCTGATTGATAGTATAACACGTATTGTACTGAAGACACCCTGAACTTCAACCACTGGAGGGCAGTAAACATTACATATGCAGCTGGTGTTAAGTTAGTCTTCAACAGTTATCCAGACGTACCTTGAGCTGGTCCAGTTGCAGCTTGTTGGCATTTTCACAAACACTGAGAACATTCTGCAGGTCGACAGATGCCTCAATGTACTGCACACACAGCTGTTCGAGGCGGGAAAGCTTAAAACTAAGGGCCAGTTTGTATACATCCATAATTAGAAGGACATCCTGGACATGACCTTTGGAGATAAGCAAAAAAAGGATGAATTATCAGTTTTTACTTGTCTCTCTTGGGGATTACTGCAGTTACAATATAAAGACTGATAAACAGGGCAATGATGAGGAGAGATGTACCTCTGCGTGGGTACTGGATCTTGTCCGTGTAGAGGAACTGCATTAAGACTTCAAAAGGCTGGGACTCCGCTTCCCTGATGGACACCTCTAGCATCGGCTTGTTGCCTACTTGGATATCCCTCGGGCCTCCAGCTGCCCCATCGTCACTTTCCTCGCTGCTGTCCTGTTTAGTCTTCTGCACACAAAGACAGCAGATTACGCAACACTTTAACATTCCAGCTCTTCCTCTATAGCAGTGACCTCTTACTGTTAAAACTATATAAAATGCTCCATAAAAACAGCTTTTTCTGTACAGAAAACTTAAACTTAACTGAATTTCATGGTAACTGAGGAAAAAAATAGTTATAGGCAAAAGCCTTTTCCAGTTTTAATGCACAAATTCTGATTTAGCTAATGGTGATCTATTCTGCATTGTAAGACCCTGTTGGGCATGTACTTTATGTGTCGATATACAGTATATACTGAGTGCCACAAATTATTTACCTCGCACAGCCACTGGATTCTTGCAAAGTCACAAGATCACGCGAGAATTGCAGGATCACATATCACACAAAAATCCATCTCGTAAGGCTTCAAGTAACGCGTTTGTGTCTGGCAAGCCAGAGCACGGACCAATCAGTGTCCTGTGAGGAGCTAATGGCAGCTACAGGCGTGG
Organism: Sebastes fasciatus; assembly: GCF_043250625.1. Taxonomy (NCBI): domain Eukaryota; kingdom Metazoa; phylum Chordata; class Actinopteri; order Perciformes; family Sebastidae; genus Sebastes; species Sebastes fasciatus. Next base: position 17,262,075 of record NC_133800.1, on the reverse strand, counting down.
CTTAGGTTTGTGTAAGGCGACACCGAGAGGTCGACTGTTCGTGCTAAACAACAATGGCGGCTCCTGAAGAGCATCAGTTATATCAGAGCTGGAGAGTATTTCTTCATTGAAAGAAGAGCAAAGAACGCCACTGAAGGCTTTTCTCGATGGAAAAGATGTTTTCGCTCTTCTCCCGACTGGCTACAGCAAGAGTTTGATCGACAGATGGTTCAACCAATCACCTGCCAATTATTGTTTGAAAGTGCCTGCCCTTTTCAGTTTCCAATGACTACTTCTCAGATGGTTCTGTGTAACAAACCATCTGGCGGATCAGGTTAACAAATTATGTCACTTTGCAGTAAAAGTGATTGTGATAAAGTCATTGGTTAAACCTCACTCATTAACCCACATGTCAGGGGCTCATTATGTCAGTTGTTTCATATTCTGTTTGCAGCTTCAATGAGTTCATAAAGTCAGCAGTGAGTCGGTTAATTTTCTATAAATGTGGTTGTGGAACGGATACTGAAAATAAGGCCTTGATTTCCCCTCATGAGCCTGTTCAATAGTGGTGGAACAAACAATCAATCTGGCAATAATATTGTGATATGTGATAATGGGGTAGAGGTGCATCCTTCCTTAACTGGACCAGCTCATTTGGACTGAATTCTTCTGTTTTCTGCCAGTTCAACTTTATGTCAGTTTATGGCTGTTTGACATCTGAATGATGACACAGGAGTTGTGTCAATATAATACCAGTATTGTGATATCACAGTAGAGATCATCTGGGAATGTGATAATCTTCATTTCATGACATTGTTTGTATTTCTCTTTTCCTGGTCTTCCAGTCTGAGTGATAGTTGAGTGAAATGAACTACACATGCCTCTGATTTTTCTAATCAAATGTTTCATGTGTATGAATATCTTCTGTCAACATCAATAGTCTTCCCTTGTCTGAGAGGAAATTAAGTATACTTGCTGCGTGGCACTGACCTGTCGCTGCCTATCCCAAGCCTGCAGGATTTTCTTTCGCAGCCACTGACATCTTGCAGTCACTATGGCAATATGCCCCAAGACTCTGTCCTCCCTCTGTGAACAACACAACAATGAGTCAAACAGACTTAAAAATCATCTTAGTAGGATAACGTGAATGTCACCTTGTAATTTTATTCAGCAGTTTAGAGGCTTATCCTCCCAGTATCACAAACCCACCTCGCCCAGAATAAACGTCACATCACAGAACTGACGATTCTCAAACAGTTTGCCGTAGTCCTCATGGAGAGTACACTTTGGGTAGCAGGAGAACTGCAAGAAAAAAGTAATATTTTCAAGAGGTACATCACTATTAAAGCTTCTCTCCAAACAAGTTTGACAGTTCAAGTATACCAAGTCCATAATCTTTTCTTTAGACAGGAAAGGCTTTTGACCAGTGTCAAAATGATGTAGAAATATTTAGAGCAAGTGCTTGTATTCTTCAACAATGAAATTGTTGATACTAACCTGGAATCTGTACATCTCCCCACTGCGCACATTGTTGTCCACAGTTCCTCCAAAGATGTACATGGCATCTTGAATCACAGCAGCAGCGTGGAAGAGTCTCCCACTGGGCATCTGAGGGGGCAGGGAAAGTGAAAGTAATAATTCAGCCTGTCACATACAGTATTGATGATATCATTCAACCACTTCCATCGTCTATTGACACAGTTTTTTGTAAATCCATTTGGGTCATACCTCACTATCCATGCTGGGATGGATCACCTCCCAGCTCTGAGAGTCCACATCGTAGCAGTGCAGTTCATTGGGCAGAGTGTTGTCAGCTGCACCCCCAAATACATACAGGTGGCGGTCAAAGGCAACCATAGTGTGGCCATAACGTCTCTGGGGAGGTGGAGGGGAGCCCCGCAGTAAGTGTTCGGTCGGGATGCGTGTCCACCTGAGAAGATGGAGTAATGATAAGTCCCATGTAACACTGGAAACTACAGGATGAGTGACTGAGGTAAGTCATAGGCACAAGCAAAGGGTGTACTCACATTTGGCCCTTGAACTCAAACTGGAAGAGGTTGTTGGTGATCTTGGCGCCACTCTGACCAGAAAACACAAACATTTTGTCCCTGCATACGGCTACAGGGAAGTTGCAGCAAGATGGAGGAATCTCACCACTCTGATCGATCTGATGGACACAAAGGGAGAGACGTTAACACATACAGTACAGTGTTGGTGAGCGTTGTACTCTCAATGTTCTTCTGGTTATTGTATATTGAAATTTATTATACTGGCCTCCTCCCAACACGCATGTTCTCGATCTTGCAGATTGACGGTCCACATGTCATTCAGCCTGCACAAGGGGGAAATATCTGTCAATATTACATACAAAAAACAATGTGTCAATTGTGACAAAAGCAAAAAACATACCTGGCATTCCCATCATAGCCAGCAAATATCCACAGTTTATCATTATGGACCGTGGCCCCATGTGCAGACCGAGCCACTGGCAAGCTGAAACAGAGACAAAGGACAGTAGGGCTGATTCTGAAATTCAATGAGCTTTTGGTTTTTACAGATTCACAGCAGACATACCCAAGGTTTTGAAAAGGAACAAGTTGGTTTAAACCGATTTCCACATAGATTTTGTGCCCCCATCATGCGTCCCAAAATAGCTGTGTTTCCAGGTGTAAAACAACACTATTCCCTGTAATTTTAAGTTCAAATGGCCATCTTGCAATGAGGAAAGTTCACAATAAGCTGCAATTATAGAAATGGAAAAACAGACTCATGGGGAGAAAACACAAAATGCCGGTTATGTACCCTTGAATGAAACTCAACAAAATCCCAAATAAACACCAATAAATTCCAGATTTGTTTTAGAAAAAAGCTAAAATAATCAGCCACAAACTGGCAGTGAAAAATATGATATAGAAATCGAGCCTAGAAACATGTTTAAAAACACATTACCTCCCCTCCACTTTCCATTCAGTCCACTGCCCTGTTGCAAACTTGTACTCAAAAAGGTCATTTTTGTTTTTCAGGTTTGAGTTTGAGTAGATGTCTCCAGTGTAGCCCCCTGAAAAATATTAAGTCAAGCATTATAGCATCAATATCACCTGCGTTTAAAATGGGAAGCATGAATGACATGGGATCATGAGGAACATAAGCTTAAAAAAGTTACCAAAAACAAACATGCTGCTGCCATAAACAACAGCTGAGTGGTGATATCTGGGAGCAGGTGGAGTTCCAGTGGTGAAGGCTCTGTAGTGAATATCATACAAAAGGAAATAAATCATATTTCACAGTCGGTCATTGTTTTAATTGCTATTTTAAGGTGGTATAGTGCATTGCTGCAATCTTACCGACACCATGAGCAGTCCTTCACATCAAAACGGAGCAAATCGTTCAGCATGTTCTTTCTATTAGGTGACACACAAAATGTAAATGCATGTGATGAAGTGGACATTAACATAAAGGAAAAATGCCAGTCACTGCCCAATACTACGTTTTGTGAGGATTGCAACTCGATCAGTCACACATCTATATTTCTCAAATATGTGTTTTTATTTATAAGATACTTTCTGGTGGGAATATTCCAGAGCAGTTCAAGACCTATTTTAAAAAGAAATTCATAGGTCCATTCTTACTCAACCCGTCAGTCTCTAGATCTTCATCCTCTTAAATTCCTCACTAGTAGAGGTCAATTTTCGATAAGATTTAGGGGAACCAAATGATGGAGTGGCTTTTCACATCTATCAATAAACTGTTCATCTGTAAAATGTTTCAAAAGTCGCTTAAAGGGTCATTTAATTGCTGTTTTGTAATTGCTTTTCCCCATGTTGTCCATGTATCTGTTTTTATGTTTTTTAATTTTTTCCCACTCACAATGTTGTTTTGTTACAATTACCCAGAAGTCTTTATAGATATTTAAATCAATATCCTCCTCACAAACACTAACCATACACTTCCAGGCAACACACACACACACTTGTCTTTTTTTATATATATTTACTGTATTGTTATTATTATATATATCTTGTCCTAATTGTTTGTTATCAATATTATGTAGTCATATTATTTCTTTATATTAATCTTGTCTCTAGGTGGAGGCTTCAGATAAGCCCAGTGTTTTTTTTGCCTCTTCCTGCCCTGTATATCATTCATTTATTTTTTTTGGTATGTTGTATAGTCTTAAATTGTGCAAAATAAATAAACAAATAAACAAAAATAAACAAATTTAAACTCACCCATTGTCTCCCCCAAACACGTAAATGGCATCCCTGTATGCCACAACAGTGTGCTTGCTGCGCCTAAATAAAAGCAAACGAAGTTCAAGGTGAATAAAAAGGCTGAAAATGTGCAGATTAAGCCGGCTGAAAGTCAGAGAAAGCTGCACCTACTCATCTGTCAACATGTTACCTTGCACCAACAAACTCATCACACGGAGGGAGTCTTCTCCAGCGATGAACAGTCTCAAATGGGCCAAAGTTGAGCGTCAGATATTCCACGCTGTCGGAGCAACTGTGGTCGAAATCAACACTGGGAGCCACTTTGGTTGATTTAAAGGACATCGTCGATGCCAACTCATCCAGCTGAATCACTTCTCAGGGCCACTCATCTGCAGGAACATGCACAGTTAACGCCATAGTTAAGATAAGATAAGATATAAGTTTATTAATCCCGAAGGAAATTCTTGTGCCAGAGATTGCTCAAAAATACAACAAAATAACACCAAGTTCAAGTGTATAAAATACAAGTGTATAGAATAAAAAAGTACTATTTCTAGCACCAGTGCCTAAAAGAATAACAATTAAGTAAGATACATTTAGTAAAATGAGTAAATAAGATAAGTAAAATAAAAAAGGTAAAGTAAGCTAACAAAAATAAATAATATTGATCCTGTTGGACATTAATATTGCACACAATGAAGAGTAATATTGCACATGTTGGATACTAATATTGCACACAATAAATAGTGATATTGCACATGTTGGATACTAATATTGCACACAATGAACAGTAATATTGCACATGTTGGACACTAATATTGCACACAATGAACAGTAATATTGCACATGTTGAACATTAATATTGCACACCATGAACATTAATATTGCACATGTAGGACACTAATATTGCACACAATGAACAGTAATATTGCACATGTTGAACATTAATATTGCACACCATGAACATTAATATTGCACATGTAGGACACTAATATTGCACACAATGAGCAGTAATATTGCACATGTTGGACATTAATATTGCACATGTTGGACAGTAATATTGCACACAATGAGCAGTAATATTGCACATGTTGGACACTAATATTGCACACAATGAACAGTAATATTGCACATGTTGGACACTAATTTTGCACATATTGGACACTAATATTGCACACAATGAACAGTAATTTTGCACATATTGGACACTAATGCACATGTTGGACACTAATATTGCACATGAGAATGTAAAAAGTAGTATTAAGAGTCAGTGTTACAGAGAGTGAGAGCTCATGTCAGCTTTGTGGTGTGTGTCTCTGGTATTACCTTCGTAGATGCACTGTAGTCCGCTTTATTTAGAGGATTAAGGTCTTCCGGCTAACAGTCAGCTAGCTACTCCCGATGCTACACACTAACATTAGCTGCATAGCTAGTTAGCTCTGGCTAGCTAGCTAGCTTTGAGCTAAGCTGCTAAACAAGCTAACAGTTACAACGAATGGAAAGTTAACGTTAATAGCTAGTTACTTTACACTGCTGCTTTATCCGGTTCAATACTCCAGCTACGAAGAGAAGAAGCTGTCAACAAGGCGCTAAAGCTAACTAACGTTGAAGTAGCTAAACAAGCAGAGAGCTGCTGTCAGTTAAAGAGGCTCAGACCACGCCCCCGAGAGAGGCTCGTGATGACGTCACTTCCTGTGATGTAAAACAACAACAAGCACATTTAACCCTCACAGTCTGTAGCCTGCTTATATAAACTATACTCAGTGTAGTTTAGTAGGACTTTAGTAGGAGTATAGTAGGACTGGAAATTGTAATGACTTTATATACTGCAGGGTAGTTAAATCTATAATAATACATCATTTAGTCGTTGATTATATTTTGTATTAATAATCTGAATCTGTAAAATTATTAAATCAATGTAGTGGAGTAAAAAGTACAATATTTCCCTCTGAGATGTAGTGGAGTATCAGAACATGGAAATACTCAAGTAAAGTACAAGTACCTCAAAATTGTACTTAAGTACAGTACTTGAGTAAATGTACTTAGTTACTTTCCACCACTGAGTACATTTTATACTGTTGTGTTTTTCTAAGCATTCTTTACTGCTCCTGCTGGAATAAAATAATTGTTTGATATTTTAATAATGAATAACTATGATAATTATTTAACTGAAAAGTAGTAATGTGTTTTTGTTACCTTCACTTTTTTGCATTAAATCATACCGGGATGTTTGCTGAAATTGATTGGATGTGGCACTGCCCTACCTAGAAAAATTTCCACCAGCCGCCACTGGCTATACTATTTACTTTATACTGTGAGCATAACAGTTTTAAGCCTTACAGTGAAAGCATTAATGAAGGGTAATAAAGTTAAGAAATTCCCAATAAGCCACAAGGTCAGCAGTTATAAATGTTAATAAAGATAATTGTGGGGTCATGGGTTTCTCCTTGTCTAATAAGCTTGCCCACTAGACACCCACTAGACCAGGGGTCAGCAACCTTTGCTATCAAAAGAGCCATTTTAGGCGAAAAGAAGAAGAAAAAAATCTGTCTGGAGCCGCAAAACATTTGAGCAGTGTGATAAAGGTAACACAGTTTACAGTCTAAGTATGTAGTATATAAGTCTAATGCAGTGAGGGCCAAAGTGACAATGTACTACGGAGTATTAGGGCCACATTGAGGGGAAAAACATCTGAGATTTACAGAATAAAGTCATAACTTTATGAGAAAAAAGTCGTAATAAAATGACAATAAAATCATAACTTTACAAGAAAAAAAGTTGTGATATAAGAAATACTCACTCCTCCTTGGGCTTTTCCATGTTTTATTTTCACAACAGTAAAAATAAAACAAAATTAATCCATCTTTGCCACTTTGGTTTTATTATCTGCATCCCAAACTTATTTAACAGGACATCATCCTACATTTGTTCATTCCCAATAGCCCCTGCCAACACTGAAATACTTACTTAATAATCGGTGGTTTATTTTGGTCCATAATTTCAACATGAGATATTTTTTAAACTTATTCAAAGATGTTGGGATGTCATTTACATTCATGCACAATAAACCAACAACAACCTAGTTACTTATCTCATAGGAAAAAAGGATGAAACAGTCACAGATAGAGAGGAAGCCAATTTTATGAATCAGAACATTTAATACATGTAATATTACATGTCATTTTCACTTTATTTTGTGGATAAAAAGATTATCATATACTGCCAGGAATAGTGTGGAGGTGTATGGAGGACAAAATCAGTAATCAGATCAGATAAATTAATCAATAACTGAATCAATTATTAAATACAAAACACGATAAACTATATATATATTGGGAGAGAGAGAGAGAAAACATTGATCTATTTTAATTCCCTTCATGTATTCCCTTCACATGTAAACACATGTAGTTAGTGTTTAACACTGTTAGGCATTGTCATAGTGCCTTTCTATATAGAATTGACCTTACTTGGCTGACTATAAATTTTCCTTTGGCTCACTATGCAACAAAGTCCCACCACGTCATCAATGTACCTGGCAAAACACCTGGCAAGGGCGATGCTATTAGTAGGATAAACATTGTGATATCAGGAGAAAGGAGAATTGACTACAACTGCAAAGAAGTGAAAATGTTATATCGTATAGCAGAAAACTCAATGATATATCATATGCTATAAAACTGATAAGAAAGGGTAATTAATAAGGAAAGAATCATTCTTCTTGATTGCATAGTGCTGTACTTCTAATTTATTGATTTCTTTGCATAATATTGATCAGACCTTTTTCAAGTCATTGCAGGAAAAGCACAGGTGTAATTAATAACATTAACGACGGCTACATTTGATTGAGATGTAGTGATCGTTAATGTTATTAGTTGCACCTGTGCTTTTTCCCTGTTATGACAAGTGAAAATGTCTGCCATTAGAAAGGTCTGTCTTTTCTCACCAATACACCGTTTCGATGGTCATCTGATGTCATTCACATACACTGCAACAGGAAATAAACTGGGACCCATTTGGAATGTTTATGTTTACATAACTGTGAAATGGTCTATTTTTTAAATTATGGCTGATTTTGTCCTCCATAGACAGTGCACTGGGATGTAGTTCTTACATTCACTATTTTCACATCTGCATTTTAGCTCTTAGTGGGCTTTCAGTCTCTTCGAGCTTAAATGTTTCGACTTTAGGGGCTGGACATCAAAGAGTTTGACAATATTTAGCTCAAAGTGAAGTACCATTCTTTCCGTGTCTTCACACAATCTTAGAAATTTGGCAGGGATGGCAACATTTTTGTCTTTATTCCATTAAATGTCACATAAAATTAGTCTTGAACTTCATTGCTCACTCATCTGCTCCATTAGAACAAGCTCACATCTGAGAGTAAGAAACATAGAGAACAATACTAGGCCTCATCTGCGTGTAGTAAAGTAGTTCAGTATTTGTAGCACCCATCAGATACATTACAGCGCACAATCACATGAAATGCAAGTCAATGTGGGTACATTTCAACAAAATGAGACAGGTCATAAGATTGACATGTGTCAGAAGTCTTTAACTCTATCAGCCACACAGTCAGATTCCTCTTCTTTTAAAACAGTCTGTCAGAGGTGAATTGGCCTCACATGTCTAGTCACCAGTTAATGATATCTCGGACGTGGCCCCACAGCTTGGTGATCCACAGGTTAACCCCAAGCTCTGTTAAATACTGCAGCTCTGGGGTCAACATCTTTCGGCACAACTTCCGATGTGCCTTGTCCACATTCTTCTTCAGGTTATAGCCCATGATGGACTTCTCTCCGATGGGCTGCCAGGGCTGCATGGCTGTCTCTTGGATGCTGCCAGCTTCCACAGCTCGACCCCCCTCAATGCAGATGGATGTCATCTCTGCGTTCCTTCTCCTGAGCTCTGCCACATCCTCAGCCATCCGCCGCCGTCCGTATGCATCTACTTTCTTCCAAAAAGTCTGGTTGAAATGCTGGTATAGCTTCCAGTCAACAGCGTTCCACGCCAGTGCCCTGGCCCTTAGCTCAGGGGTCAGTTTAGACACAGTGGACCCCTTGCGGGCGTTGAGCTTGAAGAAGAGCACGTCGTCCATCTCCCAGCAGAGGGCATCCTTGAGCAGGATGAGTGATTCCTCAAAGTATTCCACCAACATGACCAGCTGAAAACGGTCAGTGATGAATCTGATTCCCTCCTCTACCCGCGGGTCATCCAGCTCCAGAGTGTTGTCCTGCCCAAAATCAAAGAACAGCAGGTTCTTGAGGTAGAAAGAGTTGAAGCCCTCAGGGTCAAAGTAGTAATGGGGGTCACGTAGGAACTCAGTCAGCTTGTTATCACCTGGTATCTTCCAAGTAAAAGGCACCAGCCGGCCAAAGTAGTGGAAAGATGACTCAAAAAGCTCTGCAGGGTCTCGCAGTATAGTGATGTAGGAAGTGTCCATAGGTAGCAGCTTGGCCACCTCGGGTGCATTGAGGCGCATGTGATTACAGATAATGTTGAAGCACATTCCAGGTCTGTAGTCTTTAACCTGGGAACGCTGGAAAAGGGACGGATAGAAGAAGTCATTTCTGCTGTCAGGGAAGGCAAATTTGAGCCGGTGCTTCTCCCCGAAGCGGAAAAGGATGTTGAGGAAGGTGCTGCTGGCTGTTTTGTGGGTCTTCATGAACATGATGTCCACTTTAGGAGTGCAGGTCTGGCCAGTGTCTGGCTGTGAGCTGTTTGTGTATGTTGGTTTGGGGTGGAGCTGGGACGGACGGTGGGCACATGAGTAAGGCACTGGGACCCTACAGAGAGGGAAACCATCAAATGATAAATGTGCTGATGAAATGTACTCTCACACAAAATAAAGAAAAGCAGCAAATCATCACATCTGAGAGGCTGGAACCAAAAAAACATTGCTTGAAAATTGACTTACTAATCATTGCAGCTCTAAAATACAGTAATTGCTGAAGTAATTTAACATGATTTACATCATGTTTTCTACAGGACGCATATACACCAGTGTGATGAGTCTTACTCAGGCAGACTGAAGTGGACCTGTGGAGTGGAGAGGCAGTACAGCAGGATCATGCAGCTGGTCAGGAGGGTACCCAGGACCAGGCCTTTGCACATGGACCTCCACTGCCTCCCTTGCTTGCCAGCCATGGTCCAGCAGAATCAGGGATTACCTTCAAAACACGAAACATCACCGTCATCATCATCATCATCATCATCATCATCATCATCATCATCATCATCATCATCATCATCATTTTCTACCTGCTATCTGCCCAGACACTTTTTGTTACTCTCAAGAATGATAGGCTAAAAGAAAACCTCTATGTATTATGATATCTGTTATGTAATCTGTTATTAAGAGGCAAGCTTTGAGGACACAATGACTCCACTTTGAATGATTTATTCAGACGACGACTTGGAAATAAATTAAAATGGAATGTGACCCTATAGATTACAATCCTTGTTCTCTGGTTTCTACTGGAGTTGACACAATAACATGAACACGTATAAAATATGAAGCAATCCAATGCATTAGCCTAAAATAATAATATTACAGCAAAGTTTTCCATTCAAATATATATGGTGATTTAGGTATTCTGTTATACAGTACAGTGCTGTCATCAGGTGGACCATAATTCAAGGTTACTCACAGGGAGGTACAATCTCAATGTGTTTCAGTCAGCCTCATTTCACTTGGCTGTCCACTTCATTTTTAAACACAGGGTGTGTGTAAAATTGTATGGCGAGCTACAAAATGACATACTTGCGCCTTGAAATGACCGACCCAGTGTTTCTTAGCTGCCCCATAAAATAAATTATGCATTACTGTGGAAAGTGATATTGCAATCCCCCCAGCTGACTGCCGTAAGACGAGCCACCTGCTGACTCAGCGACACAGGTAACAAACTGACACTGACCACCTGCACTGAATTAATGTGACCTCAATACAGAGCAGGGTTTGAGGAGGTGTACGGGCTTCAGTTTTATTGCTAAGTTTAGAGTTTATCAATGTTTATTTTGAATCAATTATGTAAAATAAATGATTGAAAATCAGATTTCAGTGAAAGATTTCTGATTTTTACAGGTATTTTCTTTTCGTTCTCCCCACTTTTCTCAGCAATTTCTATCAGAGAAAAACACATTGTGAGCTGCCCTCACCATGAGAGGACCCTGATTACTGTCAACTATGATGAACTGTGTACTTTTGCAGCAGAGAACGGAGCGAAGTTATGAGTTACAATCGGTTAAAGCTCAATTTAGTTAAAATCTTTAAAAACCGAAAACAAATCGTCTTTGTTACCCATCTGTTGTTTAGGTTGGAGGACTTACTATACTATATGGTACAACCAGTGGTGGAAGAAGTATTCAGATCCTTTACTTAAATAAAAGTACCAACTCTAAAATGTAAAAAGTACTGCATTACAAAAATATCCTGCCTTCAAAATCCTACTTAACCCATTTGGCCCGCAACTGAATTTTTTAATTTCTTTTGGTGAAGGTGTTCTCTGGGCTTGCATAAGCACAATGTAAAGAAGTTTTCGAAATCGGTCAAACCGTTTGGCTGAAAAGTGAGTTTTTCTTATCAAACTATATCTCGTCTTTGGGGGAATGTGACTACTGTTTTTGCAATAGACTCCATTTCATTTAAGGAAGAAACAGTAGTCCCACGTGCCCAAATACTAGATATAGAACGATAAGAAAATGTCTGTATCTCAGAAACTACAGGGAGCAAAATCAAGTATTTGGTATCAATATACTCATAACAAGTAGAATGTCAAAGATATGCTCACATTGTAAAAATTACTTCATATGGAAAACATTTAATAAACACAATGTTATCGTTTTCCTAATTTTTTGAAAAATCCTGACTTTGACTATTAATAAAAAAGTGATATTTCATGTTATCTGAAGTCAAGATTCGAAGTTGTACTGTTAGATACTTGCCCAAAGTATGTCCGTACCAAGTCTTAAGACTTTTGACCAATCAGAACAAATATTGTGGCATTTTTCCTTATCATGCTAAATATAGTCTTTGGGCTCAAATGGGTTGAGTAAAAGTACAGAAGTATTATCAGCAAAATGTACTTAAATCAAAAGTAACAGTACTCATTCTGCAGTTAAATGGCCCCTGTGACCTACTGGATGTATTATTAATTGTTGTAGCTGCTGGAGGTACGTAGAGCTGCTTTTAAATACTTTATAGCTCTGTAGTTTAATCCAGTGGTTCCCAACCTGGGGGTTGGGCCCCTCCAAAGGGTCACAAGATAAAGCTGAGTGGCCGTGAGATGAATAATGGGAGAGATAAAGAATTCAAGTTAAAGCCAGTGCAAGTTTTATGTTTTTTTTTGTCTCCATTTGTGTGTATATGAGCTGGTGTGTTGCCAATCATCAGATATGGTGTTTGTTCCTCCTTTTCTGTTAGCGACAGTAACTCAAGTTAATGTTTGTAAGTCACACACCAGAGTTTTAAAGAATCCATGATGAATTGTAACTATAACCTTTTTACCTTTTGAAAAATCCAGACTTAATCCCAGCCTAGTCTTAAGTATGGTGCCCTTTATTTGGTGTCAAGTGGGTCATTTATTATTAATCTTTGGTTGCAGCTTTTGGTTATGGCTTGAGTTAGAAACTTTCATGTTGGCTTTAGTTACCATGTGGTCCTATGAACTGTAGAGTTACATTTTAGGTTCAGTCTTATCATCAGGGCATTATATAAACACTACTCTCCAAACACAGCTAAAAGGGCCATTTCTGCTCTTTGTCTGGACTCCATGAAGGGGCTATTATGGAGGCATGTGAGAGCTCTTTCTCTCCGCCATCAGAAGCCACTCTGTAGAGAGATTTGAGGACATAGCTGGTTTCAGGTGGAACAGTTCAGCCTGCAAACGTAAAGTGAATTTGAAGTGACATTTTTTCCTCTCCTGCTTCAACGATATCATATAACCTTCAAACCTGAGATCCTATTGGACAAATAAAAGGAATATTTATTTTTGATATCAGTTAATCATTGTTTGCTTAGGGTTTCCCAAAAAAGTGCCTAGTAACCTCAATGTGTGTCCTTGTAGGATGTGATAACTTCATCTGTTACCTTGAAATGCTTTCTCACCTACTAAACACTAGAGGCAACTTTACACTGAGCTTTGTATGGCTGCACACCAACCCCACAGATTGATTTATTGTTCTGGTATAACAGGAACTCAATAGATCAAGAGTAATACTATCAAGAGTAATACTATTTTAAGAGCAAATATTAGGAGTCAATTTAATGTTGAACTGTTTTCCTTGTTTGCATTCACATAGCTGAAGGTGTGGGGAAGTATAATAAGGTGTCAACTATATTGTTTTTCTAACAAATGATAAAGGCCATTAATAATATGCAAAGCACAGAATAATTGTGGATAGAAAGATTAATTCAAACAAAAGCCTGGAGAAGGATGTCTTACCCTCATACATGAATCCAAACAGAAACTAATGGAAGTGTTTCTTGTCCAACTGCATCGTCCACTTCCTTTGCATCCAGCTCCAGATGACTAATAAAAGTGGATCTCCCTCCTGCAGCCGTTCTTATGTCTGATCTTGACATACACATGCTGTTATAGAACCAGCACAGTCCCGTGCTCCCCTTATCACATGCCAAGTGCAGTAGAGATCGATCATCTGGTTGCTGCTCCTCTTCTCCCCTTTCCACCTGCCTCTCAGCATGAACACCTGATGCCTCGGGCCGCCTGCTGCCTCCACCTCAAATTCCAAAAGCTGATCTTGCTGAATAAAGCCCTGCAGGGAGGCTCATCTAGCCACCTGTGACGTCAGGGGCCTCTGTCAGGGGACGGGCACTTGTCAGTGAGTGTAAACCAGGAGGGGAGGGAGAAAGAGTGGAGGCTGTATAGTCCCCATTCTGTGTCTCCACACAGAGGGCTATTGAGTGTTGACACTGGAGTCTGCAAGCTGATAGGTGGGGTGAAAGACGGCATAAAAAACAAATGCAGAAAGCCAGAGCCACAAAGGCTCCAATTGTACCACTTGATCAAGACCACTCTGTGTCTGTATTGTTTGAAATGCTTATTAAGCATGCTGTGTCTATAGGAGGAATGTACACAAGACCGTTATGAAATGTTGCACCACAGATTAGACAATTATCTAAACAAACTGAGCAACCTACACAGCTTGGATCGTCACGTGGCAATACTGTGTATTGGCTTTAAATTGTGTTTTGTTTTTTACATTTCTAAATGATTATTCTCATTTTTCTGCATTTCATGCATTAAAAGCTATTCATATTTTAACTATGGCCTAAAAGTTCTGATATCCAGTAAACGTGGTATTTAGTGCTCGCGAAAGTGCCACTCAATACAATCTCTAGTGCAAGATAGCAGCAGACATTTCAATAGAGAATTAAATGGACATTCAACCATGAATGACAAGTCTATTTGTCTCTGCTAGACAGGATGTAGCAATATGTGGTCACAAACGTTTCAGCCATTACAGTACGTGTGAGCTCTCCATCTCCACACTGTGGCCCCGATTCTTGGAGGGCGCACTGGATTTGTGCTGCTCATCCCACACTCATCATGCTCCGGCACGACACTGCTGCTTTTGTTGAGCAGGGCGTGCCTTTGCCTGCAGGCACCCAGAGTGCCAGGCTGAGACCCGGACTGGGTGGGCATGCGTGGAATGCAGATGAGGGTGAGAGGGGGCAGGGAGTGTCAGACTAAATGGGGAGATTGAGGAGAGAGGGGCATGACTGGCTTGGCCTTTGACCTGGCACGATCACAACAGCGTCTCTAGAGGGCAGAGGGGGGTTATGCTCCTTCGTCATCAACACCCACTGCCAGTGTGTGGACAAATTACACAAGACAGCCCACCAACGGCAGCACAGTGACCTCAGCCTCTTCCCACTGCACTGGCGTGGACTCTCGGGTCTTGTGGGATATAATGTATTTTCATGTTTTGTAAGTATCTCTTCTGATCCATATACAGCGGCACCTGAGGGTAACTCATCTGCTAGTTAGAGAACAATTGCTCCCTTGCAGCATAACTAATCCGTTTTCAATATGCCTGTGCACAGAGGTTCAGTGTGGAGACCCCTGCACAGTAGCTGAGCAAAAGTAAGAAATCTCATTTGATTACTGTTGTAAGATCACAAGTAACAGGCTTTATAGTTTGGGTTTTTACTTTTAAAATACAGACCGTGTCAAATACAGATTTGAAAATGAAGTGGAAGAAATATCTTGTGTAATGTAGAATAGTTCATACAAACAACATAATGTCAAACAGTCACTTTTACATTTATAATTACACAATTATATGCCACATCCTGCATTTCAGCTGGAAATTATGCAGAGGTCGATGTACCCACATCGCGAAGCATATAACTCACTCACAGAGCTCTCTAATGCACTTACAGGTTTTAGCACATGTCAACCTGTAATACACTCTACTTCGAGGATTTAAATACATTAAGTCAGTCTGACTAAAACATCATCAGATGAATCATTTTTTGGCCTTTTTCTTTGATTTTTCCGCATCATCATGGGCCTTCCTCTTGGCAGTCAGCTTGTTAGCCTGTAAGAGGAGAATGAAAGCAGTTACAGGTCAGTGAACTCTGGGGTTCATCGCTGGGCTTGAATGTACTCTACACACACAGCAGCTATAGAATACTGTTAAACCAGATAAGATGTCCGATACTGAAAATAACGGATCCAATGTTAAAAATGTAAGAATGTTATCTGCACAAACACTGTTATCTACACACGAATCCATATTCAGTCAATAACTAAATGGAACAAACCTCTCGGATCTTTCTCTTTTTTCCGAACATGATCTTGTCGTAGAGGTACTTTTCCTTTTTCTTCATCATCATGATGGCCAGACGTTTCTCCTCTGCTTTCTCCTCCTGCTCCAGGCGTTCCGGGTTTTCCACCTTCATTTTGCCAGCCGTCACTTTGACCGGCAGAGACTAAACGGAAGAGAGAGAGGAGTTGATGAAAAGTTCACAAAAACGGTTTGTAAAAACAGATGGCAACGAAAACGGATCAGAAGTCTCTTACCTTGCCCTGGGATCTATGTTCTTCCATCTTCTTCAGATTCTTCTCTTCTGCCTCTTCATCATCATCTTCCGCTTCTTCATCTTCCTCCTCTTCGTCGTCGTCTTCCTCTTCTTCTTCCTCCTCCTCTTCCTCCTGTTCATTGGCTATGATGGAAGTAAAATATATAAATGATGTGTCCGTGGTCTCTGCGTTATTATGCACCCCATTTAGGTTTAATTCTTTAACAACCGACTCACAATGGATGTAATAAGGATTTTTTGACTCTGATCAATAGAAAAAATATTCTTTAGTATAAAATCTCTATAAATTGATCTAAAAGTATCACAAATACCAAACACAACAAAAACAAATTTCACATGTATCCACCCCCGACTATGATGAAACTTACTTATTACAGGTGCGGCCAATTGTTTTTAGAAGTCACATAATTGACTGAATAGCAGGGCTGGGGCTATATCACGATATAGGTCATTTCATATCTCGATAACGATATATATCACAATGTAGCATGTTTTCTGGTAATTCAATAAATAGTCTATATGAAATAACCACATGTTAAAGCCTAGTTTTGTAAACTCCTGTGTGAATTAAATACATGACAAATGAAAAGTGAAAAATTAACAGTCTTAAGTGAAGTTATAGAGAAAAAATAAATAAATATAGGCCTAGCCTATATCACGATAGAAACAATATAGCAAAATGTATACAATAGACGTTTTGACGATATATATTGTCATATTGCCCGTCCCTACTGAGTCGCAATCACCTGTGTGTAATCAAGGTGTGATCATTGATTGAAGTCTAAACATACCTACATCCTGACTAGAATCACTGATTCAATGTCGTAAAACAATAAAAAGATTTTAAAGTTTTTTAAAGGCACTGAATGAAAGACGATACGTCAGAGAAATGCTTGGGTTCCTACCAGGTTTTTCTCCTCGCTGTAAGGCCATGATTTTCAGTTTTTCGGGGGGCACATAGTCTCCTTCCTTCTCCTCCACGAAGGGAGAGAGGTGGGGGGGCAGAGTCACTCCAAGGAAGTAGTCCTCCACTGGCAGGAGGATTTTGGAGTTGACACAATCATACACCCACTGGGGCTGGATGTAGTACCTAAAACAAATTGTATCATAGTAAAACAGTGCATATCTTATATATGGGGGGGATGATGGAAGTGACGTGATGCTTTGAAAATGCAGAGCGGGATAAAGAAAGAGGACAGGGTCTGTCAAACATGATGAAGAACAAGGTTGCTTTGAGGAAAGAGAGCGGAGAGACGACTCTGAAAGGAGGCATTGTAGAGGATATGGTAGTGTACAAGGAGAGAGGGGCACAATTAATCAGCAGACTTCCTGTATTTAGGATTCAGAAATATACTGTAAGTCAAACTGGTTGTATACAATGATGTAATCTACGTGTTTGAAAATAAAGAAAAATGTTAAAAACAATCCTTTACCTGTTGATATACTGTTTGTCAACGTTGGGTCTGTCAACAACTTGATGCGTGATGGTCTCATCCGTCACCTCGTATGTGCTGCCGATGCTAAGAGACTTGTCCCAGGACACCTCGCCACCGAAACACCTGGAAGGCAGCAGCAACACACAAACGATAGATAAGAGGATTTGCATCAGTTTGAGATTTATACGGATGGCTTATTTATTTCTCCTGCAGCAGCTCTCACTCACCTGATGAGGAAAGCCAGCGACTCTCTGGGCACTTCTCTGTTGAGGAAGATCCTGATCCCCTCAAAAAGCTTTTTCTGAGCTTCCTGCTGTTTCTCTTCTTTTTCCCTGGCCTCCATCTTTTCCATGTCCTCCTGAAGAAAAGCATTACAAGGAAACATTTTAATGATGTTTTTGTAAAGGCTGGAGGATTAAAAAGACACTGTTTTGTTGGAGTCATCGAGTAGTTCTTTGAATTCACTGTTACGCAATGTCTGACAAAATGATGTACACATGTGGCAGCAGTTTTAAAAGGCTTGTGTTTGACCCATCAGGGAAGATCAGCACTGTAAACTCCATTGTGATATTTCCTGGGCTGTTAGAAAGTTGCCAATCTGAGAAACAACTGGAACTAGGCCCATGTTGTTGAAATGCAGTTGAAGTTTTTGAGTTCTGAAAAAGGTTTCTGGTTGATAGGGCTACTAGTTGAGAACATTAAACCAGTTGTGCACAACAAGCGTGTGAGGAGCATCTCGTCCTTAGCAACCAAACATGAAGCTGTAGTCCCCAGTCTCACACCCCCATAAGATTTGACTCCTCTGACAAACATATGTGAACTCTCACTTCTGCCTTCAGAGACCAATTAGTTTATCAACTATTTCATTACCATGATATCAACGTTACAGCAAACCACATTTTGTAAACTGGTTCTCTTACTTCTTCAACAGGAAACTTGTCGAGTTCAGCCTCCTCCTCCTCTGCAGTGGAAACCACCCGTGCCAAGCTGGTACTCAGAGCTGACAGTTTCTGCACAACCAAAAAACAAAAGTTTAGAACAACAATCCCTAATTTTGTTATTTACATGCACACTTACTCATCATTACAGTGAATAACCAGATAAAAGGTACCACTTCAGTTAAAGAAACAACATAATTTGCACTACTACAAGTTTACACAATATCTTTGATAATGTCCAGAAGGATGTGTGGTATCCTGTAAGGGGGAAAGTGGAAAGACCATAGTGTGTACATTTTTACAAGTTAATGAATTTGTCTACTGCTGCTAACAATGCCGTTTTGTGTAGAAACACTGCTTTGCATCAGGTTTAATGGATGTCCTATCTTGCACAGGGACCGAATCAAACCGCTAGATGTAATCAGTAAGAACAAGGCAGTGTTCAGACAGACGTGTGCACTGCATAAAAAAACAATGCTCATTAATTTTAATGATGCCACTTCATCGCCACAGCAAGGGTGCTGACACACAGGGGTCCATTAAACAAACAAACCAACGAAATTAATAAATAATAAATATTCGCAGTATCATCCAGAAAATAGGTTGGACCTGCCTCAACGTAATGTGACATCATCTGGCAACACCCTACGGTGGCCAATCAACATGAGCAAGCTCACATTCCTGGTCGATTACTTAGTAACGTGAACGGGTTAATTCTAGTCTACCTGGTAATTGATGCAACAGGTTTAAATTATTGATATGTCTTTAGGAAAATCTTTCCTCATAGTATTCAGTATCTGAGAAATGCAGCACAGTCCCTGAGTGTTTTTTTCAAACACGGTGTCATTATTGGTCTGAATTCCTGATAAGGTCTATAAAGTAATTTAAAGGATTGACTGCTAATTCATGTCTGTTAACCGGGTTAAGTGTTACAAGACAGTCAATATGAACAGATCAGAATAATAATAAAAATTCCAGAGCATGATGTCTCTTCAGAATAATGTGCTGGTTACTCTGGATAATCCACAGATGTCCCTGTGATGAGATGCCATTTTCAATGCAATGAACACCATAAACAATATTGTTCCACCGCTGTTGTATTGACGTGAAAGTAATGAGGCAGAAATGTCAAAAAAGGATATATTAAAAAAATAAATAAAAGCAAAACTATCTGTATGATTAGATACCGCTAGAAGTAAGAAGTGAGTGGTTTGATGGATCTTTTAAAATGATTCAAGGTAAAAAAGCCTCACCTCTAGGTAGCTTTCTGAATCCATGGCATAGTCATCATCATCATTCTCTTCCTTCACCTCGGACTCGGCTTTAATCTCCAACTGCAAAAGGAGGGATGACATTAACACAGTACAGGTGTGCCAACAGGTAACCAATAAATCCTCATTATAATCCTGCAGCATAACTGTTTTTAACTCCATATCATCACAAGTTAAATCTTATTGAAATCAGTCACAATAAAAGATTTGAGATACTTGAGAATACTAACACTTTTGTAAAATATAAGATTTTAGTCTAAAATACAACAACATAGCCACTGAATCAATGTGACAAATGTGAGATTTTAATTCATTTTTTAGTAACATAACTATCACTATAATACTGTAACAATTATTACAATACAAATTTTGTCTGTACTGACCACCCACAATTATTGATGTCAGATAAATAAGGTGTTAAAAATAATATGCATTTATATAGAGAAAAGCCCTTATGACTGTTTCAGAGTCCAAGATACCTTTGGTGGGTAGAGCAGGTTGAGGGAATGGTAGAGTCTGAAGTTGATGAACCCCAGGAGAGTGGTGTACAACTCTGTGAAAGTTGCCATGACTCTGTAGTCGACATCTGTTGGGTGCTGAAAGGGGGAAAAAAGAGTTTAACTAAGTCTCAGTGGTAAAATTAATGAACATGAGTAGGGCTGCAGCCTGCAACTAACGAATATTTACATTTTCGATTAATCTGTCAATTATTTTCTGGATTAATCGATTAGTTGTTTCGTCTATAAAATGTCAGAAAATGATGAAAAATGTCGATCAGTGTTTTCCAAAGCCCAAGATGACGTCTTCAAATGTCTTGTTTTGTCCACAACTCAAAGATATTCAGTTTACTTTCATAGAGCAGTAAAGAAACCATTCACATTTAAGAAGCTGGAATCATAGAATTTTGTCTTTTTTTTCTTAAATTACTCAAACCGATTAATCGATTATCAAATTAGTTGGCAATTATAATCCCTGGAGCACACAAAGACCTCGGAGCAGTCAGCAAACTCATGTCAACGTTTACACAGAAGAGTAACTCCATCAGCCAACAAAGCCTAAAGTTTGTTTCGTGTATGACAGCAACACTGCTGGTTGACTTTACGATTAGTCCAAATGCTGACAGAGCTGTGTGTCAACCTTCAGTGTAATCCTATAATAATAAAATCACTGCTTAATGTTAGCATAATCTTTATGGACTGCGTTTCATCATTTACTTACATCATGGGAGAACTGATATGGCACCAGCCATGTAATGAGCTGTCCCATCACCTCAGCTTGGTAATATATTCCCTTGATGGAGATGAAAACCTATCAAGAACAGACAAGTGTTTAGTTCATTACAGAACAGAGGTCAATGAACTCAAGGCATATCACCACTATCACCCCCCCCCCACACACACACACACACATTTTATTTATATGTCAAACAAATAAAGATGGTTGCTGTGCAGTTTAGTGGCACCTTTCTGAGAGCACGAGATGTGATCACATAGTTCATCCACTCCACAGTGAGGCGTCTGCACAGCTGGATTGTCTGAACGTGACATTTTCCTGTTCGAGCGAAGGTGGAGAAGAGGAAGCACATGCAGAGGGAGTCGTCGATGTCACGGAGAGCATCAATGAAGGAGGGGTACCTGTCACAAAAAGGAGCACCAGTGAGGAAACACAACTTCAAAAGTAATTTATCTTACCCTAAAACACTCAGACGCAGAGTCAGTTAAAGTAAACATTGCCCTCCTACAGTATGTTGAGTGCGGAGAATAACCCTGTCTCACCTTTCTTTGATGATGTGGTCCAATTTATAGCAGGGCTTGTTCTCCCTCAGTCGCTCAACATTAGTCCACTCTGTTTTTCCATAAGCCTTCTTAAGTTTGCGTACAAATACCTGTTAAGATAAAACATTTTGGAAAGTAAGACAGTGGTCACATTTTCTAACATTACTGCAGAAAAAACTCCATGGAAACAAGCATTTCCTATAACAAGGAACAAATTACATTTAGGTTTAGTTAAAAATGATTTACTTTCTTTGTATGGGAAGAAGTAATCTATCCACAACAATTTTTTTAAATAAACTTGTGCTTTTAAGCATGTTCAAACGATTGTGTTGAACTTCATTTTTTTAAAAGTAGGAAAAAAATATGCCTGTAATACCTTGTATTCTCTGAACTTGCCAACGATTGGCTCATGCAGCAGAAAGCGGATGTCTTTGAGCAGGTAGAAGGTTCTCGGGGCTGTAGATCCCTTGTTCACCTTCTTCTTGTGCTTGGGCTCATGAGGGTAGATGCCTTTAAGGATGCACAGTCGCCTGAAAATCGGAGAGAGATCAGGAATTAATTGCCCGTCACATGTCTGCTGTTTGGGTCCGTCTGGCAAGCCGGGTGACATGAAGAAATAATTCTCAACAAATGTATGTGCTTGGGAGTAGGGTTAGCTGTTGTGATGACGTATACCATCAATCATTCATGACAAAAAATTAATCGCTAACCATTTTGATAACTGATTAGCCTTTTGTCATTATCAAACAAAAACATCCAACCATTGACTAAAATATGAGCATCTGATGCTTTTGTTTGTTTTTTGTCATTTTATTCTGAATGTATTTTCACTCAGAATATCTTTATGTTTTGGGCTGCTGGTTCCAAAGATCAGATCATTTTGAGTTCTCAAAAGTTGAGATATGAATTTGCCACCATTTTCTGACAAATTATGGACTAATTGAAAAAGATTACAGGCAGATTAATCATTCATGGTGCAGCCCTAATACCAAAGAATACCAAAATGTATACCGTTTATACCAAAGTAGAAATCCCCTCGGTTGTATAAGGAATTTGCAACAATGTTGTAAATCAGTGGGCTTGACTGTTTTACACCGGATTTACAGGATTCACCTTGATTTGTATTGAATTCACAGTATTAGCTACAAACAAACATTCCCATCTGGTTATTTTGTCTATAAATTATTTTTCAACTACATTCTCAGAAATTTTACTCTCAGTATACACACTCAGGTGCAAGTTTATTAGCTCCACCTATCTCAAAATAATGCAGTCAACAACCCTGAAATACATCTCTGAATCTCTGGATTGTTTTAAGCGGCTTCTAAAAACCCATCTCTATAGTCAACCCTTTCTATAGGCCTCATCCACATGTGTGTTTGTCTGTTTTTGTTTGATCTGTTTCTCATTGTTTGTGTGTTTCATATTGTAATTTTTCCTTGTTGTCATCATTGTTTGATGTTTAATTTGTGTGTGAAGCAGTTTGTAACGGTGTGTTTTAAAAGGTGCTATATAAATAAAGCTTTACTTACTTCCTGCCTTCCTAAAGTCTATAATGGGGAGTTTCCATGTTTTAAAGAGTTGTTGATTCACCTTTATGGACAATTCAGAGGCTGCAGTTTATGTTGATGTTTAATTGTATTGTGTTATACTGAGAGGTGTTGATATTTTGTTAACCCTTCATATAAATGGGGTGGACAAAATATTAGAAACATCTCTCAGTATAATAATAAAATACAATTCACCAGCATCAAACTATAGCCCCAAAAATGACCATAAACTTGAATCAACACCTTTCTAAGATAGTTTCAACAAAATGTGAGCATTATAACCAGGGAATGAAATTAGCACCTGCCACCTGTCGAATACAGGGTAAATGTTGGTTATGGCAGGAGATAATTTCAGGTCACTTGCCACCATGGCAGACAGGTTTTCCTAATATTAAAAAATATTATTTTTAAAAAGCAATTCTAAAGCCTAAATTAAATATATGGTAACACTTCACTTTACAGGTCCACAAATTTCATGGTATTTAGGTTATAATTAGCAAGTAACCTATTTGAAATTTCTTTGGAATTACTGCCAGATTACTACAATATTTACCTATAAATATATTGAAAATTACTTACTTTATTAAATTTGTGGACCTGTAAAATGAAGTGTTACCAAATATAGTCATGGATTAAGGTTACATGATATCTTATATAATTCTATGGTCTGGTACCACTGACTCAGTGTTTACATTTTAAAGCGTTCTACCTACTGTAGATTTCAGAAGTGGCAGACAAAAAACATGCGTGGCCGGTAGAAATGTTCAGTGACCTGCCACAGTGGCATGTGAGGAAAAAGGTTGATTTCAGACCCTGATTATAACCTTCATGAAGGTGGGATATATTGCAGAACTGTTCCATTCGTGTTAACTATAATAACTGAGTGTATGTCAAACCACATGCACCACGATGCACAGTCAGGCATGTTACCTGAAGTCTGGGAGGCTGAGCGATAACTTCTTGCGAGCCTTGTTTCTGGTGATGTAGTTGGTGACAGAGCCCCTCTCATACTGGAAAAACAAAGCACAGACGACCACATTACATTCACAAATCATAACACTTTAATTCATAGTCACGTTAACTAGATGATTTGACCTAAAACGCTAATCTGCACCAAACAGAAAAACAAACTTCAGCTAGCCCCGTTAGCTAACTAGCCAGCCAGGCTGCTAGGTGAGTTAATGTTAATGTTTCTGAGCCTGACATTAGTCCGACATCAACTCTCACCTTTTTCTTCTGAAGACCTCCCATTTATAAACGATATGTGAGCCTCCACACAAGTTCTGGTAGATTAAAACTGTCTGTAAATGAAGCTGTTAAGAGGTGAACACAACAACACGCTGGCTACAGAGACCAGCAGCAGATCCACGTGTTTGACATGCGCAGAGGAGGAGGAGGAGCCAGCAGCTATCAGGACCCGGGAGGAGGGGGCGGCCGCTACTCCGCCTGTATAAAAAACAAACAAAAAAACAACGCTCACTGTGAAAGGTAAAAGGTTTTAAATTGTCTACAGAATTAGTTTATGTGCAGAACTGTAAGCATTGGTTTTCAGTTTTTACAGATAATTTAAATGGAAACGACATTTCGTGTTTTACAAACAAAAGAGCGAAAAGGACAAAAAAAAAAAAAAAATAATTGGCAGAAAACAAACAAAACCACAATAAATAAAATTAAATACAAATTTTATTGAATATAATAAAAACACTTAAATAAATGGAAATGACATTTCGTGTTTTACAAACAAAAGAGCGAAAAGGACAAAAAAATGAATAAATAATTGGCAGAAAACAAACAAAACCACAATAAATAAATTTAATTAAATACAATTTAATAAAAATGTTATTGAATACAATAAAAACAATTAAATAAATGGAAACGACATTTTGTGTTTTACAAACAAAAGAGCGAAAAGGACAAAAAAATGAATAAATAATTGGCAGAAAACAAACAAAACCACAATAAATAAATAAAATTAAATTAAAATTGTATTGAATACAATAAAAACACTTAAATAAATGGAAATGACATTTCGTGTTTTACAAACAAAAGAGCGAAAAGGACAAAAAAATGAATAAATAATTGGCAGAAAACAAACAAAACCACAATAAATAAATAAATTAAATTAAATTAAAATAAAGTAAATTAAATTTAATTAAATTAAATTAAATTATTATTATTTTTTTTTTTATTGAATACAATAAAAACAATTAAATAAAATAATCGGCAGAGCCACAAAGTATACACCTGAGTTTCCCTAGGCCTATGACATCTCTCAACCATAAAATGTAGGCTAACTGGGATGTTGTGTTTATTTATTTATTTTTCTAGTTAGGAGACTAGTCTGTGTGCTATCAACAATACAAAGGTCACGATCTTGTAATTAGCTCCTCTATGTGGACTATCCTCTCACGGGACACCAACTATTATGGCAATTTAAGAATCAGGTACTCAACTGCAGAACTGTATAAGCACCTTATTCAGATTTTAAGTCTGATTTAATAAACACCATAAAGCTGTAGGCTACAATCATCAGAATAAACTGACATGAAATAAAATGTATGATTCAACCACATCTGAACCCCACCCCCTTCTCCTCTGCCTCTCTGTGGTTGGTGCCAGGGATGCTGGAGAGAGATGCAGACTGGAGCTGAGAGTGGGAAAGAAGAATAGTGAGAGAAATAAAAGCAAAAAGCTGGATACAGAGAGACAGAATCTCAGATAAATAAGACTTCACCAGGACATCTAAAGATATGTGTGAAATATTTCACAAGTTCGTCATGGGGCTGCGTGACTTTATAAAGGAGTATTTTCTTAGTTTCTGGGACTATGAGACACCAAAGGTGATGGTGGTTCAAAACAGAACTCTTGGAGCCATATACAGAAGCGTTCAGTTTCTTGTGATCACCTATTTCATCTGGTAAGCTTCATGTTTGTATACTTGCATGCCCACTGTACAGTATGTGCTAAAGGGGACAATCTATGAAAACAAAAATTGGTAAATTCACTTACATACATATTTTGTTATCAGTGTGTTAGTTGTAATGCTTATTTTAGGGATTGCAGTAAAGTATACAGTTGTATGTTTGCCAGTAATATGCTTTTCTGTGTATTAAAAAAAGAGAGAGTGTAAATGCACTGTACTTTAGCCCATCAATTGCAGTTTTGTGGTGAGGAAATGCTTCTTATTTTGAATTAACTGGAAACAAATAAACGGCATGACTGATGGAGACACAGTTGATAGACTTGTAATTTAAACTGAGGAGAGCAGTTTTCATATAGGCTACTTTGGTTTTGTGAAGATATTGCTATTCATCTTATTGTTTCAAATCTTAAATGATTTCTTATAGATTAGATGTGTTGTCCTGTTGAAGTGCGTCATCTTTTCTTCTTCTCTTGGCTTCAGCAAAGAGGGCTGAGCAGATCCAAGGGTAATCTGATACCTCCAATATAAATCGACGTCATGACAGAAAATGTGATATTGCATCTGTCTGTTCTATTACCCTGAAGGTATGTCTTCATAAGTCAGAAAGCCTACCAAGAGAGTGAAACCCGTCCAGAGAGCTCAGTTTACACACTCATGAAAGGCACAGCAGTTCATGGAGATGATGTCTTGGACACTGCGGAGTACGTTCGACCCTCAGAGGTGAGTCCAGAACAAATGCTGAAATACAATCAAGGAAGTCTCACCTCCTGGACTCTGTCAGCATCATTATGTCGTCAGACCAGAATAAACCTGCTGATTAATAGTATGTTTGTGGCATTTCCCTCGCAGGGCGGTGATGTGATTAGTACAATATTGAGGCGAGAAGTTACCTATGATCAGAGGCAAGGAAAGTGCGCTGAGGTGAGAGGTCAACAAAAGCTTCCTCAACAATAACATCTACTAGTATGCAAGAAAAGACAATAATAATCTGTCTTATTTCACTTCAGTATTTCAATGTTGCCAAAGCCAACTGTACGAGAGACTCTGACTGTGTCGAGGGAGAGGTTGACTTTGATGGCCATGGTACTGTTTTTATTCCTCACAAAATCTTCAAGCTTCGTTGGTCTGTATTTGCCACCTACGTATCTGATTTAAATACTTTCTTACAGGCAAAAGGACCGGCAGATGTGTTCAGTACTACAACCACACCTTCAAAACCTGTGAGATCCAAACCTGGTGTCCCATTGAGGAGTACGCTGTAGTACGGTAAGGCAGATGATGTACTGTATAATCTCCCCCAAGTTTGAAAGTTCAAGTCGGGTTTATTTGGATCACACAAAGGAAAAGGAAAGTCCCCACCTATCTTAACCCATAAACAAAATAAGAAATACTTGATTATTATTAATACTATATTATACAAGATATTTCTTTTGCATCATTATGCCGTAAGTGCACAGCAGTGAGCTACTGTAAACACACGTCTAATAAAGGTTTAAGACAGCAGTTGGTCTTTGAAGTTTTACTGGAAACAGTTTTGGACAACACATTCAATGATTGTGCTTACAAAAAAGATTATATACTCAAATCTGGAGGTCAGGACCTTCCCAAAGGGCTACAAGATAAATCTGAGGGATTGTGAGATTAACAGTATAGAAAATCAGAAGAAACATATTTCTGCTACTCAAAATTATATTTCTTTTTTCAACTTCTAGTCTGTGCGTTTGGATGGTGAATTACTGGATGTTTTTAACTCTTCTGGCCCTTTAAAAGAATTCAAAATTAAGCAATTTGAGAAGGAAAAATCACTCTTTGTTTGAATTGGCCATCATGTAACCTGTGACGAGGGGTCACAAGCAGACAAAGTGTTGTTTTAAGGGGTCACAAGCCAAACGGTTGGGAACCACTGCGATGAATGATACGAGATGAGGGGCCCCTAGTTTAAGGGTGTCTGTGCCAAGCCCCCATCCATGGATAGTTAGACCAACGATGTTGTAAAATTGAATTATTGTTGTCAAAATATTGGATTCCTCGTGTGAGGAAGAAACAAAGTAGGCTACAACACAGTAACCAATCTAGTAAACATAGGCCTACACATAGTCCACAAGAGTAAAAGTAAAAAGTATAAAGCCTTTGATGCTAATGTGTTGTTCATATGACGTTCATAGCTGAAAAACTGAATTAAATCAACAATAACAAAACAGCTACAGCTATAATAAAAGAGAAACAACAGATAGGCTAATGCTCCAACAAGGATATTTGGGGAGAAATGTTGGGTGTAAGATTGTCAGTTAAACTGCGATGGGACTGTGCCAGTAGTGGTTGCAACAGAATATTTAACTGAAACCAACTGATGGTGGTATAATAAGATTAGTCTAATTATCTGATTTCTTCAACAGAGAACCAGCATTAGTGGAGGCCATCAATTTCATAGTGTTCATCAGGAACTCTATCCACTTCCCCAGATTTAAAGTGCTGAGGTAGAGTACACACACACACACACACACACACACACATGCACTCACGCACGCACGCACGCACGCACGCACGCACGCACGCACACACACACACACACACACACACACACACACACACACATGGAGATTCAGAAGACCTATTGTTCTTGTCTTTGGCAGGGGAAACATCAAAGATGCTTCAAACAAACGTGACATGCAGAAATACCTCAATAAGTGTCAGTATAATGAGGAGAAAGAGCCCTACTGCCCAAACTTCCGTCTGGGCTACATCGCAGATCAAGCCAGGGAGAATTTCAATGAGCTCTGCAGGACTGTGAGTACAAGATGTACAACACATACTGTCTCTATGATATTTTAAGGATGTATGTGTTAAAACTGACCTGCTTTGTGACAGTATAGCATTGCTTAAGATGTGATCATTGCTGTTGTGGCTCAGGGAGGAGTCATAGGGGTTTTCATCAACTGGAAGTGTAACCTGGACCTGGATCCTTCACACTGTAAACCTACATACTCCTTCCGTCGTCTTGATCTCCGAAAGGATCAGGCAAACTCTGGTTACTATTCAAGGTGAGCTCCAACACCTGACACTGACTATTTTGTTCAGTATTTTAAACTGTGTTTGCCACCGTGGCTTGTGATGAGTGTCCCAGCCTTAACCCTTGTCATTTCTGTGTGATTGTCCAGGTTTGCCAAATATTACAATAAGGATGGGGTCGAGTCTCGGACGCTCATCAAGGCCTACGGCATCCGTCTGGATGTGATAGTTCACGGACATGTAAGCGGATACTCAGCTTACTGTGATGACTGTCATTATGTGACTATCATTGTATTGTTTGCATGTGATTTCTTTCTCAGGCTGGAAAATTCAGTCCCATCCCAACCATCATCAGCACAGTGACTGCTTTGACTTCAGTTGGGATTGTGAGTAATTACTACATTCATTTCTTATTTTTGAGCCTTTAAAGTGAAAGCTGTCGCTCTTTGCACCACAAACTGTTTTTGTCTTTTCTTGTCACCCCTCTAGTGTACCATTATCTGCGACTGGATCATGCTGACTTTTATTGACAAGAATGAAGTCTACAGTGATAGAAAGTTTGATGAGGTGAGTAAAAGACATCACACAATCAACCTCAACAGATATGGGTTCATTAAAGGAACAGTGTGTAACACTTTGGGGGATCTATTAGCAGAAATGGAATATAATATTCATATTATTCATAATATTCATTAGTGTATAATCACCTGAAACTAAGAATCATTGTGTTTTTGTTAGCTTAGAATGAGCCCTTCATATCTACATAGGGAGCGGGTCCTCTTCATAGAGTCCGCCATGTTGCGCCACCATGTTTCTACTGTAGCCCAGAACGGACAAACCAAACACTGGCTCTAGAGAAAGCCTTTCACGTTTTTACGTAACCTGAAGGCCACCGTAGTTCTCCGTTACGCTTGTGAAACTGTGGTAACGTGAGCCGAAGATTGCAAAACCGTGGTACCGCCAGGCTCCGTCTGACTTCTGTTGCTCCTAAAGTACTTATTATGGTTAGGATGACCTCTGAGCGAGGTGCATGACGTTACCATGGTTTTGTACTCGGCGGCTCACATTACTGCAGTCTTGGATAGGGAGGTGAGTGGAGGGGTACTTAGTTGGTTGCAATCTGCAACCATACCACTAGATGCCGCCAAATCCTACACACTGTCCCTTTAAGGGTTTTATATCTCACAAAATATAACCGAAAAGAATAGCTCAACAGTGAATTTTAAAAATACAGATGTATTTAAGTACATAATTTGGTAAAACTTTACACTATGGTACACGCAATTTTGCTACCATGGAACAAGTAAGGAGCAAATCTAACTGATAATTAATTATTTGATAATAATAAGTTCCTGAATAACTCTGAATCAAAGACCATGTAGTGGATAATGCTGCATTTTTGAGTACAAAACTAACAGCTCATTATGTTTTTTATTAATTGCATATTAGTTACCAATTTGGTGGTCATGGTAGTTACTAGTAAACCCTCTTTGGGTAAAGCATCATCTTACCAAACTGACAAGTAAATTCTAAATGATTTCTTGAATGATAATGCAAAGACAACACGATCCTCAAGAAAGATTCTCCCTATTTTGAATACTGTATCTGTCTTTTTCACAAAAATAAATAGTACAATTATTGAAGGCTGAATTCAATTTAGCTGCAGCAGTTTCATGGTCTGTTTCTGTGAACACTAAGTGAAGGATCTGTCCTCTGCAGGTTATCAAGGAGCCCAAAGTGCCCAAAGTGCCCATTTCCACAGAGCTCAGCTACATCAACGGCTTCGGCTCCAACCATTCAGACCTGTCCGACGGTGTACCGCTGTAATGTCCTCACAGTTGTCCTCGCTGGCCAAGAGAGTGGACGCTCCTCCAGCTGATCAGCTGAGTGGTTCCTCAGGTATCTGCTGCAGCTTATGGGCTGCGAGCGGTCGCTGTGCTGTTGATAGTGGAAATAAACTGACAGAGGACCAGTGACAGAGGAGGCTGGTCGTCTCAAAGTCTGTGCCTGTGCAGTGGATTCAACTCATATATCATCTCAAACCTTGATGGACCCCAACTTGTGTGACAATGCAGTTGATTGTGTCTCTTTCACTTGACTTGCAGTAATACCTCAAGTATGAAAAGAAACTAAACCATTTCTTAGCAGAAACATATTTGAGTACACAGTAATGAGAAACATTACAAACTATGCCCATTTCTATAAATGTATTGTAGACATTCAGTGCAATAAATGTCTTCTCTCAACTCAAGTTCTAACTGAATGTTACCAACAGTATATCATCTGAAATCTGCATTATTATAAACTTAAAACTGCACACCATGTTTGGAGAATCTATATTCTTTTTAATTTCCTTTGTCTTTCAACATAAGGATGGATACAGGAGGAAATGGCCTGGAGACACACAAGGAGAGAGCAGTGGTGAGCAGTAATCTAATAACGCCGACATTTCCCATAAAATGGTTTCTCTAATAAGATTGTGGGGAAGTGTGAATCCATCTGGCCGCATGAGAGCAATTGTCAGTGGTGAAGAACGACTTAAGATTAAAGTCTAATGGATCGATGTCTGCCATGATGGATGGGGGAGCACAATGGACATTAATGTCAGTTTGGAAATGGTGTTTATGACATGTGAAGAGCTGAAAATTCAAAGAATGTTATATCTTAAACTGGATTGTGTTAATCATTTCCAGTACTAAGCTCAATAACTCCCATCTGATCCAAGATGTTTTGATTAGCAATTGAAAATGTAAAGAACTTAGTCCCTCTAAGGGCTCCTTCATCCATCAACCTACATGTACAGCATGTGTCAGTGAGGAGCTCTAAGGGGCCAATCTAATTGAGCCGGAGATCGCAGTCTGAAATGTGATTACTTGTCTGGGAGACGCCCATCAGCAGGCGAATGGAGTCATCTGAGGGGCAATGAGGTTAAAGTGATGGAGGTGCATAGGTTAAAATCAGGATCCAGACATGCTCAAAGCAATCACTAAATGATTTTCACATTCAGTGACAGTAAAAACGTCATTCTTAATCAGCCAGAAACAATTGATCTTTTCATATCATCACCGTGAAAATTGCTCAGCCTGAATTAAATGTTAAGACTCTCATCAGATGATGACTTGAAGTAGGGCTGGGCAGTATATGATATATTGTCAAAATTATATAAAAATGTTTAACGTACATATTTTTCTACATAGTTTCTACCGCGATATAGTCTAAGCCTATATTTATTTATTTATTTTTTCTCTATGTCACTTAAAATTATGTTAATTTTGGACTCAAATTCTTCAAATGAGAAAATACTTTTCTTTTGTCAAGTATTTAATTCACATGGGAGTATACAAAAATAGGCTTTACCCTGTGGTCATTTCATAGACTATTTATTTACTAAATTACCAGAAAAACATTTATTAACAGTCAAAATATGAAATTCACAAACAAGCATAGTTTTATGATGGCATAATCAAGACTTTAAACATATCTACAGTCCACGTATTTGCCTCATCAGTGTCCTGATTACACACCATTAAAACAGCATAGAAACAGACGTCATCGGGGCTGATGATGAACAAGTGCATAAAAGTCTCAGACTCGAGTGTTTCCCAGATTGAGGAGTAGCTGCCACAGATGCAGCTCAGGGAGGGTTGGATCATTCAGTGAACACTCTGGCTGATGTGTGGGCTCATAGCCAGCAACCAATCAATGGTCTCCTGCAGGAAGCTCATGTTGTAGTGGGACGCTATGTTCTGAAACACTGTGATCTGCTCAGAGAAGCTCTTTACATGGAAGCAAGGGGGGAAAAATAGTTGTGAGAACAATATCAAATGGGAACAATTGTATGCTTTCATCACTAAATTGAATGATGTGATGTATTTGAGAGTACAAACCTTGGTTGGGAAAGTGAGTTCAAAGTCTCCGGCACATTTGCAGTACAGAGGCATGTTGGCTTCCTTCACTCCTTTACATTTTGTACACACCTGAAATCAAACAGAGTTATTAGCAGTGAGGCAACTTCAGGAAAACTATTAGGTTTATAACAGATGCAAATTCCTCACTATCAACATTTTATAGGTTAATTTATTGATTTGCAGAAAATAAGCTCTGTGGGTAACACCTTTATGGAACTTACACGTTTTGTTCAGCAAGATAATCTCTACAAATGAACACCACTTCTATGATTTTTGAAGCGTGAATGCAATCGCCAGAAGTAAAAAGCTAATGTTAGGCTATAAACAAACTACACCATGGTGAACCGCATGAAGGCTGTAAAGGTGGACGAGTCGGCGTGTTGACATTTAGTAGTCTCATTTAGCCACTTGTCAGCAACCGCCTTTTTTAAGACACATGAAGGCTTCAAAATTCATGAGTGGGATATTTATTGATGTGTTTTACGTCGTAGAACAAAACATTAAAATCTCTTAAGCTTGTGTTAACCACAGACCTTCAGGCATCTAACTAAAAACACATTCAAGAAACCCACTGACTTTGAGACAAGGGAACCGGAAGTGCTAAAATGCTAACTCATTTCCAGGTTTTAGGACTAAAAATCTCAAAATCAGCATTTTTTTAACCCACCAGGTCCTGCAGCGTATAGCTCATCAGTTTCTTCTGCAGAGCTTCCACCAGAGCCATCTCAATAGACTCAGTCTCATACTGCGTCTGGCAGTTGGAGCAGAACCACTGAGGTAAAACCGATCCATCCTGAGGAGACGAAAACACAGTTTATCTACCTGGAATTAACAGCGTTAGATATTATGCAAGTATATCAGCGCTCCTCCTCTCACTTGTGCCACAGATGGGTCCTTGCAGAGATCGAGGTCTCGACAGAAATTGCATTGGTGGCAGATGACCTCTGGCAGGACGTAAGAGTTACAGGGGTCACAGAACTGGGCCTGCCCTGAAAACTCTCCGACGTCCACGAGACGCAGGAGGTCTCTCTTCAGCTTGTTCACCTGGTTCACTATGTTGGCGTCCAGTGAAAGGACCTGAACAGACAAAAGAGTGAATTGCCATGTGGTGAGAGGGAAAATCATGACGACATGCAACACATTAAAAGAGCTTTGTAAGTTGTAATATACCTGGCAGACATATTTGATAAACTCCAGCGCTGGGTTGTTGAGAGGCAGGTGGGATCCAGGCAGGACGGGGAACATCTCTGAGGGCTGGTTGACACCCCTGGTACCCGTCACCTTCTTCTGGATTTTTTGAGTGATGGTGAAAAAGTTCTGCGTCAGCTCGCTGGACACATATTCCTGGGAGAAGGAGATCATTCCTGTGGGGGAGAGTTTTAAAAAAACATTACATCTGAGAGGAAATCTATCTAAATACAATGAAAAGCTCCCCTTCATAGGTTTAAGTATAACAGACACTTGTCTGTGGAGACTCTAATGAGTATAATGTGATGTTTCTAAGAAACACAAAGGAACTCTTGAGTAACTAAAGCAGCTTCTCAAACAGTATTTTACCAGGAAGAGCACTCAAGTCCCCAACGGCCTGCTGGGAAGCCTGGCTGCCTCCTCGTCTCTTGACTGGCGTTGCACCAGGAGCGTTACGTCTCAGCTCCTCTTTCATGCTGTGGTAGACCGCTGCGATGTAGGCTGGCGTGGAAAGATTGTATGTAAGAGATAAAAATAAAAAAATTAAAAGTGAGAAAAAAAAAAAAATCTGCAACGCTTTTTTATTAAGGGTATATATGATGATAATAATAGCAATATAAACATGTTTATTGTTAGATTATAAGACATTTATTATAGGCACTTCATATATTTTATTATATATTAAATAGGTAAGTCAGTTAAACTCAATAAATGTGTTTGTAATGTCATTATAAACAATAATAAGGCTAACAAGTTTCTTACAAGTACTTATAAAAACATAAATGGGCTTATAAACACATTTATGTTATTAATAACACTTATCACTTATAACACCTAATAATGTTAATAAGCATCTTATAAGGGCCTTATTACCTATTAACTAACGCTTATTACAAGGACCTTAATATACAGCGTTATCAATAGATCTATTGTTTATAGATTTATTTTTACCGGAGACAATCATGAGGAAGTATTTCTGACAGGAGGCAGTTTGGGGCAGATACTGCATGATGTTCCAGTTGCTCTCAATCAGCTCCTCCACCTCATCCGTCTCTCCATCACCATCATCTTCCTCAACACCGGGTTCATCCTCGTCTTCATCCTCGCTGTCCTCCTCATCTCCCTCCCCTCGGCTCTTTTTCTTCTGTTTGGCTCCTTCCTAAAAAAGGACCATTGAGGAGGGATGAGTTCTGCTACTTTAATCAGTGCTAATTTACTGTAAGGCAGAAGTGGCAGTTTGAATTACCTCTCCACACATGATGCTGGAGGGCAGTTTGCCCTTCACACCGCCGTAGTTGGCCGGATCCATCCACAGCAAGAACTCCCAGCATCGGGAGAAGGAGATGGACAAAGAGTGGAAGATTTCTCTGGAGTGGATGCTACAGGAGAAACAGGAAGGGAGGTGATTCTTCAGTTACAATATGATAGGAGACAGAATTTAATGTGATATTTTGGGGATGACTACTGTATTTTAAACACAGGAAGATGTTCAGAAATGATTAGCAATATTGACCAAAAAGACAAAATGCAAAGACATACATATACTTTCTCCAGATCTGTAGAGGATAAATGTCTGACCTGTTGGTGATGTATTCCACGTAACCAATGGCGTCATCTATCCTGCGTTTTTTAGTGCACAACATGATCCTGTTGAAGTTTCCATACACCACGGTGGAGCCGAGACGTTTGAACTCTGACACCAACCTGACAGCAGAATGAGAGAATGATTAATAAAAGAAGAAGGCACTGTATCTGTTATGCATATTAGAAAGGTGGGGATATATATCAATGCAAGGAAAACGGATGAAAGCATCATGATGAGAATCACAGTTCACACCATCTTCTCAAGTTGAGTTTAATCCAATTTAAAAACAGACATCAGTAATATTTGACCCGAGGATAGCACAGCAAATCAAAAACGTAATTGTCTCGCCTTCGCTAAAGACCCTTAATGCTCTCTAATACCAGGTGCCTGATACATTACACACAAA
Source organism: Sebastes fasciatus (assembly GCF_043250625.1). Classification (NCBI taxonomy): domain Eukaryota; kingdom Metazoa; phylum Chordata; class Actinopteri; order Perciformes; family Sebastidae; genus Sebastes; species Sebastes fasciatus. The sequence goes on along the minus strand of NC_133800.1, from coordinate 17,225,832 downwards.
AGATTTACCATTATTTCAAAACAAAGCTTTAAAAGATGTGACTAAATAGATGATAGGTGTGTTTGCAGTATAGACACTCACTGTAGAAACACCTTCTTCATCATGTTGTGCAGGGTGCGGTGCAGGGCGGGGTCGTAGAGCAGCGAGCTGGGGGAGCGCAGCCAGCGGTAGAAGTGCATCACCTGGTTGTCTGCATACACGTTGTGGAACTGCGTGATCTCTCTGACCCATCCAACCACCATGCTCTTCAAGATCCTGCTCACACAACACAGAGCAAAACACAACAAAATAAAACACCACATGCTTCCTTGTCACACCTGTATTGTTAGACCATGTGCATGTGGGTTAATGTAGATATAAACGGCTCATTCTAAGGTAACGAAAACACAACGATTCTTATTTTCAGGTGATTATACACTAATAAAAACATAGCTATGAATATCATATTCCATTTATACTAATATATCCCCCTAATTGTTACACACTGTCCCTTTAAATAGTCTCACACTAGAGATGTTTACACACCTGAAGGTGTTGGAGCAGAGAGCAGTCTCGTCATAGCTAGCGAGAGCGCTGGCTCCCTGGTTCCCTGACATCATGTCCTCCAACGAGGCCTGCTGGATCACGTCGAAACTGACACCCAAACTAGCTCCGCCCTCCATGTCATTGACATGCTGTGATTGGAGGATGGTGTTCACCGCCAGGCTCTGCAGGTCCAACTCCACACACACTGAAAGAAACAGAAACAGGAACAGGACTGTCTGTAAATACAGTGGAAGATGTTTAAAAAATGTAGAGTTGCTTTAAGATCTTTCTGCAGTGTTAAGTGTGTTCCTGGTGTGTGTGTGTACCTGTGGAATAGCATCCTTGAGAGTTGATCTCCACAGAGCCCCTGTCATCACTTTCCATGACCAGACGACTGTCATCGGCCTCTTTTCCTCCGAGGTCGGGCCTGGCTGTGGGCGAGAGCCACAGCAGGTGGTTGTGTTTCCGTAGATGTCTTGCCAGGAACAAGTCTGAGCCAAAGATGGACACATCCTGAGGCAAGTTCCCCACAGGCAAGTGGTAATACCTGAAAGGAAGACACATTATACGAAAATCTGAATGCTGTCAACACAAATTACTGACTAAAATTAGACTTTATTAGAGACTACCGCAACAAAGCGAGCCTGCCAGGGGGTTGCTAGAGAGCTAGCAGCGTGCAGTTCCTACCTGGCCATGTCAAAAGCCTGTGACAGGCAGCTGTCCAGGTTAAGGTAGTGGCGGATCATGCGCCGGGCACCGTGGCGTTGCCAGTCCAGCACGTTATAGCTGATCTCATCAACCACATGTACTGGAACGACTGGAAACTCCTCGAGCACCGGCATCCCTGCTGCCAACCGCCGCAACTCCCAGTTTGACTGCACCGCGATGAGGGTGGGCCCACGGCGTTCCTCCTGTACACAGGAACAGACACTTCATTTAGTCACATGAACATAACTAGTAACGTCTGTGTATGTAATCATTAGAAGATCATTAAATAGCACCCGTGTGTTTTACCTTGTAGCTTAGCAGTATGCGTTGCAGTGCGCGGTAAATGGCCTTTGGGTCGTTTTCAGCTCGGACCTCAAAGTTGTGTTTCTCAGGAGGAAGGAGCTCCTCGCTCGTCTTCTCCAGGAGAGCAGTGCGTTCAGCGGTGTAGAGGTTGGTCAGGTTGGGCATCTGATTGCTTCTGACCTTAGGAGATAATAACAAGACATTAAGGGTTAATCTCTGCCAGCTGTGAAGGGATGCATCGACATTGATATCAGCTTTATTTCTCCTTTGGGAAAGAAAAAAGCACTCTAGAGCTCTATTATTATGCTTTCACTATAGCCGCTATACATTTGTTGGCACTAGAGGAACCTCACTTGAAAAGGGAAAACACCAACACGATGACAGTGGAAGAAATAATGAAATGTCTTGTTCTTACTGTGTCCAGGACGAAGATGCTGGCTTTGCGCTGAGAGGGGATGAACAGGCCAAACAGAGCCTTGTGACCCTGACTGTGATGATACAGGTACATGTGACGAACACTCCCTGAGAAGAGAGAAGAAACATAACACGCCATGATGGAAAGTGCGTTACAAATATAAAAGTTCATGAACAGGATGCCATGATGATATCAGGCCAAATATTAAGTTAGTGGGAAAGCAGACGTTAAATAGAAAACAGAACAAAACAATAATCCCTATCGGATCATTTTGACAACAATTCAAGAGGAGCAGTGTGTGAGGCGGGTCTTACCAGGTTCCAGGTAGCTGAACTGAGCCAGAGACCTCATCTCCAGATGCTCCAGGTCAAAAGTGTCGGCCTCCCTGCCGGCCATATCCCTCACGACATGTTTATTGACCATACACACACATCCGAGCTGCACCAGGGCACGAAACAGCAACGGGACCTGAAAGAATTGGAACAAAAATTAGACTCATGGACACACACAAAGAGCATCATGAGTGAGGTTATGAACACACTGCTGGAGGTCAGTGTAGGAACTTCTTGGGGGCAATTATTGCCCCTCGATCGCAGATTTTATGGGCATTCTGAGATTTCTTGTGGTATTTTTGCCCTTTGCCCCCCTTCATTTCTGAGTTGCTGGAGGTATACGATACCTGTGTTTCGTAGACTCCTTCAATGTCCGGGGCTGCCAGGTCAGCGTTGATCTCGTTGATGTGCTTCTGGTACATGTCCTCTGGTACACAGTATTCATAAAGGTAGTACACTATGTTGGAGCGAGGCAGCATGCGGTTCACCTGAAGCCAAAAAAAAATTATTTGGTCAACTTTTTATGACAACAAATTTATAATTACTGCAATTTTTACTGCATTTTTTTTTATTACGTGCCTTTTTGTATGTGGCTCCCTCCTCCTGTTTTGGGACTTTCTGGTTGACGTAGAAGACACGTGAGATGTTGAGCTTCATGCAGTGGAGGTCATGTCCGATCACAGCCCACAACTTGTACAGACCAGGATGACTAGTCTCAGCAATCTGAGAGGAATGGGACATTATAGATTAAATGATTTTCTTTGGATTTCATTATTTGTTAAACTGACTAGAGGATGATAGTGGGGTGACTTTTTTTCCCAACCTGCACAATTTGCCACGGCATGTCCAGGACGCTGCGTGCTGTTCTGCGGAGGAAGCTTCCTAGGCCGGTGGTGGGTCCGCCTCTGATCACTCCTCCCCCTACAGGTTGAGCTTCACCATCCAGCAGCCTCCTCCTCTTCTTCCTCTCCTTCCTCTGCCTCAGCTGCAGCTCCCACTTTTTCTTATGGTACCGCAGCCACACTAGAAGCTCCTCCTGTATACAGACACCATTTTTATTTTAAAAGTTTTGTAATATATTTTCGGGAAAACGGGAACAAATCGCCTCAAAATATCTGTCATTTCCAATATGTATTCAGAAGAGACACAACAGGCAACACTTTGCATTTGTTGCTGGTAGCTTACATGTGTTGCTCCCATAGTCGGGGGTGGCCCCAGGATCTCTCTCCAGGACTGAGTGAGCTCGACATCCTGAGACTCCACCTGGCTGTCCTCTCCCGGAGAAGCCCGCTTCCGCTTGGTGCTGATGAGGATGGCTGGCTGCAGAGGTCTGGGTGGCCTCCCAAAGTCCTCGATGTCTGCAGCTTGGCCTGCTTCGAGAGGCTGATGGGCCACCTGAGATAGAAGTGGTGGTTTAGAGAGATAAAGCAGCTTTTCTAATGCGATACTTCAAAATGCACATAAAAATATGTGAATGGAAACATGGCTACTGGTCTTTAACCAGAGGAAACTCAGCTTGGTCATCACCATCTACACATCCCTCTTGTTTCTGACTAAAATGCATGATGGGGCAGAGGAAACTTTCTGTTGTCGACAGTTTGCTGTGAGGTGAACAAACCTGTCTCTTGCCCTCGCTGCTGAACAGCTCACTGATTTTCTTTTGCTTGTAGATATCGTTTTTCTCCAGGAGTTTCTTGTGAAGCCAGTCGGGGTGCCTCACTCTGGGTACCGGATTCTTCACCTGGTGAAACAATTAAACAGAAACAATTAAAGTTGTATCTGTACATCAGCCCAGGATAGACAGAGAGACCAATGAAATGTGTTTCATTTGTACCTGTTGAAGAGCTGCAGGGATGGTGATGATTTTCTGGATGGCACTACCCAACCTCTCGATGTAATAATTCCAATCAAGGATCTGAAAAAGGCCACCAACAGAAATGAATGTCAGAGCAAAGTCACACAGAAAAACTAAAAGCTTTTACCAAAGTGCATTGTGCATTGTTGTGCAAATGTTTGTTTAAAAACTCACAGTGCGGATGTCTAATTCATGCAGGCTGGGCATCTTCAACCACTTACGGAGGAAGTGTTTCTTCACACTGGGTTCTGCCTTGAAGATGGCAAGAGGAATGGCTCTAATAGAGAGAGACACTAATCCATCAGTGTCAAATGGAAAGCTTTTACTTCTGGTAATAGTACAAAGTGCTTGTTCTCCACAAACATTTAACATTGGGAGAGCAACTCTGACCTCATTTTATTTGATCCTGCCAACATCAGAAAATCTATCACATCTATTATCATGGCAGTGGGTTTTTCTAGCCAAGTTGATTTTGTGTTTGTTTTGGCATTTTGTGCCCTTATTGGACAACTTAGAGATGGAAAAAAGAGATGACGTGCAACAAAGGTCCTTGGCTAGTATCGAACCGAGGACAACATCAAGACCACCAGATGCCCAAAGTCAGTGTTTTATGTGCAGCGACCTGAACAGACTGACACAACCCCCCAGTTCCAACCAAGTCTATAATAGTTTTGAATTTTCAATTCTTTTTTTAATTTATTTTAGTTTTGACTTTTTCGATTTCATTTTATTTAGTTTTTAGAGTGCGTTTGCTAGTTTTACTTTGGTTTCAGTTTTTCAGAAAGGATTAGTTTTAATATATTTAGTTTTACAGTAGTTTTAGTTTGTTTATGTTAGGGCACGGTATAATGTCTAATGTAGCTACATGTATAGGTTACATACAATATACATGGTTGTGCTGGGATGACACCTTTAATAGCACTGTCTCCTAGAAGGTCAAGTCCGTTCAACTTCTGTGGTTCAATGTCACGAGAGTTGCCGAAAATTCATGCCGTCTCCTTTTTCGGTAGAGATACAGTATATTATAGATAACAACCTAAAACTGAAATTAATTTACGTTCATTCTGTTTTATTTGATTACTTTTAAACCAGATCAATATCGTTTCAGTTTAGTTTACATTTTTCTTAAAGGATATACTTTTATTTAGTTTCAGTTTACTAACAATATTTTTCACTTCTTATTTTCATATTAGTTTATTATAATAACCCTGGTTCCAAAATTTTAAAAAGATGGGGGAGGAAGGGGTTTCGGATGCTGTTTGACAATCAGACAAGCACCTTTGGATGGAATGACTTTCTCCAATAGAAATGCTCTCGTACATCGAGATAGAAACTTGTTGAAGCCTGGTAAAGCAACTGGATTAAACTGTATCTTCATTGTCACACTGTCACGTCTTACTGGGACACTTGAGGACAACAGAGCCGTCATTAATGTTATCAGCAACACTTGTGCTTTTCCTGCTATGACAAGTCAAAATGTCTGCTGTGAAAAAGACCCATAGAGACGCAAACAGCCACATTGAACCTGCTCACACTGCTCGGCTTTGATATGAATACTGACTCATATTATACTAACAGCATTAGTATGTCTCACCTCTCTGTGACAGGTGAACCCTCAGGTTTTCGGGAGATGACGTAGCGACAGCTCAGACCTTTATCTTTCACCATTTGGTCTCCCAGGAACTCAGCCAGTCTCTTAGCTGTGCTGATGGAGGTGGACTTCTGCTCTCCGTAGTCCTCCAGCCTTCTGGACATCGAACGATTCTCTGAGATCAGTTCAAACAGCTCCGTATCTGGCATGTTGGCAGCCTGGAAAACGAATGAATTAAATCAATCAGCTTTTTTGGGAAGAAGATAATCAACGTTTTGACTGATCTTTCTCTGCAAATCATATCGTATTTCAAAATATCCGCTAAACAATAAATATCTTGTAATACTAGAATACAGGTTTTTACCTTGCTATACAGAACGTCCAGCCAGTAGTCGGCCACTTTGGCCACAGAGGCGTACACCTCCTCCAAATTGGTACCTTTGAGGAAAGCCTCAAACACCGACGACTGGAAAATCTTAATGAGCTGTAGCTCTCCCCTCCTCTTCACTTCAAACCCCTTCAGCTCAGCCAGAGAGCCGTCCTCATTAAACACAGCGTACCTAAGATGAACAGTGAAACCGTAAATCATCACTGCACATTTTAACATGAACCTTGCCCATTCATTAATATTGGATCGACCAGGGACAGAAGTATATTTAATCACAGTGAAACTAAATCCTCTATGGCGATACCTTTTCTTCAGCTTCTTCCCCTCCTCCTTGGAGGCGGGCAGGATCATGGCCAGGTACGGTCCGTCCACCTCAAAGAAGATGCTGTTCTCCGACCTGATGTTGTAAGTGAGGGACGCGGGGTCGACCAGCTCGTGGTACTGATCGTTGGTGAAGCCCTCCTTCACCATGATGTTCAGCATGGCTCCTGGGTAAGAGATGGTCACCTTGGGCTTCTTCTCATTGCTGGTTTTCACCACAAAGTTCTCAGGGAAGGTGTTGGGGAGGACACACCAGATACCATCAGTGTCCAACTCAAGGGGCCTCCTGAGTCACGGAGAAGTAGACGTGAAAGATGTGATGAGTGTGAAATGGAAATTTATTGCAGTGTTTTTCAGTTCACATATTAGGAAGGCAAGAACACGTCCCTGTTGAGCTGTTTGAGGCCAATTCAGTTATGACAACCATAACTCTGACATGCTATATAAACAATAACTGCTACTAAAACACATGGGCTAGGAGCAAAAGAAGATTAAGACGAAAACAATACAGCAGGAGCTGGATACAAGCCCAAACGCTGGCAAGAATCTGCTGATGAAACGTTGTTAAACAAGGCGGTGGATCCCTTCCAGCTCCATCTTTCCTGAGTTGGAGCTGACCTTGCATTAACCGAAAAGGTAATTTCTGTGATGAGGCATCTCATTATCGATATGACACTCACCCTATTTGTTCGATGAGCTCTCTGGCCTGAGTGATGATGTTGGCTCCGGTGAAGCACACAATGCCAGCCATCTCCATGGAGTACCAGCGCGCCCTGATGGAAACACAAAGGCAGCACAGGCATCAGGTCCACAGCAGAGACGTTAATCACTGACCGTTTTCACCAGCAGCAAACACTTAAGAGCTCATGTAACAGAGCAAGTGAGGGGATATTTGATGATATGAATGACGTAGTTGACTCCTACCCTTTCCTCATGACGTAGCCGTAGAAAGAGTTGAGAATACACTTGTGAGCCAGCTGAAGAGAATCGTACAGGATCTCCATGTTTTTGCAGCGCTTCATCTCAGCAGCGTCTCCGCTGTCCTGAGCTGCCGACAGCTTCTTCTTCCACACCTTGAACAGGTAGCACGAAAAATCAATTAAATTACAGCATGTTATTTTGATGGGTAAGAAGAATTTCAAGCACAGAGTGCAATAAAACATTAATTCTTTCATCAGAACTGTGCCCATAGCAACAGTCTGTTATACATAGCAACAGTCTGCCATAAAGAAATAACAGACCGTAGAACGTTGCGATTGACCAATCAGAATTGAGTATTCAACAAAGCCATGTTGTAAAGATATTTAATGACTCTCTGGCTGAAAGATAAGATTTTGCATCTAGAAAAGATAAAGTTTACACTCAGAGGGTCTGGCGAACACTTTCTAAAGAAGTAACAAGCCTCTGTCTCCTATTTTAATGGCTTGTCTGTTCTTCATCCTGACTGACTGCTTATGTTTCTACACAATATCATCGGTCAATCAATGTACTCAACCCCAGGGCCAAATATAAACCGGTTGAAGCAGGGTTTATTTCAATTCTTATTGTATTTTATTATTTATATATCTTCTTTTATTTACAATTTTTTTTTCTTTTATATAGTTTTTATCTTATTTTATATGTATATCTTATGTGTATAAATGTGTGTAGGTATGTTATGCTTGTATGTATACACAACACATGTATATATGTATATTCTTTTCTTCTGTAGTGTGTTGCTGTGTAGGGGTTTGGTGGGTGGGAAGGGTAGTTGATAAAACGAAAATATGAATAATGGTGACCAGTCAACCTGACAGTGTGTTTATTGCTTATGTTTTTCACCGAAAAAAACTATTTGGAAAAAATAAATAAAAATGTAATGAATTGAAAATTGTGTACAACATATGGATTATTGTTACTTGAATTGCTGTAAATACCAAAACAGACCTTGTGGAGTCCTTTGAATTCGTAACGCCGATCTCTGAAAGCTCTCACGGTGTCGACGTAGAAGGAGTTTTCTCTCTGACAGATGGTGGTGACTCGCTCCTCCCGCCTGGTGACGTGGGTCTTCTTGTAGGCCCTCTTACAGTAGTCTGAGACAAACACACGACATGTCCAGCTATGCTTTGGCAACCAGTAATTTAGAATGCTTATAACCAAAATCTAAAAGAAAAGTACCTGCCAGACGTTTCTTCTCGTGTTTGGCCTGGTCCTCCCTGTTGAGAGTGTGGAAGGCGCGAGGCGGCCCGTTGGGGAAAAACGGCGGGAACTTCTCAGACTCGAGTTGCTGCTGGATGCGGTGGAACTCACTGCGGCTGGCGGGCACTGCAAACAGTTAAACTTTCACTGTATTCAACCCCACATGAACACTGTAGACGCAATGCTGACAGGTTTGGAGTCTACTTCTCTATTAGCTCCGCCGATCTTTGTCATACCAGAACACAATAATACAACTAGAGGTGTCGCGAAATACCGATATTGACAATAACCGTGATATTTAAAGCATTGATATTGTGTTATTATTACACATACGATAATATTGTGTAAATAATCCAGCGCGTCTTTCCTCATTTTATAAATACAGTTGTGGTGACTGATTCTCTCTCCACCCCCCCTACACTTGTATTTTGAATGTAATTCATTTTCAAAAAAAAAGAAGAGACAAACGCACAGTAAACGATTAAAGATGAATTTGACAGCATTATTTTTATTTATTTTTTTAATTTTACGATATTGCGATCATATCGTTATCAGGAATTCTTTTGGCCCCGGTAATCGTGTAGTGAAAACCTGATATTGTGAAAGTCCTAAATACAACATTAACTTACTGATTTCCCCTCTCCATTGCCAGGCCATCCTCCGCTGGCAGGTGGCACCAGGCTTGTTGAAGTCACAGGCGGCACAAGTGGCCTCATCAACCACAGCGTACGGCTGTAAAAGCAGAAAATAAAGTATTGAATTTTATGCATTTCTATATGTTTTATGCCGTGCATATTTCCTTTGATTTTTCATTTACCTGCAGGCGGTTGGTGAGGATGATATTGGGGTACATCGCCCCGACGTCCAGATGGTAGATGAGGGGGCATTCGATCCTATTTGGGACCTCCTTCAGGGATGTCAGCTTCTTTTTGATCTCCTCACATACCTGTGAAAAAAAAACTATTTTATAACTTAAACTTTTCAAAGTAATAGCACAAATTGGAGAAACTTCAAAAAGAAGCAGTGAAAACATACCTCATTAAAGTTGGTGACTTGCTCCAAAGGGATTTTCTCCTCTTCCTCAATGGCGTGACGCATCGTCTTCTCAACTCTTTGCAGCAGGAAGTCAAACGCAGCTGGGTTCTGTCAACACACCAGACCAAGCTGTCACCAGAAAACATACAAAGATCAGCGAAGCAAAGAACCAGCTGGGAGTTGAACTGAGATGTACCATCTTGAAACGGCAGGGGATGTCACTGCGGAACACGCCTGACTCCAGCGCCTCCACGTGGCCGCCCACGTAGGTCTCGGAGTCCATGACGTGGCCGTCGTCTGTCATCTTGTTGAAGACCTGCTCCTGCTTGTTGGGGAAGATGATGTTGGCGTGGAAGGCCTGCACCATGAGCAGAGCCTCACACAGAGTCCCTGAACCTTTACGCAGCACCTGGAAGAAAAGAATTATTATCAAAATGCACATTATATTTTGCCGTCTTTTTTTTTTTTTTTTTTACAAACGCACACTGAAGACAAACCTCATCAGGCTCCATGGGGATGATGGTGCACAGAGCAAAGATGAAGGGGTGAACATATTTCATGTACAGGTAATACGTGGCCACGGCATCTGACACTGAGTAGGTGGCTAAAGTCTAACAGAAGAGTAGAGAAAAGAAAAAGTCAACGAAAATGCAACTTTCAAATCAATTGAATTCTTTATTTTCCAGAGCCTTAAAAACTGATTTCTGTACCTGTGGCTCCTCAGTTGCCATGCGGCACATCTCCTCCGGGTCCAGCTCCACTGGGTCGTAGCCCAGTTTAGCCTTCGCTGCTGCCTTCAGATTATGACTTCCCACCGGCAGGTAGCTGTCTCTCTTAACCCACCTGACACGGAGGAGAAGCAGGATGGAAGGATGATGTTAGAAATCGACTCATCTGAAAGGAATCCTTAAGTGTATGTTTACGTAGACCACACTGATATCATTTTAACAGTGCAGGTTTAACATTCTTTAGTAGAGATCATTTTCCAGGACATTTTCAGTGATGATGGTGTAGTATGACAGAGAGCAATCGCACTATACACTATATGTTCCTGCCTGCGGAAGTCTGATTTAAAAGACGTACAGTCTATAACTATAACTTCTCTTACGTGCTTAGAACTTATTGATCATTGAATAATATAATAATAAAAACGTACACAATTACCAGCCAGCAGTGGCTGATATTTACATTTGAATGGAACCGACATTATTCAGAGTTTCAGCCACTTATCAAACCTGCAGGTGTTACCATGTGAAGTAACTTGGGGGGGTGTTCACAGTGTTTTTACAACAAACAGCCTATTCAAAATACTCTGTCCATAAAAATACCATTTGAACTTTAAAATGATCCTGAACATAACTTAGTCTAGATAGCCAAGTAGTTCGTTCTCAGCTAAAATAGGAGAATGCTGAAATAATTTTCCCGGACGACACAAGATTTTCCATGACTGGAAAATTGGTCAACTGTTTTCCAGGTTTTCCAGGACGCATGGGAACCCTACAGTGTCAGAGAGGTACACACCTAAAGGAGTCCATGTGGATGGCTTGACTGGCCTTGTACTCTCCCTGGTTATCCTTCTGGAAACCAATCTCCTTGTACATGTTCAGTCCGTGGAGGGCAGCCCGAGTCTCAACGAAAGGCCTTGAAAGAGTGGAAACAAAGTGAGAGATGAACATCATAGTATAGGAGTAGTTTTAAACAAATGTTTTTATAGTAACAGCAAAATACCAGCTCACCAGTCAAAGAAGTCTCCGTTGTAGGTTACAAAGATGTTTGGCTTGGTTTCTTGAACGTGATCAAACCACCTTCGGATGAGAGCCGCCTGCAGCCAAAGTCAGGTTATTACATGTTATTACGCCGATTCAACCACAGAGCGTTACATTTACATTGAACACAAATATAAACGCAACATTTTCGTTTTTTGCTCCCATTTTTCACGAGTTGGAATAAAAGATCTAAGACTTTTTCTATGCACACAAAAGACCTATTTCCTTCAAATTTTGGTCACAAATGTGTTAAAATCTGTGAGTATTTATAAACAGCATGATTACTACAGGTGTAGGGGCACCTTAGGCTGGTCAAAGTAAAAGGCCACTCTAAAATGTGCAGTTTTATCTTGAAAAAAGACATTTAAGAGGCACAAAACTATGGATTTCACATGACTAGGGCTACAGGTATGCCTTTTTTGGTCACACAGGATTCACCCGTGAAGAAAACACTTCATCAGTTGCCCATTCAAGGCGGTTATAACGGACTGCAGTCAGGTCAAGGGCCTGCTGATGATGAATAGCCCAGCGTGGCTTCATGTGGTCTGCGTGAGGCCAGTTGGATGAACTGCCAATTTCTCAGAAATGACATTGGAGATGGCTTATGGTAGTGAGATGAACATTCAATTCACGGGCAACAGCTCTAAACAAATTTATGACCAAAATTTGAGAGAAATACGGCGTTTTGTTGCATAGAAAAAGTCTTAGATCTTATATTTCAACTTGTGAAAAATGGGAGCGAAAACAAAAGCATTTAAATTTTAGTTCAGTGCTGAAAACATATTTTTAAGCGCATCAATCTTTATTTACACGGCAGTATATCTACCTCATCATCCTCGTTGAAAATGGTGAAAGGCCCCTCATATTCAGGTTTGGGAGTGAACTCAAAATCTTCAATGTCCTCGGAGACAATCTCTCTGTTTGTGATTAGAAAGCCCTTTAAAAACAGAAACAAAAAGTTAGTAAAACTGACACATATATAAATAATAGAATAATATGTATTATAAATACGACTCACCTGTCCATCAATCATGTAGGACATCATCATAATCTGATCGCTCTCTGCGTCCGGGAATTTCAGGGGAAGCTTGGTGGTCTCGATGTCAAAAGCCAAAACAACAGGGTCCTAACAAGAAGAAGAAACATAAACCGTTATTGAAGTCAAACATAAACCTGAATAAATGACCGATGTTGCAACATAATTAATAAAATCCTCGTACTGGTCGCTCCACAAGATCATCTCGCCGTACAATCTCTGGTAGGTAAGCGCTGCCTCTGTATCGCACATTATACCAGTGAGCCTGAGAGATAAACACAGTAAACATCAGAACAGCGAGCAGCATGTGTATCTTCTAAAACACTGGGACGACGGGAATCTATCTTTACCACGTGGATCTTGAGGTCGATGGACAATCGCACATGATAGGGCACATCATACTCTCTCATGTCCACTATGTTGTCTAGCTGGTCTGAAATACTCTTTGAATTCACTTCTTCATCTGTTGTCGTCACATTGCCTCCCGATAAGGCACTGAAGAAAAAAGAAAAACGAAGGAGTCAGCAGATCAATATCAAGGGGAGACACCACAGTTGGATAGGGTAAAAAAAAATTAACAAATAGATATCTCCATGAAACTTCTTCAAATTCTTGTTTCATTTTGTGGACATGTTAGAGTCAAAGGATTTTACAGAGGGAATTTTGGATATCTCTTTTTATCACTCCATAAATCAGAAAATATTGTCAACAACCATAAAAAAAATCTTTAGGAATAAAATATTATATAAATCAGGCTATGAATTATATATGTACAGACCCCTCTGTAAAAACCTTCAGAATATAGGTAGGAATGCAAGTGGAAAGTTTGGTATATGTAAGTGCTACTGAAGTGGAGATTTCTGGCTCAGAGTCTGAGAGAAACCTAATTTTGAGAAAACGTACACTACAGGTGAATGGGGTAAAAAAAGTAACTAATAGATATCACCATGGAACTTCCCCAGTTGATTACTTACATTAAGACAGTTATTTTTTGTATTACAAGTTTTCTGAAATGTTATGTTTAAATATGCAAATGAGGCATTATCTAATGCTAACTTTTGGTGAATTTAGGAGAAATCTACAGACGCAAAGAGACAAAGTAGTAAAATAAACACCTAAATGTGTATTTGGGATGTTTTCTTTCCACTAGTCGGAAAGAAAACGTGTTATGGAGGCAAAAAAGCCCAAAATCTAAACAGTTTTCTAACAGTTTATTAGAAACCAATGGGACTGGTGGTACCTTGATAACATTGAGGTGTAGGCGTCATTGGACTGCTCCCTCTCTCTGTTCTTGCGTACTGCCGGAGAGATCTCACGCTTCACCTTGATGAGGTCGTCCACGGTGCTGAATGACAGCTTGATGTAGGTTCTCTTCAGTCCAACTAGATGGTTCGGCTGCGGGGAACAGGCCAGCATAAGTTCAACATGTTTGTGTTCAAATCTTCTTTGGCAGCTTTTATTTGTGTTATATAACATGAAACACTTTTACTGCTTCCAAAGAACACTAAACTCAAAACCCTCACCAGGTCTAGGTCCTCTTTTGGGATAACTTCAAGCTTTGACACCTTTCCTTGAAACTTCCTCGACAAGTAGGAGATCACTTCTCTCTCGCAGTTCTGCAAATAAAGTTATCTTTAAGGAAAGAGTTGTTGAACATGATTACATAGCATAAGAACCAAATGACAGACATGGACTTACCTTTTTAGTGGCAATGTAAAAATATGGCTTGAATGGGAGGGCCACCTACAGACAGGATACATATCAGGATGTTAGAGCAGTGGAAAAGGCTGTGAGATTGTTTTATTATTATGTTAATACGGTACGATAATACGATAATACTGAGGTCTGAAATTTGTTTTGCATCACAGCAGCTCCATTTGCAACATCACAAAAAGGATAAAGACAAGAATCAAGGATACGTACATTTAAACATTACAATCACAGAAGACGATATTCAGGACCCTTCAACGTACGTTTGATCTGGGATTAGGCTCCATATTTAGTTTTAGGATTGACTGGTGTACAAAAGAGTGCTTCAGTCTAACTTTATTAAATCGTGGAACCCTGTATCTCCGATTCGATGGTAACAATTCATATTCACTGTTCAAAACATGGTTGGGGTTAGAGACGATGGTGTTAGCCAGCCTTAATATGTTATTATGATAGGTTGATTCATAGAGTTTCTAAAGGGGTTGACCTGCAATCTTTGAGCAGATTTTCATTTGGTGGAGCAGTTTTGACTTTAAAGTAGTGGACAAACTCTTGTACCATGTAGTATAACAATACTGTAGAACACTCATAATCACAGAAGTAAAAAACAAAAGAAGAATTTGTTTACTCGCCCCAAAAGACCTTTTACACCTATTACAAAATACCCCCCAACACACCTTAAACCTGCTCCCATCGTCCTGTATGAAATAGTAGTCCACAGCACTGATCATCCTCTTGTCATCATCCAGGATCTCAGTCTACAAACACAAAAAGTATCACTTTTATTATCATCTTTTCCCCCTCAAAACAATCAAAAAAAGCAACTAATAGATATCACCATGAAACTTCCTCAGTTGATTACTTACATTAAGACAGTTATTTTTTGTATTACAAGTTTTCTGAAATGTTATGTTCAAATATGCAAATGAGGCATTATCTAATGTTAACTTTTGGTGAATTTAGGACAAATCTACAGACGCAAAGAGACAAAGTAGTAAAATAAACACCTAAATGTGTATTTGGGATGTTTTCTTTCCACTAGTCTGAAAGAAGACTTGTTATGGAGGCAAAGGCCACTGTGTGTGTAGTAGACTTACAGGATGCATGTTGATCAGCCAGCCTGTTTTCTCTCCCGGCTCCTTCATCCTGTCGAACCCGAAGCGGGCGTCCATCTCGTCGGTGAACTGGCTGCGCTCCAGCCGCTTGAGAGCCGAGGATCCATCATCCCTGGTTCAAACACACAGAACAGATACATTAAGTTCATGGTTTACTTCTCTCCAGTGGCGGCCGGCCAATAGAAGGCTTATTACTACTACTACTACCACTACTACTACTACTACTACTACTACTACTACTACTACTACTACTAATAATTATAAAATTATAAAAATTGTCAATATTTGTGTTTTAAATATGGAATGCACCCAGTATATGTGTAATTTGATTGTAATTTGATTATATTTTGTATTAATAATCTGAATCTGTAAAGTAACTAAACTTGTCTGATAAATGTAGTGGAGTAAAAAGTCTAATATTTCCCTCTGAGATGTAGTTGAGTAGAAACAACTGTCTCCCCAAACACATCATAGACTGCACCAACCTGTCCACATTCAAATCAATAATCAAAACTCACCTTTTTAGAACTGCTTTTAATGTGTAATTAATATTGTGTGTTTTATATTTTCATGATGTCCTTGTTTTTATGATCATTTTATCTGTATAAAGTGTCTTTGAGTATCCAGAAAAGCGCTATATAAATAAAATGTATTATTATTATTATTATTATTTAGAAAGTAACAGAACATGGAAATACTCAAGTAAAGTAGAAGTACCTCAAAATTGTATTTAAGTACATTTTATACTGTTGTGTTTTTTTAAAAGCTTTATTTATTCTTCCTGTTGGAATAAAATAATTGTTGATTATTTAACTGAAAAGTAGTAATGTGTTTTTGATACCGGGATGTTTGCTGACATTGATTGGATGTGGCACAGCCCTACATAGAAACATTTCCACCAGCTGCCACTGCTTCTCTCACATACTAACATACTAATAACAAATATCACGTACAGTATACTGTGGCTGTCTAGAGTAATGTATAAGTCAGCAAGGTGAAACAACTCACTGGTTGTCCTGGTCTCCTCCACTTTGTCCACTTTGTCCTCGGTCCGCTCTGAACCGTCCACTGTTCTGATAAACCATCTCTTATCTTTTATCTTTAGCTACAACACGGTGAAATAAGTTCCCCTCCAGCTCAGTTTGTATACGTGTGTCAGTAAAGCAGCATTTTAACACAATGTTTGAAGTTATTTCAAAGGTTTTCGTCCTCTAGTTGTCTCTGTCGCTGTCACTGACGCTGCTGCTGCTGCTGCTGTGTTTTCTTATTTTGGCGCGTTCCTGCAGTTCCCGCGAGAACAACGCAGACCGGAAGAAGAAACAAAGATTGTTTTATTGACAAGATGAATCACTCAGACAGAAAAATCTGCTTCATGGTCTGATAAAGTCAATCAACTGTACAGGGCCGACCTCTAGCCATTTTTTTGGTGCCCTAGGTCAGGGGTCAGCAACCTTTACTATCAAAAGAGACATTTTAGGCCAAAAAAAAAATCGTTCTGGAGCCGCAAAACATTTGATCATTGTGATGAACGTAACACAGTTTATAGTCTAAATATATAGTATATAAGTCTAATGCAGTGAGGGCCAAAGTGCAGATGTACGATGGAGTATTAGGGCCACATTGAGAGAAACAACATCTGAGATTTCCAGAATAAAGTCGTAACTTTACGAGAAAAAAAAGTTGTAATATTACGAGAATAAAGTCGTAACTTTACGAGAAAAATAGTCATAATATTACGAGAATAAAGTCATAACTTTACGAGAAAAGAAGAAAATAACACGTAAAATTACTACTTTATAAACTTATGACTTTATTCTCACAATATTATGACTTTATTCTCAAAATCTCAGATTTATGTTTTTCTCCTCAATGTGGCCCTAATACTCTGTCGTACCATAAACCTACAACAATGATAAATAAAAATAATGATGTAAACAAAAAACAGTTATTCATTTCCTTTTTTATAAATCCACAGGGAGCCACTGGAGAGGAGCTGAAGAGCCTAATGAGGCTCCAGAGCCGCAGGTTGCAGACCCGTGCCCTAGGCAAAATTCAGATTTGAATAAACCATAAACCGCAACACACATCAGATAATATAATGGTTTTAAGACAAAAAATTAGATTTAACAATTAAGATTTATTTTCATAAATAACTGTATTTATTATAATATAAATAAACAATTGGTCCCTGATATTGTTGGCTTAAAAGTGTTTAGTCAGTTTCACTACAATTTACACAAATAAGTGCGGCCGGGCAGATGAAAAAGTGTGAGAAAGAGAGCTGCAGGGGTGAGAAGTGTAATTCTTTCTTTCTTTATTTGTTCATTTGTTACCCTAAAGGTCCCATATCGTGCTCATTTTCAGGTTCATACTTGTATTTTGTGTTTCTACTAGAACATGTTTACATGCTGTAATGTTCAAAAAACACTTTATTTTCCTCATACTGTCAGCCTGAATATGCCTGTATTTACACTCTGTCTGAAACGCTCCGTTTTAGCGCATTTTGACGGAATTGCAACAGAATTGCTTTGCTAGGCAACATTTTGGGTCCATGTGTACTTCCTGTCAGCTGATGTCTTTCACATACACTGCAACAAGGCCTATGGAAAGGAGGCTGGGTCACGGGCAGACATGGGTTTGGGGTATGGGATATAACACATGCGCAGTGTAACTGAAGCTGCGGTCGTGCGTTGCGATTGGCTCAATTTCAGTGAGTGCAGACCAGATTTTACTGCGCACGTATTGTACCCCCAAAGATATGACGCGTGACACAGCCTCCTTTCTATAGGCCTTGCACTGCAACAGGAAATAAACTGGGACACATTTAGAATGTTTACGTTTAAAATGATGTCTAAATATTGTATATTTGTGACATCACGAATGGACAGAAATCCTGACAGCTTGTTTCAAATGCAGAGTTTCTGAATACGGGCGTACGTGTGTATGTCCCTGTGGATTGAGTGTTTCGATACTTTCACAGTATTTATATAGGACTTAAGCCTGCTTTATAATAAAAATAAAAACATGAAAATCTCACCTTTTTTTTTATAATATTGGACCTTTAAGCTATGTTTTTAAGTGAAGCATCTTGTACATAGACGATCTCTGGAGTGTTTCCTGCTTCCTGGGAGGAGCCAGAGAGCCTGAACATGTTTACAGTCAGAGAGGAGGAAGAGGAGGAAGAGGAGGAGGAAGGTGGGAGGCTGACAGCTCTGCTGGTGTACGACTGCTGTCATGAAGAGCACTTAAACGTGAAACCATTAACAGCGGTGCGGCACTTTGTGTGCAGATTGAGTCCTACACAGTGAAGAATGTTCTTGTATTCAAAACAGCTCTGAAGTTGTTTTGAATAATAATAACAAGTGTTTAGTCTGCTAGCTCGTTAGCAGCCTGCAGCAGCAACAACAACAACGACTGAGCAGAGCTGTCCCTGATCTGTAGAGGTGAGTGGCATTAAATTACATGTTTTAACTATGGTTTTTAAAACTGATTTTTAAAGTTAACTTTTATCCTTAAAACCTGATGTTTTGACACAAATGCACTTGTTGGCTTGTTGGGTAAAAGAAATGTTAAATATTGAGCCACAGTTTTTTGACTTCCTTGAACATCCTGTTTTGTTTTCACTTATTAAAGTCTATTTGTCTGTCACCTAAGTTCTCACTTCTCTTGTGAGAAAAGAGCACTGTGGTACACTGTTGTGTGTGTTTAGCTCAGGTTGCAGGTGATAAGCTGTGTGACATTTTGTGTACATCTGACAGTCTGTTGAGGTCAGCATGGAGCTTAAGTTATCACCTTAAGCTGCACCTTTATCCTTTCTTATTACTTAGTGGAATGATTTACTTTTGATTTAAATGTACTGGAAGGACTAATAGCTTCTAAATTAAAGTGCCTATAAAAAATGTGACACATGAAATGAAAAATTATGAATGCTATTTTTGTGAAGAATATGGTGTCTCATGTGAAAAGTGATGGCTCAGCCTTTTCCTTTGTTTCTGTCAAAGTCAAAGTGGCTCCAGAGGACAAACGCCTCCTCGTCTCTGTATTGAATGCCTCTTTCACATGCATTTCATATTAATATTTATTTCATTTTTTATTTGAAATGCAGACTCAAGCTGACATGAGAAATCTTTCATACAGATTTCATATGAATACATCTTTAACTTTTCATTCTTTATTTGTGTGCCTTCAGATGCTCATTAATGCTGTTTGTGTGGGTGTTTGTGCTCCCCATTCATTCCCTCAGTGCTGACCTTTACCCCACAAGAAGCAGCCACACTTGGCTCTCACGACAGCTGTCAAAGATAGGCTGTTTACGGGACACTGGCGGGGACATGTAACCTGCTAGGCCCTGCTCGTATAGTTGATTCATTCATTTATTTAGAGGACTTAAAGGACTTAAAACTGAGTATGAAAGTAACTCTTTCTACCTGTTTTCTGTCGGTCTTTTGAAGTTGAGGCCAACCCACAGATATGATCTCACATTACCCAGCATGCACCTGTCCTGTGAGGTCTTCTGACCTCTGATCACCTCAAGAGAAATGTCTCCAGACTAGAATAGTGCACAGACAGCAATACAAGCAACTACATATAGCAAAATGTTGACTGAGGCCAATATCGAATTTGAGAATTAAGAATTCTGATAAATTAAATATTGACAGCTCTATAGTGGCCAAAGTATGTAATGGTGTCATTGTTATATAATATAATAATCAATCAATCAATACTCACTTTTAGCACTGCCACCTGTTGGTCGATTAGTCGACGAATCGGTAGTTTTGGTCTTAGTCGACTAAGATTACTATAGTCGTTTAGTCATTTGTTATGCTTTTTCATGCTGACTGACTTATTTCTAAGAAAGGTATGAGCACATCTCTGCTAAACACAAGATTTAAAGTGGTGCTTTAAAACTCAATTTCACAGATCTGTCGATTAAATCAACTAGTCTGTTTGTCGACCAAATCGTAAGAGTGTTAGTTGACTAAGAATTTCTTTGGTTGAGGAAAGCCCTACTCACTTTTAATGCCACAAAACCTATTATTATGTGGGGGATGAAAGAGATATCCCATGATGATCATTTTAAGTTGACTCACTTCTGATGTGTAGATGTTACTGTCATCTCTCATTTCACTAATAATGTACACTTTGCTCTGGTTGCAGTGTCAGGAGGATGTCTGTAAATGCTCCTGTTTGCAGTTTTGGGATTAATCCTATGGATATTTTTGCTACTGAGGAGGATTAATACGAAGGTGGTAGAGATGCCCGTGAAAGGAGAGGAATCTCCTTCTGGCTGTGGTCCACCTGCAGCCGTGGAGGACAAGGCCGCTACACAATCCCCTCATCCAGGCGAACAGGCCCTGTCAGCAGTTCCTGCTATCTCAGCACACAATGAGGATAACAGTCCTCAGGCCAGCTGTGCCTCTGCCGGTGTTGAAGTTAAAACAGTGGACACTGAGCCTCTGCAGCCGTCCTCTGAGGTGAATTCAGAAAAGCCATCATTGCGACCGAACACCCAGAAACCTCCCAGAGCCAGGGCGCCGATGCTCAGCTCAGGGCCCGAGGCGAGGGAACGCCTCAAGTTCATTATCGGAGCGTCAGAGGATAACTCTTCAGATGAGGATTCTCTGGTCAGCAAACCTCCAAGCGGTGTGTCTCAGCCACCGATCTCCGCCACCAGATCCTGTCCTCAGCTGGGGTCCTCTGCAGTGCCAAAGTCCAGCTCCGCAGGCATGAAGTAAGTTCTATATAACTGAATTGAAAGTGTCCAGGGTCAGGCATGTTTCCATCACGCCATCATGTGACTACACACAGACCTGTGAAAAGCCTTGTCTGGAAGTTGTAACTCTGGCATGTGACATAAACACGGAAGCATCTCACTCACGTTAAATATGAGTCTGAGGATCTAATAAACACTGGGTTGTTGTTTTTTAGGTCTGGTAGAGGATGCATTTTCTCAAAAAGTTGTGGGTCAAACATATAGCCATGTTGTGCTCCTACTTTCCCTGCTTTCTCCACAAGCTGTGTCTTATCACCTGACTGCACGGAGTTGACCTGCGTTATTGTTGCATGCCAAACACTCCCGGCTCTATTATTGGAACGAGCGCCTGAACCAAATGACTTTGAAAACTGTGGCGTGACTCTAGGGCACAAAACAGCAAACAAAAAGACACTTTTAATCTTCCACAAATTTTTATTTTTAACTTTTTTTACAGTCGGCATATTGGAAAGTTATTTTTATACTCAGCGATGATATATGATATGAATCCTATCATATGATCTTCGGTCAGAGGGGTTGTGTGTTGCACACAGCTTCATGCTCAGCTTGACATGCTTAGTTGGATTGATTTGCATAAAGCTATGTGTGCCAACGGGAAGCATCATGAAGGGGAAAAAGGTACGAGATTTTCCTCAGAGGAATCATTTGGCAGCAGAAGAAGATTCACTTTTGAAACATGTACAGCCTTTTCATGTCTAAAAACTTTGGCTACAGATTTGGCTTGAATACTAGTTGCTTTCTTTTATAAATGAAGTAGAATGAACACTTTTGTCCTGGTGCCTCTTTGTATATTTAGAAGAAGCGGACTGTGATCTGTCACAGGGGATCTGTAGATTATTTTGCGGTAAATGTGGGAGGAGAGTAGGAAGAGAGCACATGAGAGGAAGCACTTTTTTAGTGGTTTGTTGTTGTTTTGGTCTGGTTTGGTCTGGTTTGGTTTGGTTTTTGATTTTCAAATGTAGTTTCACTACTGAAGGACAATAAGTAGGCCGTATAATGTCAGGGTCTCATATCTCTGAAGGTAAGTGCTATTAAAAGTTGGATTCCGTTCTTTGTAATCTGATACTGTTGCTGCAGTGTTTATTACGTGCACAGTTATCACATGCTTTGTGTTACAGCTGCAGAAATAATGAGAAAATGCACAATTACTTTGTACTAAAGTAGAATAGAAACCATAGCAACTTCTGCATACATGTTTGCGAACAGGGAGGATCTCTGTTGTGGCCATACTGTTGTTATGTAACTGAACAGAGCTCGTCTTGGCACACATTAGTTTGAGGAAATAAAAAAAACACTGGACAATGTGTAGTACCCTCTAGAGGAGGGAACTGCAACTTGCTTTTATGAAGCAGTAAAAGTAGAAAAAGCAGTGAAGCAGTCCCTAAGTCCTGTTTGTATCAAGTAGAAAGTCACTGATTGTTCTGTGTTTAATTGAACTCTTGCCTCGTGTCCTGGAAAAACATCAGTAAATGGATAAACAATTCATGATACAAGCTGCAAAAGGTTATCAAAGTGCAATCTGTATTTCCTGAACAATACAGGAGTTAAGTTTAAAGTTCATTTCGAATCAGACAGAATTGCACTCCAACTTCACGATATCGCTCACTGACGCAACACAGGTGTTCCTCTCAGTGATATCCTAACATTGGACAGCATTTCTATGAAGTGGCTTGTGGTGTTATTGCAGCGAGACTTTGGAATGAACACGCTACGTATGAGCCAGCTGATAATTATGGTACGTAAAATCATCGTTGCTTTGCTATTGTCTTAATGCAAGCTGTGTTCCAAAATGTCTCTTATTCTGTGTTGTAATACTAGTGTTGTTTTAATTATAAGGGATTTCAAATAATGAAATTACCATGTAAGTAAAGTTCAGTTTTACTACTTTAATAACTTAACCACCCTTTTTAACCTTGCAAGAATCTGAAGTCAAACAGTAAACCAGATGAGGGGATCCACTCTTGGAACAAAAAAAATGTAGCTTGTGATTTTAAAACCAATCTGCTTTAGCATCTTTTTTTCATTTGCAAAGAGATGTGCCCTCTCAAAGTAGTGCTATGATGTCGGATGTTACAAGGACTGTGATAAATGCATAAACTCATTACTCAGATTTTATACACATGGTGGTGTGTTCTTTATATTTAACAGTTTTCCTAAAATTGGATTTAAAAAAATCTCAATATATCGCTTTACTTACAGTATCACAATATATCGTAATATATTGAATCGTAACCCCTGTATCAGGATACGTATCGTATTCTTGCCAATACACAGCCCTAATGAATATCGTTATCTGTTGAAATCCCTGTAAAGGAGAAGGCTGTATATCAATTCCACTTAACCCCATAATCTCAAATTAAAGCTGATAATGAGTTTGGACTTCACATTGTTAATCAGAAATGGAGTAAGATATACTGGAAAAACAAAGTTTGGAAACTTGTTTGGTGGATTATTTCTCTGTTGTTACAATGCTAATGGTCATTGTATTTTACATGGTTGGAAAGCCTGTTTATTTACCTTCGCGATGATGTCCAACTTGTAAGGATCATGCATTTGTGGGATGAGCAGCACAGCTGATTATGTGGGTAGCGCCCAAGAAAAATTTGCCAAAATGCTCTGCCAATGGTAAACACTGTATTCTCATGAGGCTACCAGGAAGCCTGCAATGCCTGCCCTTCACCGTCAGGCCCGTTTGCGCTGGTGTCGACAACACAGACAATGGAACCTGAACATGTGGGGAAATGTCATGTTCAGTGATGAGTCCAGGTTCTGTCTGCGAAAGTTGGATGGCAGGGTCAAAGTACGGAGACGACGTGGAGAACGCTATGCTGATTGTTGAACCGATGGAGTAACAGCTTTTGGTGGGGGCAGTGTCATGGTGTGGGGAGGCATCTCCCTCACTGGCAAAACAAGGCTTGTCATCATTGAAGGCCATCTCAATGCAGGGAGATATCGGGATGAAATTCTGCAGCAAGTGGCGATCCCATATCTCCAAAATCTGGGACCTAACTTCATCCTCCAAGATGACAACGCTCACCCCCACAGAGCCAGCGTTATCACAGACTACCTCCACAATGTGGGAGTAGAGAGAATGGAACGGCCTGCCAAGAGTCCACACCTCAACCCAATTCAACACTTGTGGGATCAGCTTGTACGTGTTAGAGTGACCAACACAACCACGCTGGCTGACCTGCAACGAATCCTGGTTGAGGAATGGAACGCCATCCCACAGCAATGTGTGACCAGGTTGGTGACCAGCGTGAGGACGAGGTGCCAGGCTGTTGTGGCTGCGTATGGATCTTCCACCGCTACTGAGGCTCCTGACGGTGTATTAAATGAAGAAAGTGTAAAATAGCCAGTATGTCTTATTTGTTCCTTGTTACTGATAGAGAGATCAATCATCCAATCCACCAAACAACTCAAAACAAGAGTCAACACCAACAGGAGAATACACTGTTTACCATTGATGGAGCATTTTGGCAAATGTTTCTTGGGCGCTACCCACATAATCAGCTGTGCTGCTCATCCCACAAATGCATGATCCTTACAAGTTGGACATCATCGCAAAGGTAAATAAACAGGCTTTCCAACGATGTAAAATACAATGCCCATTAGCATTGTAACAACAGAGAAATAATCCACCAAACACAAGTTTCCAAACTTTGTTTTTCCAGTTTAGTATACAGATGCAAAATGGAAGCAACATACTGACATAAACTGTCAGGTGTCACTAAAACTAGCCTGGCTGGTTGATTTGTGATCTTTTCAATACATGTTTTATCAATCAAGACTTCTACTGTAACTGATGGAAACAGCCTTGATTGGGCTAAGGTAAAGTCTATATGAATGCATCGTGCTGATTTAACCTTTTATTGTCTCTGATTATCGGTGAGCATCAGATAAAAAGGGGCACCAAGAGTGACAGCGACAGATTGCTTTTTTCCCATGAGTTGTTTTCTATGAAGAGCAGTTGTACAGTGCTATTTAGAAGGTAAGGTCAGAAATAAATAGGCTGGTCCACAGTCTGTATTTGCCTGTTGAGGACAGAGACTGAACTTTGACTTGAGTTTTTGATTTTCAGTGCTGTTGTTGTTGTTGTTGTTGTTGTTGTTGTTGTTGTTGTTGTATCGTTTGTTCACAGCCTGTTGCTTTTTTACCGGCTCGGGTCTGACATTATGAAGGATGATCTGCAGCTTCCTGGATTATTTGATATATTGTTCTGCTGATATACATATCAGAATATACACCCAGGTAATTGTGTTTTGCTGTATTACTGGACAAGATGACTAACCATGAGCTTTCCTCTGCAGGCCTAGCATGTCTGGTCTTCACTTGGTGAAAAAGGGACGTAAACACAGAAAGATGGATCTACAGAGGGACTTCACCGTGGCCTCTCCGGCCGAGTTTGTCACTCGATTTGGTGGCACCCGTGTCATTGAAAAAGTAAGAATGAGAGCCCTTCCTATATTCTTGAATGTGTATTTGCAGCATTTCTGTCTTTCTTAATGGCTTCACAAGTGGTTTTCTGTTTCTGTTGCAGGTGCTGATCGCCAACAACGGTATCGCCGCAGTCAAATGTATGCGCTCCATCCGTCGTTGGGCCTACGAGATGTTTCGTAATGAAAGGACCATCCGTTTTGTCGTCATGGTAACCCCTGAGGACTTGAAAGCTAATGCAGGTCATTGTGAACATGATACTTATCAGTTTTTATTACTCAGCAGTTATCACTGAGCAGTTATCTGGGTGAGGCTGAGAGAAAAACACTAGATCAGCTGTTTGACTAAATCCTGTACTGTTTAATTAACTATCAATTGTCATATGTTGCGCTCTTCCCTTATAGAATACATTAAAATGGCCGATCATTATGTTCCTGTACCCGGTGGGCCCAACAACAATAACTACGCCAACGTAGAGCTGATAGTGGACATCGCTAAAAGAATCCCAGTGCAGGTACTCTACACCGTTTAGATAAAAAACAGTGGTCTTTCTGGCCTGTAACCTCTTTTCTCTTTGACCTTGCCAACCTGTTAAAGGGACAGTTCGTGTGTTTTGAAGTGGGGTTGTATGAGGTACTTACCTATCTATAGTCAGTGTATAACCTACAGTAGATAACGGTCGTAAATGAGTTTGGAGAAACCGACAGGAGTACCGGCACCAGAGCAAAGCAATGTACTGCTGTGGGCGGGGACGGCAGAAATATTATTTTAGTCACCTAAAAGAAAGGCTCCCCTAAATAATTGATATCCGTTTAAGTGTTCGCTATATTTCGAATATTTTCATCCCTTTATCTTGCCATCAGACAGCCCTTTCCTTCTCCTTTCCGACAGGGTACTGAACTGAAAATTAAACATATCTATGCTCGTCTGAAGCCAGCAGGCTCAGATGACAAAAGCAGTTTAGATCCGTTTCAGTTCAGTTCCCCGTCAGAAAATATTCTAATATAGCGTACGCTTAAACAGATATACATTTCTTTAGGTGAGCCTTTCTTTTATGTGGCTAAAATGTATTTTTCTGCCGTCCCCGTCCACACCACTGTATTGCTTTGCCCCTGTCTGCTTCTCCAAACTGGGGGCGCGCCGACTGTCATCTCCTGTAGGTAATACACTGACTATGGATAAGTACATCAAACAACCCCACTTCAAAACACCCAAACTATCTCTTTAATAAAAACTGTGTTAAATGACACGTGTCTGTGTGTATCACTATTAACAGGCTGTGTGGGCTGGTTGGGGTCATGCCTCAGAAAATCCCAAACTGCCTGAGCTATTGGACAAAGCAGAAATATCCTTCTTAGGTAAAAATCCGGTTTTAAACCAAAGAATGTTGTTTTTATTTTGTTTAATCGCACCTGTGTGAGATCTCATTGTTACTTGGCTGTATATCTTTCAGGGCCGTCCAGTAAGGCCATGTGGGCTCTCGGGGATAAGGTGGCTTCTTCCATTGTGGCTCAGAGTGCTGACATTCCCACGCTGCCATGGAGCGGATCAGGTGATGCTTGACCTCTAGCATTGTCTCAGTTCACACAATGTAAAGTAACACAAACTGTGTTTTTATGTTCTCATCTTTGTGTGCCGTGGTGTTCTAGGTCTGAGAGTAAACTGGGAAGAAGATGACCAGTTTCTGGGTAATGTGATCAGTGTTCCTCCGGAGATCTACGCAGGGGGCTGTGTTCTGGATATAGACGATGGGCTGGCAGTAAGCATATATAGCAAAGTCATCATAATGATATCTTCACATTTGCTTCTTTTTTCCCCCAAAATGATTCCCTTCAAGCAAGTTGCTGAGTCATATGTTACGTGGTGTTTCTTTGCAGGGGGCTGAGAAGATTGGTTATCCGGTTGTTATCAAGGCGTCTGAGGGAGGAGGTGGAAAAGGGATCCGTAAAGTAGAAAGTTCTGAGGATTTTCCAAGTCTCTTCAGACAGGTTTGATTTAATTTATACCCCTTTTATACAGTTGAATTTAATATAGTTCTTGCAGATAATTTATTTTTTTGTTTCTTTTGGAGTGCAGGTTCAGACAGAGGTACCCGGCTCGCCTATCTTCATCATGCAGCTGGCTCAGCATGCCAGACACCTGGAGGTTCAGATACTGGCTGATGAGTATGGAAATGCCATCTCTCTGTTTGGACGAGACTGCTCCATCCAGAGGAGGCACCAGAAGATCATAGAGGAGGCTCCTGCCACCATCGCTTCTGCCTCGACATTCGAGCAAATGGAACGGGTCAGTTTACGTCACTGCACGTATGCATTTATTGTCCCACCCTAATTAACTTCTCTGGTTGAGACTTGACATTTGGTCTCCTCTTTCTGGCCCAGTATGCTGTGAGACTGGCCAAGATGGTGGGCTATGTGAGTGCAGGTACTGTGGAGTATCTTTTCTCTGAAGACGGAAGTTTCAACTTCCTGGAGCTGAATCCTCGCCTGCAGGTGGAACATCCCTGTACAGAGATGATCGGAGATGTAAACCTGCCAGCTGCCCAGCTTCAGGTAAAAGAAGAAGAATCATACCACAGTAACAAAATGAGACGATAGCCAGAGATCCAAACCTTCCATTTTAACTCTGTGTGCTCATCTCTCATAGATTGCGATGGGCATCCCCCTTCATAGAATTAAGGACATCCGCTTGCTTTATGGAGAAACTCCGTGGGATGACAACGTCATTAACTTTGAGAATCCAGAGTACACGCCAAGTCCAAGAGGTCACGTCATAGCTGCACGGATCACCAGTGAGAACCCTGATGAGGTAGAGCTCAATTTCACCAACAAACATATTTTGTTATGTTCTTTTGATTTGCATCACTGACTCATCGTCTCTCACAGGGGTTCAAGCCCAGCTCTGGCACCGTCCAGGAGCTGAACTTCCGCAGCAGTAAAAACGTCTGGGGTTATTTCAGCGTGGGGGCAACTGGAGGCCTGCATGAATTTGCAGACTCCCAGTTTGGACACTGTTTCTCCTGGGGCGAGAACCGCGAAGAAGCCATTTCGTAAGCCTTCCTTTTTTTTTGTTCCAATGATTGCGTGATCTTTAGCAATTAAAGCTTTCAGGTGTCGCCTCTGAGGCAACGACCAGTAGCTCCCTGATGTTGTAACTGCCCATGATGTAATAAAACAATGTGGACAATGCAATGACCTGCCAATAATATAATAAAATCTTAGAAGACAATTGTACAATATACTTTTGCACCTAAGGCAATTTCTTTATGGCAAAATATTATAATATAATGAAGTTTGAGCATAAAAAAATACATGTTTATCAGGTGTCATATTTATGTGCTTCAGGAACATGGTGGTGGCGATGAAGGAGCTGTCTATCAGAGGTGACTTCAGGACCACGGTTGAATACCTCATTAAGCTACTAGAGACAGAATGCTTCAGAAATAACGACATCGACACCGGCTGGCTGGATCATCTCATTTCAGAGAAAGTGCAGGTAGGAGACTGAAGAACTTGTGCCATAAATCATTACACAGCTAAGTACTTGGTCACTGAATTTGTGTGTAGTTTGTTTATTCATGAAGCCACATGCTCTTCCTGCAGGCGGAGAGACCAGAGACCATGCTGGGTGTTGTTTGTGGGGCTTTGCATGTTGCTGACGCGGGCTTCCAAAAGAGCATGTCTGACTACCTGCATTCACTGGAAAGGTCAGTCAACACAGTCCCCTCTTATTAATGTCTCACTATACTGTATGTCTATATAATTGACTCATAAAAACTGCTGCATCTATAGAGGCCAAGTACTGCCTGCAGCCAGTCTCCTCAACTCTGTCAATTTGGACTTAATATATGAAGGAGTCAAGTTCTGCCTCAAGGTATCTGCTTTAATCCCTTCACACATTCCTTGTTTGACTTTCGCCTTTTTAAATTAATAAATGATCACTTCTGCTACCTGCAGGTTGCCCGCCAATCCCCAACAACCTATGTGCTCATGATGAACGGCTCCAACATTGAGATAGATGTCCACAGGCTGAGTGACGGTGGCCTCCTGCTGTGCTACGACGGCAGCAGCCACACCACCTACATGAAGGAGGAAGTGGACAGGCAAGAGTGCTTGAATATCTATATCTGTTTGTTTGTTTTACTCATATTTTAATTGTATTTTTCTGATATACTTCCCCTCAGCTACCGCATTACTGTTGGCAACAAGACTTGCGTATTTGAGAAGGAGAAGGATCCCACGGTGCTAAGGTCGCCCTCTGCTGGTAAACTGCTGCAGTACATTGTTGATGATGGAGGCCACATCTGTGCAGGAGAGATCTACGCAGAGATTGAGGTGAATATGACAGATTTTTTTGTAAAATTCTTGAGGCATGCTGTGTTTTTTTTGTATTTTTATTGACTGGCTGTTTGCGCTGTATGGTTTCAGGTGATGAAGATGGTGATGACGTTGACCGTGCAGCATACTGGTTGTGTCCACTTTGTCAAGAGACATGGAGCGGTTCTGCAGCCTGGCTGCGTGGTGGCACGTGTAGAACTGGACGACCCCAGCTGTATACATCGGGTAAATGAATGAATGAGAATCACAACTTACAGTGCATCAATTGTTCTCTTAATTATGCCTATTAATTTATAATATTATTCAGGTATTAGGTTGTTCAGATATTGGCTAAAAAGTATCAAATTAGCCATTTTGGCACATTTTGGTCTGAGTTTGTTTATATTTACTCATTAGAATGGTAAATTGAAAGTGTTTATTGTTGGCTGTTTAAACTCTAAACAAATGATTCTATTCTGTGCCTCATGTTTTAATTTTGAATCTGTTTTTTCCTGCTTTGACCTCCTGTCATAGGTGGAGCTCAACACGGCCATACTGCCACCCCAGCAACCACTGCCCATTGTTGGGGAAAAGCTTCACCAGGTGTTTCACTGTGTGCTGGAAAACTTGGTTAAAGTCATGGACGGCTACTGCCTGGAAGAGCCCTTCTTCAGCAGCAAGGTATACAGCAGGCTTTCTGCCACTGCTGATTCTTAAATGATATCATCAGTTGTATTAATCATATGTGCATGTTCATGTCTGCAGCTGAAGCAGTGGGTGGCTACCCTGATGAGGACCTTGAGGGACCCCTCGCTGCCGCTGTTGGAACTCCAGGAGATCATGACGAGCCTGGCGAGTCGTGTTCCTTCCAGTGTTGAGAAAGACATCCGTAAAGTCATGGCCCAGTACGCGAGCAACATCACCTCTGTCCTCTGCCAGTTCCCTAGCCAACGGGTGAGTGATTCACCGTGACATACTGCTGGTTGCATGTGTGCAAGTTCTTTAAATAATCACTGTTGTGACATGATGTTTCTCTTTGTTTATTCCAGATTGCAAATATTCTAGACAGCCATGCGGCGACCCTACAGAGGAAGGCTGACCGAGAGGTGTTCTTCATGAACACTCAGAGTATCGTTCAGCTGGTGCAGAGGTTCGTTTTAAACTTTTTTTGTCTGATGCAGATTGTACAGCAGTAATACATAACATAAAGGGCAATATTGCATTGATTGTTTGAATATGTCTGGTACAGGTACCGCAGTGGGACTCGTGGTTACATGAAGTCTGTGGTTCTCGATCTGCTGAAGCGATACCTGCAAGTAGAGATGCAGTTTCAGCAAGGTGACATTAATATTAACACACTAGATTCTAGATGGGGCATTTTCTTTAATAACTTTGTTTTGTTTGTCATAGCTGACATGATTTGACTCTTGTGCTCACAACCAGCTCACTATGACAAGTGTGTCATCAACCTGAGAGAGCAGCACAAACCAGACATGAGTCCTGTGCTGGAGTACATCTTCTCTCATGCTCAGGTCTCCAAGAAGAACATCCTGGTCACAATGCTCATAGTAAGGCCTCAATACTGGCACACATAAATGAAACAATCCTCCAACACTGAAGTTTTAGTGAAAGACACTTTGTACACTGTGTAGGACCAACTGTGTGGAAGGGATCCCACGCTAGCAGATGAGCTGATGGCCATCCTGAACGAGCTCACGCAGCTTAGCAAGATGGAGAACTCGAAGGTGGCCCTGAGAGCCAGACAGGTAACAGACCACCTGTTATGTGTCAGTTAAACACTATTCTGTCTGTTTTAAAGAGGACCTGAAAGAGACCCTGAAGAGGGTCTGAAAAGTGAAGCAAATGCTGAAGTGCTTTAAACTTGCATTCTCTCTAACAGCCAGCAGGGGGCGACTCCTCTGGTTGCAAAAAGAAGTCTGATTGTATAGAAGTCTCTGAGAAAATGAGCCTACTTCTCACTTGGTTTATTACCTCAGTAAACATTTTAAACATGAGTTTATGGTCTCAATCGCTAGTTTCAAGTCTTCTTCAACACAGCATGATGTTCATTTAGTAAATTATGGTCCCATTTAGAGTCAAATAGACCATAAAGCAGGGTATGCTTTAGGGCGTGGCTACCTTGTGATTGACAGGTCGCTACCACGCCGTTGTCCGTGTTTTTGTTTTACAACTTTCACCCTTTCCCAGTGTGTTTTCAATTCATGAAAATTAATTAGAACCTTTTTTGTCGCCTAAAAATGCCCTTTTTAACATCATGATGTCACAAAGTAACGCGTTTGCATAATACTTGCCTGGCGGAGAGTTTGGCATGCCCTCAAACAAAACTGGTTAGAGCAGAACTGGAGTGGAGTCCGAAGAGTTTGATTTGGTTGACCAATCACAACAGTGGGCCAGCTGACCAATCAGAGCAGACTGGGCTTTTCGGAAGGCGAGGGGGCGTTTCAGACAGAGGGTGAAAAGAGGTGCTGCAGCACAGCGTGTATGAGAAAAATAAAGCGTTTTTGATCATTTAAGCATGTTAACATGTTCTAGTAGAAACCCAAAATACAAGTATGCACCTGAAAATAAGCATAATATGCCCTCTTTAAATATATTATTAAATTCAAGTTGGATTCAAGTGATATCTTTTCTTTTATCAGACTTGTATAAAGTGTCTCTTATTTCAAGAAATGATGCACCCTTTTTACATTCAGGTTATTCCATCTGTATAGAAATGATATTATATTTGTAAATGTGTCATAGGTCTTGATTGCATCCCATTTACCATCATACGAACTGAGGCACAACCAGGTGGAGTCCATCTTCCTGTCAGCCATTGACATGTATGGCCACCAGTTTTGTCCAGAAAACCTGAAGGTTAGCATTGTGTGGAGAAATACATTGCAATCATAATTTTTTTAGCAGCTTGAATATCAAATGAATATTTTTTTTTCTCGTTGGCACAGAAACTCATCCTTTCTGAAACTTCCATTTTTGATGTTTTGCCAAATTTCTTCTATCACGTCAATCAAGTTGTCTGCATGGCTGCATTGGAGGTACGGTCAGTGGATCCACACCTTTCTTATCCATTTTGATTTCTTAATTACTGATAATCACTTGTTCTGTCTTGACTTTCAGGTGTATGTGCGTAGAGGTTACATCGCCTATGAGCTGAACAGCATCCAGCATCACCAGCTGCCGGATGGAACGTGCGCTGTAGATTTTCAGTTTATGCTGCCATCGTCACATCCGAACAGGTAAAAAGTTTCCTTTACTAAACTATGCTGATAAGTATGGAAGCCCTAAGCGGACATGAATCGAACATTTTTTTTAATGTCGTTATATCAAGATTGTGAACATGAGCTCCTCTCTCAAAGCCAGAAACCAGATCAAACTTGTGATGTCGTAGGGTATAAAGTCTGGAGCTGCTCCATAGACAATGAATGGGAGACTGATTTTGTGGACCCATATAATGTTTGTTTTCTTTTTTATACCCAATTGAGCTTTATTCTACTGTATTGTTCTCAGTTGTGAAACAGAAAATGTTCCCATATACTCAGAACGCTCGCCTGGGTGCTCTCAGTGTCATCTGTAACATCTCTCCCATTTTATTTTATTCTATGGAGCAGTTCAGTATTAAAACCCTTTGACATCACAAGTTTGAGATTTACCACTCTAGTTTTTGGATTTGGGAGAGAGTTGTTCATGTTTACTAATATTTTTTGGACTGTCTTAGACCATAGGAATAACATGTATGAATTTTGAAAATGGGCGTAGTTCCCCTATTTAAAAAAAACGTGAATCATGTCTTTTTAGGGCTTCCATAGAAAAGGCTCTTGTTGCCTGAATTACTGGGGAATCACAACCACTTCCAAACCTGGACAGATATTGCATCAACACAGCATCAGAGGCTATGATGCTGTCACAGTGTGTGTGGGCTTCCACTGATCAAGCAGGATTTCATCAAACCAAATAAACAGACTTTTCATAGAATAATACCTCACTTTGTGGCTGTCTATAAATGAATCCAGGCTTTACAAAACATTCTTCAAGTGTCCTTCAGACATCACCAGTCTTCTCTATGACATTGACCTAATAGATCAATAAATTTAAATTGATAAAGTAGTTATCCTGTACCCATAGGTGCATGTGGAGAGCCTATAAACTTGCTGCGGTAACTGCTTATGGCTAGCATTGAATGCAGAATGCTTTCACCCACTGAATATTAATGTGACTGTGCACAGCGTCTTGTTGAGTGCTTGAATCTAATCATGATGCCTTGACGTAGAGGCAATGTTTGATCATCCACTGCTAACATTCACCTGTCAATCATCTGATTTCAGAGGGAGCAGCCCTACTCTGAACAGGTAGAGTAAAGCTCCTCCCAACCAGCCCAACCAGACGATTATGTGTTTATTTCTCTCAGCAGTGCATGCAGAATGCGCTGTGTTGCTTCTCTCCTTCCTAAGTCCTTCTTAATTCACTTTTTAGCTGAGCTTCTCCATATCTTTTTTTCTTGCTTAGCAATTCTGAGCTTTTTTAGAGGTTCATCTTTTATTTATTCCATGTTCCTCTTAAAAAACTTCAAGCCTGAGATTTGGTTGACTGCTACTGAATGGGGAACCTGTATACTCCAGCATCAGACTCTGACTCTTGATTTGCAACTCTCAATCAGATAACAGCAATTCATAAACCCTTTCAATTCAATACATGAAATGTACCCATCAACTGTGTGAAATTATAATTGGATATGAGGATGATCATACCTCCAGATTAGCTTTAATTGCTCTCTGTGCACATATTTGTACTCTTGGCTGTTCAGTGCTTTTTGCTAAATCTCTTCCTCTATGTGATCATTCAGTGTCTTGCTGTCACCGTCTGTGTGCGTCTCCTTTTCAGGGTTCCCGTGCCAGTGAGTGGATCAAGCTTCTTTAAAATGAGGCGGCAGAGCAGTGAGCTCTTCATGGAGGGAGCCTTTTCTCCACCCTGCCAGCGCATGGGCGCCATGGTGGCGTTCCAGTGTTTCGACGACTTCAAAAGGTCCCTTTTAACTTGATTATAATTTTCCTTTCTCTCCAATTTATGAATGGATCTGTAGATCAAAGCAAAAATAAGTTATTGCATGTTGATGTGTGTCTGTTTTCTTTTGCAGGAATTTTGATGAAGTTCTCTCCAGCTTTGCAGAACCTCTCTTGGAGAGTCCTTCGTTCTCAGAGTCCTGCTCCAGTCCCTTTGATGAGGAGAGCTTCAGGGTGAGCACTGTGGGTGTGTATCAATAGAAAAGGCTGTTTTCATCTGTGTCTCTACGGCCACTGATTTCTCCTCCGTCCCCTACAGAACACAAGGGAGAACCCGATCCACATCATTAACGTGTCCATAAAAACAGCAGACACAGAAGATGACGACACCTTGGTTACAGCGTTCACTGCCTTTGCCCACTCAAAGGTCAGCTGGCTTCTTAACACACGACCCATTCTTATGAATGTGAGATGTCGTTTCAGTTTGTTATTAATGATTTAAAAATTGTGTATTTTTTTTTTTTTACAGAGAGCTGTCCTCTTTGAATATGGAATCAGGAGAATCACATTTTTGATTGCACAGAAGGTAATTCAACAAAAGTCTTAGCAAGTACTCTACAGTATTTTCATTGGGTCCATTGTATCATACATATATACTCATATATATTGTTTGTTTGATGTACTGAATGTGGCCATAAATAGTTCTTGATGCTTTTTGACCAACTTTAATCAACAAGTTCAACTTGTTATTTTTTTATGTACGTTAGATCACAACTTAGTTAGTACCAGTGTTGTACCAGATCGGTCTTGGTCTTGAGACCGGTCTCATATTAAATGTGTATAATATAATAATAATATCTTACATAATAATGTAGATGCTCTGCTCTTAGCATAGCTGTTCTCTCTTGTGAACCATATTCTCTGCTTACACATTTACTCTGAAAATACATTTGCTGATTATTATTATTTTGACATGTCATTTCAACAGAGAGAATTCCCAAAGTTCTTCACTTTCAGAGCTAGAGATGGGGTAAGTTTTTCTTCATAGAACCTGTATTTGTAGAATTGATAATCAGATTATTATAGATATGCTGCTGTCTGAGGAGATGATGACCCCTCCAATCTGTGCCTTTCCTCAGTTCCAGGAGGATCGTATTTACCGTAATCTGGAACCGGCTTTAGCGTTTCAGCTGGAGCTCAACCGTATGAGGAACTTTCACCTGACAGCCGTTCCCTGCGCCAACCACAAGATGCAGCTGTACCTCGGTGCTGCTCGTGTTCAGGACGGGGCTGAAGTCACAGACTACCGCTTCTTCATACGAGCTATCATCCGCCACTCAGATCTCATTACAAAGGTAAGCAGAGCAGCTGGAAAGTACAGTTTATTGATTTGTGTTATGTTTTTTAGATTGACTGTTTTCCCAATCTCTTTTTATACACAACCAGGAAGCGTCATTTGAATACCTTCAAAATGAGGGAGAGCGTCTTCTGTTGGAGGCCATGGATGAGTTGGAGGTGGCCTTCAGTAACACCAGTGTCCGCACAGACTGCAACCACATCTTCCTCAACTTCGTCCCCACTGTCATTATGGACCCCTCTAAAGTCAGTGTCCAGCACGTAGAGTATATGTTACCATAATACCATAGTGCTGTATTACAAGTATTATGATTCATGGTTGCATACAGTTTTCAGAATTCATACCATTTTGCTTTTGTTTTAGAGGTGTCTTTTTATGTTTACTTAGACATCTCAATTCATATATACCAGTTTTATCTCTCAGTGGTCTTTTTAACATCCTCATCCTCATCTTGGGACCCTCAGATAGAGGAGTCTGTCCGCTCCATGGTGATGCGCTACGGCAGCCGTCTCTGGAAGCTGCGGGTCCTGCAGGCTGAGCTGAAGATCAACATCCGTCTGACACCAACTGGGAATGCCATTCCTGTCCGCCTGTTTCTCACTAATGAGTCTGGCTATTACTTAGACATCAGCCTGTACAAGGAGCTCACTAACCCCAGTTCTGGACAGGTGAGGACAGTGGGCTGAGGTGTGAACCAAAACATGTGGTGTGTTTGTTCTGTGTGGTTGTTTTATGGTTGCATTTTCATAGTCACATGAGTTTCCCTTTTCAGATCATGTTCCACTCCTATGGAGATAAGCCGGGTCCTCTGCATGGCATGCTGATCAACACGCCTTATGTGACCAAAGACCTGCTGCAGGCCAAACGCTTCCAGGCTCAAACTCTGGGGACGACATACGTCTATGACTTCCCTGAGATGTTCAGACAGGTACTGCTAACTCACTGAATTATTTCTTTGTTTGTTGTTCCTACGGTGTCTGACTCATACTGAAAATCCCCCCTTAGGCTCTGTTTAAGCTGTGGCGTCCAGGGGACAAATGCCCTAAAGACGTGCTGATGTGCACCGAGCTGGTTCTGGACCCTCAAGGTCGACTCGTGCAGATGAACCGCCTGCCTGGAGACAACGATGTAGGACGCTTTTTAGAGCATTCATGTCGGTTCAAGCTTCTTCAGTGTGATGATGCTGATAATCATTATAACCATTCTTCACCAGGTGGGAATGGTCGCCTTCAAGATGAAGATGAAGACTCCAGAGTACCCAGAGGGCAGAGATGTCATCGTCATCTGCAATGACATCACTCACATGATCGGCTCATTTGGTCCTCAAGAGGATGAGCTGTTCCTCAGGGCATCTGAGTTGGCTCGGGCCGAGGGCATCCCCCGCATTTACGTGGCAGCCAACAGCGGAGCACGCATCGGCCTCGCTGAGGAGATCAAACACATGTTCCAGGTGGCCTGGATCGACCCCAATGACCCCTACAAGGTGATCCCTGAAATGTGTTTCTCCTAATATTTTTATTATACCGTAGTAGAGGACATGACCACAGGGATACTGTAGCAATTACTAATTACGGTTTGACATTTATTATTATAAGTTATTTCTATTTCTCTACAGGGTTTCAAGTACCTCTACCTGACACCGCAGGACTACACGCAGATCAGCTCCACCAACGCTGTTCACTGTCACCATGTAGAGGAAGGTGGAGAGTCCAGGTACAATAAGTAGCAAATTCAGCTCATTTAAATATTTTAACATCTTCACTTGTGTCTGCGGGGGTTATAGAGATTTTCTTTGTCTTCATCACTGTGGCCATCTGTTACAGGTACATCATCACTGACGTCATCGGGAAAGACGACGGTCTCGGGGTTGAGAACCTGCGAGGTTCTGGCACCATCGCTGGAGAATCCTCTCAGGCCTACGATGAGATTATTACCATCAGTATGGTGAGAATGTGGATCTGATTTCTCTGAGTATGATGTGATCCTCTGGGACGTTTTCCTGAGTCACTTTTTATGCTCTTGCAGGTGACGTGTCGCGCTATTGGAATCGGAGCCTATCTGGTCCGTTTGGGTCAGAGAGTGATTCAGGTGGAAAACTCTCACATCATCTTGACTGGAGCAGGCGCTCTTAACAAGGTTAGTTGGTTTAACAAGTGCCACTGTTATTGATGAATAGAAAATATTAAAAATGAGTCATTAAAATAAGCACCTTTGTTATATTAGACCTGGTCTGTCATGGTTTGTGTTTGTGTATAAATGCTTGTTTCCCAGATATTGGCTTGCCCATGATGTTAAGGATATTTTGCTACCATCAGCAGTGGGATGGTTGGAGCAATTACTGTATGTGCAATAATAAAGGCAAACTAAAAGAAAAAAAAAGATCAAATTGGAAGAATAGCTAGGCAAAATATGCTTTAGACGAAGCCAATCAAAAGAGAGATTACTTTGTTGATCTCCTTAAAGGCAGAATGAGTAGGATTTGTCTGTTGTAGTTTGTAAACACAACATTCAAAGTTGGCTCCTCCTCCCCGACTCAACAACACTAGCCAGCGAGTTCAGCGATCTTCAGTCTAGCTAGCTAATGGGCATAGTATTTGTGTCCAGACAGGAGAATTTAGCGGAGCTTCCGACTCGGACGGCATCGATTACAGTGTCAGTGAACAGAGCCCTGGGGGAGAAGAAATTCCCAGAAACGTCCCGAACATAGCAAAATGAAAATAAAAGAGAAAATACAGGCAGATGGCAGGGTCTGCAGATAACCGCCATCGCCACGCACTTCTAGTGGATAATAAGTGATGATTGAGAAGGATTACTATTGTATGAGTCTTTACATGGACTGGACAAACTATACTGTAGCTGCATATTGTCCCTTTAACACTTCAGTATTAAACAAAATATTGCCGGCTGATGTAAACTTTTTTTGTGGTCAGTTAAAAAAAAAAAAAGTCCCTGACCGTGGTCATTGATTTCTGTGCAGGTTTTGGGCAGAGAGGTCTATGCTTCCAACAACCAGCTGGGAGGGATCCAGATCATGCACAATAATGGAGTCACACACACCACCGTGCCAGATGACTTTGAGGGAGTCTTCACCATCCTCAAGTGGCTCTCCTACATGCCAAAGGTTTCGCTGAATGTGTGAAAGTACATGCAGAGTGTCATTTAGGTCTATAATTGTACTGACCAACCCTTCAGATCACTAACTACAGTTCATCTCCTCCAGAACAAACACTCCCCTGTGCCCGTCATCGCAACCACAGATCCAGTAGACAGAGAGATAGAATACACTCCTACAAAAGCACCGTACGACCCCCGCTGGATGCTGGCTGGGAGACCTAACCCCAGTGAGTGTCAAGACAAGATTTAAACTCTGAAAACGTTCTATTTCAGTAAACAGCCTGGTTAATTTCCTTTTTGTCTGCATTTGTGTCATTAGCAGTGAAAGGTGCCTGGCAGAGTGGATTCTTCGACCACGGCTCTTTCATGGAGATCATGGAGTCTTGGGCTCAGACGGTGGTAGTGGGCAGGGCACGGTAAATCTGTTTACACTTATAATATATTATATATGTGTTATTTAAACCTTACCCTTAAATTGCTTAATAACTCTGTTGAATGAAAACAGGTTAGGAGGAATTCCCCTTGGTGTCATTGCCGTAGAAACACGCACAGTTGAGTTCACTGTCCCAGCAGATCCAGCAAACCTGGATTCAGAATCTAAAGTGAGTAAATGTCACCACATGTTTATGATTTAAACATATTACATGATCACAGTATTTCACCTCTGCCCATGTTTTTGCGTGTTCATGTCAGGTTCTGCAGCAGGCTGGCCAGGTGTGGTTTCCAGATTCAGCCTTTAAAACAGCTCAGGCGATTTGTGACTTCAACCGTGAAGGTCTGCCTCTCATGGTGTTTGCCAACTGGAGGGGCTTCTCTGGAGGAATGAAAGGTAACGGATGAATACTAAACTTTGCAGAGAGACTGCCTTACATGCAAGAGTTTTTGTTGTTAAATAAAAAAATATATTTTTGCCAATTTCACTCCCAGATATGTATGACCAGATACTGAAGTTTGGCGCCTACATTGTGGACGCCCTGCGTAGTTTCCATCAGCCGGTGCTGGTGTACATCCCACCACACGCTGAGCTGAGAGGAGGGTCATGGGTGGTGATAGACCCCACCATCAACCCACTGTGTATGGAGCTCTATGCAGACAGGGAGAGCAGGTACATGTTTTTTAATGGTTACTCGATGGAGTTCCCAACCTAAGCAACAGGTGTGTGTGTGAGATTAACCAGTTCCTCTCTGTTGCTGTTGTGCTTTCTGTGTCCAGAGGAGGTGTTCTGGAGGCTGAAGGTACAGTGGCGATCAAATATAGGAGGAAGGATCTGCTGAAGACCATGAAGAGACTAGATTCAGTCTATGCTAGTCTGGTTGAGCAGCTTGGTAAAGGCTATTTCTATTTCTCAACTCACTGAACCAGCATTGCATTTATTTTCCTTTTAATTGACATAATGTTGGGATGTTCATAATCTTACTGGTAAGTCACTCAGTCACTCACTTCTGTTTTCATCAGCTTCCCCAGAGCTGTCTGACAAACAGAGCAGAGAGCTGGAGTCAAAACTCAAAGCCAGGGAGGAGTTCCTGTTGCCCATCTACCACCAGGTGGCAGTGCAGTTTGTAGATCTCCATGACACCCCAGGGAGGATGCAGGAGAAGGGTGTCATCACTGTGAGTGTGCACTTCATGAACGCTCTGATGTTTTCTACTGGCAATATGTGTGTTACATTAGATGCAGAAAGTAAACTTTTATTTAGGGACAATTCATGCTTTTTAAACTTATGTTACAGGATATTTTGGATTGGAAGAACGTGCGAACCTTCTTCTACTGGCGTCTGCGTCGGCTCTTGTTGGAGCAGGTGGTGAAGTGTGAGATTCTGGAGGCCAACAAGGACCTCAGTGACGGACACATGCAGTCCATGCTGCGGCGCTGGTTTGTTGAAACGGAAGGAACAGTCAAGGTATGACAGACGAAGTAGGGCTGATGGGTGAAATGTTGCCAAAAAAACATATTAATTATCACATTTTATAGGCATGGGTTAATAGTTGTTTTTAATTTATCCTTTATTTAACCAGAAAGGTCCCATTCAGATACAATCTCTCTTCCGCCAGGGAGTCCTGGTCAAGATGGGCAACAAGTACAAAGTTTCATCCTGTATATGAGTACAAACAGGGACAGATAGCAGCACAATGAAAAACACAACAGACACAAAATATACAGGAATCAGAAGCTAAAATAATCTAGGCAAAATAATGGCACTTGTTAAAAGCAACTAAATTGTTCTGTAAAAATAGATTTTATAGAACTTTTAAACATGTCAAGAGAGGGTAAAGATTTCAAGTTCAGTGTTCCTTGCAGCTCCTCCCAAGCTTGCAGAGTTAGAAAGGAAAAGGAAAATGTACCCACCTCTGTCTGAGGAGATTTTTCTCTGATGATCTAGCAGCTACTGGAGAATTATGTCAGTAAACTGGATATGTACTGCGGGAATTTACCCAGTAAAGTTTTTGTAATAAAAATTAACATTTGGGTTTTTCTTCGTAAACACACTGAAGTCCATTGAACCAAAAGTTACAATGATGTGTACGGAAGCTTGCACCAGTTAAAAACCGCAAGGCAGCATGATAGACTACTGTACATCCAGTTTTTTTCAAAAGAGATGATGATGCATGAAAATAAAATACATTAATAAAGTCTAACACTGACAAAAAAATACTTTGGACTAACCTTTTTCTAGGAGCAAAAGGAAAAAATTTTTTTAAACGAAAATAAAAACCTAACTTTGGCCGTGACCGTTATAGTATTAAAAAGCCAATTCGACGATCCAGTATCAGTTTTTGTCTGGATCCCCATTAGCTACTCTTCCTCGGGTCCAAATCATACCCACAAATCACGTGGTTGCTTTTGTTTTTGAGCACTTTGTTGTTAAAACTGATCAGAGATTTAAAGGTGCTTCCGTCTGTTTCCTAAGGTGTACCTCTGGGATAATAACAAAGCAGTAGTCGAGTGGCTTGAGAAGCATTTGACCAAG
This sequence comes from Sebastes fasciatus, assembly GCF_043250625.1. Classification (NCBI taxonomy): domain Eukaryota; kingdom Metazoa; phylum Chordata; class Actinopteri; order Perciformes; family Sebastidae; genus Sebastes; species Sebastes fasciatus. The sequence continues at coordinate 17,183,571 of NC_133800.1, read as the reverse complement.
GAGGATGGCACTCGATCAGGCATCCGAGAAAACATCAAGTACCTGAAGAGAGAAAACACTTTGAAACACATCCGCAGGTACGCAGACACCTTTTAATATGGGCTTATTTTCATTACCATAATCTTATCAATGCCAAAAAGCCACGTGTCACATCTGAAGAAATCTTGATTTTAGCTTCTACATTACAGAGCTACATTAATGGATGAATTACTATCCAATAGAGTCACAATAACTCAGTTTGGTCATGTTTAGCTAGCATGGCCTGAAAAATGTAACCCTACAGCTACACTGACCAGATATCCTTATCTTAAATCATTTACAAAGCAAAGAGATTCCCATATATTAGCTCTTGAGTCTATCCTATAATTGAAAACTCATGGCTTGGCAGGGTAATCTAATATTGATTGAGTCGGGCAACTGGAAGTCAAATTTTCTTCATATGCAGAAATGACAAAATATACTGCAGACAAGTTTAGACCAATTTCACTACCACTGCATTTTTAGCGCTTACAGTAATTTGTGTTATAATGTTCCTCTTGTGTTCCAGCCTGGTGGAGGCCAACCCTGATGTAGCCATGGAGTGTATCATCCACATGAGCCAGAACATCACTCCGTCCCAGAGGGCCAAGCTCTCACATCTGCTCGCTACTATGGACAGCGCCAGCACCAGTTAAGCTGAGGAGCTTTATCGGGTTATATTATTAATAAGAACAAAAAACAATGTTCTAGTTGATTGTACTGTACAGATAAAGAGGACATTGTTTTAGGGTTATAGTTGGGGCAATTCTTTGCAATAACGCACATATTCACGAAGTGACTTATTCCTCAGCGATCACACAACCACTACAGCGCTCTGTCTGTTGTAAACATTGCTGTTGAACGGCGTCCTTGCAGGGACGTCGTGATCCGTTCCACTCTTGATTGACAGGCAGAGAGTTTCACATTTGTGAGGTAAGCAGTCGGTCATTTCAGCTGCTTGGTCCAGGAACTTTCGTCCCTAATGCACATGTCACTGGGCAGTATTTGCACATAATAGTGTGTCCGTGTTAAATCTGCCTCTATTCAGTTTATGGAGGCCAGAGTCGTACAAATTTAATGAAGTGGGAGACTTCCCGTTGTGGTGCTGGTTGTCATGTTCGATTAACTGTATTAAATAGAGAATTTGTGTTAAACTTTTGAATGTAGCTCGGACAACTGATCAATTATTTGATCCATTTTCAGATAAAACTAAAAAAAAATCTAATTTCTGAAACAAAAAAATGGCGAAATCAATTAATTTTGTTTTATTTCTGTTTTGACTAAAAATATGAAATTCTTTAGCAGTATTGTAATGAAAAAATGGAAAATGAAGAAGTTTTTTCTAATAAGTAGTATTATAGACGTCTATCTTTTCATGGTCAGTTTCAGTAAGTTTCTGTGTATCTATGCTGTAATGCTTTGTGTGCTAAGACAATGTTATGAATGATAGGAGATACTGTATGATACACATTTTTGGTGGCACATCTCCGATACAATGCAGTAGTTCTTAAGACTCAGGTTGGAAAATAATCACTAAAAGTGGTCCCCAAAGTGATGCTTCACATCTGCTGAAAATCTCAGCTGTGACATTTCATTTGAATGTATATACAGTAACTCTTTCCTGTGTATTGTATTCTACCACGGACTGTTTGTTATTAATAAATGTCATTGATTTATTTTTGGCAAAACAAACTTCCTTTATTCACCCCTTTTTGATTTCAAATTAATGAGCATAATATACATCTGACTTTGAGACATGTTAATCACATTGTGTAAAAGAATAATCTGGATTACTTTAAGTGTTGGCACACATCGGCGTTTTGGGAAGAAGTGGGTAAATCCAGTCGAAAGAAAGCTTTTCTGTGGCGGTAGCAATTTGAAACATTCAAATATATACAGCAAAAAGATTGATAGAGTCATCACCTTCTCCAGCTGCCTCTTCATAAATATAAATAAAACATCACAGCAATAATGTCTAGCACAATACAACAGACGAGACAGGGAGCTACAGTATGGTGGGGCTTTAAAATGCAGAGTAGAAAAACTGGCGGATGCTAACTTACACGTACATCTCCACATAGAGTCTTTGTGCTCACACAGGCTTTGAGTCTTTGCTTGGCAAAGCTAGATATTTTAAGTCTTACATACTTTTTTTCTTACAGCCACCTCTTTATTTATCAGCAGTTTTTGTTCTTAATGAGCAGTTCTCTTGTGGACTGTAAGTGAAATGATTTTCAAACATCCTTCTCCAGGTAGTTCCCATCTGAATCCAGACTTTGACCTCAGTCTTCCTCAGTTGGCATCCACAGATATCCACAGAAATCGACTCTGTTGGAGACAGTTCAGCTGCCTTATAACAGGACGATGGGCTTGATGTTGGCCGGTGCGCCCATGTACTGGGAAGACAGGTGGTCCTGGGAGGTGTAGGAGGTGTAGAGGCCCGTCACTTGCATGTCTGACAGCGGCATGTTCACTCCGGTGGAGACGGGAGTCAGGTGGGCTGTTCCCAAGTCACAGTCTGATAGTCGGAGGGGAGAGTTACTGAAGGTGCCCAACGCATCCAGGTTAAAGCTGTCGTCCTTCATTTCCTCCCACAGATTACCTGAGCAGATAGATAGAGGTTAGTGTACCGATGCAACAACACTTTAATTATACAGCCAACAAAAAACACTTTAAAGATCTATTAACCTTGAAGGGCAAAGTCCATGATGCTAGGGTCCAGTGCATCCACCTCTGTGTGTGTGTCACCATGCACGCTGTAGAAATCATCCGGCGGCTTGCTGCCGTGCTGGGTGAGTGGACTGTGGGATAGGTCAGGGACCGTGTGGAGAGGGGGTGTCTGAGCCGGAGCAGGGGACATGGGGGACAGGCGGGCCTGAGCGTGGAGCTGGGCCTGGAGCTGGTGGTGCTGGTGCATGGGTAAACAGGGCAGGGACAGCGTGACGATTGGCTGTGGATGCATCTGGGATGGGACGGACAGCGGCAGGCCAGCGGGGCAACTGGTCAGACGGGTCATGCCGGCCTCTAGAGCCTTACGCCTGCAGTTCTCCGGGCGGTCTGTGATCAGTTTGTCCAACTCATCTGCAGGAAAAAACACAGTTAGTTAAAACATGACGTCATATTTTGATGACTCGCTGCCTTTTTGAGCAGTAGACCTTTTACATTTAACCAAATAAATGTCTAACCAGGGTTCGCCATGCTGCGGCGGATGGCTGGGAGGTCCTTGCGTTTCCACTTCTGCATCTCTTCCTCCATCTTGTCAATTTTGGCAGGGTTCAGCGCCCACAGACAGCCCTTACGGGACGAGCTGCTCGTCTTGTTCTCCACTTTCTCAAAGCACTTGTTTAAGGACAGGTTGTGTCTGACTGAGTTCTTCCATCCGTCAGGTGCAGTCTGCATGGAGAGACGTGTCGTATAATGAGTCACACTCTATCTACACACACCTGTGATCTGTAATATTGATAGAGTATCATACCTTGAAATAAGGGAAGTGGTCCTTCATAAAGCTATAGATCTCACTGACTGGGAGGCTGCCAGTTTTGCTGTTCTTCAGAGCCATGGCAATCAAACAGCTGAAAGAAGAATAGAGAAGGTTAAATACACTCAAGATAATTCAGAAGATTTGGGGGATATTATTATATTTTACCAACATAAGTGAGGTCTGACCTGTAGGAATAGATTGGCTTGGGGAAAGACTTGGGCTGCAGCTCCTGGTCTTGCGGAGCCAGACGAGGTTGTGTGAATAGACTTTGGTTGTTGAAAGAGACATTGCTATAAAGCCCACCAGTTGAACACTATGATGAAAAGGGAGAAAATAATGAAGAACTTCCTCGTTTGCATTTATTCATTGTAACCAATTTAGTTTTTATCAAGTAGCATTGTCAAGAAAACCAACACAAAATAACTTTATTAGCTTAGCGTTTGGTACCTGTTGTCCAGTTTGGGTTAGAGAGTACACCTGCTGGGGTGTCGGCTGGTAGACTGAGGTAGGGCACTGGTATCCCGGTGAGGGCAGCCCATTCATGGAGAATGGAGACATCTGTGAAACGGATATACAGGATTATTTGTCAACCAACCCTATAAAACATAACACATTTTTTTTCTTGCAACGTTTTAAAACTCACACTTCCGCTGTGGGTGTTGATGATGCTGATTCCCAGAGGGCTGTGCTGCATGTTGCTCTGGAGGTGGAGCATGGAGCCTTGACCTGCTGTCATCGCAGTCATGTTGCTCAGCTGAGCTGTGAGGAGGAGCAGCCAGATTAGTATTATTATTAGATTAAAGGAAAATTCACCCAAAAAACTTCATCTTTTCAAGCGCTTTCTATTCATCCAAAGAGTTATAGTGTGATTTTGGATGTCGACTGTAGCGTACAGTTTAATGGTGGTTAGTTTTTGATGCTCACAGCACCAAAAAAATACCACACACTTATAAGAAGCTTATACTTATAACCAGTAAAGTTTCTTTCTTTCTGCACAGTGACAGAGTTGCAAGTGTTTCGCAATTAAACTGCTCAATATAGGGTCTGTGGATTGTCTTGTAAGTAACCATTAAATGTTATGTTGTTTTTTTCAAGTACAATTGTTTGCATTTTGATCTGTTGAGCACAATATTAAGGTGAGCAAAAGCTAATGTCATATGAGTTTAGTGAAGAACATTTCCCAATGGCAAAATTATAATTGGTGTTTATCTTTTGTTATAAAACTGTGTTTATGTCTGCAGAGGCCAGAAATCCAGAAGAATCCAGCGGTCCTGATTCAGCCAATCAGAGAGATGAAGCGTTTTTTAAATGTTGCACCGTCCCCTCCCTGTCACCTCACCTGTCTGTTGCTCCAACAAGCTGCCCTGGGAGGGCCCGTTACTGTGGCCCCGGCTATCAGCCATCTGCTGGAGTCGGGGCACATCCACAGAGGTGAGCCATGACAGAGACTGCAGGTCCCCAGGGAGGTCCTCCTCCCTCAGCTGGGAGGGGTCCGTGGTCAGAAGCCTTCAACAGAGGAGGGGTAGGAGGGGTGGGGGGGGTTAACACACACACGGCTGTCAGCTCAAACACACACACAGACCACAAGTGGAATTTAAATCTAAACACTTGATAGGACATTTTGTCCTTCAGAGTCAAAACCATGCGTAATGAGTCTGGATGTGGGCAAACAGAGATGAAAGCTGCTCAGCGGAGCCGTGTATTAGCCATGCCATCCAGGATTTACCATAAGTAGATTAACCACAAGTGTTGTTTAACAGCAGTGACAGTTTTAATCAACAATGAGGGAGTTAAACAAGCTTTCCATTCAGAGTAAATCATCTGTTGAGATTGTTTTTTTAGGAGTGGCACACTGATCTTTGTTTTTCTCATAGTCTGCTTTTCTGATCATGATGAAAACTAAAAAATTAAGCAAATGCAAAATAGCAATTCAGTTATATGTTTCAACTACGAATACTTTTTTCAACCCATGATTTTATAAATGTTGTTCTTTCTGTTTAACCGGTGCACTGCCGGTACCAATCAGCGTTCAGTCACTACGTCTTTTATGTGGCGAGCCTGGAACAGAAAGAAAAGAAAAGAAAAGAGAGGAATCCTCTTGAATCCTCTCCAGTCTCCTCTGCACACACACACTTACTGTGCAAGGGTTTAGTAATTGGGGTCGCTATGACAACACATACTATTCAGTTAGGGTCTGTGGACACTGTAGGAGTACCCCGCCCCCTCCCCACAAATCTCCTAATAAAAAAATCAACCCTGTGTCAGGTGACCACGGCCTCGCCTTACACCATTGGCTGAATCATAAGTAAACAACGCATGAGATCGTTTGAAACATGGGACAGCAGCACATGTTGCCTGCAGCAGTTGGCCTTCGTCTATTGAAAAATGATCACCTATTGTGTCCCAAACGACAAATCTGCCCAGTGGCACGTGGCTCTATTGTCTTCCCCAGACCCTTCCTTGATTGTCTCTGTCGTTTCTTTTCTTTACACAGCCCCTTGCATTAATCTGTTGGAATGACAGCCCTCACATAAGAGGGACAAATAGGATGCCATCTGCTTCCCTGTCCCTTTCCAGCCTCTATCCTCACGGCCGCCCCCACCATCACCCACCCTCCCCTCCTCAGGGCCAGAGGGGGTGCAAATGTAGTTTGAGGTCAGGGCTCTGTGTGTCTGCCGTCTGAATAAAGTGACATCATTGCAGCCAGGAATCAGCAGCACACGTCCTGGAACACCTTGCATGCGCCAGTAAATGATTTAGAGCGATCATCTTTTTGCAGCAGGTGTTTAACGCCCTGCGACGTGTCACAATATCTCTGCTGGAGCTTTGAAGTTCAGTCTGTGAGACTGACTCTCATTCTTTTTTAGTTTTCTTTCACTTCTGACAAAATTAAGAAATAATGTTCAAGGCTAACAAACTGAGATTCTATGACTGATTGAGTGTTGTGTTTTTAAAAAAAGCCCAAAATTAGATGTGTACATGCACTCAAATAAAAACACAATATAGCAGGTCTTTTACACTTTTGTTTGACAAATATATTTTCCATGATGAATGCCCAATACAGACTGATAGAAACATACAATACATGGGGGGTATCCCCACCTCCCCTCCTCTCTCTCTACCAGCAGCATAGAAATTGTTCACTGATGCAAAACATGTTGAGCTGGTGTCTCCATGTATCATCCGAGCCTTCCCAGAGGTTCAACAACACTAAATATTGCACCCTCCTCCCTCCTTTCCTCCCTCCCTCCCTTCCTCGCTCCTTTTCTAATTGGGAGCCACTTGTGCATACTGGTGACCCGGAGCGCCCGTCTCCCCCTGAGCCGGCAGGCCAAGAGGCTCAGGCTCTCCGTGTGCCGACAGCGGGAGTGTAAACAGAGCTGATGGTTTCTGACAGATCCATTCAGACTGAAAATCATTTATTCTTCAGGATTTTTTTTTCTCTTTCTCTCATGAAACCCCCCATGCACAAAAAGAGCTGTCCATCTACCTTTAGATGAAACGTAGTGGGTTTAGACAGTTTGTTCCATGACCATTTGGGAAACACCTTAAAAGAGTTTAATTAATGAAAAATATGCCTTTTTCATCTATTAAGGCATCACAGATTTGATCCCGAGTGTTTTTGGCAATATGCAACAAAAAAAAAACATGTTTAGTGCTAGAAGATTCTGGTATAACTGAACATATTTGAAATCACAAGTCTCACCTGTAGTCCTGTGGAGACGGATGATGCCCGGCATTCTCAATTATTCCTGACATCATGGATGTAATTCCACCTTCTATCATTTCCTGGGATATATGGTACCACTGCAGTGAAATAAATACAAAGAACACACTTTAGTGAGTCTTCAAACAAGCTATGTAGAAGAAATTATCACAATATTAATTACATTACTTCAAATTGTCTTCAGTAAATAAATATGGTGGAACAGCATGTGCTATCTTAAAATATAAAATTGCAACACAAAAAGCAAACTCAAATTTAAGGTTCAATGAACATTAAACACAATAATAAACACATTCAAAAATAAATTAATAGTAGTGCATAAAATTCCTATTTTGCATCAGGGTGCCTTTGTTGTAGCTGAAGCCTGTTATACAGTTTGAATGCTTTTTGTTCCCTTTACTCTCACTAATTGAATTTCATAAAAAATACATAGAATTATATAGCTTGTATTCAATAAGTTTTCAAATGTTTGCATAAGTTTGGTCACATTAGCTCAGGTTTAAATGTCATTTAGCCATGCCTACTGAAAAGTTATGGTTAAAGTGTAATAAAAAAATCATTAAAATGTAAATATTCTCATAAAAAGCAACAATCCGACAAAAGACTATGATGCTAAAAGAGAGAAATAATAAAAAACTCACCTGTTTTGAGTGTTATTGAAGAGTGTGTGAGCCGGTCGAGAGCCCCTGTACTGTATTTCTCTGTGTTGCACTTTGATTCTCCCAAAAACCGTTTTTAAATTTCCCTCTCTGGAGCTGTCCAGCAGTCGCACATGCGCAGTGGAGACTTCAGCAGAGCTCCCAGTCGCAGGAGGCTCCCATGGGTTTGACAGCTGCTGTTAATGCACTAGAGCCTGTTAACAGCACCCACACCAGCCACACTTTCCACACAAACCAAGTGCAGAAGCAGCTTTTAATTTTTCTTTGAGATTTTGTTGTTTTCTCTCAGTTTGTGGTGACTTTGTGAGCTCCTCCTCTGCATCCAACACGTTTGTTGCATTAAAAAGTCAGGTCATCCTCCATCCAGACATTGTAGTCCTTTTATTAGATGATTATTATAAAGAGATAATATATATAAAGGCTATAAAAGAAGTTCCCTGTCTGTCTTACACCGTCCTCTTGTGCGCTTGTTCCTCCAGGTGCGTCTTAATAAAACACAAAATACCTTCAGGCCTAAAATCCTGTTGAAGGTTATTTAGAGTTGAGTATTTTAAAACCAGGTTAAGAGCAGCAAAAGCAAGAGAAAAAAACCACCTAAATTAAATTTAAAAAATTGAATTAAATATCCATTTTTGCTTCACTATATATCCTCCTGTCCAGGTTATTCCCAGTCAGCTGCCTCCATCGGGTCTAAGTCGGTGTGAGTCGCTACTTGTACTGGCATCTGTGTATGTGAGTGTGAACTTTTTTTTTTTTTTTTTTAAGGGAAGTACTTGTAGATAATTTGCTTCCCGCCGCTGTGGCCGCGTCCTGCTCCTCTCAGCAGTGGGAAAAAGAGCCCGGGAGGCGGGTAGGAGGTAGGAGGTAGGAGGTAGGGAGGGCTGCTGGGCTGCAGGGAGGCGGTGAAGGAAGACACACACACTCCTCTACAGAGAGAGAGCAGCTCCACTACAGAAAACACACTGTGGCATCAAACTGCATTTCACTACATGCACCAATCTAGAAAATAAGGAATTACTCTGTCACCACCTCCTCACACTGTTACGAATTTCCCAGTAAAGATCTGGCAGCAGGGTTGCCTTTATGTTACTGTAAAATTAACATCATTATACTGTCGCTGAAATATACAGCTTTGTACTGTTAATGAAAAATACAGTTTGAACTGTTTTTTTTTTATTAATTTCACAGTATTTTACAGTTAATTTACTGTTTAAAGATACATTATATAGCTGTTTTTCACCTTTCTTTTACATTATCTTACTGATTTGTTTTAATGCACTATTTAGGTTGTATTTTTTTACATACATTTTAATAAACATTTTTTTCGTAGATGAAAATAATTAGCAGGTTACAGACATAGGAATAGTCACACTAAATACAATTAAAGGCACTTGTTAGGAAAAAAGGCTATAATAGACTTGTTGACACTTTTCCCAAAATGTCTGTCTCTAGCTGGCTACAAGCACAGAATACAAACCATAACAACATGTGAGTGAAGAACAATAAAGCTAATTCACTTATTTTACAATCATGTACAATGCACAAGCCTCACATGTGCAGATCAGGTCCCAGAATTATAAAAAAAAAAATCTTGAAACTGTTACTGATGATACTTTACACAATTGCTGACAAGTGCTGTTTTTTAAGAATGCATTATAGTTCAGTTAAAAAACGGCCTATGAGTGTAATTTAACAGGTTTTCTTTTTTATTAACAGTAAAGCACTGTTTTTAGCAATAACAGGTTAATACTGTTGAAATCCTGCTGTAAATTAACAGCAATTGTATACAGTGCAGTTAAGATTAAGTGTACAAAAAAAAACACTTCCAACTGCTGATTTTCATTATAAATAGTCATATAAATAGATAGCTATGCATATGCACAATGGAAAATAACTTATTTTACACAAGAATAAAAAAATTATAGGCTGCAGTTTGCCATGTTATGATTTGAGCATATTTTTTATGCTAAATGCAGTACCTGTGAGGGTTTCTGGACAATATTTGTCATTGTTTTGTGTTAATTGATTTCCAATAATAAATATATACATACATTTGCATAAAGCAAGCATATTTGCCCACTCCCATGTTGATGATAGTATTACTAGACAAATCTTCCTTTAAGGTACATTTTGAACATAAAAAATGTGTGATTAATTTGCAGTTAATCAAGATTAACTATGGACATTCATGCAAAAAAAATTATCAGCAGGCCTATCTCTTTTGCCTATATCATGGAAATGGATGGCAGTTTTGATGTGATTTTTAAGGATAGTCTAACTGGCTTTTTCCCCCATGTCTGAAGGTCTGTAAAAGGGACGATTCGTGTTGTGTTAGTAGCCTATTTGTTTGTTTAATTACTATTGTCACAACTTCTGAGAAAAATACATTAGTATGTGATTCATGCATGGACCCCTGGGGTCCTCATGGGAACTCCAGGGGGTCCCCAACAAAGGACAAGTTACATTTTATTCTATTGTTTGATTAACAGTTAATGGTGTGTCTTCCCAAATGAAATATCTCACTTGTTTATCTGTTTTATGATTCAACAGGACATCAAGAATGACATGAATGAAATCTTCCTGGAGTGAATGAGTGAAAATGTCTGAATGAGATAACACAAGCAGGTATATAGTCTTTTTTTTTTTTATTTGTGACACCTGTTGGAGATTAAAGTTTGCGGCCGGAAATTAAAGGGGAATTCCTTAAAGTCTGTGGGGAGCCTGCAGTGACAGCAGCAGTATCAGCCCCATGGGACCCTACAGATGGTAAATCGGTCTGTCACAATAGGCACAATCAATGATTACATGCATGAACGTAACGGACAAAAACAAGAGCATCCTCACAGAGCAGGCCTAGAGGTCCTAAAGCCCGCAGGGTTGGGACCTGGACACACTGGGAGGTGGCCTACTGTAGGTCAAGAGTAGGTGGTGGTGGTGGTGGTGGTGATGATGATGATGATGATGAGGATGGTATAATGTGAGCAGTAGGAGGAAGACTGCATATAAATAGCACAGTTTCACATCAGACAATGTGTCCTTGAACAGTTCATTCATAAATTAATCAGTGCATGTGACAGCTGCAGGGGTTGGACAAAAAAACAGAAACATCCTACTAGAGCTGAAACAATTTTTTTTTTTACTATTTCGTAGACCACCAAGGATTAATTGATTGATGGAGAAAATAATTGGAAGATTGATCAATGTAGCCGTCTTGGAAATACAATATAACAGCAATGTCAGCAATCCAAATTAAATTTGTACTTACTGTCTGTTTTTGGTGAGATTTTAGTGGATTTTCATTCAACTTGATGGCCATGTTTGTTTTTTGTAGTGTTGTTTAGCAAATATGATGTTGCATATCTTTCAGTCTTGTGTGAATCTATTGTATCGTTACTACTATTCACCTCTGTAAATGCAGTTTACTAGATAAGATTACATCAGTCTTAACTCCACACCATATTACATAGTTCTGCAGTGTTTTTCAACTGATGCACCAGGTAGTTCAGGCAGTAGTTGTCTGTCGGACATCTGTAAGGCATGTTACATCACCTATAAAAATGGTTATTGTCAGACCTACTGTATGTTTAAACTGACACTTGCTGCTAATTGCAGTAATAATTAATTAATTACCAACTTAATATGACTCTGTTGGGCAGCCGACTGTGTTTGTATTTGTGATTTACACTTTGCATCTTGAATTGCCTGCGCTTCAGTTACTAAGTTCAGTCAAAATTATGTAATGTAGCAAAGGGAAAGTCTTAAAAGTCATGATATCGTATAGGAAACACAAGGAAATCCTCCTTTAACCGGATAGTGGTAGCCTAGTGGTAGCTGTAAAATACTGTTGAATAAATATCTTGAAAATATTATGACCATCGTGCTGACGTTTACTGCAGGCGTCCACAGCAGGTGGGACACAATAACAGAAACACCTTAATAAAAACAATAGATAGATATAGCAGTTTGCTTTTTTTAGGCCTTAAATGAGAAAAAAAAGTCCCGGAGGTGTTGTGTCAGGTCGGTGGTAATTTCGGCAGCTGCAGTTTCAGATGTTGGCGAGCAAATTTTCAGTTTTGGGTCTTGTCGTTAATGTTGATGAGGATCTACTTGTGTCATATCTTTGCCAGGGAAGGTTTCTTCTGTTTTCCTCTCACTGCATTACATAATTTGTTATGTAATGGAAAAGCAACGTTATGCGCTTTTGAAAACTATTGTAATTCTTTTATTGTTAGGTGTTTTTATTATTCTGTCCCTGTGCACCTGTGCATGCCTTTAGTGCATATCAGAATAATTGTGAAGTTAAGTAGTAAATAGCACTTAACAACACATCCGAAGTGAGCTACCATGCAAGGTGCTGCTGGTCTGACCATCAGGCGTAATTTGGGGCTCAGTGTCTTGCCCAAGGACACTTTGACATGTGGATAGGAGGAGCTGGAGATTGAATTGCCAACCCTGTGATTAGAGGACAACCTGTTGCTCTCCTGAGCCACAGCTGCCCTATATAACAAAGTTGACGCGATAATAACGCGTTAACGCAGTTTTATAGCTAGAGTGTAGATACTGGTATCATATGGACCGAAGGAATCCATTGGTACCAACCAGGTCATACTAACTTATCAAGAGAAGCTAAATAACGCTCTAAACTTACGCTAAATTTTGGCAAAGAAAAACTGGCGTGGCCATTTTCAAAGAGGTCCCTTGACCTCTGACCTCGAGATATGTCAGACATGCCCGCTTTATGATAATAACATGCAGTTTGGGGCAAGTCATAGTCAAGTCAGCACACTGACACACAGACAGCTGTTGTTGCCTTTTGGGCTGCAGTTTACCATGTTATGATTTGAGCATATTTTTATGCTAAATGCAGTACCTGTGAGGGTTTCTGGACAATATTTGGCATTGTTTTGTGTTGTTAACTGATTTCCAATAATAAATAAATACATATATTTGCATAAAGCAAGCCTTTGCAATTTGCCCACTCCCATGTTGATGATAGTATTAAATACTAGACAAGTCTGGTGAAGCTGCAGCATTTATTTCTGCACAAACATCCACTGTACATTCACTAGATATTCTCAGAGCTAAACTAACTCGCCTGCAGTGTGGAGTGAGCGCGCATTCACGTCTAGAGGTGGAGCGAGTACGCGAGAACGTGCGCGCTGTCTGAGTGAAGGCAGGCAGAGGAGCGGGGACGCCGGCCACACACGAGCGTGCATACGCGAGCGCGCATGTGTCCCGACCCGGTACATTTATACGCTTAAAAAGTTACAAACAGTCCCTTTAAGGTACATTTTGAACATAAAAAAATGTGCGATTAATTTGCAGTTAATCATGATTAACTATGGACAATCATGCAAATAATTGTGATTAAATATTTCAATCAATTGACAGCCATAATATATATATATATACATATATATATATATGTATATATATATATATTTATATATGTACACTGTATATATACAGTATATACAAAACCTAAAAATTGCACGTTGCGTTAGTGCGTTAAAGAAATTAGTGGCGTTAAAACAAATTTGCATTAACGCGTCAGTATCACGTTAACTTTGACAGCCCTAATATATATATATAGATATATCTATATATATATATATCTATATATATAGATATATATAGTAGCATGTGACTCTGAGAGTTTGTCCTGGCCGTGTGTGTGATGCATTCAGGAGAGAGCACGAGGACTCCCTGCAGCTCAGGAACACACAGTGACGGCTCTCCTCACTCATGGCTGTTCAGGAGTAATGTGGAAACAATAGGATCACCGCCTGAGGGTTGGCCTGTGTTTGTAGCTTGTGTTTTTGTCTTGCACCGAGTATTTACTCAAAACACGTCAGCCCCTCTGAGAACGAGGTCAGCTCTTTCCCTCTAATCTCCTCTGCAGGCAGAGACACTGTGTCCCCCAGAACAACGTGTCACCCAAAGTGACCCTCTGGCCACACAGAGGAAGCTGCTGTCAGCCATGCTTAGCCGAGGCGCAGCATCAGTGTCCTGAGAAGACTTTGTTTTCTCAGTGAAGCTCCAACCTGGACGGAGCAGACTATCAGGCCTCAGGTTGCCCTGTCAAAGGTCAGGCAGTCACAGACGACTTACAACAGGTTTCAGTGTGGTGCTTACACCTTCACAGAGAGAAGACAAGACAAAACAATGATCAGATATCACAACAACATCCGCATTAAGGTGTTCGTTAAATGTTGCATCATATACATGTGTAGCCTACCCTTCACATCTTTATAGTCAATAGGGAACTGGAATTTTGTGTGCTAACAGAAGTTAAAGTAAAAGCACTAAATTCAGTGCAGTTTGCTCTCATGTTATGGAATTGCTACGCAGTACAAGTACAATGGAGATGAACGTGTGATGCTCAACACAAAAACATTTTAAGAAATCTCATGGTGATTTGGTGAACTGACCCTTTAGCAAGAATGAGCTCGACATGCTGCTCTGTGACTTATTATCAGACTTCAGTGCTGTCATTTTACAAAAAAGTACATTTACTCAAGTGCTGTACTTCAGTGCAAATTTGAGGTACTTGTACTTGAATTGAGTATTTCCATTTCATGCTACTTTATAGTACTTCTTCACCACTGCAATTTAAAGGGAAATTGATGTTTTACTCCACCACATTTAAATGACAGCTGTAATTACTAGTAACTATACAGATTAAGATTTTATATGCAAAATGTATGATCAGTTTATAAAATATGATGCATTGTTATAGATTAAACTGTCCAATGATATGTGAAATATTTAAAATATGTATACCTGTAAATACAGTATGTATAATATACTGCATAATAGTATAACATTCACAGGGGCCATTTTTCTGCATTATGGATACTTTTACCTTTAGGTACGTTTTGCTAGTGTAAGAGTGTTACTACAATGTCTTATTTCAAGTTTTACTTAATTAAAAGATATACATATTTCTTTATTCACTGCCAGACTTCCAAACCATAAATTTTCAGATTATTGGTCAATATTTGTCAAGCAAAAATGCCCCTGCCGGTCCCGTCATACTATTCTCTTTCCTAGGCGTCCGCGTACTTCACAGTCCTTTTGTCCTGCAGGATCACAGAAAAACATATCTTGAAGGTTTATAGAGGTCAATGCTGTTGACCTTTGAGTGACCTGTGTCAACACCAAAGCCTCTGGTCTGAGGCGAGGTCAGTCCTTTTAAGTGCCCTAAAGGGTAAAGATGGAGCAAAAGTCCTCTTCTTTTTCCACATCCAATCGAGTGTAAAAGAGCCTCATTTCCAAAAGAGCTCTCAGTAACTTTTTTATGTGTCACAGCAGGCACATGGTGTCCCCTAAGGATGGCACTCAGACACCCCTAAGTCAAGTTGTCTGAATTACTGTGCATTTAGTTTTTGCAATGACCTTTCAGGGGTTATCCGAGCTGACAAAATATGTTATTCCTGGTGAGTAAGCGGGTATTGGGTGAAGAAAATGGTCAAATCAAGCATGACGCAATGCAATATTTAAAAGGTATGGTATATAAAAATGGGACAGAATCACAAGAGGGGCATCATTATAATTTATATATCCTCCTTGTCTCATAAGCAAGACAGAAATAATATCTACGTATAAAAATGTCCAATGTGAAGTAACCTCACTGACACCCGCATTTTGGGACTGAAATGATGACGGGGCCCGGGCTTCGTTACGCTGCTCTGAAAAATTTGAATAATGGACTATGAAAGAGGGATAGATCCAAAGAAAGGGACAGGGGAAGAAAGAGGGTATTTGGGAAAAGAGGAATTAGATAGGAAGAGAGGGAGAAATAAAGGGAGGGAAACAGTAAAATGGAGACAAAATGAGGAGGAGAGGCGAGAGAGAGGGGGCAGTAGTGGTTTGATGTGAGTGTTATCATCAGCTCTCATTCTCAGCATGGAATCTATAATGGGAAAATCAACCTCTCTGACTCCTGTGTAATTGGATTTGCCGGGTCTCGTGCTGAATCAGAGCCCAGTGGGTAGCACAAAGCTTGTTAAGATTGGACAAGCATTGCTGGGCCGCTGGGCCAGGGGGAGAGGTGGGGCGGCGGCAGAGGTAACCTTGACAACTTTTCTGGAGTGGAGAGTGAATAATTCAAATGTGTTGATGAACACTCAACTGGTCACCCATCACAGACAATTGACTGGAACGCTAATCAATCCATAAAGTGAGTGAAGCCTGATCTTTTCTCACATTTAGGTCACCAGAGCAGAGAAAACGGACACCTGTGTTACCTTGGAGGGGGTGTGTTTTCTAATGGTGGTTACCAGGTAACAGACGTAAACACATTTCTACTCCCACCCACCCAGTCTCTCTTATTGTTATCTGAATAGCATGAAAACAAAGTCTGAGCTCAGCACTTTCAGCAAGTGAGTCAGCAGATTAGCATTTAGTTGATTTGAAAGCAACAACTAACGCGTTGAATTGTAAAGGAAAGACTCACACAGTCACTTCCTCATCGTCAACTCTGAAAAAAGCGAAATAAAAAACAAACAAACAAGAATTATCATTTAACTTGAAAGAAATTTGACTTAAAGCTGCAGTAGGCAACATTTTTTGGCATCATTAAGCAAAAAATCCATAATAACCTTTCAGCATATTGTAATTAAAGTGTTCTGAGAGATAACTAGACTTCTGCTCCTCCTCATGGCTCTGTTATCAGGCTTTAAAAACTCTAGCCCGTGACGGAAGACTTTGACCAATCACAGGTCATTTCAGACAGAGAGCGTTACTATTGACTGTGCTACGGTCATGTCAGCGGTGCTTGGTATTCCCTCAGTAGATGTAACATGGCTGCCGGGTCACAAACTTTCTCATTTTACAGCTAAACCGTGCACTACAAGAGGATTTTGAAAACATTTGAGGCGAGAAATAGGCATTAACGTAACATAATATTGATTCATATTTGATCAGCGCTGCCTAGTTTGACCGTTTGGTCGGAGTTCGCGAGTGATTGACAGCCGGCCCTCATAGACGGCAGCTGGACAGCAGACCTCAGATCAGCTCTTACTGCTTGTTTTCCTCCGGTCTGTGAAATTTTGCAGGTGCCATTAGGAGCACTGGAGGACACAGAGGCACACGATTTTTTTCAGGTTACATGTTTCATGTACTACTGTCAGGATATAGCGACCGTTTAATAAAAATAACTTTTTTTAATCACATTTGCTCCAATCTCGCCTACTCCAGCTTTAGAAACATTTGAATGCTATTGGATGAACTTGAATTAAAGGTGCTAGATGATAATTAGTCTCTCATAGCCAGACATAGCCAGTGCTGTATCAGCGCTATAAAAAGGTCTTGCTCCACACATTATCATTCTGCTATGGAAGAAAAACACTCTGACCTGTTTGTATTTCACAATTGTGTCGGGTGGCGCTAAGCACAGGATGCAGCGATGGTGCCCTTACAAAGTAGATAGCGCAGATAGCGGAAGAGGAGGAGAATGCCAAAGTAGGTAACCAATGGCAGGCTTATACCCACAGTCTACATCCGGGGAGCCAGACTACTTGATAATTGTTTCCACTCAAGCAAAAAAGGAGGTAATTGCATTTGGGCATCAACCCAGCAGCATTGTACAGAAGCACTAAGCATTGGCAGCTCAGACTGCCGCGCAAAACAATGGTGCTCGCCTGACCAGCATTGTCATACTGAGTAATAAAGCAGTTGGTGATTAGCCAGTAATGTATCTATCCATCTAATCAAAGATCAGTAACCAGATCCAGACCGTGCCAGAAGGGAAGAAGGAGACTGGGGGCTTTTATGCTGTTGTAGTGATGTAATGGAGCTAGAAACAGAGAAGAAGGAGAGAGGGAAAGGGGGATGGTTGGACTGGTGTGGTTTGGATCCAGTTTCTGTATCGTTATGTTACACTCAATAGAGCAGTAGATAGGCCTACCCAGGTAAGCACTGAGTAAGATCTCCGTGTCCCTCCACCTCCCACGCCATGAATGATTAAGCACTCGGCCCACAGCGCCTTGAGTCTGGGTCAGGATGGAGGAGCATTATGTGCACACAGGCCTCCGTGCAGCATCACCAACACCACTACACCACGGATGAATGAGCTGCTAGACAAACCAGGGGAGAGGACAGTAAATGTGTTTTTTTTATTAGTATTATAGAAGCTGGACTTTTGCCAACTAACTGTCAACAATCCAGTGTTTACAGGCTCACTGATTGTCTCCATGCAAGCAGACACAGGAGGACACGCCACTCCTGTCTAACTTCTCTGGAGAGATTTCTTTTTACAGTTTGGATCCTCATTGAGATTCTGCATCTGACAGCAGAATAATACAACTTCAGAGATGCAGGTTTGAGTTTTTCTTTTGTGTTGTAATGTGTTCATTTTGTCACCAGGTTTAGCTTTGTTGTAATTTAAAGTGTTTGCTGCAGTTTAGATGTCATACTATAGCCTATAGGTGCTGTCAAAGACTTTCAAAGTTGGTACAGGAAGCTCGGCAGTTCAGTGTGAATTTATGTTCTGTGAGTTGAGACCCAGTTCCAAAAGGATTTAAGGCTAAAATGATCTCAGTCCCATCGTAAGTCACACTTTATGGCTGAGAGTTAGATGAAAAGATCGATACCACTCATACCCATATGTTCGAATTAGGGGTGGAACGGTTCACAAAATTCACGGTTCGGTTCATATCACGGTTTTCGGTTCGGTTTGGTACATTTATGTTACAGCGAGGAGGTCATGTTCTGATTTCAACATGCTTTCATTTATTTGGCAAAAATAAGATAACAAATTTTGCCTTAACAAAAGTATGGCTTACATAAAGAACATAAAAACGTCTTCATTGATACATTTTAATTGAAAGAATAGGTCTTCTACAGTAAATAGTATAAACATATTTATACATTTTTTTCATATAAATATGATGAACCGTCCTGAACCGAACGATTCGGATCAAATACACGAACCGTTCCACCCCTAGTTCAAATGTAAGAAAATGTGCCTACCAGCACCTCTAACACTCACTAATTAACACGTTTTATCTCCTTTGTTTAATCCGTGTAAAAACTGCATTTTACTAATGTTAACTGTTTTCTGGTTTCCAGTCTTTGTGCTAAGCTAAGCTAACCGGCTGCTGACTGTAGCTTAGCAATTAAAGGGGGATCTATTAGCAGAAATGGAATATATTCATAACTATGTTTTCACTAATCACCTGAAACTAAGAATTGTTGTGTTTTTGTTAGCTCAGAATGAGCCCTTCATATCTACATAGGGAGCGGGTCCTCTTCACGGAGTCCACCATGCTGCTCTGCCATGTTTCTAGCAGCGAGAGCCTTTTGCATTTTTACTTTAATTAATTAATCACAAATTAATCGCACATGTTCAAAATGTATCTTAAAGGGAGATTTGTCAAGTATTTGATACTCTTATCAACATGGGAGTGGGTAAATATGCTGCTTTATGCAAATGTATGTATATATTTATTATTGGAAATCAATTAACAACACAAAACAATGACAAATATTGTCCAGAAACCCTCACAGGTACTGCATTTAGCATAAAAAATATGCTCAAATCATAACATGGCAAACTGCATCTGTCAGTGTGCTGACTTGACTATGATTTGCCCCAAACTGCATGTGGTTATCATAAAGTGGGCATGTCTGTAAAGGGGAGACTCGTGGGTACCCATAGAACCCATTTTCATTCACATATCTTGAGGTCAGAGGTCAAGGGACCCCTTTGAAAATGGCAAGGCCAGTTTTTCCTCGCCAAAAGTTAGCGTAAGTTTTGAGCGTTATTTATCCTCCTTCGCGACAAGCTAGTATGACACGGTTGGTACCGATGGATTCATTAGGTTTTCTCGTTTCATATGATAATAATAATAATAATAATAATGATACATTTATTTATATAGCACTTCTCAAAACGTTGTTAAATGTTACAAAATGCTTCACAAGACAATAAAAGCAGATAAATAAAGTAAAAAATATGGTAACTGCTAAAACAGAACATCACAGAACATATCAATAATAATAAAAGTGGTAAAATGGTAGGACAAGTTGATAAAAGAAATATACAGTACATAAATGTGTATAAATGTACAATCTGCAACCATGCCACTAGATGCTGCTAAATCCTACACACTGTACCTGTCAATAATTTACCAATTTGTGATCAATAAAGTACATTTGAATTTATTGAAAGGATAGCCCCCTTGAGATGTAGCATCTCATTTTCGAGGGGAGTCCTATAGACACAATTACAAAAACACATACAGACAAAACAGCATTACATAACAAACATACACTGCAAATACACAGATACACGCAGCTCGCTCTCCATCTCCCACCCACACCCCCAGCACTCATCTCTCTCTCTATCTATCTATCCATCTATCTATCTTTAATGGATGGATAATCTTCCACCAGAAAGTGAATATGTGTCATAAATGTTGAACTATTGCTTTAATATGCTTTTGGGAAACACGGCCCTGGTCGGTATCACCTGAGCTGAAACCGAAACTAAAAATACTGTTAGTCTCTCTCTCTTAAGTGGAAATATGAGACAATCAGAAAGAGTCGTCTTTAAGAGGGAGATAAACTTTCCTGTTACTTTGATGGTAAATTGCTGCGTCTTAGCAGCAGCTCCCTTTTCCCTCCCCCCTCGTGTAAAGCTACTTCTCACACAGATGAGGTCACTCTGTCTCAGGCAACACTGACACTCTAGACCAAGATGAGGGACCATCTCTTAATTAAAATACAATTGGTTGTGCTCTGAGGTTACTGAGCTACTGAGTTTCTAGCAAAGCAATTCACCTGATCTGACAATGGCTTAGTGGATTCATTACATAATCATTCTTTCCGCTGTGCATGTGATTGGGCCGTTGATTGTTTAATTATAGCCTAATTAGAATTACAGTCCAGTGCACTTTGTTTGTATTATATAAAGCTACAAATAACACATGCACTAGGAGAACTTTTTTTATAGTCAGGTGCTTTCTTCAACTTTCTTTCTTGTCCTGCTGGACTGAGAACGCCCATTCAATGTTCAGCCTTTCTAGCACAGTGTCATTAGAAACACTTGTGCATGCTGCAGACAGCTTTCTTAAAAAGAAATACCTGCAGGACACCAAAAGAAGCCTGAATGGAAAACAGCAACCCTTTCGATTTTTTCAGTGTGCAGAATGAAAACCTAAAACATTAGCATTATCTTCCCCCCTGAATTCATTAATCCTCCTCTTGACAGGAGCTTATCTGTTCATGTTATTACTTGTAATACTGTATGGCAGATCCCTAAGTCACGCTGTCCCAGCATATTGTCTGCTTGTGCTGCCCCGAGAGAAGTTTGTTCCCATGAAGAAAGGGGGTGTCACAGATACCCCACACCAGCACCACTACCATCACATCGCCAGATTGATTCTGACGTCCAAAAAAGGGTCCCTTCAATGATATTGTTCACCTGTCTCATTGGCTTAAAGTGGGTGGCTGGGAGGGGGGGGGGGGAGGCTATGGGAAGGGGGTCGGGTGAGGGTTATTGGTGGGGACACGGGGTGAGGGGTATTGTAGAGGAGAGGGGTGAGAGCATTGGGGGTGCGCGGCTGACAGGTGGAAAAAAACACTCTCATCTGACTAGCCTCCTCTATCCTTCCATGGGGCCCCGTTTGAGCAAAGTAATGAAGTCCAAATTACAGCACAGGATTGCTAAGAACAAGCCTCTATTGTTCGCCCCCGGGGCACACTAAATGAGTGTCACAGCAAGCAGCGGGGCACAGACCGTTACTGCACTATTTAGTCTGTCCCGTTGTCTCAAGACGGCCCCGTTTCAGAGGTTCTCAGATCAGACAAATACGGCTCCCCTCCTCCCCCCCTCTTTTGCCCTCACCCTTCCTCTGTACAGCCAACCCCTCCCCAACTCCTCACCCCAAAATAGGCCAAATCTCCTCTATTGTGTTTCGACTGCCTAGTGTGAAATTCACTGTGACGTTAAATGTTTTCTAATGAATAATTACTGAATGGATATGCAGGGGGAATATGTGTAATGGATTGTAGACTGCATTTTAAAGACGTCTTTTTTGTCTCTGCTCCGTGGTATTTACAGGACAAAAACACTTGGCCTTTCTCAGAAGAAATGAGGGCCATGGGCGGAGGATAGAGGCAGGGGGAGGAGGGGGGACGGAGGGCTTTGTGTCAATTAGATCCAATGGATTATCTTTTTTAATGTTTTTACAGAGAGAGTTGAGAATCAAAGGACTTCTGCTTCCAAAGGGGAGAGAGAAAAAAATACAAAACCAACAAAAGCTGTGAAAACCTTTGGTCTGAGTGTTGGTGCTGAGAATGCAAAACAGATTGGTGGAATTTTTCCCACTATGCCTCTTAAATGTGCCGCTGTTTTGGGCTCCCCCGACTCCATTTGCACAGTGTGCTGTGTTTGGTTGGTGTGTGTCAGCTCCAGTGAGCTGTGGGCTGCCAGCCAAGGTCCCTGTGTGCTGTGTAGCGATCATTAGCTTCTGTCTGTTCATCTGCACAATCACAGAGCTTTGCTTCAAAGACACATAGGACCTCTAGACCTCTTATTTCAATAGAACTAACAGGGACCATGTTTGTGCTTTTTCTGGTGCTTTTTTCTGCTCCGTCCTCCCCCATGGAGCCATTTATACAAACATGCATTCATCCAGCCGCATTTGTCAAAATACATGGCTGAGAATTTTGAACATCATTGTTATGCATGTAAAATGTGTTACACTTGTTATTGTTACTTTGGCAGAGTTCCTGTAAAGTTTAGAATGAATTAAGAGACTAAGTTGTTAATTAAGTACTGTGAAGTACTGAATGTGTAATATGTTTTAGAAATAGAGAAATCCTCAGCTTATCATGCTAAACACCATGCAGTACATTTTAAAAGTTATTCCCACTGCTCTTAGGTTGTGCATTTGGCTGCCTTATGGTTGATACAACTTGTTGCACAGGGTCAGTTGGACATGGAGGGCGCCCTGACCGCCAGGGACCGGGTAGGAATCCAGGATTTTGTTCTCCTGGATGAAACCACAGAGGCGGCCTTCCTCAGCAACCTCAAGAAACGCTTCAGCAAAGATCTCATTTATGTAAGTCTTGGAAAGGGCGTGCTGTGAAGAAATGTGTGTACATCTTAATCTGATCATTTTAACTGATTCTTTTAGACCTACATTGGCACATTGCTAGTGTCCGTGAATCCCTACAAAGAGCTGGACATCTACAGTAACAAACAGATGGATCTCTACATGGGTGTCAACTTCTTTGAGCTTCCACCACACATGTGAGTATAATCTGTATATGAAAACTATAAATATTTGTGTTTTTAAGTTCATCTGTGAAATATTTCAATTGCTCTGCATCCCTATACAGCTACGCCCTGGCAGACAACGCCTACCACACCATGCAGACAGAGTTCAACAATCACTTCATCCTCATCTCTGGAGAGAGCGGAGCAGGGAAGACGGAGGCCTCCAAGAAGATCCTGCAGTATTACGCTGTCAGCTGTCCGAGCACCACCCTGCTGAACACCGTCAGGGACAAAATGCTCATGTCCAACCCTGTCCTCGAGGTCTGCCGGTCACTAGTGATGTATCATTGTAATGACAGCAAGTTGTGCTCACATTTATTATTCTATATGGTATGGTGTGTTTCCCCACAGGCTTTCGGCAATGCCAAAACACTTAAAAATGACAACTCAAGTCGGTTCGGGAAGTATATGGACATTCAGTTTGACAGCCAGGTAAGAACCAAGGGACAGAGTCAAAGAAGCACTTTCAATAAATACATTAATACAATTTAATTAAGAAAGAAAAAATCAGGAAGTTTCTCATGCAACCTATTATCATTTAAAAATTAGGGGGGAAAAGTACTCAAGGTATATTTACAGTATGTATGGTAACTTGGGGTGGTTGAAATATGTAAAATAAATATGGCTAATTAAACTAATTTGAACAATAAAGTGTTTTGTTTAAATGCTCAGTTTAACTGTGAATAAATTAGAAGCCTAAAAAGCAATGAAAGGGCACATTTTAGAAGTCAAGAATCAATTTGTTCATCCAGAAACATTTTAGATTACAGAAGAAAGTTAATTCATAATACTGAAAAATAGCTTTCAAGGAGAAGATACTTTATCCTAAAGGGATTTTTAAAACCTGTCCACTGGACCATAGGCTATGTTTTTCCTGCAAGTTGTAGAGCTGATCATGATGCCTATAGGGGGATGCTGTCGGAGGCCATATCCTGAACTACCTGCTGGAGAAGTCGAGAGTCGTGCATCAGAACCACGGCGAGAGAAACTTCCACATCTTCTACCAACTAGTGGAGGGAGGAGAGGATGACCTACTGCACCAGCTGGGCCTGGAGAGAGACTGCCAGCATTACAACTATCTGACCCAAGTATGTATATTTGGTGAGCCTGTTTTAATAAACTAGATTCATAAGACAATACTAAACTCACACAGTGTGTTGCTATGTTTGCTGTTCCTGACAGGGAGAGTGTGCCATTGTGTCTTCCATTAATGACAGAAACGACTGGAAAACAGTCAAAAATGCACTTCAGATCATCAACATTGATGAGATTAACACTAATGTAAGTTGGATTGCTGATTTAAACAGCTCACTCTTCCCTGCTGGTGTTGCATTGACTTACAAATTTCTATTCTGTGCAGCACTTGTTTGGGACCGTTGCCAGCGTTCTCCACTTGGGGAATGTTCAGTTTGACTCCGACAGTAAAGGTCACGCCCTCCTGAACAACAACAATGCAGAGCTGCGCTGGGTCTCAAATGTAAGAAAAAAGAAATAAAAAAGCTTTAGATATCCAGGATTATTACAAACAGTCAAAGATTAAACTCACTTAAAGGGAACCTATCAGGAAAAACTCACTTTTGCCATGCTTGTGCACACACACTTGGGTATCTGGAGTGTCTACCAACCCACAAACTGGGAAATAAGTTTTACTTTTTTATTGGCTGTCTAGATCAGAAAACATGTGATTCAACAAGCCATTCAGATTTAGCTCCCCTTCCTATGTCACAGCGGGCTCATTAGAATATATCGCCCACAGCTTGTGAACTACCTTTGCAAAGGTACACCATATTTTTCTCGTGAACCAATCAGAGCAGACTGGGCTTTTTCGGGAGGAGGGCTTAGAGACAGGCGCTAAAACGGAGCGTTTCAGACAGAGGGTGAATACAGGTATATTCAGACACAATAAGAGAAAAATAGGGTGTTTTTTGAACAGTAAAGCATGTAAACATGTTCTAGTACAGTGGTTCCCAACCTATTTTCCTTAAAGCACCCCCTACTTGTGTTTAAGAAAAGCTGAGCTCATCCACGACGTCATCACCCTTAAAAAGATTACTAATCCTCGAAAAAAATCCTCAATTTGAATAAGATGATTCAGTGTGATTCAAATTAGTCTTTTTTATTAAATCATCTTTCTTTAATGAATAGAACTTATAAGTTTTGTCAACATGAATAAAGTAATGAACAGAGTTAATTCATTAATTTACTATCATAGCTTTGGAGCCGAAATAGTTTTTTTGGTATTGTGGTTAAATAAATGCAAATGAGGGTGTTGTTAGATTGCTGCTAGACCACCCAGTTAATACAGGCGTGTCAAGAAGGAGAGCAAATAGGTTTTTGACTGCAGTGAAAATGTTGTTTTTGACAGTCTCAACGCCAACAAATATGAATTGAAACTGAATATTTCATTCGCTTTTGCGACTAAGTAGCAAAAAATATATCTTTCTAAATAGATTTATTTCCAGACTTTTGTATAAATTATCCAGTAAGTGTGTTATTATGATTTTAGTTAAATATGAACAAATCAAATTTTGACAACCTCAGAGCAGACAAATCCTGACGCACCCCCTGTGATCTTTGGCGCCCCCTAAGAGGGGCCCGGACCCCAGGTTGGGAACCACGGTTCTAGTAGAAACCCAAAATGCAAGTAAGAAAATGAGCATGATATGTCCACTTTAATGTAATTTTTCCTTGCAGCTACTAGGAGTTGATGCTCACAGTCTCCAAGAGGGACTGACCTACAGGAAGATTGAAGCCTATAAAGATCAGGTGCACTCACGTTAAAATGTCCTTTGATTTTATTCATGATAAGGTTGTTTTTCTATTTAAACTTTCCCTGTAGTGTTTGAAACTTAGCTATGATTTTGTCTCACGGTAAAGGTCCTTAGCCCGTTCACAATCGATCATGCCATCTATGCCAGAGATGCCCTGGCCAAAGCCATCTATGGGCAGACCTTCACCTGGCTGGTCAACCGGATCAACGAGTCCATGGAGAACAAGGTGACAAGAAGAGTGGGTGACAAAGGACAAAATACCAACAGTGAGAATGAGTATTGACTGATTTAATACTTTTTTCTCCCAGGACCCTTCAAGGAAGAATGTAATAGGGCTTTTGGACATATATGGATTTGAGGTTTTCTATGTGAACAGGTAGGCAGACATCTTTCATAGTCTAACAGCTGAAATTTGCATGGGAAACTGCAAATGTATGATTGAATCTGTAATGATGATTTCTTACTGAGCTTGAGCTGTTTGTCATGACCCATTTCCTCAGTTTTGAGCAGTTCTGTATAAACTACTGCAACGAGAAGCTGCAGCAGCTTTTCATCCAGCTAACACTCAAGGCTGAGCAGGAAGAATATGAAGCAGAAGATATTGAGGTAAACCTGGGAGGGGAAATTAATCAATGACCAGTATAGATAGAGTTTCCTCTGACTGGTGTTGAATAGATTTCCATTCATCTGATTTTATGTTGTTTTTTTCCCCCAGTGGGAGCCAGTTCAATTCTTCAACAACAAGATCATCTGTGACCTGGTTGAGGAGAAACACATAGGGATCATATCAATACTGGTGTGTATATACTGGAATAGAATGGTTTATCGAATGAACAGCACTGAAGCTGATGCATTATTGTGTGTTGATGATAATCCTGCAGGATGAGGAGTGTCTCAGGCCAGGAGACGCCACAGATCTCACTTTCCTGGAGAGACTGGAAGAAAAGATTGGAAATCACCCTCATTTCGTCACGTGGGTTGAAACCTAACCTTAAAACAGCACACACACCTAGGGAAGTTTACATGATCTGTGTTTAGGAGTTGCACATTTGGTTATTAAACATTTGTTTTAATTAAATACGAACCCCATCTAAACAATATTGTGTAACTCAAAGCTTCTCCTCAACACTAACTCCATTCATCAAACGTTCTGCTGACTGTTTCTCTCGTGAGTGAGCCGACAGCGAGCCGATAGAGACGGAGGATTAGGATTGGTCTGTAAAGCCTCTCGCTCTCCATCCCTCTGTCTCTCTCCACCTCTTTGACTGCAGGCACAAACTGGCTGACAAAATGACACGTAAGACTCTGGAGAGGGGAGATTTCCGTCTCTTGCATTATGCCGGGGAGGTCACCTACTGCGTTGTGGGTAAAAGAAACCACAATGTCAGGCCCTGTTACTCAAACATGTAAACCTTTTTATGTTAAACTAACTAAAAGCCTTTTTCTTCTTTCTTTTTTTTGTGATATTCTAGGTTTCCTGGACAAAAATAATGACCTATTATATAAAAACATAAAAGATGTAAGTGTGCAAATTAACATTTTATGCTATGTGAGGCAAGGAGTTGCATTATGAAGGGAACTCTTTTAATTAGTAACTTAATTTTTATCAATAATGTAGAAACTTGGTTTCCAATAAATGCAGTTTTATGTCGTCATTGTTCCAGAATGAATCATATTCATAGATCTTTTTCACAGCAGATATTTTGACTTGTCATTACTGCACCGGTGGACCTAATCACATTAATGACGCCTCTGTTCCAGCAGTTATTGCAATGCAGCAGAGTTATTAGTTATACCTGTGTTTGACAAGTGTGGAAAAAACTTTATTCATCTTTAGTTTCCACTGCTGTAATTAATACAAGATTTGTTGTTTTTAAGTCATCACACATTATGGAAAATTGATGTGTTATAATCTGTGTTTGTTATTATCCCAACTTCTCACAGCTGATTTGTCAGTCTAAAAATGCCATAGTCAGAGAGTGCTTCTCCACGATGGATCCAGACAGCAGGCGAAGACCAAAAACAGTAAGTGCTCGCCATGTTGGACCCTCCACATCCTTTCAGCTGTATCAATGATGAAACTGATATTATATATTATCAGCAGTACTGTGCTGTAGCTCAGAGTTACAAGTCATATAAAAGCATTAATTTTCTCAGCATTATCTAGAGTGGAAACAGAGAGTTTTTTTGCGCACTGAAATTTGCAAGCACACAAAATATTTTTTATTGATGCAACATTTCGACCTATAAGATACACACATATGACAGCTCCACACATAAGAGATAACATAAAACAGGCTAGCAACCATTATCCCATAACCAAATTTACTATCCACATAAATCACACATAATGTAATAAAGAAATGAGCCCATACAAACATATGAGATACACAATTTTTGCAATGCTTCTTTTTAAGGAGAGACACAA
Source organism: Sebastes fasciatus (assembly GCF_043250625.1). Lineage (NCBI taxonomy): Eukaryota > Metazoa > Chordata > Actinopteri > Perciformes > Sebastidae > Sebastes > Sebastes fasciatus. The sequence continues at coordinate 17,155,198 of NC_133800.1, read as the reverse complement.
CAGGAGAATAGGGTAAAATAATAATAATGATAATGATAATAATAATAATAATAATAATAATAATAATAATAATAATAAATTAATAATTAATAATTGATTAAACAGATATCACCATGAAACTTCCTGCAGTTGATTATTTACATTAAGACAATTATTTTTTGTATTACAAGTTTTCTGAAATGTTTGCTAATTTGCATACATTTCCCGTAAAGAAATCTGAACATTGGATAAAGCCAGATTCAAAAGTCTTGTTTCATTTTGTTGACACATTAGAGTCTAAGCTTTTTACGGAGGAAAATGTGGATATCTCTTTTTATCACTCCATAAATCAGAAAATACTGTCAACAGCCATAAAAAATAAACTATTTTTGCCATGTTTTTAGGAATACATTTTTATTATATTCTATAAATCAGGATATGAATGATACATGAACAAACCCCTCTGTAAAAACCTTCAGAATACAGATAGGAATGAAACTGGGAAGTTTGTTTCATGTAAGCTGCTACTGAAGTGGAGGTTTCTGGATCAGAGTCTGAGAAAACAGCCTTTAACGATATGGACTGTAAAATTCCATACATTTTGCAAGAAACTACAGGGAGATAGGATAAAACATTTAACAGATATCACCATGAAACTGTGAAATGTTATGTTTAAATATGCAAATGAGGCATTATCTAATGCTAACTTTTGGCAAATAGACAAAGTAGTAAAATAAACACCTAAATGTATATTTTGGATGTTTTCTTTCCACTACTCTGTTATAGAAGCAAAATAGCCCAAAATCTCAAAATTGACCAGTGCATGAACAGCGATGTTTTTGCCTGGGTTGTCTCGCCTTAAAAGAGAAAAAAACATGCACAATGTATAAAGAAATAAATGAGTAAGAGGTGCAGATAGAGTGACCACTGAGACAAAGGCAGTCTGACTGTGTCACCATTAAGCCATATGTATGTGACAGATGAACTGTTGGGGATTACGACCCTCATGTTGTGTCTGTAGGTGGCGACCCAGTTTAAGAGCAGCCTGCTGAAGCTGACAGAGATCCTCATGGCTAAAGAGGCCTGGTACATACGCTGTCTGAAATCCAATGAGTCCAAGGAGCCAGGTACTTGATCTAATAGAAAGTTCATGAAGCTATTTTGTTAACAGGATGGAGATTATTTGATTCTTGTCTCTCTCATACATACACAGGTCAGTTTGACGAAGCATTGATCAGGCACCAGGTGAAGTACCTGGGCCTGATGGAGCACCTCCGAGTCAGACGAGCTGGTTTTGCATACAGACGCAAATATGAGGTCTTCTTAAAGAGGTATGAAGGACCACAGAGCTTTAGACCCTATGCTTGATTTTTAAATGAAACCCCTCAGTTTAAGAAGTTACTCTCCAGTGCATTTAAAACATGCTGAGTGGGTTGTTTGCTGCATCTTGCAGATATAAACCCCTGTGCCCGGCCACCTGGCCTCACTGGAGAGGGATGCCTGCTGATGGAGTGGAAGTGCTTGTTCAACATCTGGGCTACATGCCAGATGAGTACAAAATGGGACGGTGAGGATTTAGGCTCCCAAAATACAGCAGAGCGAACGCACTTTAAGGGAGTAACCAAAAAACAACTTTCTTTTTATTATAGTACCAAAATATTCATCCGTCATCCGAGGACACTTTTCGCCACAGAGGATGCTTATGAGAAATGCAAACATGAATTGGGTGAGTGCAAATCTACTGTGATTAATGTTGTGTCATCACTGGCTGCACAGTGATTTAACATGTTGCTCTGAATTTGCAGCGACGAGGCTCCAGGCCAAATACAGAGGATACAGAGCAAAGGGGGAATTCAAAAAACAGAAAGAAGCTGGTAAATGCCACAATGCGTGATGTTTTATGTGAGTAAATGAGGATTACACTCTCTCTATTATATATATATTTTTATATCCTCAGCCACTAAGATTGAAACGTGCTGGAGAGGAGTGCAGGCGAGGAAGGAGAAAGAGAAGAGAGCCTGGGCTGTAAAAGTCATCAAGAAGTAAGAGAGAAGATGAAACATTATCCTCTCAAGCTTACTGTCACATTTTCACTGATACACTATTTCACCATTGATTTTAGATTCATCAAAGGTTACATGACCAGAGGGCAAGCAAAAAACACAGATAACTCGGAGTACCTGGCCTTTGTGAGACAAAATTACTTGAACAGGCTCAAAGGCACCCTGCCAAAGACAGTTTTGGATAAAACCACCTGGCAAACTCCACCAGCTGTGCTGAAAGAGGTACAACGTTTAACTTCATTGTGAAACCGATTACATACAAGCTTTGATTTTGACTCTGAGCATGTTTTTGCTCTTGTCAGACATCAGAGATCCTGCGTCAGCTTCACTACCGTCTGATGGTGCGGAAGTACGTGAGAGGAATCACACCTCAGAAAAAAGCTCAGGTAACACATAAGTATATTATATAAGACTGCATCATCATATGTTCTTTTTGTAGTGATCAACTTTATATTTTTGTCCCTTCAGCTTACACTGAAGGTTCTCACCAGCTCCATCTTCAAGGGCAAAAAGGACAGTTATCCACAGAGTGTCGCTCAGCCCTTTGTGGACACCAGAATCAGTAAGCAGTGGATACATTCACACAATGCTTTTTTTTTTCTTTTGATCATTTTAACGTCATTTAATATCTCTAGGTGAACAAGACATAAACATGAGGGTTCTCCAGATGATTCGCAATGAGCACATTAAGGTAATAAAATGTCATTATACACTCAGAGGAAATACAGCCTCGCATCAAACACAACTCACTGTGTTGTGTTGTGTTTTTCTGCAGTACAGCGTCCCGGTGATTAAATACGACAGGAATGGTTTCAAACCGAGGCCTCGACAGCTCATCCTCACCCAGACAGCTGCCTATGTGATAGAGGAGGCCAAGGTCAAACAGAGAGTGCTGTACACCTCTCTCAAAGGTGAAGATAACGTGATAATATGTGTTTCACCATTAGGGATGTTTTCATATTGGGCTAAAAGTGGCTGTAATTTACTTGTTGCAGGTATTTCAGTCAGTAACTTGACTGATGGCATCATTGTATTCCACATAACATGTGAGGACCCTAAACAGAAGGTATGTGGATGTATAACATGCTTGTCAGAAGAACTGCCTTAATTTCACAGGGAAAGTTTTATTTTAGTGTAAATGGAAATGATCAGATATGTTGGAGTAAATCAAACCTTTTATACAAGTTTTTGATGTTCTGTTTTGAGTAATTAACAGAGATAAAGAGAGAACTTTTTTCAGTGTTAAAGCAGCTTTATTCTACTACAGGCCTATTCAATTGGTGGCCCGTGCACCGAATCCGGCCCTTTAACAACCTCAAACCTCTATGGAGGACCACAAGTGTCACGTAAATAGTAATAGAGCATTTAATTGATTAATAACTAATTGTACAATAAAAATAGGCATTAATAAATGTGTTTACAAATTAATTTATTAATCTATGAATAATTGGCAAAATTACTATTTAATTATTTGACATTTTAATGGGCAATAAAAAGAAGAAGTATGCAAAGAATTTACAAATGAAATATTAATCCATCAGTAAATAGTTAAAATTAAAAAGGGATTTACAAAAACAGTATACATAAAACAGTCAATAAGTACATCATTTAAAAATACCATTCATAAATAAATAATGGAATTTAAAATTCTATTTGAAAATGCAGTTTAAAAAGAGAAATAAATAAATGGATTCACAAATTAAATTAAGAATACAGATTTTAATCAGGCATTTAAAAAGGCAACTTCTTTCCGGCTCTTTGATCATTTATAAATATGAAAAATGGATGTAAAAATAATAATTATTATTATTTCATCCAATAAGAGAGTTTATTCACGTTCATCAACATTACCACTCATGCTATTGACGCTGTTACGGACTGTTAAAAGCAATATCACTGTGTATTTATTTAAATAACCTGCTAACATAACACCAAGTCTATGGGTGTTTACATAGATTATTAGAAGAGCTAATTAGCCCATACCCTAGTTGTGTCTTGTTAAGCACAGAAATGCATATTTTGGTAAAAAGTTTCAACCCAAGCTGTTTAAACAGAGGGAATTTATGAGTCAAACTGATTAAAAAGATGTTAAATGTAACATTGTGTTTATTAAAACAATAATCTAGATTCAAAAGGTGTATTGTTTTCACATTTAAATTCCTAGCTTTGCAGATCAGAGAGGAAATGTAAATGTCTGGTCCCTTGGCACTTCACCGTTTTTCAAATCTGGCCCTTTTAATAATTGAATAGTCCTGCTCTACCAAACATTATTGAAAAGAAGCATTCCTCACAAAGGAAAATGATGCTGAGTAAATAGCTGAATCATACATTAACACAGTTAATGTTTGTTAAATCCACAAACAAAATGTCATTTTGTAATGTAGGTCCCAATCATCTGATTGTGTATCATTTTGTGATGGTTTCAGGGGGACCTTGTGATGCAGTGTGACCACCTGTTTGAGTTTCTGACCAAACTCTGTGTCATTGCTAACAAACAGAATGCAATCAAAGTGGTTCAGGGCAGGTGAGGTGTGTTTAAGAAAGAATCAAAGAGGTTAGATGTGATATGTGCTTCGATCTAAAATACTTGTGTGTATCAACTCTCAGCATCAAGATTGAAATCCAGGCTGGTAAAGAGAGTGCGGTGGACTTCACCACCGGACAGGAACCCATGGTGTACAAGGCCAAGAACGGACACCTCATGGTGGTGAGAGATGAGTGCTGTTATGAGGAAGAGTGTGTTATATGATACTCTGCTCTAACATAATTCTGCAGACAAAGGGATACAACATGAATCAGGCTGTTTGTCACTGCAGGTTGCCACTCGGGCGAGGACACGGTAACATGTGTGGGGTTGAGAGGACACATAAGAAGCCCCTGCATATTTCATCAGGAGACCCCTGAGGGGAGATCAGCATGTCTACAGGAAGCACACCTGAGCAGAAGCACTTTAGAAACCAAGGATGAGCTCACTTTGTTGTACAGCAACACCATAATTTTTAATATTTTAACACCAAACTGTGTTTAAGAGAGGGTTTGTCTCTACTGTTTTGAGCACTAAATGTCACATTTGGACATTAGACTGTAAATCAACCACTTAAATCTACAAAACTATTTTAATGTACAAACATTACTCATAAAGTGCTTCAAAGATATGTACAATTCTCAAAATGAAGCCATATGTATGATACTTTTGTATGTTCACTGAATATGCAAATTAAAAACAAAAGAACTAAAGAATGTTTGTAGAAATTTATTTGTGATAAAGTATGTATAAATATAAAACATACATATATGTTCACTTCTGTACAACAGACCTACAAGTACTGTTTGATTGTTAGACATATTTCAATTAAAACCTATCGAGTGCAAACGGTACATTCTCTGACGAATGTGGCGATGAAGGACAGGTCTAATTTCTCTCCCTGTTAGAAGCGTGTAGACAGGATTCCCTTCCTGCCAGGGAGATCTCCGGTTACGGTCATTCACTTCAACCTCAGCATCCATCATTCAATCACCCCGGTACATTTAACACCTCAGGTCACAGCTCGAGTTCCCTCCACTGAAAATAATAATGATCATTTAGTGGAGTGAAGGGAAAATGCATAAATGTTAAAACTAAATATGGCAGAAGCACTACAGTGAAATGCTCCACCCACCTGTGATATCTTAACTGTATCAAAAATTAATAAAATTCAAAATTGCTTTAATTGCTATTATGCAGGCTACAAAATAGCCTTGGTAACATCTTCTAAGAGTAAAATAGTGCCACCATGTGGTCCCATTGTGTACAACACCTGGTTAATCCACTGGTGATCTTACAGTGGACCCGTCAGAAGGAGAAGCGAACATTATGTACATTAATCTTCAGCTGCTTACATGATATCATTCTTGTTCTCCTGGATGTAATGTAGTTAGGACCTCAAATAACAGATTATACCGACAATACTCTATTCTTTCTTTTCACCATAGACTGTATATAAAGATGGACGACATGGCAGCTCCCCAAAAGTGAAGCCAAAACATCTCGATCGCCCCCTGGTGGCTGGCTGTCATAAAGCCCGCCTCCTCCATGTTAGCGGATGGGACTTGAGCCAAACTAAAAAGTAAAAGTACACGTTAAAATAATTTTTCCCAAAGATGTTTTCTGTCATTTTAGGTAGCTCTTATCTCGCTGATGTATGTTTAAGTGTTCATTGTTCTGATAAGTTTGGTTTTAATTGGTTATTTGATGCTATAAAAAGGGGCTGAGACATCATGATTGGCAGCTGTGATTCTCTCTCGCTAACAAGCTGAGGCCGTGCTCCAAATGACGTCAAAATCTCAAGATATCAGCTCCCGTATCTGGGATATTTTGGCTTCACTTCTGTACAGTGGGAGGAAGTGGAGACGTGTCGTCCATCTTTCTAAACAGTCTATGGTTTTCACACACTCAGGTAAAACTGCAGTCACCTGCAGTGCTGAATGCAAACACTCGTGTCTATGGGCTCCTGCACACTAGCAGAAAACAGTGATAGAAGTTATCGTGACCAACAAACAGAGAACAAAACACTACTTCCTGTCATACCACATAATGAAGACGACAACACAAACAAACACAAAATCACTTCACCACTACAAACTGTATGACACGCATCTCATAGTAGTCTCCTGGAGAAAAAGCTGGTAAAGTGAGAAGTGAGACAGAGAGGCGTTGGGTGATGTAAGGCACAAGCGTGGTGCAAAGACTGTCCAGGGTCAGAGACACAGGCTGACGGGTCGAAGGAGAAAGGTCACTGGTGGTGGTGTGTGCGGTCATCGGGTCGTTTGATGTGAATCCTACGAACTCGCTCAATTCGGTCTCGCTCCTCGTCCTCATCCAGATGGTGAGATCGTCCTGCAGCGCCCCCTGTGGCCTCCAGCAGGGCATTGTCTGGACCCCTCCCATCGTGGGACTCGTACAGGAGGATGTTAAGGGTCTCCTCATAGATTCGGGCCTCAGGGAACTCCACCTAGCAGTGAAGTAGAGTGTTACACAAGAGATTAGAGAGATATTTAAACAACATACTGTAGCTCTATGCTTACAAAAGAGCAAAGAACTCTTCAGAGTGGGAATATTACAAATACAAATTTACCTTTGTCTGCTTCTTTTCTGTGGCATAAACAATGGAGGTGCAGCACACTTCAGCAATCTTGCGCCCCTGGCCATAAAATGACCAACAACAGATCTCATCGCCAATCACGTCTTTGATGAAGAGAACCCGACCGTTGAACCGCAATGACAGCTTGTCAAACAGCTCAATATTTTTCAGCATGTTGTCATCAGAATTGCTGGAGGGGGGAAAAAGCATTACAGGATTATTGATTGTCATTGATTAAGACAACTTCCATTATTTCACCACATTGTGTTTCTTCTTTAATTAGACACGCTAGCTCCTGATATCAGTAGAAGAGGACTCACCTGGTATATGAATATTTGTTGTTGCTTCGGTTATACAGCAGTTTGACAGTAGGCTGTGAAGACACAGAAGAAAAATCTAAATGACAATCTCTCCTGACAATGGACATTAGAAATTCAGTACATTATGTAAACAAAAAAAACACATATCTTACCTTATTCGAGGTTGCAATAAGCTTCTGCTCTTCCTTAGATGAGGTCATCAGAGGCACTTTACAAAGGGGTTCATATGTTTCTTTGTTCTGGAAGAAAAACATGGCTTATTTTTTATTTTTTTTCTATCAAAAAAGGTCCACCTGCAAAACTGGAACATTCAGTATATAATAAGAGGAACGATGCCACCTGGTGGAACAGAGTAGCAAAGAGGATGAAGAACATGAAACCCAACAATAACTAGGACTTGTTGTTCTTTTGATTTTTCCAAGCAGATTACTTTCAAATTATTTTCATACAGATTTTACGTCCCTCATAGTAGTTGAAAACAAAACAAAAGTATTAGATATGTATTTTTGTACATTTGATTTTCTTACCCATTGATACATTTAAAATATTCAAAATAAGATAAATTGGATTTTTTGAATGTTTTAAAGAAAACAAATGGACACAAAACTCAAATAATGAGACCTATCTATTATGAATAGTGGGAGAAACAGTACGGTTAAAAAAATTTAACTAGACAAAATTGGTCTGATATAAAGTGCAGTTCGCTGAAATTAAACATTTAAACTTAATTTTTCATCAAAACTTAATTGAAACTCTAATTTTTAAGTGAAATGCTAAGGAATTTCAGAAATGATTCCAAAGAAATATGATTTAGTAATTATTCTGTGGAGTTAATTTAAGAAAAATTCGGATGATATGATGATAGATGACGTATTAATATATTGCCCTGCCTAACTGACAGCCCTCTGTGGTGATGGTACCTGTAAGGCAGCTGTGCATTCATCAGCTAGGCCTTGGACGAGGTAATACTTGGCCTCAGCTAGCAGTTCCTCGGTTTCCCGTCGGCTGTCTGGGAGTGGCACCGCCCCGTCTCTAAGGTAGTTAAGGATTGTTCCAAAATGTTTCCCACAGCGGTCAATCAAGATCCAACCTATGGATATGAAATGGTGAAACATTAGTTAGTAATAGATCATGGCTAGCGCAGGGCTGACATAAGCCCTGCATATAATTTAAACATTTTCACCAAGAGCTCACCTTCACTGTCTGTGAGGACCTCCATCCTGCCACTGAACATGGCTTTGAGCATCGTGTCCTGTTTGGTTAGTGTCTGCATTGTAGTGTAGTACAGTGCCCCACCCACATTTAACTTCACATATTTAGAGCTAGGGCTGGAGCCCTTGAAGGATGTAGTCCGGGTCGTAGCTGCCGGCACTGCCGAGCTCACCACACTCTCTCCTGACATCTCTTCCTGGGACAGAAGAACGTAAAACAGAGTACAAATGGATCAGGCCTGGCATGTCACTGGATTATTTAAATTTAAGGCACTGAGTGGAAACAGATTATTAACACACATGTCCATGTTAATGTTGGTAGATCTTTTTTAAGGGTGTTATTCTATACTATTTTTTTATATCATTGTTTTTTTTTTTTTACCAAAGCCAGCAATGTGTTTCTGACTTCCCTAACCCATCTGTGGCACTCAGCTCAAAGCCCATTTGATGTTACTAAACATGTAATTATTTTAAATCAGGCCACTAGTATCGAGTTTCATTTTAAATATTAGTATTTATGGCAGCCGGACAGTGTATATGTGAGATTGACTCAGAATAAATGTATCCATGTTAATTGTGATGAAGGAACATGTTACATCTCATTTATAAGCGTTTAGACAACAGTAGAGGTTTATGGATCAGAGGAATAAGTTATATCAGGCTTTTGCTACGCAGTTAGTAAGAAGACATTTATTGTTGGTATTATGAGATCTGTTGACATTAAGAAAAAAGTATATATACTATAACACCATTCAAATCTTTTTTAATTTGCAAAAAGACTCATGTATTTTTTTCTGACCCTGGACTCAGAGAGCTGTACTGTTAAGATACTAAATAAAAGCCATAAAGTCATAAAGGCTGGGATAATTATCTTATTAATATAATCTGTTTTCTGCCAATATGTTATACATATATTATACATAATATTATATATATTGATTTTAAGATTTTATTATTAACTGTTAAAGCTCTGCATGGTTTGGCACCAAGCTACATCACTGAGCTCCTTACACCCTATGTGCCATCGCGTAACCTGATGTCCTCTGACTTGGCTCTACTGGTTGTACCCAGGTGTAGGCTGGTGACTAAGGGTGACAGGGCCTTTGCCATCAATGCCCCTAGACTGTGGAACAGCCTACCTCAGCACCTCAGGTTATCTAGCTCTACTACCAATTTTAAATCTCTTCTAAAAACCCATTTCTATAAAAAGGCTGTTTAACTCCGTAAGGCAACAGCTTGGTGCACCTTTTCCCCACACCTTATATTGTCTTCTTTTGGCTTATGTGTAGTAACTTATTGTTTTGATACCACTGGTTACGGGTTTTAGTTTTCTCATTATTTGCTCTTTATGTTTTCTTCTTTTATTGTTGTTTTTATTTTGTCTGTATTTCATTGTATCTGTGCAAGCACTTTGAAACTGTGTTTAGAAAGGTGCTATACAAATAAAGATTATTATTATTATAGGAAAAATGTTTTTCTTCATAGAATGTATGTCCTGGGGTCTTTCATACTCTTAACACAGTTTGAGGAGTAGTGTATCTTTTAGTTAGTTCGTATTTATGTTCAGGCAGCCATAATAAAGCTAAGGAATAGCTGGAAAAAGTTCCTTGTGATGAAGGAACATGTTACATCTCATTTATAAGTATTTAGACAACAGTAGAGGTTTATGGCTCAGAGAAATAAGCTATATCAGGCTTTTGCTACGCAGTTAGTAAGAAGAAATTTATTGTTGATATTATGAGATTTGTTGACATTAAGAAAAAAGTATATATACTATAACACCATTCAAATCTTTTTTTAATTTGCAAAAAGACTCATGTATTTTTTTTCTGACCCTGGACTCTGATACTTCAGAGCTTTAGCAATACAGTTAAATTGTTACTAAATAAAAGCCATAAAGTCACAATTATCTTATTAATATAATGGGTTTTCTGCCACTATGTTACATTAAAATATGTTTTTCTTCATAGAATTATTGCCATGCATTTACAATATGTCAATGGGAAACTAAAGAACTGTAGCTTTATGTCCTGGGGTCTTTCATACTCTTAACACAGTTTGAGGAGAAGTGTATCTTTTAGTTAGTTCGTATTTATGTTCAGGCAGCCATAATAAAGCTAAGGAATAGCTGGAAAAAGTTCCTTGTGATGAAGGAACATGTTACAACTCATTTATAAGTATTTAGACAACAGTAGAGGTTTATGGCTCAGAGGAACAAGCTATATCAGGTAAGTTAGTAAGAAGAAATGTATTGGTATTATGAGATTTGTTGACATTAAGAATAAAGTATATATACTATATCACTATTCTAATCTTTTTTTAATTTGCAAAAAGACTCATGTATTTTTTTTCTGACCCTGGACTCTGACACTTCAGAGCTTTAGCAATACTAAATACTAAATAAAAGCCATAAAGTCATAAAGGCTGGGACAATTATTGTATTAATATAATCTGTTTTCTGCCAATATATTATATGAAAATATGTTTTTCTTCATAGAATTATCGTCAATGGGAAACAAAAGAACTGTAGCTATATGTCCTGGGGTCTTTCATACTCTAAATACAGTTACAGATACAGTTACAGATACAGATACAGATACAGGAGAAATGTATATTTTCCTTAGTATTTATGTTCAGGCATGATAAAGCTAAGAAAAGCTGGAAAAGTGCAGACAACTCAAAGTCAGCACTACAGACTTTTACTATCCTTTTTCTAAACGCAAATAAGTGTTATTACGTTTGTACGACGTCTTTTTTCCCCTGTGTAGAGCAAAACACTAAACCTCATCCCTCAATCAGCAGCTAGTAATTTGATTTTAGCCAGTTAGCTCAAATGAGCTAGCTAGCTCGTTAGCATTAACTAAAGTTACCTTTATTATCAAACATCTGGCCAAAAGATACACATATTATGATGCAGACTACTAAAACATCTTCCTCTACATAACGGTAGACGTGTGTTTGTGATAGTTGTTTGATAAAAACAGGAGTATATTTACCATAGAAGCCGCAGCAGACTTTATAATTGTAGCTTTGCTAACGTCAGTCAGCTAACACCCACTTCCTTCCGGTCCAGCGCTGCGCACTTATAAAGATGACGTCAACGCTGCTCTGCTCTGCTCCGTTTAAAGGGACAGATAATAACACTGTTGTTGTTCAACTTTACAGAGTTAGAGGTGAGGGAAACTGAGACATATGGTGTTTTATTGAAGAAAATTAATTTACAAACATTAAGGCATTGTAAGGCAAGGCAGCTTTATTTGTATAGCACATTTCAGCAACAGGGCAATTCAAAGTGCTTTACATATGAAGAACATTAAGACATAATTAAAACAGTTATAAAAACATAAAAACATTAAAGATTAGAAAATAAAAACAAGCTAAAAATAAAAGATAGGATAGAGGCTAAAATAGATTATAACACACAAGATTAAAAGGCAGCTTTATTTGTATAGTACATTTCAGTAACAGGGCAATTCAAAGTGCTTTACATAAACATTCAAGAACATTGCGACAAAGTGCAAATGAACATAAAGACATAATTAAAACAGTTATAAAAACATAAAAACATCTATTTAAATTCAGTTATTTATTTATTTTATTTACTTTATTTTATTTTAATTCTTTGGATTGTTTAAGTATGTGTCCTTCCCTTTTCTCTGAATTCAACTGAAATTACCCAAAATGTTACCCAAAATATACACCAAAACTGGAGACAAAGGTTGTTTTTCAATTTAACTAGCAAAACAAAGCATTTTACAGCACTGTTACCATAAGTATTTATTATAAAAGTTGACTCCATTTTTGCTGTGCCTCCTAAAAGGTTTCTCAAGCACATTTACAGGAGAAAGGAGGCCAAAGGAAGATCATATTTTTGAAGCCTTGGGGAATACAGATGAGCTGGCATCAGCTATAAGGCAACATTTCTACTTTTCACCTCTCTGTTTACTTTGAAACTTGTTCCATAATCTGCCTCACCTGAAGTGACCTTGTTGAATTGTACATTACAGCTTGGCCAGAGAATTTTGCCTCGATAAAAGGTCACACGTTCACATATCAGCTGGACAAGGTTTGATTTTCATGTTGTGTTTATTAACTTCCTTCATTGCAGACATTGAACATCAGCCAGATATAAGATTTTTGACAGCATTTTTTCTTTTTTTCTTTGTAGATACAGTGCATTTTACAAGAATTTTGAATTGTAAATTATAGCTTGGCCAGATAATTTTGCCTCGACAAAGGAAAAAATAAATAAAATAAAAATAAATAAATAAAAATAAAAAATTACATTAGCCTGCACACTTCCGCTGTTGAAGGTGTCACCGTGATAACAGTCCCCCCCTCCGCCACCCACCCAAACGCACTGCACGAAAGCTTTTATCCACCAGCAAGAAAAAAAACTGTTGTTGTTACAACACGAACAAAGATAGTTTGCCACACCTTAGCCCTCCTATCTATAAATAAATACTCTCATATAACGATTTTTATACATTATACACAAGCACTACCCGGACGCATTTTAGTGCGACACGGGGGATTAATGGCTGCAGTCAACGTACGGATCTCCTCTCTCATTGTTTACATTTGGAACCGATATGTCCACCGTGTTCTTCAGCTTGTCATTAATACAGGATCAAACCTAACCCTTCAGTCATGATAAATACCGCTAGATGAATGTGAAAAGAGTGTCAGTGAGGGAGGATCAGGTCGATCAGCGGTGAACTAGCCCTGTGAGCTAGCTGTAACTATCACAGCTCCATCTTCTCTGTGTCGCCCTGTTGGCTCCAGAGATGGCAAGTTAAGTCTTCCACCTTTACGTTTGGCTTTTCCTCCCGCTCGGATCTCTCGAGGACAACCAAATGCCTGAGGAGGTATAGCTAGAGCCAGGTGAGCCTAAAGGCCAGACAATATCTTCTTTTGATGAATAACACAGGTAAGTTCACTCAATAACTATGTGTCTGTTGTTGGGATGCTGTATTATCACAGTCACTCATAAAGCCACTGTCAACAAATCAAGAATCATTTCACAGGTACAAACGTGTGAAATACTTTTTGCTGGGAAGCTCCATTAAAAATAATAAGTTATATTACATTTACATTACAATTATAAAAGGAAATACTTTGTACAAGGACATATTAAGAACATATACAGTATATATAGTATAAGATATATTTTTGTGTGAGAAGGTGTATGAATTATATATTTAAAAGTCTGATGGCCTGGTGGAAAAAACTGTTTCTCAGTCTGCTGGTGAGAGTCAATCCAAGCATGTGGATGATTAGTGTGTATTCAAACTTTATTTCAGACACACAGGAGGGTCCATAGCAATAAAAGAAAAGAAAAAGAAACATACAAGATAAGACCACAGCAGTTCATCATTCAATTCATATGTATAGGCTATCTCGCCAGTGTTTTCAAGTTTCAAGTTTATTTGTCATATGCATTTAATAGTACAGTATACAGTGAAATGCATTTTACCCTGGCTCTCTCTCAGCCCTTAAAATATATAAATATTATAGTTGATAAATACTACAATAAATAAGACAATAGCTCAGAATAAAATTATTAAAAAAAACTAAAACATCCATAAAACAATCCACAGCTCTGCATACATTTAGTGCTACTGTTCAGTAGTCTGACCGTCTGAGGGTGAAAACTGTCTCTGAAGCGAGAGCTCCAAGCTCTGATGCTCTGTAGGCGCTTCCATGAAGGGAGATAAGAGAGTATATATGCTGGATGACTTGTGTCCTGCATGATACAAAGTGCTTTCTTCTTGCTGTGAGTGGTGAAAATGTCTGTGGTAACGGTGATCCAATAATTTTAGATGCTGTTTTCACTGTCCTCATCAGGAGTTTGTGGTCATATGATGTAATGTTGCCAAACCATACCAGTATGCATCCAGTTAAGATGCTTTCTATTGTGGACCGGTAGAAGTTGATGAAGGTTTTTGTGGACATACCATGTTTCTTTAAACACCTCAAGAGCCTGGAGCAGTGCAGCTCTTCCTCGGGCTGGTTAAAGCCTCTATGATGCTGTTCTCTGGCTCATCCAAACGACAAATACAATTATACATTAAATGTCTTAAAAGTGCCTCACATGTAGGAATACCAGAGGACACAAACAGTTGACTGGCACTATGCCATCTGGGAACCCGAAGCAACAACCTCATTGCATCATTGTAAGGCACTATGAGCTTTCACAAACTATTTTTCTTGTAGCCAAACCAAAGATGAGCTGTGCACAAAGGCATGCAGAAAGCTCTAAATAATGAACATTTTACATTTACAGAACACATACTGAACTTACGAAGCAACATATTTGCCTGAGCATATAGTTTACAGCACTGTCGATAGATATCTCTGTCATCATTCCAGTCATCAATGAGAAAATGGCCAAGGTATTTTATTTCCTTGCATGTCGTGAGAGGAATATCGTATAGTAAGTGGGTTCTTCTTTTCCAGGGTGCACAATGTTTAGTGTAACTCAAAGCTCCAAGTCCGAGTTCCTGGACAAAGCCAGGCAGGCCAGGGAGGAAAGGAAAGGACACAAGGACAAGGAGAAATCAGCAATCCTCATCCAAGCCCTGGTCAGGAGATTCCTCTGTCGCTGCAGGATCCAGAAGCAAATACGGTAGTCTCTTAATCTTAAATGTTTGCTATGAACATCATTAGTAAAATAATACATATTTGGTTTCATCATGTTCATGTAATCGTTGGCTTTGTATATTTTCTGTTTGTTGTCTCATCAGGAAAGAGGTTGATGACTATTTTCAAGCTGCTGAAACGGGGACATCAAAAAGAAATGCACTTTCAATTTTCAAAATTGCTAGGAAATTACTATTCGTATATCGCCAAGAGGATAAGATGGTGAGTTTCACACCTACAGTTTAGGTCAATACGTTAATAACAATCATTAGTACACTGTCATAATAATGTTGTTACATGTTAATGCTTACCTTTGTGGACACTATTGAGAGACTGTTGTAAACATAACAATTGTAGTTTATACACTTGTCTTCAGCTGTGTGACTCAAACGACTGTATTTTGTACATTCCTCAGAGGTTTGAGAAGCTCTGCCGTGCAATTCTTGCCAGCATGGAGGTTGAAAATGAACCTAAAGTGAGTGTGCATATGCTGCCTCATACCATCAATATACCAAACATTCTTTAAATGGGATTTTTGTCTCAGTGACTGTTCTCACATTCGTCCCCCAGGTCTGGTATGTTTCCTTGGCTCTTTCCAAAGACCTCACCATTCCTTGGCTCAGACAGATCAAAGAAGTGCTTTGGGTCTGCTGTCAACTACTGAAACATTTAAAGGTTAGTCTTGATTCGATGCTGGAAAATGTGTTTTGATATTCATTTTATGACTTTAATTGTGCATATCGGTGTCTGTTTTGTCATACGCAGCCTGACATACTTCAGGACAATAAATTGGTAACGCTGTACCTCACCATGCTGGTGACCTTCACCGACACGTCAAACTGGCGGATAGTCCGAGGGAAGGGTGAGTCTTGAGTCACGCTGATGTTGTTGCTATAAACATATCTTTTGTTATTGCAGGACATGCTTTCTGCAGAGAAAAATGTAATAGATTCCGCTCATTATTATAGGAGAAGCTCTCAGACCCGCTTTGATGAGGATTTGTGAAAATATCATGGGCCATCTCAATCAAAAGGGATTCTACTCAATACTACAGGTTCAGTATTACAGCTCATACTTTTTCAGTTTTATCAAAAGAGTCAATTAAGTCCTGTGACACCTTTTTTTTCTTCTTCAGTGCCAGCTGTCAATTTAATAAAAATGCACATTGTATGTCATCTTCACTTCTCTTGTTTAGATCTTGCTGACCAATGGCTTGGCTCGGTCTAAACCGTCTCTCTCCAAAGGCACTCTAACAGCCATCTTCTCTTTGTCGTTAAGGTGAGCTGGGAGCTGGTAATAATTTGGTTATATCCAGTAGCTTTGTGTTTTTGTCATTTTATTTACAGTCTGTCCTTTTAACAAAATGTGATATTTTCCAGGCCAGTCATTGCTGCTCACTTCTCCGACAACCTGCTAAGATCATTCCTCCTTCACATCATGTCAGTTCCAGCCGTCGTATCCCACCTCAGTGTGCTTACTCCGGAGGTAAAAGCCTCGTCACATGTTGTTGTTGCATAGTGGTACTGTGTATAATAATTTGAACTATTATTAGAGAGTAGGTTATAACATCTGCTCTGTCTCGACAGTGTATGGCGTCCGTCCAGACGCATGATCTGCTGCGGAAGTTCATTCTGTTTCTCAGCCGGGAAGAACAGTGTTTGGACATCTGTGTGTGTCTGGAGGGGAGCCACACACTCTGCTTACTTGGTATAGCATTTTGAATAAATATGTGCTAGCTGTGCACAGAGAATCATTGTGTGTCCTGTGGACTGTTAATTGTACTGTTGTGACTGCATCTGTCTCATGTTTAATAGGCAACCTGATTCACTTGGGCTACCTTAACGAGAAAGTCCTTGAAGAGGAGAACAACCATTTTGTGAAGGACCTGACTGACATGCTGTCGTACTGCCAGAGATATGTATCCCAAAAGAAGTCCAACCTCACCCACTGGCACCCTGTCCTGGGCTGGTTCTCCCAAACTGTAGACTACGGGTCAGTGAAATATGTTATATTTGCTTGAATTAATCCAACAACTTAATATTCACCAGAAAACTGCATAGAAAAGAGACCTGAAATATGCAAACAGAGGAAAGGTTTGAGGTCCTTTAAAAGCAAACATTAACATTTTCATTTCTAAGGGTGCTTTCACAAGCCAACAGCATCAAAGTCTGTGATTCCCTTGTGGCACCTCTTGAGATGAAAAAGATAAATTCACTCCTTCGTAAATGCCCCTCAGCTAATTCTTTTTTTTATGTGGTACGCTTTGATTTGTGCACTGTGAAACCAAACCAGACTAAATAGAAATCAAACCAAAAATATCAATTTAACTCTGATTTTGACTAACCAAGCGTACTATGGCTTGTGAAAGCGCACTTAGATAGCACAAAAAACAATAGTGCTCTAACAAAGAACATGCAGAGATGTCATGATAGATTTACTCAGGCTGCCTGGTCTCTCCTGAGGAAGAGCTTTAGCTTGAAATTTGTTGTTTATGTAGATTCATGCATATTAAGCCATCATGTGTTGTACGTCTTTAAAGCATAATTATTTGTGTGCTTTCTGCAAATAACAGATTGACTTGTATTGATGCTCACTTTTCCTTTGTTAAAAACAGAATGCTAGATATGTACACTTGACTTTGTCTCCCCTGTGCCTCCTCTGCCTCTTGTTCTCTGTAGTCTGAACGAGTCGATGCCGCTGGTCACTAAACAGCTTCAGTACCTGTGGGGTGTTAATGTCATTCGGACGCTCTTCAGTGACGTCCTCTCCAAAAAGCTGGAGAGTCAGGAGCCCACTCCCCCACCCCCGCAACCGAGCACGTCACAAAACAATCTGCCAGTTAAAAGTGAGTCATAAACCCAAACCCATTCTTATATTGTATTCTAACAATTTCAGCACAGTCTGTTGAGTTTGAAGAAGAGGTTTTTACGAGGTCACTGAAGGTTCTTTGCATCCCCGGTGTGTTGTGTCTGTGTTTTGACAGACCTCTTCAAGCGAGCGTTTCAGAAATCGGCCTCTGTGCGGAACATCCTGAAACCAGTCGGAGGGAAGCGAGTCGACTCGGCTGAAGTTCAGAAGGTGTGCAGCATCTGTGTGCTCTACCAGACGGCTCTGTCAACACTAACGCAAATACGACTCCAGATACTCACCGGTCAGTACCACAATCTTACAGTTTTTTTATGTCAAATAAACATACCGTATTTTGTAAAAACAGTCTGTCACTGTGCATTCTCTGCAGGTCTAACATATCTTGATGACCTTTTGCCCAAACTGTGGGCCTTCATCTGTGAGCTCGGTCCTCAGGGAGGCCTCAAACTCTTCATGGAGTGTCTGAACAATGACACTGAAGAGTCCAAGCAGCTCCTGGCTATGCTCATGCTCTTCTGCGACTGCTCACGGCACCTCATCACGTAATGACTTTTACTGTGTTGTGTATAAAATGCCCCACGTAGCAACAACATTTTTATGACACGCTGTTAATGTGTTACAGAATCCTGGATGACATTGAAGTCTATGAAGAACAAACATCTTTCAAGATCGAGGAACTCCTCACCATCTCTTCATTTCTGAACACGTTTGTGTACAAGATGGTTTGGGATGGCATCTTAGGTGAGTGTGTGACCTCACTGAATCTTGACAGTTATGATAATGATAGAAAAGATCTATTTTGTTACTGAAAAAGCTGTTGTATATTTAATAGAAAATGCAAAGGGAGAGAAACTGGAGTTGTTCCACAGTGTTCATGGCTGGTTGATGGTGCTTTATGAGCGGGACTGCAGGCGGCGATTCACCCCCGATGACCACTGGCTACGCAAGTAAATACAAACACTGAAAAGCTGTTAATATCCTATACACCTTCTGTTGCTGCTTTGTGATCACATTTAAAAGCTCACCTTTACCTCTTTTGTGGTGTTGTGTTCAGGGACCTGAAGCCCAGCCTGTTGTTCCAAGAGCTGGAGAAAGGCAAGAGAAGAGCCCAGCTTTTACTGCAGTACATCCCACATGTCATTCCTCATAAAAACGTGAGTGGAAAGGATCCTTTCTTTTACGGCAGAGTGTCGTTTTCATTTTTAGTCGTATATTTACCTTCCTTCTCATTTCAGAGGGTGCTGCTGTTCAGGAACATCGTCACGAAGGAAAAAGAAAGTTTAGGATTGGTAGAAACAAGCTCTGCTTCACCACACGTCACCCATATTACCATTCGACGCTCACGGATGTTAGAGGTATGCAGTCAACAGATCAGATTTTTTGAAGAAGAGCAAACATGTCGGTGTCAGTTTTTCCATTATAACACTTACTATTTCCCCTTTCTAAGGATGGGTATGACCAGCTCCGCAGATTACCGCCAAATTCCATAAAAGGCGTCATTCGGGTGAAGTTTGTCAACGACCTTGGAGTAGACGAGGCTGGTATCGATCAGGACGGTGTGTTCAAAGAGTTTCTAGAGGAGATCATTAAGAAAGTGTTCAATCCTGCTCTCAACCTGTTCAAGGTAAATCAGGCAATTAGAAAGCCCCCTTTTTTTTTTAATCATCACACTTTCTGCTGCTGACTTTGATTTTACTGTTTTGTATGATGTGATATTTATTTTCCACAGACTACAAGCGGAAATGAGAGGCTGTATCCTTCACCCACATCTTACATCCATGAGAACCATTTGCAGCTGTTTGAGTTTGTGGGGAAGATGCTCGGGAAAGCCATATATGAGGTATATTTGCTGATTGATTTGTTGATCTCACTCTGAACACTGCGTTTGGTAATCTTGGGTGAATGTGTGACTGTGACTTCTGTTTGTTCAGGGCATCGTTGTGGACGTCCCTTTTGCCTCCTTCTTCCTCAGTCAAGTCTTGGGTCACCACCACACCACTTTCTACAGCTCCATCGATGAGCTGCCCTCGCTGGACTCTGAGTTTTACAAGAACCTCACGTCCATCAAGGTCGGCTAGAATTACACTTGAACAATTTTGTTTTTCACTGATTTCTCACATTTTTGTCTCACATTTTTCATTTTAATTGTTTTTGCAGCGCTATGACGGAGATGTAGGGGATCTGGGACTGTCGCTATCCTATGATGAGGATGTTATGGGGCAGGTAAGAACAGGAAATGTGGAAGATATGATACCAAATACATGAAATTCAAAAGTGAAAAGCCACTTTGTATCTTCGCTTACAGCTCGTCTGTCATGAGTTGATACCTGGGGGGAAAACCATGCCAGTCACCAACGAAAACAAGTATGCAAATTCATATTCAATCAAATAAAATAGGATACTGACCCATTTTAAATTTAAAATGTTTTGTCCTTTTTCTGATTGTTGTGAACTCAATAGAAATCACTGTCTAACTCTGACCTAAACTCTACCATTTCCTGCAGGATCAGCTACATCCACCTCATGGCCCACTTTCGGATGCACAC
Organism: Sebastes fasciatus; assembly: GCF_043250625.1. Classification (NCBI taxonomy): domain Eukaryota; kingdom Metazoa; phylum Chordata; class Actinopteri; order Perciformes; family Sebastidae; genus Sebastes; species Sebastes fasciatus. Next base: position 17,134,449 of record NC_133800.1, on the reverse strand, counting down.
GCAGATTAAGGAGCAAACGGCAGGTTTCATTCGGGGCTTCCGCAGCATCATTAACTCTGAGTGGCTGCACATGTTTTCCACGCCTGAGGTTCAGCGCCTTGTCTCAGGAGACAATGCTGAGATTGATCTGGATGACCTCAAGTATGTGACATTTCAGACATCTTTAATGAGCAGACTTAATTCTTCTTCTTTACAGTTGTACTCATTGTAATGGATGTTTCCTCAATAAATGTGCCCCAAATCTAGCAGGCTTTTTTTCTGTTAATTCAGTAGTCAAACACTTTGTTAGAGGTGCAACAGACTTTTTACCTCATCTACGCCTCCTGTGCACAGAGATGCTCATCCTTGTCATCTTCTCCTCTCTCTCTCAGGAAACACACGGTCTACTATGGAGGTTTTCACAGCAGCCATCGTGTCATCATCTGGCTATGGGACATCCTGTCCAGTGACTTCACTGCTGAAGAGAGGGCCATGTTCCTTAAAGTAAAGTATTTTTAACTGTCACAGCCAAAAGCTGTTAAATGGCGGGTCCATTACTTTTGAGTTTTTAGCTTCCCAGTGGTGTTCCTTATGTATTCAAATCCAAAAATTCTAATTTTGGTCAAAGTACATTGTAAATGGAGTCTGTTCTGGTCTTGAAGACGGCAATATAATGGCTTCATTCCCCGTCGGAAAGGGCTGTCTGATGGCGAGGTAAAGCGGTGAAAGTATTTTAAATATAGCGTACACTTAACTGATATTGATTTTCTTATGTGGCTAAAATACGTTTCTCTGCTGCTCCTGTCCACAGCTGCTTTACCTCGCCGTCAGACACTCCTTTCTGATGGGGAACTGAATATTGCTCTCTTCAAAGCCACTAGACTCCATTCACGAAAACAGTTTTACAATTTTACCTCACAGAACGCCGGGAGTATACATACTTCAAAAAATCTGTTATTTCCAAATTCAGCACATCCAATGTTGACTCAGCCAGTGCTAGCGTTCACATTTTTCATAATCTTATTGATTAGCTTGCTTTGGTAACCTACATTACTACAGAACGCATATGGACCAGCCCTTTAATTTCACCACCCAAGTGGTTTATCATTGTCTCATTTATTCTTGTGTGTGGTTTCACAGTTTGTTACCAGCTGCTCTAGGCCGCCTCTTCTAGGTTTTGCCTACCTCAAACCACCTTTCTCCATCCGTTGTGTGGAAGTTTCAGATGATCAGGTAAGAGTAAAAAAAAGGAGTAGATTGATGCAGCTTAAAAGTTGTTACACATACATGTGTTATGTTTGTACTAACAGAGCATTTCCTGCATCTAGGACACCGGAGACACCCTTGGCAGTGTTCTTAGGGGCTTTTTCACAATCCGCAAGAAGGAGCCCGGTGGTCGACTCCCCACTTCATCAACATGCTTCAACCTGCTCAAGTTGCCCAATTACAGCAAGAAGAGCATCCTGCGCGACAAGCTGCGCTACGCTATCAGTATGAACACAGGCTTTGAGCTCTCCTAACTCCATTGCATCAGGACAATCGTCACAGGAGGGTTGTGTTGAGCAGCCTGAGCTGAAGGCTCGGCATACCCGGACTGGAGGCTGTCAAGTCAAAGGGGCATCACCTAAAGAAAAGGGGACACATGAAGGACCTACAAACTCTCCTTTTGTCTCTTTTTAAAACTGGATGAGCTCTGCTCTACTTCAGCCCCCTCCCCCCCCTCACATCGAAGGGGATGCTGTCTCTGCAGCACAATCCAATTTTTAGCATCTCCCTTTGCCACTCCCAAAATTCAATATGTGGTGTATTTAACTTGATGAAATACGGATATGCAGTGGCTACATCTCTGTTTCTCAGGCTTAACAGAATCACACTTGGATCTAACACTCCCATTTTAGGCGAACTGGAAAGCAATACAGATGCAATGCAAGCCATTAGACACGTGGTCGACTCCATCGAGTGAAACCAAGCGATGCATTGTTAATATACTTACAAGCTTGGACTCCATTATCCGAGCAACTTTAAGCTGATATTGGACGAGTCTTAAAATGTTTTGCAGAACATAATGCATCTTTTATAAATGGAAGACAAATCAATGTCTTGTGTTTAACCTCCATGAAGGAGGAGTGGCTCACAGTAGTGATCCTGTGTTTATTACATTATTGTCCCATTTCGAGGAAAATCATTTAGACCTCGCTCCATTTCTCCCCACTAAAAGACTCTGCAGTCACCTGAGAGAGACGTTAGGTTTTTATGTTCTCATTTGAACATCTGCCTCAGTTCTGGTGAAGCAGCAGCATTTCTCGACACAAAAAAAAAAATCCAACTGTTGTTTGATTTAGAAAAGATGTCCTTGCTGTAGCATTTTACTTTTGAGTAAAAAAAAGAAACTGGAAATGTTCGGGCTCTGTTTGTATCTGCCCAGTAAAGCAGATACAGATATTCATTGTCACACATCTGTGCTTGACCTCCACTCCCAAAAAATTAAGAGCAAAGTTAATCAATGATGAGTCTTCGTACTTAATACTAGTAAAACTGAAGATTTCTCACCATACCTTTGAATAACGTTGAGTGCCTCATATAATGCCACCCCCCTTTGCTCTCACATGTCTGACTGTAATCCAATTGTAACCAATAACCACGTATATCGGAAACAAGCCATAGAAACTATGGGGGCTATGTACCTGGACTTAATCTCTGCTCCGACTAACAATAGAATTGCAGAAACCCAACCACTACTACCACTGCAGTAACAACAGCAACAACAATAACTGAGGAGGTTTTTACTACAATGCTCTCTGATCTCTGTGGATTTTTTGAGCCATGCGGAAAAAGAATTGGAGGTTTAAAAACCTCTCAACATGATGTCATGGACTGGTTCGTCAACCAAATGTGACTGCTTGATCTTTTGCTCCCTTGGATGGAAATGTTGCCGACAAGGGTGAATGCTACCTTATCAGCCTAAATATTACTTTACACAGGGTTCAATTAGATCATATAGCTGAGGAAGTTACTAGAAAGAGGACTTCTACTTTCAAAGAAAGAAAATAGCAAATCTTTACCATGTTCTTTATTATGCAAAAGAATTGTTTTCTGTCATGAATGAGTATGGATACCACAAACTATAGAACATACTGGTAATTATTGCCATGTTTCTAACTAGTATGGCCATTAACTTCAAACTAAGTGATTATAATTATATATAACACTGGTTATATTGAATTAACCTGCAGCATACTAATGAGATTAAACTATTTTCAGATCTGACAAATCAGTCCGGAGGATCTCGCTCCCGCTCTCCTCCTTTCAATCTGTTCCAGCAAGAAGTGGAAACGCTGCGAATGGATTCACACGACATGCTACACTCAAGTGTGTGTTGGCGTGTGAGAGAGATGAGAGATACCTCACAAGCTTGTCTGTCTGGTGATGAGGTTTCTCATCTGTTTTAAAATGATGTCAAGAGTAGGCTAGACTTTAAGTGTACCAGTGGAATGCTGATGCTGACCTTTGACTATCCGCTCTTTTAGTACAAAAAATATGAATAAAAATGATCCTGGAAATGTTTTCATCCTTCTGAAAGTCTTCATCTCTTCTTAAAGGGGAACACCACCAAAATGAAGAATTATAATATGTTATTTCTATGGCTTAATAAGGTTCAATCAATATTTGTGAAAATGAGCTACTCTCTCCCAAAGCCAGAAACCAGAGAAGTCTCTAACTTGTGATGTCATATAAAGTCTGGAGCTGCTCCATAGACAATGAATGGGAGACTGATTTTGTGGACCCACAGAATGTTTGTTTTCTTTTTTTATACCCAAATGAGCTTTATTCTATTGTAGTGTTCTCAGTTGTGAAACAGAAAATGTCCCTTTATACTCAGAACGTTCCCCTGGCTGCTCTCAGTGTCATCTATAACCAGCGGGCAACTCTGGGTTCTGAAAAGTGAAGCCAATGTGGAAGTGTCTTAAACTTGCATTCTTTCTAACAGCCAGCAGGGGGCGACTCCTCTGGTTGCAAAAAGAAGTCCGATTGTATAGAAGTCTATGAGAAAATGAGCCTACTTGTCACTTGATTTATTACTTCAGTAAACATTGTAAACATGAGTTTATGGTCTCATTCGCTAGTTTCAAGTCTTCTTCAATACAGCATGATGTTCATTTAGTAAATTATGGTTCCATTTAGAGTCAAATAGACCATAAAACAGGGTATGCTTTAGGGCTTGTCTACCTTGTGATTGACAGGTCGCTACCACGGCGTTGTCCGGTCTGGGAGTTGTTTGTATTTTCCTCTTAGAACTTTAACCCTTTCACAGTGTGTTTTTAGTTCATGAAAGTTAATTATAACCCCTTTGGTTGCCAGAAAATGTCTTATTCAGTCTTCAGTTGTGCTTAGCTCTACCCTGAAGCTAAGCACAACTGAATGATGAATGAATGCCAATTCATTGTCTATGGAGCAGCTCCACACTTTATACCCTATGACATCACAGTTTTGAGTTTTAGCACTCTATTTTTTTTGGATTTGGGAGGAGAGTTGTTCATGTTTATAATATTTTTAGACTGTCCTAGACCATAGGAATAATTGAAAATGGGTGTAGTTCCCCTTTAAAGTGTCTTTGAGACTGGCTGCACAGTATGGAGTGTGTTGTGTGTGTAAAAAATTAGATTCCCATGTAAGATTTGTCCATGTGTAAGATACTTTCCCCCCACCTGTAATGTTAAATCATGTACACCAGTATTATAAAATCATTTACTTTGAATCATTCACAACACAATGAGTGTTTTTCCCTCTCAAAGCACTGGAATTCAATTATTTACATTTAATTGGTTGATTACAAACACCTGCTGAGTCCACCAGTGTGGATCTGCGCATGACTGCAGTGTGTTGTTGTCAGGCTGCTGAGTGACAGCCAACCCCGTTTACAACATTACCAGGAGCCTGAGGGATTGAGAAATTAACTAACTCCACATTTTCTGGTGGATTATGGTGTAAATGCGCACGTCTGAGTCATATCCTCCATTGTGCACAGGTCCCTGCACTTTAATCAGTTGAATTATTACTGCCTGACTCTTCATGAAGTGAACAGTGCTGTTAATTGGGGGACTTCCACAACTCTCCACCTGAACCTTTACCTGAACCTCTACCTGAACCTCCACCTGAACCTGCAGAGCAGACATGACCAGCAGTCCGCCGAGTCCTTCTCCATCCCGATGGTTCAAAACGCTGAGAAGGTAACGTGAAATATTCACTTTAATGTACTTTTTTTAATATGAATGTTCCATGCTGTCAGTTGAAGAGATAGGCCTACCTCTACCTCTACCTCTAGGCCTATATGATGCCTTGGAGTGAGGCTGGGTTAAAGATCTTTAGACTCCAGCTTTAGTGTATGTGCATCACCTGATTGGCTGGACTTTAGGATTTCCACTATCCTCCCTGCCTGCCAGTGGGGCTTTCACTGCATTGTGCATTGGCTTAACTGCACACTAACTCCATTCAAACAAAGCCCAGCAGCAGTGGAGACTGGAATAAACATGACTGGGAAATTAAAGGCGTGCTATGCTTGTCAGAGGAATGGCCGGTTAACATGCAGAAGGTATCTATAGTGATAAACTGTGGATGTGAGGATGTGTTCTATTGCCCTGTGGTGTCTAAATGAGTGGCTGCTGTTTCAGGACCAGGCTGGGGGAGCCCTGTCTGAAGACATACCTTCTGGAGTGTGTGGATCTGCTGAAGAGGGCGCGGGTCGCCTTCCAAGCTGGTCGCACCCTGAAGGAGGGCTTCAGACTATCTCAGCTGGAGGCGCTAGTGCGGATGCTGGAGGAACATGAGTGTGACTTTGTGGATGCTCTTGGAAGGGACCTTCATAAGGTGAGGGGTGAGGCAGTCACCTACAGCAGCTGTGTTTGTTAAAAAACACCAGACTATGACAATGAGAATTGACATAATGTTCCAGTTAGTAATGTCTGTATTTTTTTTAACCAGCCAAGGTTTGAGACAGTTGTGTCAGAGCTGATTCTCATCAAGAATGAGGCACTTCATGCCATCATCAACCTTAAGAAGTGGATGCAGCCGCAGCATGTGGAAAGAAACCTGGTGAGAATGTTGCCCCCTTTTCCCCCCAATAACATATTCATAATATTATTTGGATTATTCACGATTTAGCCCACACAACCTTTTTGGAGAGAACATTCCATCTTGCTGCCACAAAGAAAAGTATTGTGCCGGCCTCGCCAAAGCAGATTAAAACTTAAGTTTCCTTGCCCTTTCTGTAAGTCAACATGTGCACTGGTAAACTTTCACTCATGAGAGTTCTGTTAACCTAATATCGAGCTTGTCTGATTGGTGTAGTCCACCACGTTGGACGAGTGTCTGATGGTCAGTGAGCCGCTCGGGGTGGTGTTCATAATGGGGACCTGGTGCAGTCCTGTCCAGACGTGTCTGGTGCCGCTGGTGGGGGCCATCGCAGCAGGTGCACACACTCAAAGACACTCATTTAATCAGTGTGATTCTAGTTGTCCTCACACAGGTTTACTGATGATACTTTATTAATTTGTGTAGGAAACTGTGCAATCATCGGCCCCTCAGAGTGCACCTCTCACACAGCAGAGCTCCTTCATCGTCTCGTCCCCTTCTACTTGGACAATGTGAGTAATTACACAGTAGGGAGGACAGCAGACCTTTTTTTGTCTTGAAGCAAAGGGTGATTTTTTATGCGTCTTTTTGCTCAGATATGGCCTGGTTGACTAAATGCTTAGTATATACTTTGATGGAATAGGTAGCCCTAGATTTTTATTCCACTCATTTGAGTCTAATGACTCGTTTGTATGAATCCACTTTGAGTAGAGCTTTTGGTCTTTTGGTCAGAGGGCATTCATTCATAGACTCAAAAATGAGCGGTTTTAATGGGACATGAGACTTTAAAGAGGTTAGATGTGGAGTATGGAAACAAAGTTGACTCTCAAACTATGATTCTGGGTTATCACATAGTGTACAATGTATATTGATTGGCAGGAAGGACCTATAATGCAACAGTAAAAATGTAATAATCTGATCTAAAATTCTTGTTCTCCTCAAGGAATGCTTCCATGGGATTCTTGCAGGCACGAGTGACTTGCCTGAAGTTGTGGAACTTAAATTTGACCACGTCTTCTTTACAGGTAAAGCTAGCTATAAAATTGTTTCGTGATTATATAGTGATAAGTTATTAAGGATGTCTGTCAATCCCTATAGGTAGCAGGGAGGAGGGAAGCAGAATTGCTCAAGCTGCAGCTCGCACACTCACGCCCGTCACCCTAATTTTGGGTAGCAAGAACCCGTGTTATGTGGACCAAAACTGTGACATCATCACCACCGCGCAGCGCATCGCCTGGGCACGTTTCCACAATGCCGGACAGAGCTTGGTGGCTCCTGACTACATCCTGTGCCACACGGACGTCGAAACACGGCTGGTGCAGGCCCTGAAGTGCATCCTGATGCAGTTCTACGGCTCTGACCCCAGAGAGTCACGCAGCTACGGCCGCATGGTCAATCTAGAGATCTTCAACCGTACGAGAGACATGCTGTGGAGATCTGGCAAGGTGGCTGTGGGTGGGCAAGTGATAGAAGCAGAGAAATATATCGGTAAGCATCCTCTGAAACAAAGCAAACTGTCATATGCATTACATTTAACATGTTGTTAACTTGTTTTTTTTCTGTCTGAAGCCCCAACGATTTTGACAGAGGTAGCAGAATCAGATCCCATCATGCAACAGGACGTTTTTGGCCCAGTTCTTCCTGTTCTGACTGTAAACGACATGGATGAAGCAATTGCCTTCATTAATAAGCAAGGCAAACCCCTCTGTGTGTACGCATATTCCAGCAACAGCAAGGTACGTGACAGATTCAAGTTAAGACATTCATTGTACGAGCCTGGTGCAGCTGATGTGTATTCTGATCACGGGGCTGGCCTTTCTGACAATGCAGGTCATCTCGAGGCTAATGAGTGAGACCTCTAGTGGAAGCTTTTGCTCCAATGACGGCGTCCTGCAGACTCTGATGGTGGCCCTGCCTTTTGGTGGAGTTGGTAAGTCAGTGGCAGCAGCAGAGTGCAAATTATGCCAAACATAGTGGTGGAATAAAATTACCCATATCAACTCTCCCATCACTTTTTTGACAGGTGCCAGTGGAATGGGTTCCTACCACGGCCGCTACAGCTTTGACACTTTCTCTCACAGGAAATCATGCCTGCTAAGAGGCACACGGTTTGAGTGTGTAACCTATCTGCGTTATCCGCCCTACGAGGACCGCAATCTGTCTCTAATGACATGGGCCAGTACCCTGTCCCAGAAGAGCCAGGGCTGGTGCCAGATCCTGTGATTGTGTGGGAGGGTGATAACCGAGCCATGCTGGAAGAAAGCCGAATGCCCCCTAAGTCAGCAACAGTCCTGACATGCAAATGTTTTGTTAATGTATTAAAAATAGATGAGGGCAAAACCTACTGGGGTGCAGCTGCATCTAACAGAGGAAGAGCAATATACATAGCAGCTGTTCAGTCTCTGGGTGATGATAATTATAAAATCAACAAGAAAAAGAGATGCTTGCCAGTATTTAAAGTTTATCTGCTGCAGTGCCATAACTGTACACCAACTCAACTAAATGTATGTGATGGATGAAACATTACCTGTGCAAAATTAAATAACCAAGAGGTATATTTATTGGCTGAATGGTTTATTTTTTTTATATAAGAAAACAATATTGGACATCATTCATATTTATTGATATATAATAACAATACAAGTGAAATCTCTGCAACACCAACCATCCCCAAAGACAAATTGGGCCTGTGCCTTTTTGCTCATGTGAGAATCTGGTCATTCAGGTCTTTTGTAGATTTTCTCCTCGTTGCCATCTTTCATAGCTGCATATCTGGCCGCGGTGAACAGGTAGTCACTCAATCTGAGAGAAAATATTGGGACATTTATCAGATGTGTAAAAGAATAAACTATGTTCTCATATAAATTTTAAAGCACTGGACTGACCTGTTCAAAAACTTGGCAACATCTGGATCTGCCTCGCCTGACCGAACAATTGGAGCAACACTATAACAAGAACAAAGATCTATCAGAGCCCACTGAGCCGGAAAAGCAAGACAAAGGGGGTCATTTTACATCATTCAAGGCAAAGAACATGCTGCAACTCTGACCTGCGTTCTGCTCTGCGACACACTGTACGAGCCAAGTGCAAAGCTGCGCTGCCCTTCCCTCCAGACTGTGACACACAAAGCACAAGTATCAGTGCAAGAGGAAAACCTGGACTCTCATAAGAACCCAGTGTCTCACACATGAACAAAAGGGCTTACAGGTAAAATGAAGTTGGTCAGCGGAGGGAGTTCTTCTGTGAATTCATCAATCCAGGTCTCCAGGTCTGCAATTGGCTGAGCAGTAAATTTTGTTCTCTCTGGCAAAAGCAGAACAGAAATAATCAATCCAAAAGATCCTCAAGCACACAAGGGGCAATATTTTACTGCATTAAGACCAGCCAGCAAGTGCATACTTATGTGACTGTCTCTTGCAGATGATCGAGGGGTGGCAATATTGGAGCCCACGTCTTGTAAAATGCACTGTATCTACAAAGAAAAAAAAAGAAAAAATACTGTCAGAAATCTTATATCTGGCTGATGTACAATGTCTGCAATGAAGGAAGTTAATAAACACAACATGAAATCAAACCTTGTCCAGCTGATATGTGAATGTGTGACCTTTGTCGAGGCAAAATTCTCTGGCCAAGCTGTAATGTACAATTCAACACGATCACTTCAGTTAAGGCAGATTATGGAACAAGTTTTAAAGTGAACTGTGACAGGTGAAAAGTAGAAATGTTACCCTATAGCTGATGCCAGCTCATCTGTATTCCCCAAGGCTTCAAAAATATGATCTTCCTTTGGCCTCCTTTCTCCTGTAAATGTGCTTGAGAAACCTTTTAGGAAGCACAGCAAAAATGGAGTCAACTTTTATAATAAATATTTATGGTAACAGTGCTGTAACATGCATTGTTTTGCTAGTTAAGTTGAAAAACAACCTTTGTCTCCAGTTTTGGTGTATATTTTGGGTACCCTGATGTCTCCTTCAGTGGCATAACTGTAGGAAACAGGAAGACAAGAAGATACAAGAGAAGGATTTTGATACAATTATTCTTTGACATATTTGATACCAACACATGACTATTAATGAATGTAAGATAAGAAAAGATAAGATAAGATATTCCTTTATTAGTCCGCCAGTGGGGGAATTTGCAGTGTACAGCAGCAAAGGGGATAGTGCAAAAAACAAGATGCATCAGCTAACACAGTAAAAGAGTTAAACAAAGTGTAACAAAATATGAACCATTTAAATAGAAGGAAGTATAAAAATAGGAGCAGTATATACAGTATTGACAATAAACAGACTATTAACAAAATTGCACAAGTGGAAAATGATATTGCACAGTGAGAATGAAATGAAATTCCATCTGAAAATCTGGTTATTGTCAGTTTTTTGGTGTGTAAGTGGTCTACTGGGAGCAGTGCTGTAAGTATCTGTGATGTACTCAGCAGAATAACACTGTATTTTTTATTTATTTCACTGGGTCTCTAAAGTATCATTTTCAAACTAAGACTTTAGCTGCTGTGCTTCCCTTTATTTCATAGAGTATCCCTGTGTAGCAGCTAGCCAGCTGTTATTGCATAGAGTATCCCTGTGCAGCAGCTGCCCAGCTGTTACATACACAGTTACATGAATGACAAACATGTGCTAACACTTTGCAGCCTACTTTGACAAAGAACAGGGATGTACAACTACCTTCTGTCTGAACACAAGGCGTTTCTTGTCCGTAGCTCGTTTATAAGCCTGCTTGTCCTTACAACACACCGTAGGTGAGCAGGTTTGATTATAAACGATGCCATATTAAAGTTTAAGCTGCTAGCTGCTAAAGGTGAGCGATAGTGGAAAACGCGTTTTGTTTGTCCCTCCGGAGTGTCCGTAGTTTGTGGGCGTTTTCTTTATCATCGTATGATTGGTCAGCTCACCGTGTGGTTTGAGAATGCGGGACGCTGATTGGACAACAGAATATCTGTGCAACTAGCTGCGGGACGCTGATTGGACAAAAAAATATATGCTCAACTAGCTGCGGCGCTGATTGGCTACTAGAAGCCCAACCTATGTTAGTCCCGCCTCCTGTGTGCCCACCGTCGTGTTTTTAACCATGTGTGTTTTTAGCATGGTTTTCATCCCGCTGTTTGTTTTGTGCTCAGAGAAACTTCCTGTACTTTGACCAAAAAATCTTCTATATCCTCTATCATCGTCGAGTCTTGATGATAAACGTATCGCTGTGGGACAGAGTTGTCACCTGCTCGTTTGGTGCTTCAGAGGATTAACATTAGCTAAAGGTGGCTCACGTTAGCTACTAATAATAATAACAATAACACTGTCAGTGTGACAGGTTGAAGCTGAAGCTGCACACTTGTTACAAAGATGCAAGTGAAGGAGTTATTGTTGTCTGCTCCAGGGAAGGCTATCCTCCACGGAGAGCATGCGGTTGTTCATGGAAAGGTAACCTGAAAGTACAGCTGACATAGAGATGATATACTGAGTGTTTTTTTAGTTTTTACATTTATCCTTTGATATTGCAATATATTTTGTTATTAATTGTTTTTTATTTGTTTTTATTTGTTTTATTGACACAACAAACATTAATTACTTCTTTATTGTTTTCTTCCATTTACATGCATGTTCTTTTTAAATATCTATATATTTTAATTTGCTTAATGCATTGTATATATGTATATATATTTTTGTTATTTTTATTTATTATTGAATTGACCCATTGGCAATATTGTTCACCTGACAGTCATGCCAATAAAGCAAATTGAATTGAAAATTGAATTGATACTGAGTGTATGAGATTTTAAAGTGAAGCTGGGTAACAGTCACGTCAGTCAGAGCAAAAAGGATACGATACAGGATAAAAAACTGTCTAATGTTAGACATGCACAGTCTTCAACAAATAACTTTTAATGCATTCAGTTTAAAATGTGATTATGCTACCCTCCAAGAGGCTGTCACTACTTCCATTTAAGTACATCTCTGTAAGTTGATTTTCCTACTGTAATGTAAAGAAACCAATAATTACCTGGAAGATAGACAAAATCACATCCAATAGACAACAAACTAGTATTAATTTGCACTGAAAGGGTTAGAGTGCTGTTGTTGAAATTGTTATTTTGTTGTGTTTTTTTTGTTTTGTTCTTCTTCTTTGAGGTATTTATTTGTTTTGTTTTATCTTTTATTTTATTTGTTTTCTTTGTTAGATATGTGAAATACATGAAATGTCATGTCTCTCTTTCTTTGATTACTGTGGAAATTCTGACTTAACATTTCATTGTATAATATAATTATTAATATTGTTAGTCTGTCTGTATGTGTATATACTGTATGTATATATGTTTATATGTCAAATTCAATAACAAAATATTGTTTAAAAAAAAAAAAGGGTTAAAAGTCTGTCCATTTATTAACCCTGTGCTCTCTGCTCAATTACAGGTGGCTCTTGCTGTGAGTTTGAACTTGAGAACATATTTACGGTTGAAAGGCACCAATACTGGCAATGTTTGCATCAACCTCCCAGATATTGACACATTCCTCTGCTGGGACTTGTCTGAACTGAAGCAGCTTGTTCCTTATTCCTGTGGTAAGGGATGGTGCAGCACTGCGGACCATTAACACCACAATGTCATTTTCACTGTTGGATCTACATCATGCCTCCTATAGGACAGTACATGTAGGGACATTTCAGTGTTGAGACTTTTTTCCACTGTTTAAAAAACAGTCCTATTTTTCGCATAATTGTCTGTGGACTTTGTTATGGTATCAGTCTTTGGACATATTGTACCATTAACTGGGACAACTAACCTTTTTGCAGAATTTCTCATTCTATACATAAATATGTTTTCATCATCTACAGATCAAAGTGGGTTGTTGTGATAATATTCTAGTGATTTTGATGATTTTTGTGTCTGTTCACAGGTAAGAGGGAGGAGGTGAAACGTCTGGATGCTGAACTCGTGAAGAGACTGCGTGAATTTCTTGGTGTCACCAACGGAAACTTGGATACTTGCAACATGGCCACGGTAGCCTTCCTCTACATCTACCTCTCACTGTTTGGATCAGGGTGAGATATTTCTTCCCAGCATTTATTCATTTTATTATTGCGGCTAGTTGGCTCAGATGGCCACAAAAATCACATTACAGATATTTCTGATACTGTGGAAAACTAGAGACCAAAGTAAATGCCATCCAGTTACAGAGCTCTAGTGCTGGTTATTTCAGGCCAATCTAGGGCATCTTTGGCAAGAAAAGTAACAGCAGCTACAGTTAAAAAATGCAGAAGTAGACATGTCCATGTGCTTTATTTACAGGAAACGGAAAGCAATAGCATCGATGCAAATCTGACGCTGCAGATTTGGCACTCAAAGAGAGACTTTGAGGTGTAAAATATTGCATTTTTGTCGGTCCTCTGCTTTCCTGTGGCCTCACCAGATTTGAGACTCACTTGTCTGATGGATAAGTCCCAGAAAATACTTTTTTTAAAGAAGGGAAATAAGAAAAAAAAATATTATTTACAAAATTTTGAAAAGCTAACATTTGGTGTGTTACAGACAGAAGCTGAATAGTGTTTCTGTAAGCATTTAAAGGGCCAGTGTGTAACATTTAGGGGGATCTATTAGCAGAAATTGACTGTAGTTCTCCGAGACGTTTGTGAAACTGTGGTAACGTGAGCCGCCGCCTGACTTCCGTTGATCCTAAAGTAGCGGTATTATGGTAAGGATGGCCTCTGAGCGAGGCGAACGGCGTTACCACGGTTTTGCACTCAGTGGCTCACATTACCACAGTCTTGGAAAGGAAGGAGTGGGCGGAGGGGTACTCAGTTGGTTGCAATCTGCAACCTCACCACTAGATGTCGCCAAATCCTACACACCGTAACCTTTAATGTCCTCTGAAGGATAGGTGTGTGTTGAGTGTAATGATGTTTAATTTACATTAATTATTTTATTTTAGCTAACAGGTGCTACAAGTGTTGAATGTAAAACCTCAAAGATTCACATTAAAAAAATACAGCTGTAAACAAAACTGGTAGAATATAACAGGGTTATACAAAGTATTTGTCATAAGCAGAAGTCATTCCAGTCCTTTTGGAAATGCTTCATTTGCAAAAATGTACTACCTATTGATAAAGATGTGTTCTTGAAATGAAGATAGTAAAAGGAGACAGACAGAAAGGTCGGATGTTAGTTTTAGCGACTCCAGCAGCTGCGAGGAGCACGGAGGATGCTCAGGAACATTAGAGCTGCAGGTTGTCGAGAGGTTTAATCGGCGCTGACACGGTGCTGCCGTGTCTGAGAGAGGTGATGGGTTCTGACAGGATGGCCGCTAATGAGAGTCTGGCACTGGGCCACACTGCAGCCTTTAACAAGTCTGGATGTGTCTTTCCCTCGAGAGAAGAGCCGGACAATTAGTTTAGAGTATTCTCCTGTCTGCCCAAAAGCAGCTTCCCTGACAGACATTGACAGCAATGTCAAGCAACTTTCTGTTGCATATAGTAGTGTATGGATTACTTAACATTAAACACTCCCTATAGTTATGGATATACCGTAACTGTACCAGTAATATTAAGTAAAGTAAAGAAGGGAATATGATACATTGTTTACTTAATACTTAAGTAAGTCATAGAAACAGTATTTAAGTGTTTATATGTATAAACAGGTTCAGTTTTCACGTTTATTTCCTCAGTGAGCTGCCCAGCTTGACGGTGTCTGTGTGGTCGGAGCTGCCAACTGGAGCAGGACTGGGGTCAAGTGCTGCCTACTCGGTGTGTTTAGCTGCAGCTCTGCTCTGTGCAAGTGGAGCCATCCCCCCTCCTCTCAAAGAGTGGGATCACACTGCCAGGTAACAACATTATATTAACAGGAATGCCTCTTTTATGAGCTGTGTATGCAAGTTGTGTATACCACTGTTAGGCCTGATGAATATGCTCCAAAACAGGATCACAGAGGTGATTTTACCTCTTCCATGTCTCGTACTATGCAAACAGTCTGACTAAAAGTTATTTGGTTTGACGTTTACGGAAAATGAAAGACCTTGAATAATAATAATAATAATAATAGCTTGGATTTATATAGCGCCTTTCATGAAACCCAAGGACGCTTATCACAGCACTATACTTCTTAAATAGAAATACTGATACGTGGTTGGGGGTCAACATGAATGCCTGTACAATATAATGCAATCCAAAACGGTAGCCTAAAATGCAATAAATACAATTTTTGAGAAGCGTATGATGTTAAATTTTTGATGAATGTGTCAACTCATTTTCTTAAATTTGCCTTTAATTTAACTAGTTTTTCAAGTGAAAATGATTGCATAACTATGTCACACAAACCAACACAATACAACTTATGTCTTTACTAATTACTCAATTATGTAATTACTCAAACCGATTAATAGATTATCAAAATAGTTGGCCATTAATTTAGTAGTTGACAACTAATCTTTAATTAATTGTTGCAGCTCTAGTTGATAGTGTTTTCTACCTACCAAAATGTAACATTTTAGATACGCTCATCATCACAAACGGCAGCTGTATAATCGCTCATTGGACACCCAACTAAGGCAGTTAGAGGGTCTGTTGGGAAACAAAGTTCTCCTCTAATTTACAAATAATTGCAGGTGGTGTCAGGAGGACCTGGAGCGGATCAACAGCTGGGCTTTCCAAGGGGAGATGATCATCCACGGTAATCCTTCAGGAGTAGACAACGCTGTAGGAACATGGGGTGAGGCCTGATATTATCTGGCATACGGTGCAGTACATATGGTGTTATACCTCCCTTTGTCTCCGTGGACACGGAGCCACCACTGTTCATTATCATTTGATGATTATCTGTGTAATGATTTTGATTTCCCTGTTTGTAGGTGGCATGCTGAGATTCTTGGCTGGGAAGATAATACCACTGAGCAGGTAATGGCACTGATGAACACATTTTTATTTCATTTCATTTAAAAAGAGTACACTGTGTGAATTAATAAAAATCTGTGTATTTGTTTCCTAATGGAAGCCAAATATTGTTTGGGTAAAATTAGTGCACCAGAATAATATGTCTGCTTTACTTTCCAGGGTGCCGTTATTAAGAATCCTCCTCACTAACACCAAAGTACCACGTAGCACCAAGGTACTTGTTGCCAGGGTGAAGGACAAGATTAACAAGGTACTAAATGGTTTCTTCCTCCCCCGTGTGTTACTTGCCTACACTGTAATTAATATAATAGGCAGTGCTTTTGCATGGCAGATACTCCAGAGCCTGGCGTTGAGTGCCTTCATAAAATATTGAAATTAAACTCTTAGCCAGCGCCCCTGTGTGCTGTTGCCTTGGTGACACCAGCAGGTGTGCAGCTTTCTGCCTCAGACATGGATCGGCCTGGATGGTGTTGTGGCAGTGTTGTGACCAAAATCAAACCTCCCGTTTTACAATCTGTATTTGTATAAAGCTGTTTTTTTTTTAAACATATGCACATTTATACTTGTTGTTTGATCTGTAGTGATGACTTTGTGTAGAGATGCTGTGCCCATGTAAGGTTGGGGATGTTGAGTTCCTTTGTTTTTGTTTTCCTCTCCTGTAGTTTCCCTCTATCATGACCCCGGTGCTCGACTCAGTTGATGCCATTTCCTGCACTTGTGAGAAAGTCCTCTCAGAAATGACCTGTGAGCCCATCACTGGAGAGCACTACAATATTCTAGAGGTACAACATATTAATAGATTGTGTAAAGCTTCTTGCATCATAAACGAGTCATTGATGTTACATCGGACTTTTGTTCCTTTTTTTTTTAATGTAACATGTCTTAAACCGGTGCAGTGGTTAGCACTGGCGCCTCACAGCTAGAGGGTTGCAGGTTCGAATCCGGCTTGGGACCCTTCTGTGTGGAGTTTGCGTGTTCTCCCCGTGTTAGCGTGGGTTTTCTCCGGGTACTCCGGTTTCCTCCCACAGTCCAAAGACATGCAGGTTAGGTTAATTGTGGACTCTAAATTGCCCGTAGGTGTGAATGTGAGCGTGAATGGTTGTCTGTCTCTATGTGTCAGCCCTGCGATGGACTGGCGACCTGTCCAGGGTGTACCCTGCCTTCGCCCAATGTCGGCTGGGATCGGCTCCAGCCCCCCCGCGACCCCTAACGGGATAAGCGGTTGCAGATGGATGGATGGATGGATGTCTATAACCAGAAAGTCCACATTCACATGAGTAACTAGAATGACACTCGGAGAGCGCAGACCTCCGCCAAGCTGCCCGAGTACGATTGCCCCCCCTCTCTGTGCAGCTTGCGCCATCATCCACGTGTATTTTTGTTTATGTTGAGATCAGCTGTACGCAGCGGAGCATCGTAAAACTCTTCATTCAAACTGGACAGAAACAAAGTAAAACTCACCTAAACCGTCGTTGTTACTCTTTCCAACAATCACCTAGTGTGCTTTGGTCCAACTCAACTGTAATTTCACCGAGTTTAATGTGAAAAAACGCCAAAAGGAAAGAGGCAGGGTGAGGCGTCATGAACGCTGGTGAAAACATAACCTCCTTCCTAGGCCTTCGGCCTTGGCGGAGGTAATTATCTGCCAATAGCAACAGGTATTATTATCAACATCTGTGTCTTATCATTCATAGGAGCTCATTGATATGAACCAGCACCATCTGAATGTGATGGGTGTAGGACACCCGTCCCTGGACATACTGTGCCGGGTCACATTGACCAAAGGGCTCCACAGCAAGCTGACCGGTGCAGGGGGAGGAGGCTGTGGCATCACCCTTCTGAGACCAGGTACTGTAGGCCAATACTCTACTGTCACAACAGTGTGTATTTTAAATGTTTGTAAAAAGGGTGAAGTTGAAGGTAGACAAAAAGTGACATCAAAAAAATAAGGCCTGCAGATTTTTACGTTTTATTAAAATAACATTACTGATGAGTTTCGACCTTTTTCAGAGCATGAATAAAGTTAACAGCTAATCATTTGACTATTTTTAAATGGGATCTATATGATATTCAGAGAATTAATATAGCAGCAAACAACTATTTGCTATGGTAAGATATAGAGGAATAATGTCTACCTGAGCAGAGAATGAAGTCTCCCTCCCTCTGTGTGAGTTGTAATCTGAGCTTCTCCTCGTTTTGTGGACATCGCCGGGCTGGCTGCGCATGCTTTTAGTGCATGTATGTGCATGTGAGCTTGCCCCACTGGCTAGCTCATGGCCGCCGCTCTATACTGCTCTCATACGGTGGTTACAGCTGATAACGCCGTCCCGACCAACGGCGCCGTTGTGGATGCGTAGATCCCACCCTGCGATTCCCCCTCAGGTTAACACTGTTAACCCTGTCTGCACTGTTGCTGCTGTGTTTACAGGTAGAGCTGTTAGCACTGTTAGCTGCAAGCCACTGGCTCAGCTGCCGCCATGTTGAGAGTCAAGTGGAGGCAATAGAAATGCTCCTAATCTCGCTTTCAGCACCTTTTAAATGATGCATTTAATTAAAATTAATATCACATTTTGTTGAGGCTATACTGAATCCTCCAATTTTTGTCATATAATAAATTGAATTTGATAAGGGATGTTTGATGAGCCAAACTGTCAGACTCCTGCTGACAACAAATGCTCTGTTTTCCTCAAACGCTCCCTCACTCTTCCTCTCTGAAGCAATGATTTGAGTGGCAGGAAATGATGAGAAGGCTGCACAAGAAAGGTCCTTTGGTGTGCAGGTACTACTGTAGAATATGTTATAAGGAGACTTTGTATCATCCTCTCTTTGACAAAACAAACAAGCAACGCACCTGTGAGTTCAGTCTTTGTTTATGCCTGCAGCCTGTAGCATACTGAATTTTCATGCGTATAAAGTCCTCTAAATAGATTTTCAAATGCTCTTTATTTGTTTTCTTAGCAAACATTTCCATCCGTGTGAATTGCAGCAATTTTCAAATAGATTGTCTTGTTATCTTCTCTCATGTTCTCAGAGAGTCTTTGTGTTAAAGCTCTTTGAGTTGAGGAAGCAAGCACTAAGCTCAGTTATTTTAGCACTGCATTGGAGCTGCTCTTGCATCTGAAGCTTTAAATTTAAGCTGGATGCATGGTTAGCGTAAGTGTTACTGTGCAGCTGAAGTGGGCTTTGGACTATTTCCTTTACAACAAACAGCAGGGAAGTGCCAGATGTTTGACGTAAGTGACGAGGTTTTTGTGTGGCTCCAGTGTTGTCCTTTTGCTGTTAGTGACTTTACAACTTCATCCTTGAAAGCACCACTGTAGCCCGTTTAGTCATGTACACTAAACTCAAACAGCTGTCTCTTTAGCTTGCAATCCATTTATCTTGTAATGTATAATGTAAACTATAACCCATCCTGACACAACCTTTCTTGACTTTATTATGACTTGTTTTGTTTTGTAGAAACGGACTCCTCTGTTGTCCAGACTACAGTGCGGGACTTGAAAGACTGCGGCTTTGACTGCTGGGAAACGAGTATTGGCGGGGCGGGCGTCCAGCAGCACTCTCCTCTCTCTGTTAAGGAGGAAGTTCTGGAGATTTTTAACCGTTACTGAGACTATTTGAGGACAAATGGGCTGTTTGTCTTCTTGTCGTTTTTACCTGAAGACCTGAGGTGTGCTCCACTAATGAAGTGAGCCGAGGGGAACAAGAAAAAATGTCACACTGAGCGGAGCTGGACGGAGCCTCCAGAATTTTCCTGACAGGAAAACAATCTAATTGTTTTGAACTAACAAGGCAACGGTGTCTCTAACAAATTGCTGATATTAATTTTGAAATGTGGGAAAATGACAGATACTCGAGGGTACAATTATGTGTGCTGAGCGCTTTGTCCACTAGATGGCATTAGAGTTGCACAAATGCTTTTTATGAAACAGGCTGTATGGTGAGAGGCTCTGATAAATTGATTAATGTGTAAGTGAAGCACTGGCAGAATTAATTTATAGTTTCATCCAAAATGCTTAACGTAGTAGGACCAACATACCTTAATGGATTAGATGATCGTCAGTCATTAATGCTCTTGGCATGGTAACATGCAATGTTGTTGGATAACCGAAATAATGAAAGAGATCATTTTATGGAAAATGATGATGGAGACAAAGTGTGATAAATGAAATTGTTTTCTGTTTTTTTTTTTAACAAAACCCAATGAATATTATTCAGATTTCTTCTTTAGTCTTCACAGTTCTTCAAAGAGGTTTATCAAAGTGACTGTACTTTAACATTTCTCTGCATCATAAACAATGTTGGTGAAACCAGGAAATAATAATGTCATAAATATACTCAGAGGACTATTTAAATATAATGTAAAACTTTCACACTCATAAATGATTAAATACAGATGTATGCTGCTTTGAATCAACATCCAACCTACTGTTTTTATTTTGATCTACTTTTAACATAGAAGTGTTTTAAATTCAAAATAATGCAGAAACTAAGTATTTTATTTATTCATTTTAAATGTAATATCTGTTACGGTTTTGTAAAATTTGTATTTAAAAATAATGCATGCCACATGATGTTCCTTTCTGCAGTTAAAGACCAACTAGCTGTTTTGTTTTGCTAATAGCGGATGGAGACAGCAGGAGTGTGTGGCCTCTCTGGAGCCTCTGGATTAGCGCCACTATAATGTGAATCAACAACAACCAGCGTCCTTCTGTGAGTCATTTGTGCTGACACATATGCACACACACACACACACGCACACATACACACACACACACACACACACCACAGCTTCCCCATATTCTCCTCCACCTAATTGCTCATCCTCCTAAGCATTACGAAATATTCTGCAAATGCCGCAGATACAGAAGAAGGATCTGTTTAGAATATCCCTGATTTGGGGAAAAGGTCACGGTGGGATTCGGTTGGGTTTGAATATCCATTTCATTTTCTATTTTTTAAATGTCATGAAGATTGAGTAGTATGAATCTGGCAGTGTACGTGAATACACAACATTTGTCACCCTCCCTCCTTTTCCGCATGGCGCCCCCTCTGTCCTCTTGAATTGTGTCATCTTTATGTCAGGGCAGCCCCCCGTCATCGCGCCGCACAGTTGCCCCTAACCCCTGCTGGAATTTAATTACCACTGCGCTTTTCAATTGAAATGGCATTGACGAGGGGGGACAAGAGGGAGACAACAGAGCCTGTTTCATTTGAAGCCCCTCTCTTTCTTTTCCGTCTCATTCTCTCTCACTCCTTTTTACCCCTGCAAGGCACAGATGGTATTTTTTTTTATCAATGTCAGCGCCTGCTTCTTTCTGCTCTGATGAATAGAATCTAAAGAGGCCCTGAGATTATTTCAGATAACAGAGGGAGTGAGGAAAGGGGGTCAAGGATAGAGGGAGAATGTCAGAAAGAGAGAGGTGCTGTCCGAGCAGCGTGGAAGGAGACGTACAAATCATTTAACATTTAACGTTTAGGGAGTTTTGTCGGGATGGATCAATGTGGGAGAATCAAGGATGTATAATTCATTTTGTCCGAGCAGGAGGAATGAAATGTTAAATGTGAATTTGCTGAGTGGTCACGCTCACTGTGGCACATTCCCTCTGTTCCCTCCGTCGACTGGTGAAATGCTTGTCAGGAGCCATTAAGTTTGAACACAGAATTAGACCTGACTGACAAGATATCATGTTGCTGTTGGCCACTGGTTTTGCTAACAGGGATTCAGTGTGTGACTTCCCATTGGGAGCATTTGCATTGACATATAGAGGCCTCTGGATCACAGTATGATGTCTACTGTTATTGTGGGAAATCACAATGTGTGTATATTATAATTTTTGTCAGGATATGTGTGTCGAAAGGGGATGTGCAATTGGCCACAGCAGGGAACATCCGTGCTACCATCTTCTCCCAGCATTCATACCGCCGCACTGGCGGAGGCAACATCAGCATCATGAGCTCCTCTCAGTCATGATGGGCTGTATGATCCTCCTGGGGGTGTTTGCCCTTTCGGTAAGTGGGGGGCGGCGGACGGTGTTAGTTGCAGGGGTCCAATTAAGACAGCCGAGTACAAAGGCGCTGCCAAAGGATTTAGTTTTGGGAACATTGAATTGTTCTCTAAGTCCCAGCTCATCATACTTTTTTAATCCGATGTAAAGGATAAGCTTTCCTTGAAATATGCAGTTGGAATCGTGTTTCAGCATTAACCATCTTGGAACTCAAAACACAGCAATAACTCCGTGGGACCCCTCATCCAGGGTCTGACATTAACTTTTTTTACTGCAAGCTTTTTTTTTGTCTGCCACCCAGAAATTTTACCTTCCTTTTTTTAAATCTCTCTCCTTCAAACAACAGTATTTATTCAAGTTTCCCACCAAAAACTACATTTTACAACTGTGGTTCCCAAACTGGGGGGCAGGACCCCTAAAGGGGGCCCAGAGTTATAAAAGGGGGGGCGCGGCGCGGCAAGGCCAAATATCAATGATGCATGGTTCTGCATTGGCCTGGGGTAACATGATAACATCATGATAACGTTATAATTTACCTTCGCCCAATAGTCATTTTTACTGATTAGAGCTTGAACGTATCATAATGTAACAATGAAACCTCCGTTAACGTTAGTAGCTCCGTTATTTTGCCAAGCAGGACTGTGCTGCCTACCGGCTGCTAACAGCTAGCTAACGTTACTAGCTCTCTTCCTGTTGATTTCAACACAGATTTGTTGTTCACAACGTAGCATAATCAGGGAAACAATAGGATAGGTCCCTTCAGGTTTGTAATCGCCACACAGTTGAGTGTTTTTTTCCCCCCCTCCACCATGGCTCCGGTCCCAAACAAACTGAAACATGATACAGCGTGCGTATGGCATTACGTCATTGTGCATGCGTAACTGTCGGACAGCATCGACAAGAGGATTCAGAAGTCAAGGAGGCATGCAATACCAAGGAATCTGACAACTAGGTACCGGTTCTCAATGGGAAACGGTTCTCGATTCCCATCCCTAGCATTTTCCCCGTCCCTATCTGGTGACTGGGTTGGATGGGAATGTCTTTAGTTTAGTGCAGGTATTTGGTTATAAATGTAAGTATTTTGACCTGATGATGGTGCTAGAGGAAAAGGCAATCCGTAACATTTAATTCCTGGTTGATTTAGAGTTTCTATTTGAGTCAAAACAATTGAATTGTGCTTCGAGTGTAGCAGTCTGGAGTCTTTTTGTTGATACATGAGCTTCAGGTTTTCAGAATTGTGTGCATAGTTTCTTTTTTTTGTGTGTGTGATTACAATGGAGAAAAACTGTAATGCAGATTCCTGGGAATGTCACCACAGACACCCAGTTATTAATATAGCAAATATATAAATATTGCAATACTTTCATCCGTGGGCCATATGCTCAGTCAGTGTTACCGTCTTCGGTGATAGATAGTGACTAAACAGACATTTATTTATATGAAAATCTTCGAGATTGACACAATTCATCCCGAGGAGCACCCGACTGTCTGTGCAAAAGTTCATGACAATACTTACCGAGTCATTTCACTTGAACCAGAAGTGTCACCAAAGTAGTTGAGCTCCATCCTCTGGGGACCATGAATGAATGTGCAGAGTTTCACATTAATCCGTCACATATTTGTTGAGATATTTCCGTCTGGACCAAACAAACAAATATTAGAGGAAGGTCTCGAAAATAAATCAGATTTTTGTGTGGCAGAATTTTTTTTTCTGCTTTCCTGTCCTTCCTGTCATCTCCTGACCCTTCAGGTTTTTTTTTGTGACCCTTTGTGGGGCTCCTGACCCCCAGATTGAGAACCTCTCCTTAACTCTTTCCCTTAGACAAAATATTTCAAATGAGGTTTCCACCTGGAGGATGTGTTTGGTCTAGAACTTCACTCATGTTTACGTAATGGGCCCACCGTGTATAGACCTGCTTGAGCTGTATTATTGTAAACATCTGAAACACATGACACAGAGCGACTCCCAGTCCACGTCCCATTTTCCATCATGGAATTGTATCATGTCATTGTATTGATCCTGTAATTGATTCTGTGAAGTCGAGGGCACCTGCAACATACTCTGTCATCCCTCAGCGCCAGGAGCGCTCTTGTTTAATTGCAGGCTAAGGCGCTGGTTTTTCTTGTTGCCTTTGAAAAGCCTCATTGATTTTTATACCACCCTTCATCCTTGCTCTGCTCCGTTTTAAGAGCAAATCCCTCGTGTCGAAGTTGCCCAGAATGTAAAAGTATGAAATCTGTCAGAGCATTTCACAGGGCTTCCAGGTGCAATCCATACACGTTAACACTGAAGTTAAAAAGTCAGGCTGCTGCGTTTTTAAAATGTTTAAACAGAAGAAGGAAGAAGAGAGGACTCTGCTATGTCTCATAAGGGACCAGTTGAATGTGTTGGAAACACCCTCATCAGACTGGGAAGGTCAAAGGTCATCGCTCTGCCGGATTGGATTGTTTTTGTTAAAATTAAAGGATCTTAGGAGAAAAAAGTTATGTCTAGTATTTTGGGATAAATCAGAGAAGGGCTGCAACTAATGATTATTTTCATTGTTAATTAACAAAATCTGTTTGGTCTATAAAATGGCAGAAAATGGTGAAAAATGTTGATCAGTTTTTCCCAAAGCCCAAGATGACGTCCTCAAATGTCTTGTTTTGTCCACAACTCAAAGATATTCAGTTTACTGTCATAGAGGAGTAAAGAAACCAGAAAATATTCACATTTAAGAAGCTTGAATCAGAGAATTTAGACAGATTATTTGATTATCAAAATAGTTGGTGATTAATTGAATAGTTGACAACTAATTGATTAATTTATTAATTATTGCAGCTCTAAATCAGAGGGTTAGCAGTATTATTCTATTTTAAAAAATGTATCAGTTTAATTCTTTTTATTTATGATGTGTATGCATTTATGGTTCCTGTTCAAGAAACACATTATACTTTGATAATGCATTGCATTTATTAATCTGACGCCAGTAATCCAAACAGGAATTGTAATTATTTTTTGTTGGGCTTTAAACTGCAGTTTAGAAACTGGCACATACATATATTCAGTGCATTAGGGGTCTATATAGAACAAAAATATCCTAAATGAAATTTGATTTGCATTAATTTGAGAAGCAGCTTATCTAACATTCATACTTTGAACTTGCTTTGAATTAGAAATAGGTTCTCATCATTTCCCTGGGATTGCAGCCAATTTATTGGATTCAGGTTTTTTTTTCTCCTCTGAGGCTCGGGGAGGAGGATGATCTCAAAATGTTATCACATGACACCGTGTGATTGATGGACCATTAAAATGTCAGCCAGATGTACTTAAAACCACAGCTTTTAGGTTGATAAATTATGGCACAAATGGATACATAAAGCTGTTAGAAACAAATATTCCTGCAGTCAGATAGTAATGGATGTTCTGTCTGCTGGTCTGTCTGTCTCTCTGTGTGTTTCTTCCTGCACATTTTCCCCTCTGCCAGTGTCTCTCGACCGCTGCAGTCATGTAATTACAATGGGACAGGTAGGAGTGTTCATATTTCATCTGCTGCATTCACGATAACATCTAATAATCCGAAAGCGTTGCAAAATTGGTATCTCGTTGCTCATGCATTATGAATGAGTCACTGATTGCTTTTTTGCATAGATTAGCAATCATTTCACAGAAATCTTTCATATAAAAATGTGCCAGGAGGCTTCTATCTCTTTTTCTGAAGAGTTGAGGTGACACATCCCGCCGCTTTTTAAGATAAGACGGATCAGGTGATACCACTTCTCCCCCTTGCCCCTCCGCTCCTTCTCTTGCTCTCTGATTTATTTCTCTATGCATATCATCATGGGGTCGGGGATAAGTGTAATTTTCAGCCCACTTTGCAGCTGATTGCTCACTTAGTGAATATATTCAGCATCTGCACTGTTATTGTGTTTGGAGCCAAGTGGCTAAGTACCACTGAGGTTCTTTGGCATCAAAGTAAACATTTGCAGACTCCAGAAGTGCATCGAGAGGAGCAAATCAGAGCCTCAGAGCTCTGAGATTGTGCGTCCTGCATGCGGTTGTCAGTGACCTCTGGTCGTCCTGACTTGTAGCCTCAGATTGGCATAGCACATAAGGGGCTCATATGGTCTAGTGGTTAGGAAAATAAGCTGGTGACCAGATCGCAGGGTAAACTCCCAGCTGAGGTTTACATATCACTTTTGTTTCCTGCCAGGCAAATTACCAGTTTCACGTGATCTACTACATCATCCAGTGACAGTCAAATATATTTCACAGAGCACATAAAGAGTTTTCTAAACCGTGTGAGCAGTGCAGCTATGATTGTTGCTGAGAGCAGTTTGTAGACTCAACATGAAACAGAGGTAAACTTTAAAGGACTTGTACGTAAAAGCTTTATTAGAACTGTTAATTAAAGCTTTTGTTTGACGCCTATGAACTTGGATTTGAGCTCTGCCTTGTTGCTGATTGACTAACGAAGGAAAGTGTCAACAGCATGAGGTGTGTGGACGTGTGGATGGCTGCGTTGTGTCTCCCATCGTAACCCCTGGCCTTTGCCCCCCCCCTCCCCCGCATGGGCAGACTCTCAGCCAAGGCCCTGTGGAGGTTGGTGCCCTCTGCCTGACAGCCTGTCACTGTGCTATGGTGGTGATTTTTTTCTGCAGGAGATGGTGTCTGATTGGGAGCAGTGTGTGAATAGCCCTGTCACACTCGATAAGCCAGCAAGACGACCTGTGACGGGGACATATGGCATGTTTGACAGGGAGAGAGGGTGCGAATCGCACTGAATGATAAAATGGTGTTTTTCCCCCTTCGGCAATGTCATGCTTTCAGGCAAGCGTGTGGACCATCGCTCACTCAAGCGGCTGACTCCGGCCTCCTTGTGACATCTCCTTCAAGGTCCTGGGTTTCTCTGCCTCGCGCCTGGCCAATTCTGACACTGCGAGCCTGTGCTGCTCACAGCTGCTCCGTTAGCTTGTCGATGTTGGGAACATAATTGGATATCAGTTTAGTTTAGCGATGCAGACCGGGAGATTCATCGTAAGAGCCAGTTCGTCAGAACTCCTCTTAGAGCTCTCTGGCGCTGCAGCCCTTCATCCCGTCTCTTTTCAGACTGTCACACGCCTCACACTGTTGATTAATACACACACCGGCTCATCAGACGACTCTAATTGATGGGTTCAGCCTCCTCAGGACCCTGGTTTATTTAAAGGGCCACGAACACGTGAAGGAAGAGAAAGGAGACAAACGGGCTTTAAGTGTGTCGGGGAAATTATTGAGTTGAACTGCACGCCTCTCATCCTTACTGTCAGCCGGGTCTTGACTTCTGGTGTTGCAGCCTCAACTCCTATCCTGTCAAGTGTCACATTGTCTGTGTTTGTGGCCGTGACAGACAGCCCAGGTGTCACACTCAGGCTTCAGTGCACCATCAGGCACCTCTGCTCCGGTCCCCAGTGGCTCACAGTCAGAGAGACAGCACAGTCCAATAACCCCTCTCAAACCCAGCATGTCTCGCTCCCCGGGGACTCCCCTGTGGAGTTTACTCTCTGTCCATTGGGCCAGAACTTAGAAACTCTGCCAATGGTCACATGATCCTGCTTTCACTCTGAATGCTAATTATAACACTCTATCCACTCCAACTGCAGAGCAACTGCCATTATTAGAAATATTTCTGCTGCTTCTTTCTATAAGAAACTTTTTTAAAACAAAAAATCTCCTGATCTGCAGTAGTGTAGATCACTGTGGCTCTCACTGTCAGGGTCTGGTCTCTATATGGTGGCAAGTAATAAGTACATTCACTCAGTTACTGTACTTATTCACAACTTTACTTTCCATTTTCTGCTACTCTGTACTTCTACGCCACTACGTTTCAGACATAGACTGTATATAAGAAGTTGACGTGGTCACCGTGACATCACCCATTAGTTTGTGGACTGCCAGTTTGAAGCCTCAAGCTAAGCACAACCGAATGCTGAATAAGACATTATTAGGCGACCAAAAATGTTACAATTCACTTTGATGAACTGAAAACACACTATGAAAGGGTTAAAGTTGTAAGATGAAAACATGGACAACTCCCAGACCGGACAATGTCGTGGTAGTGACCTGTCAATCACAAGGTAGCCACGCCCTAAAGCATACCCTGCTTTATGGTCTATTTGACTCTAAATGGGACCATAATTTACTAAATGAACATCATGCTGTATTGAAGAAGACTTGAAACTAGCGATTGAGACCATAAACTCATGTTAACAATTTTTACTGAGGTAATAAATCAAGTGACAAGTAGGGTCATTTTCTCATAGACTTATATAAAATCGTGACTCCCTAAAAACTTGGTATTTCACCTGGATGGGTGTGGTGGGTAGCAGCGCACGCTTCAGTGAGCTCCGTGACCTTCTGTCAGCCCTCAGCCCATGATATGATTGCACGTTCATGAGTTACATTAGTTTTGTACAAATAATAACATTAGAATGTCATAACATGTGCCCCCTATCACGTGTCATAAAAATATTGGATGCAATTTACTGGCTAGCTAATGTTAGCTAACTGTTCACAAGCTAAAATGAACTGGTTTCCTTTGTAAACTAGCCTCACGTGCGAAACGCTTGGTAACGTTAATGTTTGCCCCATGAAGCTATAAAGAATGAAGTCACCCTAGTCTGTTGTTAAAGTTAAATTATTTAACCCTAATGTTAAATTATATAACCCTAACCTCACCAGTTTGACAACAAATTTGAAGTGAATTGCTCTGCGAGTGTAAGAGAGTTGAGTTCTGTGTGTGTGAGAGTGAGTCAAGTAAAATCAGTGTGATCAGACAGTAACGTTAATCTCTGCTCTTTGGATTAACGTTTAATAAATCTATCCTGGGTGCTTTCGTCTTTATTTTCCAGTGACGTTATAACAGCATGATGGTCAATTTGAGAATTTATCAGCAGTCAGGTATTGTACTTTTGACTACATTAAATGTAATTTTCACAGCCATAGTTGATAGTTTATTTACAGATAAATATATTTCACAAAGACATATGATCAGCTATAGGATACAATCCTTTGCTATAGATAAAACTACCCACCAGTTTATAAGGTAGTTAAAACTGATATTGAAAATTGGTTAAAATTGTTTTTTGGCTGTCACAATCTTGGTATTTAATACTTAACAAGTACTTTTGATATTTTAAGTTCATTTTGCAATAACATTCAAGGGAGTACTTTTACTTGTAAAGGATCTGAGTACTTCCTCCACTACTGCCAATGGAGCATGGTTCATATAATTGAATCGTGATATTGCATACATTTACCATATTTACCATAGCAGAAAATATCTCTATTAATATTGTGATTTTAAATACATTTCTCAGAGTTGGAGTCATCAAATAGGAAAAAACAAACATTGTTGAAGCTTTTCGTTGTCACGGAATTTGGGTTTGTGACTTAATAACATAGTAATGATCAGTTATTTTTGACATTTGTTTGATTGATTACTTATTTGATTTTTTTTTTTTTATTATTGAAATTAACTCTCCTCCAACATTAAATGAGTCTGGCTCGCTGTGTGTGTTTACATGTGTTTAGAGGGTGTTGTATAATTCAGTCCCAGTTTGGCCTTCACTTCTTGCATATCCATAAATTGCGTTGACATTTTCCCATTTCTCAGAGCTGCTGTCCGTGTCTGTGTGAGCACTTTGTGACAGCTGCTGTTCCACTGGACACAGTTTCAAGCTGAGCAGAGATAGGCCAGGACCTTCACTCATTGACCCCGCATCAGATTTTTTTTGTTCTGGATTCCATCAATAAGGCTTGAGTGGCAGGCTATCCTCTCACACAGACGCTCTCTCGAATGCTAAAGCAGACTCGGCCTTGCAGTGAGAGATGACCTCAGAGCTGCAGTCAGCTCCATCAGGAAACGAGAAGGGGTCTTCATCATCCGCCGATTGTTTGTTAATCAGCTGTTAGGGTCCTTGGTCGTCAGAGAAACTTTAGTCAAGCAGCCATTTTAAGGATTTTGTCATGTTTTATTTCATGCATTTGTCCCTGAAGATTATAGGGATAGCTGGCTCTACAACAATATTCATAAATATGTATCAGGCTTTGTTAAACACTAGAAACACAAAAGTGGCCATTTTGCATGATTGCATTCACTTACAGGAGGATAATATTGTGCAGAAAGCCATTTTAAAGAATTGTGAAATAAATCAACTCTTTGATTAGCCAACAAGATCAGTGACTGTTGTGAAAGAGGATTTTTCTTTTAAGGAAACAAAAGGAAGATATAACGCTTTTTCATGCAGCAAATACCGGAGTATAACTGAAGGAGGATGTTGATCAGTGTGGAGGATTTCTATAATGTCGTGTGTTCAGATTATCGTGTGCAGATTATACACAAATAACAATGTGATTATAAAATGTTAATGAAATGGTAGCGGTTAGAAAATCTGATTTTTAAAGTAACAGATCACCTTGTCCTTAAAGCAAGACAGCATTTTGATTGGGATCATATTAAACATCTTATTAAATGTCAATACATTTATAATATTATATTAAATATTGTAGTTTTGTACTACTGCTGCTACATTTACCTGTATTGGATGTTTTTTGGGGTTTATTTCATTGCTATGTATGTTGCAGTTAAATGTATTCATTTTTAAGGAAGTGATCATGAATTCAACGGTTCAAGAGATTATTACTGACTTCTGTTTTAAGCGGAAAATGGTTCAACACTCGCTGAACACATTTTGAAATGTCCTGTCTTTACCAATCATGTATTACATCCATATGATGAATCCAGTGATTACTTTTCTCTGCCTGGACTGCTTTTTATGTACTTGTGATCGTTTCCATTAGATGTGAAGCAGGAAGGGGAAAAAAACCTCCACAACCACTGAGTATTTAGTCCTCATCTGTAGTCATGAGGGCATCAGCGCTGATGAGCATGGTCAGGGTCACAGCACTTAACTCTCCAAAGGAGGACCAGTGCTTGTAATCACATAATGTGTATGATCTCTCATTCAAGTGGAGCTGACATTCAGCAAATGGTTTCATGGAGCTGTGAGAGTTTTGCTCTCTGAATGCTCGGTATGATGTATATATACCCATTATGTAAAGCATGCCAAATGTAGGCTGTAACGCTCAGGTTGGATGAATGATTGACAAAATATTGACCATTATTTTTAGCCCTGCGTGTGGACTGCTATGCTGCAGTAGATGTTCAATTTGTCTGTGTTCTGCAGTTCAGAAATTGAACCCGAGGGGATCATGCAGGAGCTGTAGCCCGTCTCTCCCCCTCTGTAATTAAGAGCAACATTTTGTGTTAGATTATAGGGAGACCCATCGTGCTATTGAACTGGTCTGCCTGATTAATAAAAGGCAGCTAATTTCAGTGCAGGAAGGCAGCGCTCCAAAATGGCTCCTAATTACACATTAGGAGTGTGAAAGGCTCCTGCCGCTCCGGCCTCAATCCTCCACCCAACCCCGCAACCCCTCCCCAGCCGGGGTGCATGTGCTGGCCCACCAGCACATTAACGCCGCTCCCAGGAGTGGCTAATTCCAGCCAACCCGTCGGCACAATCAGTGGCAGATGTCAGGAATCGAAGATGATGAATTATGAATATCCCGGAGATGTGGATAGGATACCAGCGTTAGGGGGGGGGGGGGAGATTCCTTTTTTTTTCTGAGCCATTTTGGGCAGCCAAATAAGCAGACAGATTCAGGAGGAGTGTGCCGCGGTTGGAGTGATTGATTTCTATTCGTCATTATAAATGGGGTCCGACTGAAATTGGATGTTTTAGTGAAGTCGTCAAGGACTTTATGAGTTGGAGGGGCTGTCTGGCAGTGTAGGGACTGTGCCTGGCTGTGATAGCAGTAATGACTTCCTCTTCTCCCTCCCCTGGGTGGTCAACTCTAGGGCTCAGGCAGCTGGGAATGGTGTCCCAGAGAGGGCAACATGAACCTCTCAGTGCACAGCATTTGCATGGCGACATGATTACAGCTGAAAATGGAGGAGGTGTGGTGAGGGATCGGGCTTGGGGTGGAAGGTGGTGGCGGTAACAGCTGCAGAGAAGAGGACGGGAAATGGAGAGCAGTTGTTTTTGTTGCCATCGAGCCACATCCACAGAGGCATGATGGGAATGTTTTTGATGAAAAAGAACTGATACCTCCACACCAGTGTATATTAAAACTGTGCTTGACTTAATTACATTTCCATAACTTGTAGCCTTTTTCCTCATTATTAAGACTCAGTTTTAATAAAGATTGGGTTCAACTGAGCTTAATAGGTTGTTATCCAGCATAAGATCAAATATCTGGCTTTTAAACTGGAGGCAGGTGCAGGTGCCTGACCTTTAAACATACCCTTTTCATATGAATGGAGGAGAAGCAGTGGACACTATCTGCTGTATCCGGGGACCTTGAGACACGCTGATGGAATCGGATTCCTTGTCAAAACAGATGTCAAACTGATGCTGTGGTCTATTACTGACCGACCGGCCGACTGATGAGCCGGCTGCCGATATGTGAACGTACACCTGGACATCTGCGGGGGGTCACAACCACGGCGAGGGTCGAGCCTGGGGCAGGCTGCCAGGCCAGACTTCACCTTGCCACTTCCAATGAGCCCACAGTACATTTCCTCAGCCTTCCTGCCATTCATCACCGCACCATGACAGGCAAATTCATCTGAGCAGGAAAGAGAAGCTAATCCTCCGTATCTGAGACAGTGATAGACTTGCTGCTCCACAGGACCAATGAAATTAGGCTAAAACTGCTGTGGGGGTTCACAGGAAATTGGCCTTGCCAATCATACGCAGCAACTCAGTGTTGTACCACAAGCCTCAAATTTAATGTCAATCCAGCCTGCATCTGTTCATTTGCGCTGGCCTATTTTCATAATGCAAATGTATCCATCTCTGACTTTGATTGCCCTCTCACTGAGAAGCTGCTGTTTTACCGTGATGTGGAGATTAATGCAGAAAAACGTTTTGAATCCATAATTCGGGACATCAGAGGTAAACAGTAGACCTGTGTCCATGGTAGAGGATCAAGTATATATTATTTTAGATCACTCCAGCTCTCTATATGGCTGTATTGATGTAATTTCAACCCATTTTCCTGATGAGTGCCTCAGTTCTGACGCCCACACAGCTTCTCATAATCGCAGCGGTCAGCATATAAGTGGGCCCTCCACCGGCTACTCAGCAATATTGAAAAGTGAAAATCTATTCATCAACATGTTTTTCCGTTAACTACATCTGAATGCAGAGTGGAATCCCCAATAGGGTTTAGTCATTACTTTCAGTAAAATAACTCCATTAAATAAGAGCGAACACAAAGCTGTCCCCCACACGCAGCCTCCACTTTTCCCCGAGTCGCAGTCCCTCCTGCTGTCTCCCAGAGCTCTGGCTTCAGAAACACTAATGCTGTCTGCCAGTTCAGTTCTACATAGATTTGTGAGGAGACCAGGGGTGATCATTTCTCCCCCCCCCCCCCCCCCCCCCCCCCTTTTTTTTTTTCCCTCCCCTCAGGTGACACTCTGAAATATATTTTGTGTGCCCTTTCACTTCAGACGAGCTCAGTGTGGAGGAAGCCCAGAGGAGACTAATGAGAGAGCGCAGGGGTATGGCTCCGTCTGCCTCCATGCCTCATTTTTCTTGATTTCAGCCGCTCCAGTGTCGGCATGGGCTCCTGCTGGTCAGGTGATGGCGGTGCCAGCTGGTGCATCCAGCTCGGACGGACAGCGATTCATTTCCCCCAGCTGGTGATTTATGGCACGGCAAAGCAGGGAGAAGCTGGTGTGCGTGGCACCAGGCCGCCTGAGTTAGTGCACTGTCCGGCCCCGTCATGCTTTACCACACAGCGGGCTGGACTGCCTAATTTACGCTGGCAGACAGTCACATATATCACACCCCGTCTGGCCAATGAAGATTGGTGGTGTTTGAAAGGGTCTGTACACACAGTCGATTTTACCCACGTGTTACTCCCGGCCCAGCATTGCACCAAGGAATATTGTTTTTCTTTTCCTCTCCTTCTTTGTCTATTTGATCTTTCATGCTTCATTTCGGCACCTCTTTTTGTTCTCTCTCATCTCTATCTTTCTCCATCGCCCCCTCTCTCAGTGTGTGGACGTAATGTGAAGTGACTGTGTTGGAGGGAGGCCCTCTCTCACTGGACCGGCTCCTGAGGACTGTGCCCTTCTGTTGAGGGAAACTGGGGGAGGTCACAGTAGGTAGCTCCCTGGAGCCATGGCGTATTAATGCCTGGGCTGACCTCCGTGATAAGAGGGAAGCTTCGGGCGCATGTTTGATTCATGAGTCCATCCTCAGTGGGCCCTGGGGGGCTTTTTCCACTGCTGTCCTTTTGCTGGCAGGGTGGAGGGTTGCTGCAGGGGAGATCAGTCCTGTCTGTCACAGAGAGGTTGGGGTGTGATAAAGGCAGAGGGCTGGGAGTGGGCCAGAGCACACAGATCGGCCCCCGTGTGTCGGACACAAGCGATGACTTAATGGTGGGTGGTGATGCGACAGCCAAGTGTTGAGGGATATTAGAACGGATATCAGCGATGGGGCCTGACATCGTGAGCACCCCACCTGCCTGGAGCGGGGTTTGCTCAGGAGTGGGGTGAGAAAGTGAGTTGAAGGGCACTTGGCAGCTCCACTTCTTTCAGCTTTTTTTTTTTTTGCTCCGTATTTTACATTTATTTCTACCATTTCAAAATATTGGACATGTCTGAGAGCTGGCAGGAAGGAGTTAGATGGCTCAGATGGGGTGGAAGATGGGGTTTGTGGGAGTAAGCCGACACAGTTTCAGTTCCAGCACATATCTCCAAATTACATCCTCTGGAGTTTGGTTAGGGATTACTCCTGTCTAATCCTGACAAATGCTGCAGAGTGAGACACATCTCTGACAACAGAGCAACTACTGTACACAGCCTGTGATGAAATAAGCGCAGGGTACAGGACGTACTCACATGCGCTCGCTACATAAAAAGCTGCATGTTCTGCAATGAAAATTCTTCACTAACAACATAAAAATCACCAAAACAGAATCAAATTTAGAATATTTTGCTCTCTATATGGTCAGTGAAACATTTAGGTTGTGGTGAATGTGAGTATTCAGGCCGTGGTTGCATGCCTTCATAAGAAATGTTTTTCTAAAATCCCAGATCTGGGTAATTACAGTGCGCACACAGAGAGAGAGGGAGGCACATCCTTGAACAACAGTATCTTGCCAGACACTTCGGAGCTCCTAATGCCAGCTGTTTGAATGTGGCTATGTAATACATAATCCTGATTTGTGTTCCTTTCAGTCACCAAAAGATCTGTACATGCCTCAAAGAAACTTGTCAAGGCTTTTCAGCGCACATTGCCTTCTCACAATCAAGTCGATGCTTGTCAACGCTACTGCTATCAAAATAGTCACAGTAGGGAGGGGCAATCCACTTTTCACATATCCCATTGCTGTCACCTCCTTCTGCCCGTCACTAATCTTTAAAAGCTATTTGCAGTTTTAATATAGATCTCAAATCCTGTTTCCCTTTCTCTCTTCCACTTGTACACACACACACACACACACACACACACACACACACACACACACACACACACACACACATACACTCATTGTTCTTCTTTTGTGGTTTGATGGAGAGCTGGGTTTGGTGGGTAGAGCGAGCCTTCTCATTCCTCCATGCGTTCCCATGGTCATGCTTTTGTTTTAGCTAAGCTGGTGCCCCCGGATTAAAGTGAAAATAATCCTTCTTTCATTGTTGTTTTTGTTTTGAAAAACCTGCTGAAAAGCGATCTGTTGATTTGTCTCTCATCTTTCACAGATTAAGTTTAAATTGAACGATGAAAGGAGAGTTTGCTGGTGATGTCTGTCTATGTTTGTGCGCGCTAAGGCAGAGGTAACCGTCGACTTTGTTTTATTTTTTTTCTGGCGATTTCATTTTGAACACGGTTGAGTGAAGGCTCTCTACAACCTTTTTCCAATTTTACAATGTGTAGTGCACATTTGCTGCGAAAATGTACTGTATGTTTAATTCATCCAGTCTCTGATTCATATCCACTTGAATTATTGTCTGGCCCGGCAGCCAAGCTACCCATTTGTGTCAGATGGCAGACTAATGGTGATATTAATGAAGTCATTGCTTTAGTCAGAAAATCAATAGTCACTCGAAACAGTCGATGCAAGCGAGTCGGCTTGAATGGTGACCTAGTTCCCATGTAATGACAGCTCTTAACCCATTCTTTATTGTTTGATGCTCACAACATCTGCTACCATACTGCCATACCATCATATTTATGCAACTAAACCTAGTAGAATACAACGCACGGCGGCGCAGAGTATATTAGGAGAAAATTGGGGCAGCTGTAATTTCTTTGTTTGTATGTGGCAATCAACACTGCAGAGCAAAAATGAATTTGCTGATGCTTCACAGGACTAGTAATACCAATATTATTCCACATCATTAGCTGTGAACAAATGACTTCAAGAAACATCAACCCAGTCTTCTTTTGGCCACAGAAGGAAAGGGGCCAAGTGGGGCCGGGAGGTTAACCTGGATTTGGTATTAAACGGCCCGGCTGTTATTGTTTGGTCCTCTGAGTCTGTGAAGGACCCAGCGGCGTTAGAGTTGGAGTGGGGCCACGCAGAGGTCAGCGGGCCTCGGTGGTCAACTGAGCAATGAGGAGAGAAGGTGACAGAGGCCTCTACGGCAGCTCTGGTTCCTGCTTACAGAAGCAGCCCCGCGCCTCACTGACATCAGTCAAAACTCATGACTGTGTTATTACTGTGTTCTGTTGTGAGCGCTCTGAGATGAATAGGCTCTGCATTCAGCCTAACAAAGAGCCTTGGCATGCATACAGCAGCAGGAAGTGGGAATTCTAATACTGCTTTATCATGGGCAGTAAAAGAAGACAATACGAGCTGTCCCCTCTGAACTGGTTTAGTGAACACTCAAATCCCTATCTTCTGTACAGAGACACTCCCTGCAAGTTATTTCACAGACAAGACTTTTTTTTTCCAAAGTGGCTTACAATGGCATGAGTGCGTACTTGTTTCAGCGCTGCTGGCTTCAGGGGGAATCAGTCACCACAGCTGTAGCAGTGACAAGTCTTATGTTATCCCTGGCGTTACCATACAACTCACACACAAGACAGCTATGTCTTTACACTCACGTAACAATTACGTTATTTATTGTGGTGAATGGTTCTAAATGTCTACTTTTATTTCATAATTTTTTCTCTTTCCAAATAGGCATAGTTTTCATGAAAACAGTAGAAAATATATTTAGCCGCTATGTTTAAAGGGTTGGTCTGTCAGTAACCTCTAGGGCTGTGTATTGGCGAAGAAGAATCTGGCGATACGATACGTATCACGATACAGGGGTTACGATTCAATACCATACAAAACAACTCAAACCACCATTTGCATAAAATTGGATTTAAAACGTTTTTTTTTTTTTATGCAATCAGAACAGGGGGATCTGCAATTGCATTAATCACAGTCCCAGTAACATCCATATCATAGCACTACTTTGAGAGGGCACATATACTGAGAAGTCGCATCTCTTTGCAAATGAAATAAATTATTGACCAAGTTAATCTTTGCATGCAAACTATTAATTAAAAATCAATACAGTGTTTTTGAGAATCTATACAGTATCACAAAAAATAATATTGCGATATTCGATATTTTCAATATTTTATTACACCCCAACTAACCTCCAATGTCAACAGTCAACTTATCCAGTATACTCAACATCACCTGAATGTAACTGTGGCACTAGCAATTATGCTAGCCACTTAGCGTCCGTATCTGGTTGAGGTCAGTGCCATTGGTTGAGGTTAGATATTGTCCTCGAGCGGTTAGGGTCAGGATAGCCCATTGGTTTGGGCATAGGAGCTGGACAAACCGGGTTACGGTACCTCACGCGAGCATGGACGCCTCGCCAATAGTAGTCTGGGGATCCATAATAAGCTCCAACGACACCATTCTATCAACAGGTATTCCCTCTTTCGGTGCTTTGATGACAAAGATGGCGATGCTCTCTGAAGCGTCTGTCCAAAATCGGCCTTACAGTAGGTGTCCAGTTAGGTTGAGATCTGATGACTGTAAAAGTCATAGCAATATGATTCACATTATTTTCATACCTATCAAACCATTCAGTGAGCTCTTTAAAGAAGAATTTGCAGTTGCTATGAATTTTCAGTTTTTTGGGGCTTTTAATGTCACTGGTCTGTAGGTACAGTGGACTATTTGATACAAAATGAAAGTGATAATCTTCCAAAAATCAATGTATCAAACACAACAAAAGTATTGATTTAAAGAGGACCTATTGTGCTTATTTTCAGGTGCATACTTGTATTTTGGGTTTCTACTAGAACATGTTTACATGCTTTAATGTTCAAAAAACGCTTTACTTTTCTCATAGCGGCTGTGCTGCAGCACCACTTTTCACCCTCTGTCTGAAATGCTCTGTTTGAGCTGCCCCCCCCCTCCTGAAAAGCCCAGTCTGCTCTGATTGATCAGCTGGCTCACAAATGTGATTGGTCAACTGAACCAAACTCTTCAGACTCCACTCCAGCTCTGCTCTAACTAGCGTTGTTTGAGGGCATGCCAAACTAGCCGCTAGGCAGGTATTATGAAAATATGTTACTTGGTGACATCAACACATTACGAAAGAAAAGGCAGGACTTCAAGTAAGGCGTTTCAGCTAGTTCAGGATCAGTGTTTCTGTAGGGGAGAGTAACTCCCTTTGGTGTGGACATTGGGCTTTGTAACTTTGCAGACCTTTTATATGCACAAAAAATATATAACAAACTAAAGGAGAAAAGCACAAAAGCATAATAGGTCCTCTTTAAATTTGAACAAAGATTAAACTGTAAAGCACAGTTATAAAACACTGGACATGTTGTGATGAGTGCTAACATAACTGCACTAACATGAGCACTAGCTTGGCTGTAAAACTCGGCTGATAGTTGTTGGAGGTTGGGTGGATATTGTTGTTATTATTGACATCTAACAGCCTATCTTGCATTTATGTTTACTGTATATCTGTCCTACTCCATCAACCTTCATTTCCTTCTTTCAATTGAGCAAACAAACGCATTATATTTCTCTCTGTATTGGTATATACAGACGTAGGCAAAGTTGTTGGTAACGTTCCGTTGAAGAGAGAAAAACCCACAATGGTCACTGAAATAACTTGAAACTGACAAAAGTAATAATAAATAAAAATTCACTAAAAATTAACTAATGAAAATCAGATATTGTTTTTGAATTATGGTTCAGCAGAATCATTTAAAAAAACAAATTAATGAAACTGGCCTAGACAAAAATGATGGTAACATTAACTTAATATTTTGTTACACAACCTTTTGAGGCAATCACTGCAATCAAGTGATTTCTGTAACTCTCAATGAGACTTCTGCACCTGTTGACAGGTATGTTGGCCCACTCCTCGTGAGCAAACTGCTCCAGCTGTCTCAGGTTTGAAGGGTGCCTTCTCCAGACAGCATGTTTCAGCTCCTTCCACAGATGTTCAATAGGATTTAGATCCGGGCTCATAGAAGGCCACTTCAGAATAGTCCAATGTTTTGTTCTTAGCCATTCTTGGGTGTTTTTAGCTGTGTTTTGGGTCATTATCCTGTTGGAGGACCCATGACCTGCAACTGAGACCAAGCTTTCTGACACTGGGCAGCACATTTCGCTCCAGAATGTCTTGATAGTCTTGAGATTTCATTGCACCCTGCACAGATTCAAGACACCCTGTGCCAGATGCAACAAAGCAGCCCCATAACATAACCGAGCCTCCTCCATGTTTCACTGTAGGTACAGTGTTCTTTTCTTTGGATGCTTCATCTCTTCGTCTGTGAACATAGAGCTGATGTGACTTGCCAAAAAGCTCCAGTTTTGTCTCATCTGTCCAAAGGACATTCTCCCAGAAGCTTTGTGGCTTGTCAATATGCATTTTGGAAAATTCCAGTCTCGCTTTTTTATGATTTGGTGTCCTCCTCGGTTGTCTTCCATTAAGTCCACTTTGGCTCAAACAGTGACGGATGGTGTGATCTGACACTGATGTACCTTGACCTTGGAGTTCACCTCTAATCTCTTTGGAAGTTGTTCTAAGCTCTTTGGTTACCATTCGTGTTATCCGTCTCTTCAATATGTCATCAATTTTCCCCTTGCGGCCACGTCCAGGGAGGTTGGCTACAGTCCCATGGACCTTAAACTTCTGAATAATATGTGCAGCTGTAGTCACAGGAACATCAAGCTGCTTGGAGATGGTCTTATAGCCTTTACCTTTAACATGAAGGTCTATAATGTTCTTTCTGATCTCCTGAGACAACTCTCTCCTTAGCTTTCTGTGGTCCATGTTCAGTGTGGTACACACCATGATGCCAAACAGCACAGTGACTACTTTTCACCCTTTAAATAGGCAGACTGACTGATTACAAGTTTGAAGATACCTGTGATGCTAATTACAGGACACACCTTAGTTTAATATGTCCCTATGGTCACATTATTTTACATCTTTTCTAGGGGTACCATCATTTTTGTCCTGGCCAGTTTCATTAGTTTGTTTTTTAAAATGATTCTGTTGAACCACAATTCAAAAACAATGTCTGATTTTCATTAGTTCATTTTCAGTAAATTTTTATTTATTATTACTTTTGTCAGTTTCAAGTTATTTCAGTGACCATTGTGGGGTTTTCTTTCTTTAACGGAACGTTACCAACAACTTTGCCTACGTCTGTATATAGTCTATACCAGGTGAAATACAGTAAACGTTGTTGCTCAAAACTGAAATAGCACTGTAACAACGCTGAGGTTAAAATGCGAAGAGCTTAATAATAATAATGATTGTTTG
Organism: Sebastes fasciatus; assembly: GCF_043250625.1. Lineage (NCBI taxonomy): Eukaryota > Metazoa > Chordata > Actinopteri > Perciformes > Sebastidae > Sebastes > Sebastes fasciatus. Next base: position 17,093,603 of record NC_133800.1, on the reverse strand, counting down.
TGTACAAAGGGCCATAATCTGTGTCTGTGGGGCTAACTGAGGAACAGTGACGCAAGTCAGCGTCTCCTCTGTGGGCCACAGAGCAGATGCAACTAAAATGCTGTTACCAGAGACAGCCGGGTCCTCGGGCTAAGCTCAAATACCCAAATGCCAACCCCCCCATCCCCACCCCCTCACCCCCTTCAGCAAAACTTCCACATTTTAATCCAATAGTGTGCATAGAGCTCAGGGAAATGATATTTAGGAGACAATGAGTGCCCTGCAGAGAAAAAGAACGGAGGGGGGATTAGAGTGTGTCTCTGAAGTGGCTTTGACTCCCCGACTGATGGAGAGTAATTAAAGCAACCTACTGTGTTGTCGATGTAGCTAAAGGGGGATAATAATGAAACATCACAGCTCATAGAGCTCGGGCCTGCAGCACCTTACTCTGGCCTGAAGCCCTGATTAGGAGCACAGTCACTATGTAGGTTGTTCCTAGACTCAATACTTAATGCTCAAACACACACCAACATGCTGCAGCTTTCAAATGTGAGGTGATCACAGGATCCTTTGATGTGTTTCATGTGTCTCATGAAATTTACATTTTTGATCAGATGATACATCAGGCAAAAGTACAGACTGTCTGGCCCCTCCAATTACAACTGAGCTGAGAGGATTAGTAAATGAACGTTAACCATCACCGTTATCTAAGGTCACTATTTCCTCACAGGGCAATTACACACAAAACTGTGTAAAGTCTGTGACTCATCTCCGTTGCCTGACTCCTCTTATCTTCCTTTAAAATAATCTGGCAAGCCCTAAATGTCACTGCTTGCATCTTGAAACATGTCAGTGGGCTCAACAAAGTGTATCTTTGATACAGCGTGGAATAAAATGGATGAGTGACTCACACATACTGTCCAGACTCTGAGCTGGGGTGTCAACCAAACACCTGCGCACTCCTGTCTCCTCAGTAGGTTACTGAGGGTCACATCAGCTGTGGGTCCTCCTCTGAGATGTTTACTGTAACCCATAGAAACGTTACAGCCATCTGACCGACACCTGGCTGCTGAAGTGACCCCGTATGAACGTATTATTGGGAAATTAATGTCAGGACATTGAGTCAATCTGGATGTCCTCATGTGCTCATCATGTTGGACTTGGCTCAGTATTTAAACAAATCAATTTATTGGTCATATTGGATGTAAAGTTTGGGTTTGGGACAGAGATTTATATTTATTTGCTCCTGAAATAATAATAAATAATAATAATAGGATTTAATTTGATAATTTCCTATGGATAATGTGTGACTGCAACAACAAAGCTGTGTTGTTATAAAAGGGCAAATGGCACTAGAATAAGGGCTATCGTGAAACATATAGGAGTCGTACCTGTTGTAAATAGTAAATCATGGTTTGATTGCAACATCTAGAGGTACAGTGTGTAGGATTTGGCGGCATCAAGTGGTATGGTTGCAGATTGCCAAGTGCAAACCATGGTAACGCCTCACTCAGAGGCCATAGTACCATAATAACACTACTTTAGCAGCAACGGAAGTCAGACGGCGGCTGGCGGTACCACGGTTTTCCCCTTGCAGTTCAATTTACCGCAGTTTCACAAGCGTATCGGAGAACTACGGTGGAGGTCAAGTGACGTAAAAGTGGGAAAGGCTCTCTCTAGAGCCAGTGTTTGGTTTGTCTGCTAAACTAACGAGAACACAACGATTCTTAGTTCCATGTGATTATACATAAATGAAAACATAGTTATGAATATTATATTCCATTTCTGCTCATAGATCCCCTGAAATGTTACACACTGTTCCTTTAATTTCATTTGAATTGAGCACAATATTACGAGTTTGGAATCCACACAAAATAAATTCAATACATTTATTCAAATGTATTCATCCTCAGTGTTTTTTTTGTTCCTCAGAGAAGAAATCCTTACGTTCCATATTCATTAGGATCAAACACTGATCGCTTTTGAGTCTTTTTTCCCCCCAAAATGTAAATAAATAAATAAACCACAAAACAACACTTTGTCTCTTGTGGTGCAGAATGTATCATATACTGTAGAGCAAAATCATGTAAAATGTAAAAGAAATATGCATTTGCTTCAAGATGAAAGCTAATATTCATAATCACAGGGTTGTCCCTTTGGACATTGTTTTCCATTTGTTCCATGACATCATTTTTGTATCATTAATTCACACTAGTCAGATCCTTCTGCAACTTGTTTATCATTCTTGAGGCTGAAGGGTTAAATATAACATCTGAGGAGGAGGAGACCTGTTTCCCATTACTGTTTACTCAATCTGTATACGACGTCTTTAGAAGATGATACCACTCTTTATTGCACATAGTTGTTCCTTAAAGGCATCTACTGCACATGTATGAATGACAGATTATATTGGTAGAGACAGATCTTTCTCTAACATTGCACTTTAGATTCCACATGGTTAAAGAGTGGAAACGGGATTGCAGGTGAGAGACAATGGCATGTTTCACCTGGTCTATTTCTGTCAAGATCAACAGTTGCCTTCTCATCATGAGTGGTTTGGTTTGGAGGCAGTTCAGAGTGTATTAAAGCAGAGATTACAGCTACAGAGAGAAACAGCTGGGATAGTGCTCACTCTGCCCAGACACATGTGGATAATGGATCATTTTCATTCCAATTCCCATGCGTTTGTGCAAGTTAGGGGGTATAGAGCAAGGGTGGAGGAGTCAGCAGATGTTAGATTAAGCATGGAGTGAATACATAATGAGCTATTAAGGCAGAAAAACATGTCCTAAATACGTTGGTATTTTGCACACACATCCCAAATGGTCAAAAGACTCCATCTCAAAGCCTCACCCCCTGTGGTGGTCCTGGCAGGGGAGAGGATATGGGGAGGATGGCTTTTGAGGAGGGCAATTCTGATGCTTTTTCGAATTTTGGATTTCAGCATTTAGGTCAAACTTTACCTCGGGTCTTGAAACCATCTGCTCCTGGGATGCAGGCCAAGGCCACAGGGCAGGCTTCTGGTAGCAAGGAGGAGGCCGGCGTCATCTCAGGCTCTATAAAGAGGCCCAATAGAGCTCAGCGTATCCCTGTGATGTGCCCTCTCTCTACCCTGTGTTTCAGGTGTTTTCCCTTTTTAGCTGCATCCTCCAGGGAGCCAGCTTTAAAATGGATGATTGCCTGCGACCGTCGCATTAAAAGCATTAATCCCGCTCTTATCAAGCAGGGAATGATGAATTAGGAGCGTCAGCTCTGGGCTCACCTTTGTTGTCATTTGAACAGAATCAAAGCTTTAAATCACAGGGCTGCACCTGGTAATAGGAGGGGGGATGGCGTTCTAATACTGTGTGTGACAGAGCCGCACTGCTTCCAGCTGATTTAATAAGTCCAGAAGGAGGGGGTGGCGCTGGGCTAAATGAAAATTTGAGCAAGGTTTTAAAATATATGATTGCAGGATGAAATGACAGTTGCCCTCATTTCTCTTTGGCTGGCGTTCCTTCACCTTGCTGTGTAATACAAGTCATGCCAGTTTTGGTGAGGGTTGTAACAATGCAGCACGATTTGTGCTCAGCTACTTGCTCTCCCTTTTCCTGCTGGGGCCAATGGGAATTCAAGTCGTCTTTGAAAGATCAGACCGACTTGCTGATGTTTTTGACAAGTTTCCACCGGGGAAGGCCTTGTTATAATCAAGGTTGATTTGTTTAGAGGTAGAGCATGTGTCAGTAGTACAGGAGCAGAGAACATGCACTACCAGTGGTAGGACATTCACTCCCAGTAGTGCTGCAACACTCGCAACAATAGCAGGTCATACTGCTCTTATAACACTGATATGATACGAAATGTCCGTGTGGTGTGAATTTTACTGACTACATTTATATTGAGGAGGGGGAGTGCAGCAATTGAACATAACAAATCAAGCCTAGCTTTTTACGTGTACATGTTTGCATATTTTAATGAAATTAAATTGTTTATGAGCAACATTTAAGCAGCTAACCTCTCTTGTTTATGGAGCGCTGCCGTGTATTTATGATAAAAAACACGCATGGAATTAAGCAACGGCTTTAATGAGAAAAGACAATGCAACTCTATTATTAAAATTATTTTACCACTTTCATTCCCGTAAATTCCCACATCAAAGCAGCTCATTACAATTTGTTAATTAAACCTAGAATAATTGAACCTCACTTCAAAATGCAGCAATATGAGAGTAGATTTCTGTTGTTCATTGAAATATGGATTTGACTTCAGTAGCCTAGTTTTCTGCAACATCTGAGGCAGCTAAAGGTGATTTTCTACTTCCTAAATTATATTACTATTCCCCTGTCCCAATCGTCTATACTATTCCTGCTTTTCCTCTTTTCTCTGGCTCTGTCATTTCTTTTCTGAACACCCACAAGGTCTGTAAAGCACTCAGCCAGCTCAATCCATACCCTTCAAGTAGCATGAAGACCACTCTCCTTTGAGTCTGTAAATGCTGCAGAGAAATATGTGAAAAGACAGTTATGTTGCAGTGAATATTAATGGCTCTTTGAGTGCTTGCTCCCTGGTAAACAGAAGGATTGAGTTGACATGTAGCCAAAGACATAATTTAAATCTGGGGAGGTCACAGGAAACATTAGCAAATTATCTACCCAATGCCTTCCAAGATCTCCCGCCAGATAATGGAAAAGCCAATCTATTTGGCTGATCGGTATCTTATCGGAATAGGCTGAGAAAAGCTCCCAGTAATTTCACTTGATATGATAGAAGATTTCCCTTCACTTTGAGATTAGGTTTGCCTCAGGGGTCTGTGCTATAATTGTAAGCTCCTAACAAGGTGAAACATTGGTGGAATTCACAACTATATTTTTCATGAAACATGCATAGACAGGGCCCTGTCTGTGTGAGATGTGCATGTGGGAGTAAACATGCATGCCCTGTGGTTAATACTGAAGCACATCTGGGATAAAGTGGGGGGATTATTGTAAAAATGTTCCATTTAATGCGATGTGAAATGACATTTTCAATACTGGACGTTTTGTAATTATGTTTACTTTGCTAATTATTTTGTCATTTTTATGTTATTTTTCTTTAAAAGCTATTTCTACAGTTCTGTGCAGTAAATATATAATTTACCGAACTTATAGTTTACATGTACATTATACAGAACCATATAGTTTACTGAAAATAAGTTTGGCTTAAAGCTGTATAAAACAAGAGTAATAATTTACAGCCATGTTAGAACTAAACACTAAACACAAAGTACAGCTGAGGCTGATGGAAGTGGCATTAGTTTTGCTAATATTTTGTCACAACCAGAATTATTTGGACAAATTATTTTATTGTTATTTTAAATTCATTTTTATCCGATGGTGGCACTAAATAAAAAGTCAGGGGATCACTAAAATCACAGGGATTCATCCTCTGAGGAAGATGGATTCTATTAAATTTCATGGCAAACTATCCAGTAGTTGTTCAAATATTTCAGCCTGAACCAAAGTGGACCGACCGACAGACCGTTATTGCGATCCTTAGAGCCACGCCGCTGGCATGGCTAAAAAATAAAATCCAAAACAGATGGGAAGATAGATAGATGGATGAGAGGAGGGATGAATCATTAATTTAATCATAATGTTATCCTTAGTGCGGGCAAAATATCATACCAATCTGTCTGAATTATGTTTTACTGCCATTATGGGGTCATTCATAGTGATAAATGTTTGCACTAGCTGTTGGTAAAGCCGTTGTCTGTGACCTTAAAGATGTGGAAATGAGCCATCAGTGAACTTGAAGCCATCTGTTGCACATCTGCAGACTGTATATCCGTCTACTTCCAGAGGAAGAGCGGAGGAGTGAGAGAGACAGAGAGGCAGAGACAGACAGAGGGGAATCTCACCTTAATCTTCTGTCTATCCAGTCAGATTCCATCAGACTGGTTTCTGCCCCATATTGCTCTGCCCTCTGAGGTTTTGTTTTAGTTAAGCCCAGCTGAGCTACCTTCAGAAATGGTGGTCCATCTTGACGGGAATGAGCTCTGACAGCTGTGGCTATAAAGTGGAAACAGATCCGAGGCCTTCTGTATGGCCTCTGGAATTCCACAGCTCTCTGGAGCCAAATCAGCTGTCCTTTACACCTATCGATCCAAGGCCATTGATTCCTCCGCCGATTTAATTTGCTTTCTGGTGTCTGATTAGTAATGATTTACAGAGCCCTTTGTTCTCCAAGCAAAACCCTGAAAACACTCCTTTTGATGAATTATCTATTTTTTTTCTGTGTCCTTTCATGTATGAACCTTAAAAATTCATAGGTTATGACCCCACCCACCAGAGAGCAGTGTGCTGTGCCCTCTGGTGATCAGTGGGAATTGGAGGAGCTTGTTTTCACCTCACCACAGTAAATCTAGCAGCAGAGGTCATCAACTCAAGAAACACTCTCACGAAAAGACGGGCTGACAGGTTTCTGCTGCTGGCACACTAAACTATTGACAACTACACTGGCTTAAAAACATTAGAGTACTGATTATTGACTATTTCTATTAATGTATATGTGAAGCATTCATTGATAAAAGCAATCACTGTGTACCACTCATGGTAGATTGCTACTAGATGATCTTTCTCTATTTGTTACTTTATGATTAAATATAGAACTGCATTTTAATGAAAGGTGGTGTCAAGGAGTTGCCAAAGCTTCAGCAGAGATTCTGCAGATTTATACGAAAAGAAACAGCCCTAGTACTCATGGCACTCCACTTCAGCTCTAGTTTTGTCCACCAACTCTGTAGAAACAAACACACTTCAATTAGAGACACTCGAGTCAACAATAATGAGTAGTGAACCAAAACAATGAGCTAAAAGCTGCAGAGTTGGGTGTTGATCCTCAGTGGGATCAGCAGTGCCAGCAACCCTTTCAACCAATCATTTGATTCAATGTTTTGTTTTATGGAACTTTTGTCATTTATACAGCAGTCTCAGTAAATTAGAAAATACACATACTGTAATGTATATACTGTATATTTGCATATATTAACATATATGCACATACAGAATATAAATTTAGTATACCCATATATGGTACATATTTAAAGTAAGAAAAGGGGTGAAAATTAGTAACTGCTTATGTACTACGTGTACTAAACACACCTGCACACAAGTCATCTGATACATTGCAGTTATGTAGGTATGTAGGTAACCACTTTCATATTTGCAAAAACAAATTATATATATGTTGACTTTAGGAATCCTTATCATATTTTATTTACATACATATGTGAGGGGAAATGTTTCACTTAATATTCCAAAAAGCAATAAAAAACATATATGCACATACTGTCTATGATGTTGACAAGGCCCATAATTTAAATTTTAATAGGTTTCAGTAACATTAGAGAATCATATCAGTGACATTTCTGAAAAATGCAGGAGCTGAGTGCATCAAGAGTGAACGTGCAAAAATAGCCTACTTTACAGAGACCAACCGTGCCTGCCACGCTCTCCACTCGGTGTAACCTCCTCCCACCATGCGGTGCAGAAAGAGCTCTGAGGTCACAGCTGCAGCGTGCGGGGGATGTCAGGGCAGGCCGGGTGGAAACCTGGGCCCGAGAGGAGAGGTTTTGTTGAAGGGAAGATTTAGAGATTCTCTCCTGCTGTCAGGATGGAGGGCAGGAAGTGAAACTTTTACCAAAGCATCACAGCTGGAGCCCCCCCCCCCTGCCCTGCTCTCCCCTGCCGTGACCTACTGACTCCTGCTGCAGGTTTCTGTGGTGTTTACAGCTCAGTGATAAAACATGAGAACGACTTGCATGAGCAACAAAGTATCGTCATGAAAATTAAAAGGCAAACGTTCTGCACTCCCAAGAGAAGCTTTTACAATAACCATGTTGGCAAGAGTAAAGGCCTTTGCACACCAAGTCTGTATTTTTCGTACGAAATTGTCGTTTAAAAATAAATACGACCTGACGTTGTGTAAATCACGTTTACACACAGACTACGAAACATTTGTCCGTCATTAAAGTTTTTGGAACAGGTTCGATTTCTGCGTTTTTTCGCATCCGTCAAAAGGCCACTCAGAGCCACCGTCTGTGCAAACGTCATCATCCAAAATGGCATCTGATAAACAATCATCTCCCATGATAAAGAAATAAAAGTATACAGAGATGCAGAATGTAAAGGTAGATTGTGGCAGGTGATGCAGAACAGCTTGGAATCGGGAATGGTTGCAAAACAAAGGATGTGTGAAAGATTAGTAGTGGTTGTGACCTAGGCAGTTAAACGATAGCTTCTTGCTAATCTCATTCATTCATTAGTTTTGGACTAGTGCTATCCATTGCACTCATGTAATTAATTCAGCTTTGTCTCGTATTTCGAATTTTCGCAACGAATAGACGCATCGGACTCAGTGTGCAAGATTTCTGTGCGTAACATTTTTCATCGGACTTTGTGTACAAAGACATTAAGAGGACTCATTGTGTAAAAGATTGGTAGATTCAGTTAAAGAATGCCTGAATTATAGACCTGGAGTCAGGAGGTTTTTGGCCTAGCATGAAGACTGGAAATGGGGGGAAACAGCCTACCAACACGCAGTGTTTCCCACAGAATTAGATTGTACTTATGGCGGTAGCTACATTAATCAATAAACCAGTGGTTCTCAGATCTAGGAAAGTCAATGGGTTCTTTGAATGGGTTTTTAGTTAAATGCCTAAAATAAGGTCTGTAGTTAACACAAGCTAAAGAGATTTTAACGTTTTGGTCTACGACATAAAATACGTAAGTAAATACCCTACTCGTGAATTATGTACATATATATATATACATATATATGTATATGTATGTATGTATATATATGTATATATATATATAAACACATATATATAGCTTAGCAAAGCTCTATCCCTAAGTGTTTTCTCAATATAATCTGATAATATTGAATTGAGTATTAATACTTGATCTAAATGATACAAAGGATAGTATTGACATTGACTTAAAACCTAGCTGGTTTCATTTTAAAACCACTGTATAGGAAAAAATACTTTTGAACTGTATTCATATTCATTTTAATGATGTCACCAACATAGATTTAAATCAGAGCTGACAGTGCTTTAACTACCAGTATGTAAGAATCACATTTCCATATGGGGCGCTCCTGATGTGAAATAAAGGAAAGTCACGTAATCTCTGGTGTGTAAATGTGAATGTTTGCCTCGAGTCATTTGCCTGCCAACAGACATGAAGACTCGGGGGAAATGAGGTATGACACACGGGCCCACACACGCCAGGTTGTGGCAGTTGTTGCTTTGATGATCCTGCGAGCTTATGGGTCTCCAGGTGAAACGCAGCTCCTTGTCCCAGACGTTGACTGTAAATATCCTACTGTTGTCTACACCACACAAGTAGGGGTTTGACTTTCCTTTCACGCCCTTTCATGTTATTTCACCTTATTCACAGTCTTCCCGGGAACTTTCCTGATTTGTTGCATTGCAAAGCAACAGCTCAGTAGATTATTATCCTTTGTTTTGTGTGTTCTGGACTGTCTGCGTGGAACAATGGGAGGAGATCGTCTCTGATAATTTGGAGGCTGCTGATAATTGATTATGATATTTGAGCTTCGTCTGCAGCAGCCCAGTAGATTACTAGCTCTGTTGGGCTTCACGATAACCCCACACCTGGCTTGATGGTGAGATAGAAACAAAAGGAGCCTTCATCAGCTCGAGATTCCCCAGCTTAAAACCATCTGAAGCACAAACAAACTTCTTAGAGATGAAAGCAGTCTGTGTTCGTGCGTACTCAAAAATCAAAGACCACCTATGCCTCTTGGTATGTAAGATCGTGTGAGGTGACATTGGTAATAAAACCAATTTGTTTTCAATCAGAGAGAACATCTTGTACCGAGATTCCTCTGTGTTTTCAGAAACAGGCCTTGATTATTGTTCTGCCCTTGCCTTCAAAGTAAGCTTCAATAACACCACCTCACTCGCAGGTGTCAAAAGTACAAGGCCTCCGAATACACACTGTCACATTCTCTCTTTCTGTCAAATTATTCCTCTCTGTCTTTGCACTTTTTGTTTGCCATCAAAAAACATCAAGCAGGGGGCCCGCATGTTGTTTTCAGGCTTCTGTTTGTGTTTGTATATGTGATTGTGTGAGTGCATGCACTTTATGTGCACAGTGGGTGTGCACTCAAACACAAGCTGATGATGGTTTGTGACGGCACGATTGATTTCTGTCAAAAATAAAGCAAGCCGAGGCCGCACCGAGACAGCAGGTGGAGATTTCTGTTAATGGCAGAGCGGCCCAGCCAGACTCCACTGAGACACCTGGAGTGAGTATAGCGCTCTTAAGGTCAGGGAACAAGTGTGTGTGTGTGTGTGTGTCTGTCTCACACTGTCACACACACAAACAAACCGAGTCACTAGAGCACAGCATAATGTTTAATACAGGATGTTTGTTTGGATCACATTCATTCAATAAAAGATAGATGACCGTTAACTAAAACCCGTCCTTCTCTCACCAGCAAATAGTCTAGGAGCCATAACTAGGCACTCGGTCTCCCAAGCTTTTGATTCTCCAATATGTTGAATCAGTGTGCATGGGGCTATAGATACCAAGTATATAAAGAGTTTGGATGGTGGTGTCTTATTTACAACCTTTCCACAACTAAAAATAAAAGCAGAAGTGATTTATAGTGTGTTTGTCTGCTCTAACGTAAGCTACTAATATTAGCATGCCCAGTTAACTAGCTTACTAGGCTATGTACATTAGTAACCAAGCGTTATTTCCAAGGCCAAAAGGGGAATTAAAAAAAGCCCCCTTCAAGATAGCATATCCACTGTGTAATATATCCCCACTATGTGGCAGCCGTCTTGCTTTTTATTGGATTTGGGGATGTTTATACCCCCAACCACAGACAAACAGGTTATCAAAACTGTTACATTCACCAAAAACAGTGGTTGGTCCTGACGCTAAAAGCATTTTCTCTTGTAACATTAAAATGGAAACATAGCTTGCTGTTTGAAAATAAGAAGTGTAAATCTCTCTTCTGTCTTGCTAGTCCAAGTATGTAAGCAAAGCAGCTAAGCAGATATTATGTTAGAATGAAATAACTGTCTGATCTTACATTTTCCTTATCATGCTTACAGTGTAATATTAGGACTAACTAGCTCTACACCGAATGGTGTTTCTTTATTTCCATTTATTCTTCTAACCTGTGTTTTACCACGGTATCATGTATGTAGCAGTCAACTTCATATTTGACATGGTTCTCATTTTAAAAGGACTCTGCTGGCTAGTTTTTCATTTTCAGCCAACAAAAACAATGGTCACCAGCTTGAAATGAGAAGCCTTTTTTTATACCTCTGTGTGAAATCAATCAATCAAAAATTACTGTTTGAGTGGTGAATGTGCCACTGTTATCATAGTGTGGCATGCGAGAACGTAAAGCTCGACAAGCATAGCAACAGTAACTAAAGGAAGCAGGGCTCAGTGAACGGTCAATAGAGTGGTTCAGGAATGAGTCCCAATAAGAAATGAGTTAGTATTTGCCTGAAATAAGTTCTGTGGTTAGATTTTAACTTTTTGTTGTACGATATAAAATACATCAGTAAATATCCCACTTGCGAATTTTGAAGCCTTTACGTGACTATTTTCAGCAATAATCCAAGACCCAGTGGAAAAATCCCATTGGCTTTTTGTTGAGGGAACCCATGATGATGCAAACTTCCTGGTTGGTCTACAAAAATACGTCATCCCTGCACCACTCTATTGTCTCCTATGCCGCATTTCCACTGCTTGTTACGGCACGGCCCAACTCAACTTGACTCGCTATTTTTTGGTTTTCCATTAGCAAAAGTTGTGGATAGTACCTGGTACTTTTTTGGTAACACCTTGATCAAGGTTCCAGGCAAACTGAGCCGATACTAGAGGTGGAGTTAAAACACTGCAGACCACTGATTGGTCAGAGAGAATCGTCAGCGCAACATGGAACATCCTGCCTAAGGTACTGTCAATAGTGACTGCAATTTTTTTATTCACTCGACCCAGATTTAATAAATGGCAGCCTGCAAAATTACGCTGTACAATTGCCGAAGTGGGGATGTTCTTTTGTTTGGTGAAAGGCCGATGAAAGGATTCAGCGAGGGTTGAAAATTATTTCACGGCAGTTACATGCGTACTATCCGCAGTGGAAAACGAAATAGAGAGAAGGACCTGGTACCAAAAGTGAGTCGAGTCGAACCATGCTTGATGCGTTTGAAGGGTTAGGGCCCTAACCCAATGTCCTATCTGTCTGGGTGCTGGGAAACTGTTTCCTGCCTCCCTCCCTTTTCTCCTCTTTTTCCCTTTTTCTCTCCTTTTCCGTGGTGGTTGTGGCCGGGTGTCCTCTCACCTCTCCTCCCCAGAGGGCCTTCTCCCTTATTCAGTTCCCCCTTATCTGCCACATCAAAGGATCTCATTACGAGCTGTGACACCAGCCCCATCCTGAGCCAACCTGTTCCTACCATCACATTTAAATAGCTTCACATTGTATTCATAATAGGTAATGTCATGCACTGCGGTCTCTGATGTCTCGCAGATCCCCCTCTCCTCTCCTTTCCTTTCTACTTCTCTCTTTCTATTTCAACCCCACATGCCCGACAGACGCCCCTCTATAAAATTCTCTTTTATTTATAGCTTGTTTGCTTTTTATAAGGCAGCTGTGTAGACCAAAGTCGCTCGTCTTGTTTGATGTGCACATCTCTCATCTGTGATTACGAAGTGAATCTTTAAAAAAAAAAAAAAAGGACAGGCTGTTAAATGAAACGACTGGAGTGAAGCCTCCTTAGTGAAGATTATTCTGCACGCATTTTATTTGCCTCCTCTCCATTGACAGCAGCATATACTGTAGTGTGTCTGAGAACCTTTGTGAAGACCCGCACCACTCTTTCCAGCAGACAGAGGCCTGATCCCAGACCTGCTATCTACCTGTTCAGCTCAGGAGTCCCAGAGCTGTAGCCAAAGCTGTAATTAACAGGAGTGGGGTCCCACTCTTGTCGCTTGCCGCTCTCATTCACCCACTCAATTTATTTACTAAACAGAGCAGTGCCTTTGGCTCAGCTCCGCTCATGTTCCCGGCAACGCTCTCCACACCGGTGGCAGGGCTGTTAAAGAACCGAGCAGAGCTTTCCTTGTGTGTCATAAATAATCTCCGTGGCAGACTTTACTGGGGCCACTGAGCACAGCCAGAGATGAATCTGATTATAATAGCGGACGGGGAGCTTTCGTGAGCTGCATTTATCATGACCAATGTGAAGACAATAGTATCCGGCAGGACTGATGGATCTTGAACTTTGTCTCCTCTTTGTGCTCACTAGTTTGACAGATATCACTCATTCCCCACCTACAGGCAGCCAATTAAATCGGCATACAGTCCAACCTAGATGCTCTCCCTCGGCTGACCCAGCTACAGTATGCAGGTGTGTGTCTCTACGCTGTGTGGGTAGCGTACTGGTGGGGGAGAGGGCACATGCAGAGTTTAGGCAGAGAAAGCACAACTGCAAGGACAACTTCTCCATCTCTTTCAGACATTTATCTGACACTTGAGAGTAATAGATGAAGGTTGCAGCATTTTTGGAAGGGGATGCCAGAGTTTTATTTCACAGGATGTTTTGTTTTTCCCGTGGAGGATTTATTTTGGCAGGGCTGTTACTCAGAAGCGCTGCTCTTTCCTCCCTCCTCTCTTCCTCTCTATCTATCTCTGTCCTCTCTTCATCTCCATCCTTTATTTCTCTCCGAGGCGCTGTCTCTTCCGTACAGCCTCCCCTCCGTTTGATAAACTTTTGAGATTTTGTATAACAAAGCACACAAGAAACAGCAGCCGCAAGAAAAAAAAGGACAATCACGCTGTCAAGGTGCTTTGAAGAGCAGAGCACTGCAGCAGCAGATTAATGTCCTCATAAAGCGAGGGAGCTGATTTTGATGGAGGACTTTATAGATTTTGTAGGTGGACCACCTCCTTTGGGTGATATTTCTTTTCTCTTTTGTTCTACATACTTGAGGTAAGAAAAAGAGAAAGGGTGGAGCGAGCATGGGGGCTGATGGTGACAGTGACAATAACCAGATCAGCTACACAGTCAGTCATGTATATGAAAATCTCCGCCTTCTGGGAGAATGGCGTACTGTTTCAATGATTATTACCTCTCAGGAACAATACACAGTCGCCTTTAGCCTTGTCCTCCTAACACACACACACACTCAGTGTTTTCAGACAGCTGAACACTTCAACTGATATTGCACCATTAAGAGCCAATTGTCCAAGAATGATTGGCCCCTTACAAACAATGAATCACTAGTTACTATGGAAATGTCCATAAAGAAAACAGCAGCGGCAATTGACGTGGGCAGGTAATGAAATGACAATAGCTCGCAGATGGAGCGGTTGTCAAGGAGTCATTGACCTTGATTTCTCCCAGAGTTCCTTTCTGTTCCTTCTGCTCGAGGTTGATAAGAGCAAACAAGAAACATACGGCATCAAAAGATCTGTCAGATCAACGCTTTTGTCTCACTACACATTTAAGATACATGTGAAATATTTCAGTCCGCGCAATGCGTATCTGTGTTTGATGATAACAAACAGAAGTGAGGGTCTCTCCTCTACTGGTGAGTAAAGACTACTGGAGTGATAACTCAGATGGTGTTTGCTTTTTATAAAATCTAAAGCAAACAGCAGCCCTTCCTGACTATATTTGATTGCATATTTGTCTGGAGGGCAAATTGAGAGTCTCTGGAATACAAAAGCCGTATGCTATATATCTTCCTTTTTTTGTTGAGACCTTTTGATGAAATTCAATTTGATGGACCAAACGGCGGAAAAAAAGCGAGGCTTGATAGAGGAGAGTTGATTCTGCGCCACGCAAGCCAGGGTAAGGAGACCTCCCTCTGGGCCTGGCAGCCCAATCCAGTTTATTGATTTTCTGTCCTCTTCTTCAACATCTGGAACGCACCATACCCAATAGATTATGACAAACGGGCCCGCCAGAGACCACTGATCCTCTAATTGAACTTGATGGAGTACTGTTGAGGATCAAAGGTTGGGGAAATTCGGTGACATAGCAGGTTTCTCTACTCCTCCCAGAGACGCTCCTTCAGAGTCTATAAAACATGCCGGGGTCTCTGGGAAAAAAAAGGTGTGTCTTCCGTCCAACCGTCTCTCCTCTCTTGTCTTCTCCATGGCAGTGGACAGCTAGACTTTCACCGCACCGCTGAGCACAATGGAGTCAGTGCTTTACAATAACAACCTCCTGCCAAAAGCACAAAAAAACAAGGCAGGAGAAAAGCTCAGTGCTCTATTTTGATGAAAGTAACAAGCACAGCTTGTTGTAAATAGGCTTTCTGAAGCCTGAGGCAGCTTTTCTCCCCAGGGGACGTGCTTTCTGCATCTCTCCCAGGGTTGCTGTCGCCAAAAGGTTCTCTCTGTAAGGGAAAAAGGAGGCACAAACAAGAAGTTGCTTCAGCTCTTCTGGCAAGAGGAAATCATCCCTCAGTAGGGCACACTAGCTGGGATTTACCATCCATTCAGATTAGGAATAAGATGTTTGGGTTACAATACACGATTGTGTATGGACCTTTTTGTTAGCTGAATTGTTAGGATTACAGTCCAGGTGCACACAGAAACACATTGTTAGCCGAATGTGTCGAGGTGTTGAGCTACTGAGGAAAGAGGTAGCGCCCTGTCTGTCTGCGAGCTCTTCCTCCTGATCCCTGATAACTCGGATGTGTGCTTATTCAAATGGGTTTTGCTCCGGGCACCCTCTTGCAAATCAGGTGCCATCCGCAGTGGCATTGTCACACAAATTAGAAACGGATGTTTTGGGCAGAGCAGAGGTGCAGAGTCTGTGGACATAGTTAGGCCTGGTTTCTCTGACGTGTTCGAGTCTCTCTCCACGCCTCCACAGGGAAGCTCAAGTCTCGCTCACCTCTTTCCCCCTTAAAGGGGACGTAAAAGGTGATTGTCTCCAACCTGCCACCCACATTTGAGAGAGTAGTTTTTTTCTTTTAATAAATCTCCTCAAACCTCTCTCTTCAGTTACCTTCCTCCCCAATGCCTATAAGCCCCTCTGATCCTTTCCAATAATAATGGCATTGCCAGCCAATCTCTCTGAAAATGGGTTCAGCGCATACCTAATCCCATTTAATTACTTAGACACACAGGGCTCAGGACACACTCCTCAGGCGGCGGCCCCCCCTCTGTAAGCATGCCCTGTTTGCACCCCATCCACCTCTTCTCATGAATTATGGATCCCTGGCTGCAAGGCGAGGGGTGATCATTCCGCCTGCTCTGTCATAAGGCTCAGGGAGAGCCTTAGCTCAGTGTAAATATGGTGCCTGTCTGGGGTTGAGGTGCCCTATTGTGCGTGGTATTAAAAGCTCACCACTCTCCTTCTCAGTCCCTCCACCGCTGCAGTGCTCGCAGCAGGGGGGCAGGGGTAATCGCACAGGCCTTCCAGCACTCTGCTCAACCGCAGCTGGGCTCACGCTGACCGGCATTATGGCTGACAGTCATCATACCTGAGAGGCGGGGAGAAATGAAAAAGAGATGGAAGCTGAAAACTGGAGAAATGGGCTGAATCAGCCCGGTTTTACTGTTGATTTGTCAGCACAAACGCCGCTTTACACAGTGAGAAAACATCAACACTTTCAGTGTGATCGAATGTCATAGGCCGCCCGACCCTGTGCTCCGGGTGATGTAACGGTGATATGACTTGAACAGACAGTCCCTGAATGATAAGGGGTTTTTGAATGCCAGGCAGTGGCTGTTTGCTGTTTTTAACAGGGAGATCTGTATGCTATCTGAACACTCTGAGTTGCTGCTGTTGATTCCAGTTGCTGCCACAGCGTTAGCAGCTGAGTACAGCAGAGGAGCACACTGGATGAATAATGTCGTCCACTCCTCGTGTGCTCAGGCTGACAGGATCAGACCTCTCCTTTTCCAGCTGCTATCAGACGCTTAAACTGCACACACTTCTGGGCATGATGTACCATTCTCTTGCGACGACATGTTTATTGAGAAGAAATGTCTACAAGAGCCTTCATCAGGGTTGTGTACGTTCACGGAAACAGCTAAATAAAGTACAAGATGGCCTCCTAAGGACACTATAATTGGCAATGTCACAGTTCTCCCCTTGCCCTAGGAAAAGAAAAGAAAGATGATGTCTGTGTCAGCTCTGAGATGGTTCGATGCTGTCTGTCAGGCCCTGAGCACATTTCCCTGAGCTTGATACAGACAGGGCTTGTCTCGCTGCCCTCAGCAGCAGACAGACGTCTCATCTTTATCTCTCCAGATTTCTACCTAATCTGTTTCTCTCCCCTTGGCCTCTCTTCATGAATCTGTCATAAATCATTTTTGGATTCTGGCCCCGTTTGCACAGACGGTTTCATAAAGGGAGAGGAATGGGCATCAGATATCCAGACTAAATAGCGATCAAATTACACGGGATATGAAATGCTGTAGTTTGGAATCCATTATACTACTCAATAAGAGTCTTCTCACTGTAATATGTCAGCTCTGGCCCTGAAGGGACAAAAGCACAGATGGTACTGTATATGTGCAATATGCATATGACTGAACAGTCTAATAACTATGGCTGACAGCTGAGTGAGCAACGTACAAGCTGAGAGCACACAACTTGAAAAAATAAAGATACAAGCCTGCCTCGGTTTTAGTCTTATCGTGTATACAAAAAAAGTATGCCTCATTGCATCAAATTTTGTATATTATCCAAAGGAGCTCAAAAAAACAATAAAACAGTTGGGGACCTTGAAAATGAGTTTGCGGTTGCTTTCAAACCGCCCACACCAGGTGCTCTTATCCACAGATGAGGTTCCTCTTATGCTCAGCCTTCTTCCCTGGTTACATTGATTCTGCAGGTTAATTACGATGCTGAATTTTTTTTAATTTTAAGGTTCACATGAAAACAACAAATTACATTCAATAACAAACTAAAGTGATGATCGCACTAAATGGACTGGACCTATCTGCCTCCATCTGTTAAAACCACTGGCTTTTTTTTTTTTTAAAGGGCTCTTCATTTTGACAAGTACCATTGAAAAATTCTGTCTCCATGGTAACGACAGACTCATTACATTTAATCCACTAATTGCTAACTAGCTCCACAATTGGCTGTAATTGCTTTGGGGACACAGTTAACCCCTTGGTTGGTATGTGGAGCGAGGCTACTTCTGTTGGCGTCGGACAAAGGCCAGAAATGAAAGATGGTGCACAGGAAGCTCCACCCACAAAATACAACAACCCCCTCGCCTCCAAATGACAAAAAAAAAAAAAATCTGTGCACACTCCGTCCTCAGCATCCAAGCATTTATAAATCTCTTAGCGCAATATTAATTAATGGGGATGGTTGCCATGGTGATTGATCACCATATTCTCTGTCAGCAGTATTTAGTCAAATGGGCCCTAATGTTTGTTTGTTAATGGAGCAGTAAACAATACTGCTGGAAGTCTTTTATTACCTCCTCAGCAGCTCTGCTAGCACCTGGGCCATTCAACAGCACGCTGTACGCCCAACATCAAATGGAAGAGAGGAAATCTCCTCGCTCTGATAAATCGCAATTCTTTTTTCCTCTCATGGTTAGCGAGATGTGGAAACAGAGACTGATAGCGACCTAACATGATGATGTTGTAATGCGTCTAACAACACTGAAGCCATCACAGCCTGCAAAAATCCCTTCCACATGTAATGACTTGGAAAAAGCGAGCTACATTATAAAGGACATCAGAGAGCACGTGTCTGCCCGGCCAAAAAAAATATTCTTTTAGAAGTCATCTTTCTATTTATTTAGTCTCTGATAGTATCAGTATCGACATTAAAATGAGTCACACAAATAGCTATGTGATGATGAAAACATATAGGGTGACCAATGTGAAAACTGCTTTTAGGTTACAGTGTGTGTGTATGTGTGTGTGTGTGCACATTCACGTGTTGGTGTTAGAGTATGTTTTAGTGTGTGTGTATGAGTCAGGGCGCTGAACAAACCCAAACCCCTTTGAAGAGTGAAAGGCTCAAAGGATGGAGAGGCAATCCGAGAACTTCACAGGCGCAGAGGGGAAATTGCCTTGAACCTTGAGGTGTATGAAAGTGCAATTTGTGTCCCATCTGTTCTGCTTCCCTTCCATTAGGAGGAAGGGTGCTCTAAGGCCACCGAGGAGAAAATGCCCCTGTGAGGGTCTCTGGGTACACAGAGGCTCTCGTAGATTTAATTTGCCAGACTGGTCTTTCCCTTTTCCTCTCTGGGTTATTAGAGCTTTGAATGTTATTACCTTGTTCCTCTTTGTAATTTTTTTTTTTAAACCGAAAGAACAATGCCTTTTTGTAAATTCAAAATGTACCTGACAGAAGTAGATTTTTTATTTCATGTATCTGTGTGAGCCAATAAGCGATTTGGACTGTAATATTTCCACGCCATATTGCCCATGTTTCCAGAAGAGATGAGAACATTGGAGAGGAGAGAATGAAAATGAGAGCGAGACAACCCTGCAGCCCTGTTGCGACAGGAGTCTCTCCACCTTCACTGTCTCTGTCATACCTCTCTGCAAAGTGGCTGGATCGGCTCCCTTAACTTTTTGCCCTTTCTTCAGAGGGATTTGCATGACAGAAGCCAGGAGAGAAGTTTGTTGCCCGGGCAACGGATTGCCTCCATCTGCAGTTGGAGCAGAGGTGTTACTCGAGGAGTTGGAAACCATGGCATCAGAGATTAGATTAGAAGAATACATGTTTGTCAGAGCTAAGGTAGTAGAGTGCATTACTGGCACCAGAAAGAGCCACTATCATCGATTCACATGTTAAATATAGCGCTGGAGGAGAGGGTCTTTGAAGTATTTCTGGTGCATTAAGGTCCAACTGTTGACCATTTTAGCTTGCAAGGATCAGCGCAGACATTTGAGTAGATATGTCGACAAAACCTTTTACTTTAAATGGCATAAACGGGGAATTTAGCAGATTATTTCTGCAAAATCTGTTATGAAAGTTTAAATTTCTTTACCTCAGTAAATTGGAATTATTCCATTTGATGCAGAACTATTATTCTTATAAACAAATATCTAAATGTAGGATTGATTGTTGTAGGAATTGTAATGGCCAGGTGAAAGCCAATTCTCTCTTTTGAATTTCTGTTGAGAGCTACAAACAAACACAGGACTTTGACCCAGGAGGCCGCTGTTCGTGTCTCCTGTTAAACTAAAAGTAACTGGTGACTTACTGTATTTTGTCATGTAGTCCTTTGAGTCACGTGAGTGGTTGGTCACTCTGTAGTCACGTGAGTTGAGCATCAGTGAAGTTAACGTCAACCACAACCGTTTCCTAACCCTAACTAAGAGGTTGTGTTGCCTAACATCTTGTGAAAACGGAAGTTTATTTTGAAAGGGCACTATGCAAGTAACGAGCATATATTTCCATGCCGTTCCTGAACCATCCAAAAGTAACGCAAGAAGGATACCCCGTGCGTCGGTCTCTGATACCGAGGGGTACTGACCAAATGGAGGTATTTGACGAGTTGGGAGTGATAATGTGTTGCAACTACAGTGTTATAACCCCCGTAGCTGTGTAAAATCACTGTAAATCACAGTCTCTCGTTAAGTATTGCTTTTATAAAACGGTTACCACATATACCTGGCAAGGTATGGTATGGTAATAAACACAGCAACAAAAAATACAACAATTTACTGATAACAAATAACCATTCTGCCGCCAAGCAATGTAGTTCTTCAGCGACATTTAGCAGAACGGTTGCCAAGCAACACAGGCGTGGTGGAAAGCATGCTTAAAGATTGGGGTGATTATTAACATTCAATTTTATATCGGCATTAATTGAAGCCGTGTTCAGTCATGTTAGCACTCGTCTTTGCTGGTACAGGGGTGTTCGTCTCTGGACAGGTGTGTTTTAATTGCGCGGTGCCAGAAGCAATGACATCGCTCCATCATCTTCGCTTGCTGCAGTTTTGGTCGCCAGTAAGATTGAAGGGACGATTCACATGTTTGCCCCGTCACTGACATGATGTCTCTCACCTCTAGGCAAGCATCAGAAAGTTTTTGTTAAGTGGTGCTTTGCAAGCATTGGTTGGTGTAGATTGTAGTGGTGTCGGCTGCTTTACAAATCCAGGAGCCAAGGAAGTTCATCTCCTTGAGCTCTCTAGTATACCTAACACTCTCATCATGTTGCAGTTACATAATAACCACACCACCAACTATTATGCTCACTTTCCTCTAGCTGTTGTCCCTTGCCAGTGACATACTCTACGAATAAAGCTAGTTAAAGTTAAATTGTTAAGTTACCATATATTGTTGGTGTAGTCTGTCCGCTTTGGATGGAGAGAAAAGGCGGCAGCAGTGACAGCTAGTTCTCCCTGGCTGCTCTAACATAAATCCCCCTAGGCTCTCTTTGTTTCTTTCGCCAACAGGTGTTATGTCGAAGTCTGTTCCCCCATCAAATAGTGTTTCCCTCCTGTTAAAATGATAACACACCCTTCGGTGGTTAGGGTTAGGGATGAGGGTTGGTTCAGGTTTAGGTAGGGGGAAACACATATCGATGGGGAAACAGTCGACACAACACCGGCATCTTTGTGGTTTTTTCGCGCATTCATTGAATGACAGCGTAGCGTACACCTGGCGGATAATCAGGTCTGAAAACAGCAAACGGACCACATAGTCTTATTAATGGTCCCGGCTTTATATATTGACTTTTCCAGATCCTCAATTTTTCTCTCAGTAATTTCAATGTGTCTCCTTTCTTTTTTTATCATCCTCTATCCTGTCCATCTCTCCCAGTTAACCAGTTATCACTTAGCCCAGCCAGTAAATCAAAGTTCACAACAATATCGGACTTTTTGAAACAATAGGTGACTAATATGCGCAGTGATACTATTGTAATACGGTCACAGCTGTGTGTTTATAGAGTATTTTACAAGCCAATCATAATCAAGGACAGGAACTATCCGTTTTATGTATATACGACATGTATATACATTTTCTCTGTGAACATTCACACACAGTAAGCCACCCCTTATTATGTATGAACATGTGTACTGCCTCTGTTCTATTCATTCATTTTGTTGTTTTAATGTTTTATGAAAAGCAATACAAGTAAAGCTTTTGAAAACACTCATGTCAATTTACATCTTTCTGATCATCATCAAGAAAACTTTTTTTTGTAGTCAGCCAGGTGTGGTCCCTTCGGAGGAAACCGATTTAAAAGGAGAAAGGTCTTGTGTGCAGACACCTCAACCCCTTCCCCGCTGATACAGCGAATCCTAACGGCACCTCTTTGTGAAACGCTCGTCTCGACAAATTGATTTCCATGTGTGAAACAGAGAGTTGTCCCCGGAGACAACAGCTCCTAAAACCCTCTTCACACGTATATGCTACTAATTTAGAGGAAAGGACATAAAATGAATGTGAAATAGAAAATGGGGTTGCATTGTGAGAGAATATTAACAGTGAAAGGGGCGAAGGGGTGCATGCAGTTGGCGATTAGAAGCACGGTTTATATAGTGGAGAGTGTGCACAGTCCCTATTGCCAACTGTGAAACAAATGGCATCTAAATTGAATAATTCAGTCTGGGGGAGAAAGACGTGGGATTTGCACAAAGACTGACTGACAGATAGAGCGAGAGGAGAGGCAGCCAACCTTTAACAGAGCTGGAGAGAAAAGACAGTAAATGGCAAGTTAGATTAATAGATTGGCAAGGTCTCACAGAAGATGGGATAATAATTCACCAAGCAAAAGAAAGGCGTCTTTTTTTGAGGTCAGAGTTGAGTGAAGAGGAATTATGAAGATGGAAATATGAATATTGAATAATGCAGTCAAGATCCTTCCTTAAAACAAAAAAGGGATTAAGAGTGGTAGGGGGAGTCAAAGGTTAGAAGCAGTTGAGGAGAAAGATAGAAATGAGTCAGGTGGGTGTAGAATAAAAATCTGTGAAGGAACTGAAGCGTAGTGGAGACAGAACAGCTGGAGAAAGAAGAGCATGTGGTGCCAGACAGAGGTCAATCCACCATCTAGCTTGATGTCTGTGCACCTTTTAACCAGCGGCTGACGTGCAGACATGGAAACGGCAGACGGACATGTAAATGAACACCTGGATTTCTGAGGGCTTCTCTTGGATCCAGTTTCTTACAGAGAAATTTTAGCTGAACAAATACAAATCACTCCAAGAGTCAATTATGTCATAGGGAAATGGGAAATGGACTATTTAATTTTTTACAAAGCAACCTCTAACTCCGGCTAATTGCATGCTGCTTATTTCGGCTGGTTTCTCTTCCCATGTGATGTTTCTATCCTGCCCCGGCTCTTCGGCCTCCAGCACTCCGGCTTTAGATTTGTCTCTGATCTCATTCATTCTTTGTGCTTTGAGCTAAGATGTCCTGCTGGGATTGTTAACCAGCTTCCAACACAGACTTTTAACCTGCTCTCTCACTCATGGTGATGTCCAAACCCATTATTTTCTACCATGTCTTCTTTGTCTGCCGATTTTTGACTGAAAGAGTGATATTACCAATGGATCACATGGCTAATTGTATGTGAAAGGGGTCGCTTGTAGTGATGAACCCACAGATAATCACCAGTCTCTTTCAGCTCATTGTCTTGATTTTCTGGCACGCAACTGTAGGTCTAATGGTTTGGTTCACTCTCACAGTTCTCATAGCGTTGTTTTCAGGGAAAAATACACTGCACGCTTCTTGCCCAGCACCAAACGGTAAACAAATTTTGTGATTATCTATAGTGAACTTAGTGGAGCATTTCATTCCTAATGAGCCAGATATTTCCCTCAGGAGTCTGTGACCAAAACAGAGCTAAAAGAGAGCGAGTGGTGAAACATGACTCCAAATTACTGCTAATGTCGTATCTGCTGGATGTGTGCAAATAGGCCAATCGAGCATAAAAGTTGAGTTGATGTGGCAATGTTGTGTTTACAGCATGTTTTCACTGCCCCCAAAAAATCGGTTATCATCATATATGTGTCTTTTGCTGTACGGCAGCCACTCTGGCCACAAGTGGCAATATTATAACAGTAAATGCTAAAACATAGTAAAGAAAAGTCAACCACTGACTCAGTAATGCCAGTTACACAGCAATATCTGTGTAGTGACTACTATCAATCAAAAGAAGGAAAACCTAGGCTAACTGGAACAACTAAAGTAGATGATGTGACGTGAGTGACGTCACGTCACGTAACGGTGACGGTCAACAGAAAATGTCAGATTCTAACTCACCAGCTTTGTCTGAATTCCGATGTCCAAGTGCACAGTTAATGAAAACCCCACCCGCCGCACGGACGCCCGCAAAGGACCGTGTCTGATGGTGTGACGTCACTTTGGCTGTGCGGACCCTCGCAACCCTCAAGGATGCTGCAAATATAAATCATGCTTTAGATGTAGCAGCAAACCCCGAGTATAAATATAATTAAGCTAAGCTGTGTTTGACTGTTTATAAACTCAACTTGTTATTTGTAAGAGGAAGACCGTACTTATTATTTCTTCTTGTGCGAAGTAACAATTACGGATTAACGGAACATCTTTTTATAATTAGTTTTTCTAGCGACAAGAAATCCTGCAAAAAAGGCAAATGCATAGATAAAGGCTAAAATAACAAGCTAGGACAGTTTAACATCATCGTGGTCATCATAGTATTGTAATGATTGTCATTATTGTCATTGTCATCATGTTTATGCCTCCTGTAGTTAAAAATTCTCAATTTATGGTATAAATGTCTTTGTAATCATTTCAGCTTCGCAATTCAGTCGCATCGAGGACAATTTGTACGGAGTTAAGTAATTGGACCGAGAATCCGATGAGACGGTTTCAGCGTGGTGATTGCTTCCAGGAGACAGCGGTGCTCGAGTGTTGTGGAGAGGTTGTCTCTAATGTGATTAGCTGTCTGTTTCAAATTAAACACAAGCCAATAATGAAACTAGGGACAAAGTATCCCTTTGTCCTTAGCATCCCTACAGATATCCTCACTTCTCCGCTTCTTTCTTTACTTTGACAGCTTTTGTTCCGCCTTTCATTTCCAGCCCTCGTCCTTTTAAGAGACAGACAGTATAAGAGGTGAATGTGTGTGCGTGTGAGTGTGTGTGTGTGTTTTGGGGGTGCAGGGTTGGTGAAAGGAGGGAGCACTCAAATCCCAGTGGCTCTGGGGAGCTGTCAGAACTGATAGTGCTCTATCACTTGCGAACGGAGGTGCAAAATTGGGCAGAGCTGAGCACTGCGCAAAGCAGAGGATGATGGTCCCTCTGTCCACTGGAGCCTGACTGACTGAGATGGAGAGACATGGAAAGTGTTCAACCAGCTGCCTCACAACTTGAAATGAACAAGCCTAAGCAATTCAAAATGCAAGACAGGGAATTCACAATACAGTAACTGGCAACAGGGACGACAAAATCCTCTGAATTTTCTGATATGTTTTATCCATAATGCAAATGAGTGACTGCAGCTAAAGGCTGGCCCACACTCAAGGATTTTTCAAATCTTAACAGATTTTGAAAATGTGACAGACCCCACACATAACATGTTATGTTAAATTTAACAGTTTTGGTCCTATAATGTGCGGTGAGCAACGATTTGGCCAAAAAAGCACACCACACACTAACAGATTCCAATCATGAACAACAAAAGTCCCGGCTCTCAAAACCGGTAATCTCGCAACATCCCTCGCGATCAAACATTAATTTACTGTAATGAAAACATGGTGGACTACGGGCGGGAAGAATTACACATAATACTCTGTAATGCAGAAAGTTGGCGGTTTACAGGTCGGGTCAGGTTTGGGTGGTTGATTAACACATATATGCGGGTGGGTGCAGGTTATAACTAGTCACTAGTGCCTTGTGCGTCGGTATCACAGGCCAAGGGGTGTGACAAAGCCTCGGTATTTGATGCCCTGAGAATGAGAACGGGCCGTTAAAACGCAAATTGTCATGTTTACACTGTAGTTTTGTACGGATTAAACGAACAAGATGCAATGTGTGAATTACTGAGCATTAGAATTGCTGGTAGGCAGGTTTTGTTATCTTTGGACAGAGCCAGGCTAGCTGTTTTCCATTTCATGCTAAGCTAAGAGAAGCTAATTGTCTTTGTTTTATTTTTTCACCAGCAGCTGTGACCAGTTTTGTTTTGCATTGCATTGTGTGGCAATAGTATCCTTCAACACCACACTCAAAAATCAAGAAATTCAATATTTTTAGAGGAGCTATAGGCCTACTTAATTGTGTCACTTTTCCAGAATAAACGCATGACATACTTGAAACCCAGTTAGAATACATATATACCAGGGAACTGGGACACAGTGAAGGATTTTAATCAACTTCTATTGAAATTGCAGTCACATTTTTCACAAGATTAAGATATCTAATTAGAGCAGAGATCATCACAATCTTTCTTCGCTACACAGAGGGGGAATGTGAGTCCAGAGCATGGGTGGAAATCTGTGATTTAAAATGGACTTTCTTTTATGTTGTACTTGTGTTTTACACACATATTGATTATATGCGAATGCTTGTGTGTTAGCTGTTCCCTTGGGTGCATTTTTATTAAAGTAGGTCTTAACTAAAACAAAGTGTGTTCAGTGGCCCCTCACCTGTCACAGACACCAGTGCTGAGCTGACTCTGCTTTGTATTGTATACAATATGTGAAGCTCTCAAACAACAGGAGTAGAGTAGCTGTGTTCTTGGCAGACCTGCCTTAACCAGCTGCTGTTAGGAGGAAAAACAACAGAATAAATACACAACGCATGTACGTGTCACATGAACACTTCCTTGATAGACAGCAGCATCAATTAAGTTATTAATATTTGGTAATTCAGGTTTTGTAGGATTGTTATTATGATGCAAAACACTTTAACTTGGTGCAACATATTTGTATTTAGCACATTTACATCACTTGATAAACAGGGGAATATATGTGTGTTTTGTTAATATGATGCTGGGAGCTGCAGCTAGCATCAAGGTGCTGACAAACACCAGAAAAGGTGTTAAAAAGTGTTTTATTTTCTTACGGGGTAATGACAGCTCGATGTAAGAACTACTGCTTCAAAGCTTTCCAATTACTGGAACATAACTTCCTGCATTAGATTTAGCAAATTCAAATGGTTTGGGCGTCTCCTGTTTTTATGAGGAGGAAGAGCTGCCATGAGATTTAACAGGCCCAGGTGTGACAGAGGTCACACTGTGCCTGACCTCCCCCCACCTCCAGCACTTTTATGCTTCTGTTTAATGGCGACATGTAAAGACCTGAAAATGTGAAATAACATTTCATCTGTGATCTGCCCTTTTGTCTGAAGTAAGTTTTGTATTAGAAATGCAGAAATGAATGTTCTTGTTTCCCGTTCAGTTTCTGCTTTTCACAATGCTATTGCAGTAATTTGATCTTACTTTTTTATAAAGTTGGGCCACATGTGATTGGCAATAACAGTCACCACCCAAAAGCATACTCATCCCAAACATAAAGAGCACCGCATAACCTCAACTCAGCCCGTCTGCTAAAAGCTTCCTGTGTGTATGTTAAGGCTTCGGGTGGTGTCTCATGAACACATCTCTTGACTGGTCGCACACAGGAAACCAGATGCTTTTGAGGGTTGAACCTAAAACACTGTTCAAGAAAACAGCTTTCTGAGACATAAACAAGTGACAATCTTTGGCCCTGTTCAGCCCTGGCATTAACATGCGTCCTGAATGATCTGAACACAAGTGGACAGCTTTAAGTACGTCTGTTCACACCTGGCATTAGAATGCGTCTCCACATGCGTCTTGAGTGACCACTTGTGATCCGACCTCACTTCCCCGTTCTATATGCAAATAGACACGTAGTAAACACATAATAATGACGTAATATTACATGAATGTCATATTTGTGAATTCGGGTACATTTTATTAACATTTTATTAAGATCAAAATAAAAGGTTATTGTATCGGCGGTCCCCGGGGACCTCTGCGCACATCGCCGGTACCGCTGCCTTTGCCAGGCAACAGCGGGGTACAGAGCTTAAGAGAGCCGGGGATGAGAGCGGGCGGGCGGGTGTCAGCTCCGTGTAAAGTAGCGGAACAAAACCACCAACACATCTCTGACAGTATGATAATAATGCACTCTGCGTGCCGTCTGATAGTCTGTAGTCCGAAAGAATACAGAGAATACAGGGACGTCAGTTGAGTAGGCGGTCCTTAATGTGACCCAGGGCACATTTGCGTACACACTGCTAAAAGAATGTGGCCATATGTGGCCCAGACCACCTCTGAATGTGGCCTGAAAGATCCGATCTCAATGCGTTCTCATTGCATCTTGAGTGCGTTCACACTTGTACTTGTAAATGAGCTGTCCACTTGTGAGCCGATCACTGAGGACGCATGTTAATACCAGGTCTGAACAGGGCCTTTGTGTCAAGTCAAGTCAGCTTCACTAATACGGCACCTTGAATATAAAACAAGGTTACAAAGCACTTCACAGAGAATCACTCTCAACCAAAACTGTTCAGGAGCACCGTGTTCTTTTTAAATATAAATAAGTGACAGGCTTCCCGTCAAGTCAACTACATTTGTATTACACCTTAACACAAAATTAAATAAAACAAGAAAAAATAAGACCAAACTTTAAAAAAACGGGTGAAATAATACAATCTTGGCAATAGCAAGGCCGTAGGAAAAAATTTGGGTTTTCTAAAATACCAAATACCAACCTTTTCTGAAGGTTGCTCCACAAGCAAGGGGCCGCAATAGCAAACACATACTTCTCCTTCAGTTTCATTGTTGACATGAGATTGCCAACAGCCCACAGAGGAGACAGAGGAGTGTTGTAAAGATACCAAAGTTCAGGAGTAACACTTCTCCGTCTGGGTCTGCGTGTCTACTCTGGCCTCTGATCTCTGTCCTGGCTTCCCCTCGTCTCAACAACATTTGGCTGTCAGTACAAAGTCTCCGGGGAGACATCTATTTGCCAATTGCTGAGACTTAAAATATTGCAAAAGATGCTTGTCTTTTCAAGCACTTGCAACAGCAAGATTTGATATATGCTTACTCATACAGTATCATTGGAGCCAACAGCCTTTGACTTCACACTGAATAAACTGAAGTTGCTGTTGTGTTTATAACCGTTGAAATAGGGGTCAGCTCATTTAAGAAGCTGGTACTGTCAACAGGACAGAGAAGTCTTCAACTGGTGTCTTGGTTTATATGATGGTTTTAGCTTCAGGCCTTTTCTCTCAGCTCTCTGCTTTCATGTTGATCTCTTCTCGCTTCTGTCAAAGACGTTTAACACGACACTATAGAGACTCAACCTCGCATAGTGGTGGTTTCATCCTCGCAACATTATCCCCCTCTTATCAAACCTTTTTCGTCTACCTCCTTCTTTCTGTTTGATACTTCATGCCCTTGCTCCCTCTCCAGTCAACTCTTCCTCCCCTGCCGCCCCTGGCTGCCCCCGATCTCATCCTCCACCTCTGTGTCCTCTAACCACTTGACACCTTTTCAGATTCATCCCCATCAGTTGGCAGACAGCGTGCATTTCGCCCGGAGGGCACAATGCAGCGATCCCTGCGAATCAATGGCAGATAAATCAATGCTATCTCTTTTTTCCATGCCTCTGCTGCCATCGATTTTTTTTTTTCCTGTTACTTTGCTGTTTGTGGAGATTTGAACTTTGCTCAATTAAACTGAGTTCACTTTCAGGAACAAATTGTAACAGCGTAAGGCTTTCAGCTCGGAAACAGACACTAATGTTAGCGCTGGATGGGGGCGTATAAGAGCTTTATTTATGAGATGCCCCATTCAAACAGACGCTGCAGTGGTTTTTACTGAAGCTGAACCTTGATTTATTGGTATTGTGAACCCTCTTTCAGATGAGGCATGCCAAAGGCTTTCCTTAATAGTCAGGTCTTTCATTTTGAACCACAGCTAATATCTGAGACAAAGCAAACATCCTTTGATCATCAGTGGCGGATTTAGATGGTCAGGGGCCCCTCAGCTACTCTTTATATGGGCCCCCACCCTTACTCATCATGCTTTAACGTTACCAGAAAGAGTAATTTAGTGCCATGTGCAAAAGTATGCTAGGAATATTACACGGCCCACACGTACACACTCGGGGAGCACTGGCATATACAAACACACATTGAGACAGGCTTTAATCAAAACTAAAAGGGATTTTCTTTAATAGATCTTGGTCTTCTTTCAGCCGTTGTGCTTTTCGTTTTTGTGCGCTGTGATCATATTTTCATTTTTCCGCTATTCTGTCCAGTAGTGAGGTATTATTTGAAAACCTTGACCTTATTGAAAAATTGACCTTATGAACCTGGTCACATCATGGGGCCAGGTTCATAAGGTCAGCTGATTGGGTAAATGTGCCCCTTAATTTCTTTAATATTTCTTATGGGCCAATAGGGGTTACGTTTTTTGTTTTTGTTCTGACAGATATTTAAATAATTAAGAATAATATGGCCAATCTGGGGCCTTTGCAAACATGGGGCCCCTAGGCTGCAGCCTAGGCCAGCCTGTGCATTAATCCACCCCAGATTGTGTGAATAAATAGTAGCATGTATCTTTTCAGACGCACTGAGCAGTAATTAACGTCGTCACTTCCTGAGAGCCTCCTTGCCGTGTAACCACAGTATCCCGTGTTAACCTCATGAGACGAAAACAATGGTTTGTGATTATCAAAGTCTGAATTATGTCTGAATTTCTTTATGTACACAATTAGGCTGTAAGCTAGTTCAGGAGATCAGTAATAAGCAACACAACTAAATTGTATATTTTTGTCTCCAAATGGACTAGTTTTATTATAATAATGAAATATGATCAAGTAAAACTTAGATAATAACAAATAAGATCAATAACAGTGTAAATAAGATAACAAAAAAATCCAAAGTCAAGTATTTATATTTAATATAAAAACAGTCAAAATTATTATAAAGTAAAAAAAAGTTGATTTTGTAACTAAAATATTGAAATCATTGCTAAACAAACATTGTTTGGACAAAATACACTTGGAGTTTTGTTTTAGTAGCGTAAAGGCCTCGTCTTATAGAAACAATTCGGAAAAATGACCACCACAGCATTTTAGGACGTTTTTAAAAGCAGTGTTTTAACACATAGCTTAGCTGAACTCAGTACTGGGTTCGTCGGGTAAAAGAGGAGAGTTCAGCTAAAGTCAGCTAAGGAAATTATCTGGCAAGTGTCAAAGGAAGCCACAAAAACAAATCAGATTGACATCACAGTACCCTTTTGCAAAACAAAAATGAAGACCACAATTAAGCATAAGCTGAAAGAAAAGTAGCAAAAGCAGTGGGAAGAAGAAAGAACAGGAAGGTGGTTATACAGTATTCAAAGATAAGTAGGTACGATGACAAGCAGAATGAGAACCCTGAGAAAGGAAACAGTAATATCTAGGTCACGTTTTGGGCAAGTACCTTATTTACAATGGGAAATCATAATACAGGAAGGTGTGAATTTTGTAATCAGGAAGAAACATTATAACACGTTATGCTCTACTGTCCGAAATATGATGCTGAGAGAAGGGAACTGGTAGTGAATCATGAAGAAATTAAGTTGGGCTATGATCTAT
Source organism: Sebastes fasciatus (assembly GCF_043250625.1). Lineage (NCBI taxonomy): Eukaryota > Metazoa > Chordata > Actinopteri > Perciformes > Sebastidae > Sebastes > Sebastes fasciatus. Next base: position 17,062,065 of record NC_133800.1, on the reverse strand, counting down.
GTGATCTCTTACAAAGAAGTTTTGGGGGAAAGTGTTTATTCGCTTTATTTATATATATATATATATATATATATATATATATATATATATATATATATCACTGGTCCTACAGAGACTGGTTTCTGTCCTACACTGTTAAGAATTTCCCAGTAAAATAACAGTAAAGAACTGGCAGCAGGGTTGCCATTATTCTACTGTAAAATTAACATTATTATACTGTCGCTGAAATTTACAGCTTTGTACTGTTAATGAAAAATACAGTATATACAGGTTTTTTGATTAATTTCACAGTATTTTATAGTTAATTTACTGTTTAAAGATACATTATATAGCTGTTTTTCCCCTTTTTACATTATCTTACTGATTTGTTTTAATGCACTATTTAGGTTGTATTTTTTACATACATTTTAATAAACATTATTTTTTGCCTATATGAATCGACTTAGCAGGTTACAGACAAAGGAATAGTCACACTAAATACAATTAAAGGCACTTGTTAAGAAAAAGGGTATAATTAAGGCTATGATGCCCAAAATGTCTGTCTATATGGCTACAAGCACAGAATGCAAACCATAACAACATGTGAGTGAAGAACAGAGCTAATTCACTGCTTTTACAATCATGTACAATGTGTGAGAAAAGAACATCTACAGCTTATCTTATTGCACTTTACTTTTTATTTTCATATGAAGTTCAACACAGCGCCAACAAAAACCTGACACAGATAACAAACCAAATTTCAGAAGAAATAGCATTTCTGAAGACATCTGTCAATCTTACTAACCTTACTTTGTGGAACAGCTACAGACAGTTGAGCTATATCATAGTTAAAACAAAACTCTCAAATAATATTTTGCCTTATATCATAATGAGCACCAACACCACCAGACATGTGACATCATGTCCAAGTATGAATATTCAGGCTCTAACAAGGCACATGGATAAGTGTGGAAGTCCAAGTATTGGGCGATGGTCGGGGAGTGAGTTAGTGAATGACTTATGGCCCACTCAAAGACACCAGTTCTCTCAATCCAGCCTTGGAAGCCCGCTGACTGTGTGAGAGAGAGATATATGAGTTCCAACACAACTTTCATTGTAACTTCTCACATACAAAATCAGCGTGTGTAGCCCTCATTTCCTCTTATCATGTATGTAATGTAAACTCACCATTCTAAATGAAGTCCCACTCAAGTCCATGAGTCCCATCAGCAGAGTGGATACATGTGGATATACGGTTGTAGTCTTGTCTTGTAGCTCGTGAATTTGCCAGTTTTCTTTGAGAAGACTTTGCCCTGTCCATCCTTGGTGCCTCTCTCAGGGTTTATTCCTACGGTGCACCTGAAAAATTATAGTGTTTCTTCAGGTACTGTGTAAAAATCAAGTTGTGTGAATCACTTAGATTAATGCCACAATAAAAATACAGGTTTTACTGAAAGTATCTAACCTTGAGATTAATTTGAGCGTGCAGGTGTAGAAGGTGGAAAATAATGCAGCAAGCCCCATCAAGAAGGTGGGCTGGATCCCTTCACATATGAAGTGGCCCTCAAGGCTGACCATCCAGCGCCAATAGCTTCCTGCTGTTTCACCTGAAACTTAGAAAGAATTTTCCTCAGTCAACTTCATGGATTTTTAGTCAATGTTTTAAATGAATTGTGTTGAGTGGTGTGCATTACTGGTTGAGAAACCGTTTTTTGATCAATTATGAATATTCTGACCATCTGATCTATAGAACATGTGGTTTTCAGATATCATTCAAAAACACTAGTTAGCTAGTAAATAACCTTGCCTTCAATTTTGTATCTTCTCTGCTGAATTACCACCCAATAACCAACATGCACTGAAGTCTTAATGCTACTTTAAATGTTGAAGGGACTTCCATAGACTGTAAAATGTATACACCGTCGTTATGCATGAATTCACTGGCAAAATACATGTGTCAGCACATTAACTTAAGATATTAACTTGAATACATAGATATTAAAATGAGCTCCTTGTGTTGTCCGATTAATATGCAATCATCTGTGAAATTCTAGCTAGCTGTTGAATCCCTCTATCATGACATGCACATATTCTGTAATGCAAACTAACTGGAAACATCACTGATAACCTTTGCAGAGATTTATTAATTAAATAAAATTACTACTCACCAAATAATCAGTAAGATGGGAATGGATGAAGAAAAGAACGGATCCAGCCTCACATGTGCAGATCAGGTGAAATGCTCTTCCCAGAATTCAAAAAATACTGCATGAAACTGTTATTCATGATACTTTAGACCGTTGATCAGCAGTAAAGTGCTGTTTTTTAAGAATACATTATAGTTCAGTTAAAAAACGGCCTATGAGCATAATTTAACAGATTTTCTTTTGTATTAACAGTAAAGCACTGTTTTTAGCAATAACAGGTTAATACTGTTGAAATTCTGCTGTAAATTAACAGCAATTGTTTACAGTGTACAGAAGCCAATCACTATCCTCTGCACTACAGAGACTGGTCTCGGTCCTACGGAGGCCAGTGGAGCAGGAGGTAACTGGGATGGGAGGCAAGGCTTGAACTCTCTATTGCATTCATGTTGAAGGAGAAAAGGGGCTCCCCAGATTTTCTCCATTAAAATGAATACTACAGTACAATACTAGGATGCCCAATTAGCATATGAATAACCTTTGCTTTGGTGTTTTAGTAAAAGGCTCGTGGGTTTCTTGGCAGGGAAATATCTAACGTGATTTCATATCCAATCTCCAGGCTCTAGATTCTGTCATTGGGAATGCACAGACTCAGACACATTATTTTGAAAACTGCATTTAATATAGCCCACAGAAAATTATCCACTGTGATATTTTGCTAGTCTCCTCCATAAATAATTCATTGTTTTTATGTGCCCTCATGCTGCCTTGGGGATTGGAACAGCTGAGTGTTTTCACAACGCATTTGTGTCCAATCTTCTGCGTATTGGGCGTACTCTAATCAAACCACAGTAAACATGCCTTGAATGTTTGTTGAGTCATCTGCTTATCAGCTAATCAAATGGCTTATTTGCCTGCCTGCCTGCCTCACTGGAGCACAACGCAGCTCTGGTTGAGTATTTTTCAATTAATTGTTCGTCTGTTTGATTGACTGTGTAGCCGCACGGCGTAGGTGATATGATTGAACTCCACAGGCTTTAATGTATGCTCTTTAGGTCCACTGCAGCAATGAGGGGGAGATGTGATTGCAGGGAATACATTTAAGAGAAGTCAGGCATCATCATTTTACCTCCCCGGGCACTCTTTTCACGGTTTTATTTTTTGTCAAGGCCACACAAAAGACCCCATATGTATATACAGTATGTAGTATGTACCTATTTCTCTGTGAAAGAACTAGCATGAAAGTGCAAGTCATAGAGAGAATTTCAAAGGCAGAAGCCAGGACGGCGACATGGAGCTGCCAGGGATTGGTGAGCAATCAGATAGGGCAGAATTGATGACCTGGCTCAGGATGGATTTCTTGGAGCGGGCTGCCAGACCGAGGTAATACTTTCAGGCTCTTATCAGCACTGGCATAAGCTGAGTGCTGCATCACCCACTTCCCAGCGTCAGCTTATTATGAGAGTCCATGATGTGTGATTGCTTGTACTGCCTTTGTGTGTCCCGGGGTCTGTGTGCACCGGACACAGCCGGCAAGAAGAAGAGGAATGCTAAGGGCCTCTGTCACAGTAAACCCTCCACTTCCCCACGGTTGTAATGACAGTTTGCAAAAAAAGGTGTTTTGCAAGGTTTCCTGTGACTCATATAAGCTGGAGGTGACAGTGAACGAATGCTGCAAAGTTAAGTAGACAGTCACACATATGTCATCCTTTTTTAAAAAAAGATTGTCTTAAATACATTTAGGTCAGTTGTTGAAAGACTGAAAACATTACGTAGAAAAAAAGTGCATGTGATGCATAGATCGCTTAATAAATCTGAGCTCATAAAGGACAATAAACGCTGATGTTCACACAGCAGGCAATCTTTGATATTATAAACTGATTATTGCCAGGCTTATGGAATATTTCTCCTATAGGAGTTTCAAACCAATTAAGTTAAATAGCATTTTACAGTCGCCAATTCATAAACAGTAGATTAATTCTGCATGCTAATCACATTGGATTGCATTCTGGTTGCATGATAATACTTTATGTCTCCCTGTAGAGCCGTTCCAGAGCAGCATTGGAAGTGATTCAGTGTGTTGCTCAGAGGCACGTCTGCAGAGCACAAGTCTCCCCATGCAGGGATGGCGCCTTTAACCTTTAACTAGCTGCTGATAAGAATAAACGAGTGATTAAAGATCTCAATCTGCATTCTGCCACGGCAATTTACATCAGACGGGGGGTTTTTTTCTTCTTTTTTTCGCGAATAAACAACCAGGAATAAACTGGGACACATTTAGAATGTTTACGTTTAAATCAGTGTAAAGGGTCTAAATATTGTATATTTGTGACATCACAAATGGACAGAAATCCTAACGGCTTGTTTCAAACGCACAGTTTCTGAATTCGGGCTGTGTGTATTTATCTGTGGATTGAGCATTCAGATACTTTCACAGTATTTATATAGGACTTAAGCCTGCTTTATAATAATAAAAAAAACATGAAAATCTCACTTTTTTATAATATGGGACCTTTAAAGATCTCAATCTGCATTCTGCCACGGCAATTTACATCAGACAGTGTTTTTTTTCTTCTTTTTTCTGCAAATAAACAACCAGGAATAAACTGGGACACATTTCGAATGTTTACGTTTAAAACTGTGTAAAGGGTCTAAATATTGTATATTTGTGACATCACAAATGGACAGAAATCCTAACGGCTTGTTTCAAACGCACAGTTTCTGAATACGGGCTGTGTGTATTTATCTGTGGATTGAGCATTTAGATACTTTCACAGTATTTATATAGGACTTAAGCCTGCTTTATAATAAAAAAAACATGAAAATCTCACTTTTTTTTATAATATGGGACCTTTAAAAATCTCAATCTGCATTCTGCCATGGCAATTTACATCAGACTGTGTTTTTTTTTCTTCTTTATCTGCAAATAAACAACGCTTGGGTCCATGTTTACTTCCTGTCAGCTGAAGACATTCACATACACTGCAACCAGGAATAAACTGGGACACATTTAGAGTGTTTACGTTTAAAACTGTAAAGGGTCTAAATATTGTATATTTGTGACATCACAAATGGACAGAAATCCTAACGGCTTGTTTCAAACGCACAGTTTCTGAATACGGGCTGTGTGTATTTATCTGTGGATTGAGCATTCAGATACTTTCACAGTATTTATATAGGACTTAAGCCTGCTTTATAATAATAAAAAAACATGAAAATCTCACTTTTTTATAATATGAGACCTTTAAAGATCTCAATCTGCATTCTGCCACGGCAATTTACATCAGACAGTGTTTTTTTTCTTCTTTTTTCTGCAAATAAACAACCAGGAATAAACTGGGACACATTTCGAATGTTTACGTTTAAAACTGTGTAAAGGGTCTAAATATTGTATATTTGTGACATCACAAATGGACAGAAATCCTAACGGCTTGTTTCAAACGCACAGTTTCTGAATACGGGCTGTGTGTATTTATCTGTGGATTGAGCATTCAGATACTTTCACAGTATTTATATAGGACTTAAGCCTGCTTTATAATAATAAAAAAACATGAAAATCTCACTTTTTTATAATATGAGACCTTTAAAGATCTCAATCTGCATTCTGCCACGGCAATTTACATCAGACAGTGTTTTTTTTCTTCTTTTTTCTGCAAATAAACAACCAGGGACACATTTCGAATGTTTACGTTTAAAACTGTGTAAAGGGTCTAAATATTGTATATTTGTGACATCACAAATGGACAGAAATCCTAACGGCTTGTTTCAAACGCACAGTTTCTGAATACGGGCTGTGTGTATTTATCTGTGGATTGAGTGTTTCGATACTTTCACAGTATTTATATAGGACTTAAGCCTGCTTTATAATAAAAAAAACATGAAAATCTCACTTTTTTTTATAATATGGGACCTTTAAAGATCTCAATCTGCATTCTCACACGGCAATTTACATCAGACGTTTTTTTTTAAACAACGTGGTTTTAGACGCTTGGACGCCGAGCATCTCTATGGTAACAGTCCTCAATTAGCGATGATTGGCCAACCCGTGGGAATGTTTCTATTCCCTCAGTGCAGTGATTGGTCGGTGGGCGGTCTGAGCAGCCTGACAGTCTGCAGCGTTCCGGGTTATTGTCAGTCTCGGCAGCTCGGCACAAGGGCAGGACCGCATCCCGGAGCTGCCTTGAAGCAGCTAGCTCTTTATTATCAGACCTAAAACCATCTCTTGTTTTTGGTTAATACAACCAAAAGAGAGTGTTATCGGAGCGTTGCTAAGCGACGTTACTAAGCGACGTTACTTCCACAGCATTAGCTGGAAGAAGAGTCTGAATCCGGAGACATCTCGGAGGAGAAAGTGACGGACGGAGCAGAGAGGAGGCTGATCACCAGGATTTATACCATCGCTACAGTTTATAGGATATTCCAGGCAGCAGCTTTGGCCCAGCCTTCATCTCTTTCAGGGGTCCCTTCACACAATATCGCTTCGATAATATCACAAACAGTCGCATGATACATTTATAAGGTCGTCTTCAAGAGAGCAGCACTTTCAACCCGTGCGTAACAGCGGTGGATTTGGGAATACTGCGTAGCCAGTGTTTCGATCACCACTTGTGTTATTCTGGAGATATCTTACAAGCGAAAAGAAGAAGAGCAACCAGGACCTTTTTTACTTTATTCCGGAGGCTAAACAGTGAAAACCAAGAAGAGCTTTTGGTGCGTAAATCCTTCCGAGGACGCTCCTGAAATCGCCGACCTGCGCTTTTGCCCCTCGATAAAAAATTGGCAGCCGAGTCGAGAGAGAAAAAAGGCAAAGCTTATTAACTTTGCATGCTAGAGGCTGAGCGTGTGGGATCTAATTCTCGGGGTTTATTTGCATATTATCGGAAGAAGAGGAGGATAAACTTCATCCACATCGACGAAGAAGCTGCTGGATTTTTCTGGAGAAACAGAATGAATCCTTTTTAATTATTTGGACCACAGAAGTAATGAGGCAGATTGAATCAGTGAATGCTACAATCTGCATGGAGTTCTAGTCTGCACCAAGGAGCAATTTATGGTAAATAGATTTTTTATTTCTCTCCCAAGTTTTTGCAGAATGGTTTTGGGGTCATTATCGTATCCTTTTGGGATGGTAAACAGAGGAGCAGTAAGACAATAATGAATGTTTGTAAAAATGCTCCCTTTTTCTCCCAGGATGCTGCCCAACATAACGATGTCTCCCATTTAAACCCCTTTGTTTCCATGCGTGACCCATAATAAAGGAAGTGTTGTAAAATCGACTTGTTAGAGAGAGCCGCTCCCGAATGGCTTTGGAAACTGCTTTGATGTGTAATATTGGTCTTTTTCAAGTACGGGTAGCAATTAAAGTGTATTGTCGAGAGGGTATATCGCACCACAGGCAGGAGTCTGTATGTGGCACTGGAGGAGTTGCTGCTCAGAGCAAAAGGTGCGAATTTCTCTCATCTGTGCGTCACTGCGTGCAGGGAGGGGGACTGGTGACTGCTGCAATTAGTGATTGTTCACCCTGGAGAGTTAATGATATACAATCTCTTTTTATAGCTTGCCTGCATATTGTGACAGGCTTTTATCAAGGGAAATGCTTAAGAGATAAAACTTTTCACTATATGAGCTTTTGCAGACATGCATGATGCTGCTGTGTGCTGCTGCATTGAGGTCTGGAGGGCCATTTGTCATTGTCCTGTGGATTCTTCAGCTAAATGTGTCCTCAAACAGAAAAGTCTGATCATCTTGAATGGTAAATGGACTTGCATTTATAAAGCGCTTTTCTAGTCTTCTGACCACTCAAAGTGTTTTACACTACATGTCAGTATTCACCCATTCACACACTGATGGCAGAGGCTGCTAAGGTGCCAACTTTGCCCATCAGGATCTAATCTAAATACTCATTCACACATTTTTTTCACTCACACAATTTGGGGTTAAGTGTCTTGCTCAAGGACAATCGAACCACCGACCGTCCGATTGGTGGACAACCTGCTCTACCCTCTGAGCCACAACTGAAGTTTTTTTATTTGAATGTGAATGCTTTGCTGATAAAGTTTAGGCTGTTTTCCACTCCTGTGAACTTTGAGCCCTCGTGGGTTGCTGAGGTTGCTCTGCAATATTTAGCTTCATCGCTCACACTGCTGCACACAAATGAGCCTGCACATTATGCTGACTGTGCAGTGAAAAAGGCTGCACACAGTATGTTTTATCATTAGACTACAAGCATCCTCAAAATTTATCTTCCTCGCTGGCTCCAGTCATTCTCTCACCCGGCAGCCCCGCAGACAGGCAGCTATGCTGAATGTAATATGGGCCCCTACAGCAGGGCAGGCGCCCCCACAGTCAGGGCACCTGCCATCCTGGCTGTATTGAATAAAACATCCAGTGATGTATGAGGCAGGGGCTGCACCCGAGGGGGCAGAACTGCCTCATTTACTTCCTCCACTCTGCGCCTATGACCTGCTGAGCAAATTGTGCTCATATTAGCTCTGCGGCTGCTCCTCACCTAAACAAATAGTCTTCCCAGCATAATGCTTGCCTTAACTCAGCATGAAGGTTGGACAAGGCAGGGGAGAACAGAATGGCAGAAAAGCTTTAATATCTAGGTCACTGAATTACCTTTTGGAGTTTGTAGCTCTTGTTTTGCCGCTTTTATTTTCTGGCTTGCTGTTAGATGTGGGTTTTTTTTCCCTGTAACATTGGACCTTCAAGTGTCCTGCTGCAAGACTTTACTCGCATTTCATCTTCCTCTGGCTTTCACCATGTTTCCTGTTGCTCTCTACTATCAACACTCTAACAAAGGTAAAAGTCCACAAAATAATCTCGTAGGTTTAAAACTTGTGTTGCATAAATCCTGATCACATCAGCAATTTGTTCTTTTCTACTTTACTTGCTGATAAAAAATTATGAAAACCTAAATTACCAAAATCTAATTTACTCTACGGCTGGGAGGTGGAGAACAAATTTGAGCGTTTTATTAATAAAAGTAGGCTTAATACACCAGAAGAAGGCTGCTGTTTTTTTTTTATCAATTTGCAACTCAAATTGCATATCAGCGTGATTGATTGATAGCGTTTGGGTTCCTTACTGTGTTCTTTGCTTATTAAAGGCCTGCCTGAAGTGAATAAGTGAGCTCCACTCATGAATATCGTTAAAGTCACTGAAGTTTAATTTCCTGCGCTGTGTATTAATCTTTTTTAATCCCTGCATGGTTTGATTGTCTCAACACCTACCCAGAGGCTGCAAAACTCATTTTGGCACTTAAGATGACTAAAATAGTAGATACAGATGTGTGTGTGTGTGTGTGTGTGAGAGAGAGAGAGGGTGTGTGTGTTACTTAAGAGCTACCCACCCCTGAAGTGTCTTAAGCTATGCATGTCCATTCTTGTGTGGACTCTATTAATGAAAGTGATTTTTAAACAGATTCACTGTCCACAAACTCCATTTGTAGGAAATAATATACTGTAGATGTAAATAATCATGAGAAACATTTTCTCCTCCTGTCAAAGAAAAGAAAAAGACGAGCATTCTTAGATTATCTGATATCCTAGAAAAGCACGAAGCGCCTTACTTCTTAATATCATCGGACACTTTAAGCAACACAAACGTTTTCTCTCTCAAAGCCATGTCACCGGCAGCTCATTAGATGCCTGATCAAAGTGTTTCACTTCAGGAAAAAGTCTACAACAGTCCTTGTTTTAACACTTTTTCATGTGCAGGCAAACAAAAGAGACGTGCCCTTTCTTGTACTTTACAATATTACATGATTTAATATAAACTCTGTTGTCCCTGCAGCGAGATTTGTCTTGCACATCAGGATGTGGAGACAGAGCACGGATAGGAAAAAAAGCGACATAAAACAAAAGCATTTCGCAGAAATGATTGCAGAGAAACAAACACACCCTTCAGCCAGTCTGTGAATGAACAGAGGTGAAAGCGTCTCCAGCAGTGATGATGGTGCTGATGGGGTTTTTGTATTAAATGTGCAGGCAGGATTAGCAGGAATGGTTCTGTTTGAAGTGAGTTGCTACAATATATCAAACTGCAAACTATATCTATAAACTATAACTACAAATTGACTGAAATATGTCAGTGGTTGTCTACAACTTAAAAAAAACAGAGTGCAGGCATCTTGTTTTCATAAAAAGGAGCTCAAGCATTTCAATTCAAGCATGTTTGAGTAGCTACACAAATATAGACTACAGGCATGTGACTGCATACAAGCACCCCTGCAGTGTTTCTGATGAGTGCTACAGTATATGTTAGCGAGACGCCGTGTGGTTCTCTGCTCGTTACCCTGCAGTTGATTTCCTGTTGTTTAGGCTGTAGTAAAAAGGTTCACCTGACCACAGGTCTGCTCATGTGATCCGATCTGCTGTGGCGGTAGACGTTGGCAGCTCTTCATCAGGGTTATCTGTAGCCACTTAGCGCATGACGGACAGCAGCGATCCTCTGACCTCCTCCCTCTCCTCCCCTCTCACCCCCTGTCAGACTGAGTGGAAGTCACGTCTCACCAGGCCCCGAGGTTAATGTATAGCTTTTAATTTGGAAAGGTTAGCGCGGCCAGTCCATTTTTTTTTTGTTTGATGCGTGTGAAATATGGTCAACAGGAAGTGTGCAGTTTATATGTGGTTAATGAGTACACGAGTATAGAGAGGCTATGCAGTTTATAGTCTGCTCCATAACCCCGCCAGAAAAGTGAGGGGAGGCATGCTCCCTCCAAAGTGTTCTCGGTAGAAGAAAGAGAATAAAGCAAATCTGACAAGCTCTCCAACAGCGAATTTGCTCTCCTTAAAAACAATGCCGCTCTTGCCTTCCTCATGGTCACATTGATTTGTTCTGGGTGACAGTGCAGGCTGCTGTGAAATCACCCCAGTGCCATTGATCTCAAGGCGAGGAGGAGGAGGAGAGGGAATGAGAGCCTGGCGACAGTGAGCAACATGGGAAAATCCTCAGTGTGCCCTCCTCAACCTCAACCAGTAATAAAATGAAGGCCTTGGTTACTATCAGATCAGCCCCGGCTGTACTGCTTCACCCACTGTATCGCAGTCTGGTCCGCGCTTTGATTTGTTTTGGAGGCCCGTGCACGCTGTTTGATTTGCTATTGTGCCTCGCCATGTTTCACATTATCAGCTGAACTCTTTATTGCCACTGTTTTCCATGCCAGAAGCAAGGCTGTTTTATCTCATGCAGGCCTCTGATTAATCTCTCCCTCTATGCTGGTGTACTTTAATCTTGAATGGGAGATATCTGATTCTCCTCGGCTATTGAGGAAGATCAAACTTTAATGGAACAAGGAACTGCACATCATCCTAATCTCCATCTCCCTGCATTTTGGTTGACTGCTCTCCCTCGGGCTTTGTAGCTTTTTCTGCAGAAGCAGGAAATACATCAGACAGATAAGGTGTTTTCTCGTCATGCTTTGGTAATTTATTCCCTGTTGGCGATGGCCACCACTTTACATCTCTGCTGTTTGATTACCTGGTTGAAGGAACAGCGGGTAAAAAGCAGGGGAATTGATTGACACTTACAAATGGCTATCCTGTATGACCTAAACGTGTGAAACTTTTTCCACAAGCTTTAATTGGGGTTTCTTCACAGTTGAGTCATTCCACAAGGAAAAAACGTGCTCGCCCTCTCTCTATTTATTGACTTGCGAGAGACGAGGCCATGTGTGACCCACGTCATCTGTCTATAATAGCCTGGAGGAGAGATACAGTCAGCTGCATGGATGTATTAGGGTTCAATGCATTTGATTACACCACAGTCAATCCAGGAATTAGCTATTGACCGCTGTTTCCTCCATTCAGTTCCTCCATATCACTGAATAACGGTGCACATTATGCTGACCAGCATCCGGACTGTGACTGGCTAGATGCACATTGTTGCAAATGGATAACACTTATGGGGTGTCACACCTCCCACAGACGGTTTGTGTCTGTGACAAAAAGAGGCTATTACCCAACTCTAAGGCGGTTGCTGGAAAGGTAATGAAATTTCCACTGACTGGAGAAAACAATGTTGTCTGGTCCGGATTGTAATTGCAGAAGCCACCTCACCATTTTCCCTGAGTTCAGCGTGAATGCAACACAATTTAATAAAACTCTGGAGATTTTTATCATTTATTGCCAGGCCTGGCAGCCGCATCAGGGAGAGTAAGCTGAGGCTTGCACAGATAAAACTCATTCAATTTACTTGTTGAATTTTAACCAAGCCGGAGACCATTTACAAGCATATAACCCATAGGGAACCGTTTATGTGTTTGTATAGGGCTGATGCAGGTCAGCTATATAGTTAATATAAAGCAACCATTTCCTTAATCTAAATGGAGGAGCAGCCTGGAATTTCCGTCATTTTCTCCCGTCTTATTATTTGTGTCAAGAAAGGGTTGGAAATCCGAGGGATATTAGGCCCCGAGGCCAAAGAGCTTCTGTGTGCCTGCCTCCACTCACATACAAAAACATAGGAACATTGACATGAGGACATGTATGGACACACACACACACACTCACACACACACACACTCCTAGCCCTGTTTTATTACCTCCTGCCTGCTGCTGGAATTGCTTTCCTCCCTCGAGTGATCCAGGCAAAGCCGGCTTTATTGTGTTAACCTATTTGTGTGTCAAGAGCGATTGCAGCGTTCTTTATCTCTGTTTGTATTCGGACGGGGAGACGGCAGAGAGAGAGCGAGAGAGCGAGGAAGGGGGAGAGAGAGTGGCGGAGGAAAAGAGGGAGGATAGAGGCGGGGGGGGGTTTGCACAGGAGCCAGGCAAGCCACCGGAGTTAGACGGATGGCCGGTCACCTCGCTCCACTCTGGAGGATAATGACTGGTTGCTTAGCAATAACCCACCCCCACCCACTTCCAGACTTGCATCCAGAGTAATCACCTTTTTCCTCTAAAAGATTTGATATATAATTACAAGCCCACTGCCGGCCTTTGAAATCTGCCTAATGGGTCTTTTCATTTATTTAGCAGAGTGGGTTGAGGGTGCAAGCTGGAATTGGAGATTTTGGTGTGTGAGGTGCTTATCATCTCCTGGTTGTTGTCGATTTGTGTGCATGTGTTTGTCAGCATGTGTTTATATCTGCTTTGCGTTGAGCAGTTGGTGGAATTTGACCGGGATTACGACGAGGCCAAAGCTATATTTCCGGCTAGATAGCTGATGCTGTCCAACCTTTGACCTATGTAATGCTGCACTGGCAGCATTGCATTAGAATAGATGCATCTGTTCTGCACACACACACATGTCACATATTCCCGTTTTTTGATGGGCGACCAGAGGCTGTGAGTGCTTCTTCTTGTGAGCTCTTAGTTTTATTAACATTTTTATTGAGTTGGACAAATTGCTGACCTTTTGTGGCATAATAAATAGCCTGCCTGCTTAGGAAAAGAGAGTTTTGGCGGAAGTGACTGGCGTCAATCCAAGCTGTTTAACTCATGATTTGCAGCGTGTTTATTCAGCAGGTGACAACATTTAATACCGCTGAGTGTTTTCCAACATTTCAGTTCTTTTTCAACTGCTTTTTTCGAATCTTACTCCTCAGTCACGACGTTAATCTATAGGCTGCCGTTAACTTGCACTGTTCTCCAGCAGGTCTCCATAATTTTAGGTAACTGTGTTTTTAAGTGGCAGGATGAAGGTATAATATCTGAACATGACCCCAATTTAAACTGCCTTTCATCACCGTCAGCCACTGATGTTGGCACAAAGTCCAGAGTCGTTTTAATGCTTAGCCAATTATCCTCTCTGCTGTTGGAAATAGATTTTTTTCCTCCCCTCTTTTTATGAAGAAGTAAAAAATTAATTTGAGATTCCCTGTGAAGTTCATATTAAACTTTTACTTGTTTATGATGATTAAAAAAAAGTCGCGGCTGCTCAAACAGACCTCGTGGATCAAATGAAATGTTTTGACTTATGCCAGTGTAGCCAGTTGGTGTTGCTTTAGACTGTTCACTTTTGGATAGACAAATTACAATTCACAAAAAAAAAATCTGTTTTGTTTAATGGAGCTTCTTCAAATAATGTCAGCCGTGTCTGATATTTACCCATCTGTGCTCTCTCTCCATATCCCGTTCGGTGCCATCTTTCCTTATCCAGGCTCATGCACCATTGCTGAGAGTGACAGCTCTGCACGTTCTGGGAACTTCATACAGATAAACTAAACATACAGCGCCGTCCCCCCACCCCCATCTCCGTGGCATGCTTCTGTGGCTGCGTCTATAGGAACAGCTGTCCAGCTGTCACCGCAGCCAGCCAGTCAGCCGCTCTCCAAGGCAACATCTGTAGAGACTGAACGCACAGGGGCAGCCTGCCGCTCTCTGCTCGTCCCCAAAGACCATGAAAGTGTGTCAGGCCTTTTGGCTGCACATTACCACTGACCACATCAACCGTATCACTGGGTTTTGGATTGGACGTTATCTACTCCTGTGCCACTTAAATAAGCTCTGTGAGGCATCAAACTTATTTTTTTTTTTACTTCCAGTGATCTGTCACTGGAACGATTCACATTATTACAACAGTTCTTAAAAAACAAAACTTGCGACTGTACAGCCAAAAACACACACCACATTATCGAATCCATTAATAGTCATCTGCCTCCCTCTGCATGTGTGTGCACGTGTGTGTGTGTAAACAAAATCCCAGCGAGCAAGGTGCAATGGCCTGGAACTGACGAGAACCCACTGGGAGAGTCTCTCCTTGATGTAGCCCCCCGCTCCCCCTCCCCACCATCTCTTCCTCCTGGCAGCGGAGCGGCGGCGAGGCGGGCGGCGGCGGGGGGGCACAGAGCCGTGTGAGTGGGGAGATGAACAGAGCTGCGGTCCCCTCTGTCAGCCACAAACTAGGAGCAGGGAGATCGCATGGGACTCTCTCCTGGGATGAGCAAAGGGAAGAAGGGAGAAAGCAGCTGTTCTGTGTTTTTCTCCTACTTCTTTTCCAGCTCACTTGTGGGTTTTTTACCCTCTCTGTCGTCTTCTCTGAGGCTGTCATTAGCTTCTGTCATGCTTTTTTTTTTAGTGGGTTTGTCTTTAAAAAGCTTTGAGCGTTGCTGTAGACATGGATGAGATGAAAATTTGCTCTTTAAAAGTGTCATTATCATTCCTGTGCCTCTCCTTGTTGTTTTTAGGAACTTTTAAAGCACTTGATTTCTTCATCAGTCCTCTCGGTAACTGAGGGCCTCTCAGGCATACTGTGCCGCTCCCCACAGACAGCTGCACACTCATACCGGCTCTGGGCGAAGTTTGATGGATCCTGTTTACTGGAGCTGAGAGAATGCCTGGATATCTCAAATTAAGTGTCACTTAAAGCTTGTCTTTTAGTCAGCTTTCCATTTTGTTCCCCCATCTCTGGTGACAGCGTCGTGCTGCCAATTGTAACAGGGATTGAGAGGAAGACATTTGGTGATTACACATTCTGTCATGATTGAGGGGCGAAGCCAGCAACTCGAGGCAAAAACCAAATTCCATATGGCTGCGGTGAAATCTCTCCACCCATAGTGGGTTACACTCAAACAGCCCCTGTCCCGATGACAAGGAAATCGCCTGCTCATGACTTATCGTTTTATCATTTAAATTTACCCCATTGATGCTGGCTGCTGTGATTGACAGCTGGGCTTGAAAGCCGCAGCTATCTCAATTGAGCTGCGGCAGCCAGTTGGTAACCGTGACAATGGTCTCTCCTCTTTGCCTTGTTTTCACACTTTTTCTGCTGTCACAGAAACCTCACTGATTGCTTCTCTGCCAAGACAGCATCCTATTAATCTTTTAAATAAGGGCCGCGGTATTGTTTGCTGAAAACCGAGAGGACCTTGTGAGACCACACTGAAAAGGAAAAGGGGTAAACTGGGGCTGAATCCGCCTCATTGTGGCAGGAAAGCCGAGCCTCCTTAAAACCAACAATATTAGAAATCTAATAGCGGCTGTGGAGATGGATGGTGCCGAGGTCTGAATATAGCCAGCGCTCTCTGGCCCCACCTGATAACTCTGTGGGCTCTCTTGTCTTCTGCCGCTCTCAGCGTTGCTCTCCAGGTGCTTTCTGTGCTTTCATCTGCATCGCGGCACTCTGAATAAAAGCCTCTGTGTTTATGGCCATTTTCTTTTTCTATGCACTTATTGATCCCTTTCAGCATGGTCGGAACAGGCTTTATTTTTTTTTCAATTCTGGGCTCAAACAGCATAACAGCGGCATATCCTGAAATGGCAAACCATTGATGTATTGTGGTCTGACCCAGGAAAGGAAGAATTACAGCTCGACCCTTTGTCCCTCTGTACTTAGCTGACAATTTGTTTGAAGGAAACAGAATGAAATAACGGTGTCCTTGCACAAATGTATGTTTCTTACAACCCCAGAAAAAATATCTTGCCTCTATCTTGCAAAGGCTTTCTGCACTCTGATTTCATGGACTATGCTTTTGTGTTTAATTAGGTGTGATTTGTGAACATTTCCCAAGTGGTAGGAAGTCTTTTTTTGAGTCTCTGTACTTTCTTGTCAAGTGGTTGTTAACGGAGGATTGCTGCAATGCTCCTGACACCTTCTGCTTTGTAATGAGGGCCTTCCTGTGCAAAATAGGACCCATAAACCACCAACCCTTTCAAGGATGAGGAACATGTGGTGGCAGTATTTGGCAGCTCAGTCGTTGGGATTTTTACAGCGTATAGATACTAAAGATATGGGATCATCGTATAGGCCTACCTTCCTGGTGTCTTTGTCTGGTCTCTGGCCATGGAAACCCAGTGAGGCAGGGCAACCTAGACGACTAATTGACTCCCAGGTCAAAGCCACGTGATAGCAGGACTGCTGGTCAATGGAAATGGATATACTTTCCCCTACAGGGAGCTTTGTGATCATCTATGTGATCGTGCGCTCACATGAGCATTTGAGCATGTAGCTATTCATAGCTGTTCTCGCAGTTGCTTTGAAAACACAGCCAATTGATTCATTAGTAATGACTTCAGAACAATATAAAACCATATTCTGGCGCTTCCCTGTAAGCTTGCGTGATGCTGCTGGGAGAATATTTGAACAATAAGGAATCAGTGAGTTGAAGCATTTGTTTTTTAATCATGTGCTTTAATAGTTAGAAAGACTTGTGGCCTGGTTGTGTAATATTTGACATCAGTTTTAAGTGTATCCACTTCACTTTTTTATGAAACAATGTCCTGAGGGCGCTGCGACTGTTTTGCAGTAGTAAAGGTTTTCTCTACTCTGTGTATATAGCCTCACTGACTGGAATGTTTTTTTATCAACAATGAAGTTCCCTCTTTTTGTGCGCAAAGACAAGCGAGTGTCTGTAACAGTTGGTCCTTGAAATGTGCGTTAAACTGCGAGTCTGTGTTTCCTCTGAACATGCAAATGTGTGCACACAGGGATGTCTTTTTGTTCTTGTTTGCAGGTTAAACACAAACACTGCTGTCCCAGATTCACACACAAGCCCCCACCACCTGAGTCTGATCCTCGGCAGCCAGCCACGAGCCCCCCCCCCCTCTGCCCGTCATCCAAAAAAAAAAAGAAAAAAGATTCTCTCAGTTCCTCCAGTTTCAAAGTGCTCGCATAGCTCGACTGTGTCGGAGCATACCCCTCCTCCCTGACCCCTCCTTCTGGAGACGGCACTCTTGACCTGCTGCCCCATTGTTTCCAGCGGGGATGGATGGGGAGCCGCCTCTGCCGGCGCGATCCTTCACTCAATAGCTGCTCCATCTGTTGACTGCGTGACTCTGGGTTACAAGCGGGGATTTTGCTCCGTCTGTGCAGGGTGTGAAAGGAGCTATCTCAGGGGGCTTCCTGAATAGGGCTTTAAAACTGCAGTAGCAGGGTGTTGTGATGCCCCTCACACCCCACCCCTCCACCCGACATCGGCCCAACACAGCCGGCTGGGTGTGTGCAGGATGAGAGGCCTTCATTGTGCCTGTTCACAGGCCCCTAGGCAACAGGGTCACCTTGTCCCCAAACAAATGCTGCCCTCAGTGGGATTGTTGGCACTGCATGTCTGTGTTTCCGTCTGTCTGTGTGTGTGTGTGCGTGTGTGTGTGTGTGTGTGTGTGTGTGTAAGGGGGGTATTTGAGTATAAGAATGCATCATCAGGAAGAGGGCAGAGGCCTTGGCTGCGAGGACATTTATCTAACATCTATGCCTTTCACATCAAGGCCTATTCAGTGCAACCCGTCTGCATCAGGCTTTCAAAGGGCATGACAGATAGAGAAACACTCTGGGCCGCTTTACAGGTCAAACTGCTCTCGCTGAGCATTTAGACCAACAAAGCTGCTGATGTCATTTTCCATTTCTCTTGAATATTCAGCTTAGAAAGAAAGAAAAAAAAACACATTTTGAAAACATTATCCGTGTTTTGTTTCTCCTGAATTTGAGTTCCCATCTCTCGAAATAGTGGAAGAGTGCTGGTCTGTTCCGTGTTTCGTCCTCTTTAATTGAGTATTTGTTAGCAAAAAACAAATCTGTGGCTGTTTTGACTGCCGGTTCACCTTCAGTAATTAATGTTGAAATTGCAGTCTGCCAGACATTTGTGCTGAGGTCCTCTGTCTATCTGCGTGGGAGTTGTTATTTGGCATTTCCTCTTAAGTGAAAATAAGCAGGATACTGCCCTGTGGGATCCTTTTTCTCTCTCCTGAATAAGATTCCCATCAACTAAAGGAAAGACCTGTGTTTGGGATGATTTTGCCTTTGGGAACATTATTTTATTAAAATACAGATCCAAATAGATGAACATATTTATTTATGATCTATGCTTTTGACAGTGTAAATAAGTCATCTGTAGTTTTATTCAGTTCTCTTTCTTTTGTTTGTATCTAAAGGGGGGTCCTACTAGCACCCTCATCTGCCTCATTTCCTGTTCTTTATCACAGAGCCACAGTCAGCCACAGCTTCACCACTGGGGCCCGAACCCCTCGGCTGTCACAGGATGTCCCCAACACACCATTACCTCAGTTAAGATGATTAAAGTAGCAGGAGCCACTCTCCTCATGTCTTTTGCACATGTTTCACCTCCACCAAAGACAAAGTAAGCAACAGTATCAGGCGGTTGGTTGAGGCGTGGAGCCCCCTCACCAGACGAGGCAGACTTAAAGGAGGAGGGGGTTGCTGAGTGGAAGGTAGAAAACTGCAGTGACAGCAGAATGAATAAATTGAAAAATTCTCTCATTGTAAATTGTCTATCGCTCGTGACAAACGATCTGATAGGCGAGCGGCCCGGGTTTCCGACGCATCCGTCCCAATAGAGCTGTGAATAACTGGTCTATCTCCACACTGCTTAGCACTGGCCCCGCACTTAATAATTCATACAGTGTGAAATATTTTCCCCGGTACAGATATGCCAAAGAGCTGCCGCCAGCAGGCGGGGGCGGTGAGGGGGTGTCCCTGCGGTGCTAATTTGGGGGATGGTGACGTGCATAGATTTCTAAGGGGGCTCTAGTTTAGAAGAGATGCCACAGACACATTTGCTCTCCTGTATGCTCTGTCTGTTGTTGCAAAGAGCTGAGCCGGAGATGCAGAGAGTGAGAGTGAGAGAGTGCAGATGACATTTAACTCATGGCTGATCTGCCTGGAACCGGGAACAGAGGAGGGAAATACATTTCCATTTAAGCTGACTGACACAGTTATCGGTGACTGTGGGGACAAAGGGAGGCTGTAAACCTGCTAAGTACTTTTTGCTGTTTGCCCCGGCGAGTGCTGTGGTCACAGTTGACATCAGTGGCAGCAGGTGTCTATGGACACCTGCTTTATGACTCCTGTTTCCATCAGGTGACTCCTCCTGCCTCGGGCTCCTGCAGGAGCTCAGCAGCCAAAGGCAGCTCTCATGGTCCCTGACCTTATTGTCCCCTTCATTCACAGCGCTCAGCTCGCTCCACCTTAGTCTCCACGGCAATGAACCCAAAGCAATAATGGCTTTGCTCGCATGTGTGCGCACAAGCGTGTGCAGGTGCGTGCTCGTCTGCGATAGTGTCATGCCATGTGTGTGGTTTTTGTGCAGCGGTGCCGTGTGGTTTTGTCTGGCTCGTTCCGCAGCGCAGTCCTGTACAAACTGGGTTTTTATGGTTCGCATTCAGGCCCTGATACCAATTATGCAAACTATTAAAAATTTAAGGAGGACAGTCTTTTATAATTTAATCCTAAAGTAATAGATTCTATTAAAAATGCATGAGAGGAGCTTTATAGATGGAGCTAGAATTAGTGTCTATCAAAGACTCCAGTCAAGGATGCAGGGGGAATGGGCGGCAAGAGTGGCGGTATTGCCTCATTATTCAAATAGGATATGATTACCATAGAGCAGGAGTCCCTCAGAGCTGAAGCAGGGCTAACTGGCCACTGTGATCACAAACAGGAGTCTGGTCCGTCTCCTCAGTGGGAGCTCTCCTTTTCTCTGGTGAAATGAAACTGGTTTTAGATTTCCTTTTAACTCTCACAAATGGGATTGGAAGTGACGCCTGATTTGTTGTGGTTTAAAGCATTCTGTCGTTGAACAGCTCTTTGTCTTCTTGGGTTTCTCCTCCCTGGTGTTTCACTCCAGATTGTTTAGTCTTGTCCTCGCTGAAAGCATGTAGAAAGTGTTCAAGCATGAAAACAGGAAGCCTGCAGTGTTGTAACTTAATGGCTCATGCAGCGAGCGAGCGGTAGACCTTTTAGGCCTTGGTGCTCCTTGGTTTGCCCCCCAGAGCTTCCTGGACAGGTAAAGAGCAGAGTGAAGACTGTTTTTAACAAAGAAGCCATATTTGCGCTGTTTTGCTTTAAACTTTTCAGTCATTTTGTACTCCACTTTATCCCACTCTGGCAGAGGAGAGAGCTAAACAGTTTTTCTGCATCACAGGTTTTATGGAGTACAGATAGCAGTTGAATTTCACTCTGTTATTGTGATTTGCTTCAATAATTACAGGTAGAGAAACTGCAGTGATTCAGATACCAAAACAGCCTCTGAAAAGGCTCTGTGCTTATTAATGTGCTGCGAGAAGTGGATTGAAAAAAGCCAATAAAAATTGGAACCCTCATGAAGCTTATATGGATTTTAAGTTCTGCCTCTGAGGTAAATTCCTCGCCTTTTTGATGTAATGGCTGCCTGTTTATGGAATAAATCCAACGGGCTTAATCGATCATCTCCGTGGAAAGGTCAAGAGGAGAAGCTCTGGTGTTTGAAGTGCTTATCCCATGGAGGAGTGCCAGAAATGTGACACCTCCTTATGAGTGGGCGGCAGCAGGCAGATTAGTGACGGACAGGGTGGCCCTGGGGGATGATTTAGGGAGATTCAGCTCTAAATACTCTGTGTATATCAGAGAGAGAGAGATAGAAAATTATAAGCTGCCTTCCCTCAATCCCTATTTTCAACAGAAAAGCATATTAGTAGATTAAAAAATAAATTTTCCAAAGAGAGGAGAGAAAAAAGAAAATGAAGGGGGAGGTCACAGCTGGTGGTGAAAGGTTAACAAAAGTTTCTCCTCCTGTCCACGCTCTCTGTTTAATGTTGCTTGAAGTTACGAGTCGGTTTCATCCCTCTGCAGTCTAATCTAATCTGGAGTGGGTGGCTTTGGGCAGCATCTGTGCTCCGAGTTGAAATAGGGCTTTCTCTCCGCCCTAATCCTCTATCCAGGGATCACTCAGTAGGGTGAAGACAATTACCAGCCTGCTCTCTCATGCTAATGGAATCTCTAACTAGATCTTACAGAAAGAGGAAAAAATAGACGGAGGAAGAAGAGAAGCAGGGACAATGGCGCAGAAAGATGACCCAACTAAAATGGGTTTTTAGATTACCATTTAATTATTGATAGAGAGACCCAGTTGTAAGGCCTAAGGTCAGGATTCAGAGAGCGTTTTCTGAGAAAGGAGATAGATTATCAAGTTATTTTGGTGTGTGTGTGTGTCGGGCCAGGAAGTTGCTGAGACAGGACTGATGTCACCGACATATCAGCAGCTGTGTGCCAGATAGTCTGCCTTTCACCTTTTTATCACCTGCCTCCAGCAAGGTGTCTGGAGTGGTTTTAAATTGCATTAATATGCAGGAATTTATAGATTGCCTCCCTTGGCATTTCTGCAGGGAGGGGAAGAGAGTATTACAGTCTCCATCTGCACTAATTACTGGGTCTTGGCAGTGTTACCTGTCTCTTGTGAAGGACAAACCAAGGCACCGAGCAGTAACACACAGAGCAGAAGGAGCTCATCTGCTGGGGAGTCTTCAGGAAGAGGGATGTCTCCGGGGCGTTTTTACTCTGATATGTTTGATGTGTTGGGAGCCTTGACTACCATAAAAAATCTCTGCTAGCAACATCAATAAACTAAACGACTTCGTCCAACTTCCTTCATCTAGCTGAGAGAGAAAAGCTAACAGACTCTGTTAGACAGTCGCACGTTCGCTCAAACTGTTGTAGCTAAATGTATCAGCATATATCTTCTGTTAATCCCGGTGGAAATTTAAATTGACTGTCTCCAGTGTGTCAGAAGATTTAAAGTCACGGCAGCTCAAGAGTAAATCTTAGCAGGTGGAGACCAGCCGTGCTCTCCTTGAAGTGTAGTTCTGAGACCTGAACCAGGAAAGCATGTCTTTGGTCGAACAACAATAAATCATAGGAGCGACGAAATGTATCCAAAATACTTGAGAAGGAAAAGGTAATCAGTCTCCACATATTGCTGTTATCTCCACGATGACCTCGCTTTTCAATTCTCTCCGTGGCTGGTCAAACTCGCTGATAACAGGAGCTCTTATCGGGCTGCTTTTGTCATGGAAAGCGTCTACCATTTTAAATCATTACAACCTGCCCATTTTTTCACTTTCCCCAATCATTGAGCGGTGACACCAAGACCTTGCCTGTGAAAACACGGGATCGATGCTTTAACTCTTTGCACTTCAGGTAGCTCGCTGGCTGCCAGGTTTCTGCATCAAATCTGCATGCTGCGATTTCTCAGCTCGCTGTGGGTTTTCTCAGGTTTCTGTGTTTGTCTGTCGGCCTGTCAGAAAGACTTCTTGGATTGCTGCTGCACGACAACATCTTGCTGCTGTTTGTGCCATCTGTGCCTTTAGCCAGCAGGTGATTACCAACCGCAGACTCACCTCCCACTCTGTCCAATTGGATTCCCTCTGCTGGCATGGTCAGGGCCGGCTTTGAGAGGGAGCGGGATGACAACAGCTGGATAGCACACATTATGGAGTGAAGGAAAAGGCTTGCCGAGTCTCAGCGACAGAAACTGCAATGTGGAGGAAATATGTGGAGAAAAACGCCTGCTTCCTTTTTCCCCAGCAAGCTTTGCTGTGAGCACTTGTGTCATCCTCTCTTTTATAGTCCGTAATATCCAGCAGAGCAAAAATGGCTTTGTCACACTTCAAATATATCAAATGAGATCAGTGTCAACATTTCAACGGTGCACTATTTGATTGCCTTGTGGGCTTCACAACACACTAATGTTATGCATGACTGACTATTGGATCTCTGACACCCTCCAGTGAAAGACGGCGGAGTCGTCCTTTGGACCATGGGAATTGGGGTCACCTTAGGCCCTGCAGAGAGCGATGTTTGGAGTCAGGCTTCGGCAAGTCAGAGAAGAAATCACATTGTTTGAATTTAATTATATTCCATTGATTTATTGAACACCCATTAATAAGCATACATTTCGAGGCAGGGCCATTTTGCGTGAAGGTTTTCTCCCCCCCTCTCTCTTTTCGCTCGCCTGCTCACTCCATTTCATCATAAAATTGACATAAGCCTTTCTTTGAAGTTCAGGAGCCAAGCTGAGGAATGACAGCACAACAAACAATGAACACAACACAAAAAGACAATGAACACTGTTTGAATATTCAAGTGAGCTACCATAGGATGTGTAGAGGAGGAAAAAAGAGCCCTTGTTTTATTGTTGTTGTGTTAAGCCGTGAATGGACCTGTCTGAGACAATAAAGGATTGTGTCACATTTGGATAAGAAATTTTGCAATATCAACAATGCTTTACAAATGGTGTGTAATAAGGTTTACTGGGGGAATATAAATCCTAGCATGAAAACCAAGAAAGCGCAGCTCATTTTTCACATTTGGCTGAAGTTGGTGTGGAGGGTTTGTGATTTATGTTGGAAAGTCTTGCCTGGTGAGGTTGCATCTGCTACAAAAAAACGCTGTATTTAGAGTGATATTAGATTAGTTTTTAACCCATTTGTTCCTGCAACTGAAAATTTTAAGTATTTTCTGGGCTTGTCTAAGCACAAATATGAAGACATTTTTCAAAAGCAGTCAAACCGTTTGGCTGAAAAGTGCTGTTTTTGCAATAGACTCCATTATATTTTAGGAAAAAACAGTAGTCCCATGTGCCCAAATACTAGATATAGTATGATAAGAAAATGTCTGTATCTTAGAAACTACAAGGAGCACAATTAAGTATTTAGTATCTATGAACTCATAACAAGTTGACTATCAAAGATATGTGCACATAAGTAGTGTAAAAAAGTCATATGGAAAACATTTATAAAACACAATGTTAGCGGTATTCCTCATTTTTCAAAAATCCTGACTTTGACTATTAAAAAAAGTGTGATTTTTTTCAAATTTCAAAGTTGTACTGTTAGATACTCGCCCAAAGTATGTCCATACCAAATATCAAGAATTTTGACCAATCAGAACAAATGTTGTGGCATTTTTCCTTATCATACTAAATATAGTCTTTGGACACAAATGTATTAAGGCAGCCAGATTTGTGTTCAGTTAGTTTAGACTGTCCTTTGTTGAGGTATTTTGTCAACAGCAGTCCTCCGGTGTATCTGCGATCAACAGTTCAGTATAAACACCACAGCTACCCTCCACATCTGTTCAATATGTCACAACAGTCGCAGGGCTTCTGTGTGAAAGTGGTATTAGATGACAACTGATGCTGCTGCCTCGCAAAACAACGCAACAAAAGCTGAAGCAATAAGAGGAGAAGAGGATGCGTTTCCCCTGTGGTTTGTCTGACAATCTTAAGCCACGCTCTCATTGCTCAAAGTCCCTCGCTGGCATCATCAGGAGCACAGAGGCTCAGTCGTGTTGTAAGAGCACTTTGGTGGAAACCAACAGATTTTACCGAGGGGACTCTCCCAGCGTGGGATCGCAGGCATGTGTCGGGTTTCAGACTGGTGATTGGTGCTCAGGACACACAGAAAATCATAAATACAAGGCTACATGTCAGTTATGACTTGTTTGTTGTAGTGGTGTTTTACATCTCATTGCTCTTTGCTAATTTTTTGCTAAATACAAGAAAATATGTGCTGCTTTTTAAAGCTACAAATGGAAGATCACATTTCTTGTGATGCACTGTGTGTTTAGACTCTTGTCATAATGCTATTTTTATTGTACAGTGTTGTTGAGCTTCAAGCCTAATGAGTTTAAAGTTGGTTTCAATTAAATGGGTTTCTATGCTCGTTTTAGAGTATTGTGAATATATCTCAGTTCTCATATCCTCAATTTTGATCATCTCTACCAGCTTGTGCAGCCTGGTTCCTCCTTACATTCTTGACATGTTCCTCCTTTCACATATACGTATATACTGTATATATATGACACCCTGATATGACACTGAATGACCCCCTAATCATGATCTTATAGGTGGCAAAAATATACTTCGTAACAATGTCCATCCAGTGTTACTATGGCCTCTGAATTAGTTCTCAGGTCAACAAACATTTCCTTACACTCCCACATAACCCATACGTACAGTATATGCTCAGGGCACTTGTATGTAAATTCCACATGTCAAGGTCAAGCTGATCAGGGCTTATAGCTCACTGCATGCCCCTGTGCAGTGCTCACCTATAGTGTAGGTGTAAAAAAGAGCAGTATGCAGAGACTTACATAACTGATTCTGTGGTGAACTCCACCAAAAGCTGCACATGTAATACTTCAGAGAATTGCCATCTCTGGTTGTTTCCTAAGATTGCAGTGTTTTCCTCACTAGCTTGGGAGGTAGCCATGGTAGTGGAGGAACAAGCCTGCTGCAGTGTTTCAAATATGTTATTTCAAAATCACACAAGGAAGCAGAGTATGTTATGAATCTGTGGTGCAGCAGGGGCCGGTGCCAAGAGAGGACAGAACCACGGGACGTGTGGACATGCAGCGCTATCTGACAGGCTTAAATTTTACCTTCAGATTGCTGCTCAGATTTAGTGGCTGTAATAATATTTTCCATACCTTCAAGAGTCCTCATCCTAATACATCCACCCAGCCTGAGATGGGTCTTTGTATGAATCCGTATCTAAATTTCATTCATCTCAGTTTGCTTGACTTCAGCTCTTTGCATTTTCTACATTTTGAATGTGGTTGCCACACAGTCATGACGGCTCGCTGCCTCCTGGGCCCGTTATTTACCATTAATGAAACCTCGCCCGGCACAAAGATGCAGCAGTTGGCTGTGAAGTCAATTAGTCCTCATTGCTATTACAGGGTTGACATTAGTCTAGGCAGGCGTGTTTTGATTAGAGATGACAGACGACTCGCTGCTATTGGACTGCCAGACATTCCTCACCCTTCATCCCATGGGTGAAGCTATTGGAGCTGACTGGAATATAGAAAGCTAACAGCTGAGTGTTTTTGCCAAGATGCCCTTCATCTGCAGAGAAACCTCTTGTAAATACGACTGCACAGCATACAAGGCTGTATAAGCCCCAATAACAGGGACATGCTGCCTCGTATATATATAAGAATCAGCTGCCAATATGTTATTCCAACGCTGTATATCATGGCAATAATGCCTAAACTGTAGGCTTTTACACACAATGGCCTTTTGTTGTGCAGGTTATTTATTGTGCTGGTGTGAGGTTGTGCAGAGCTGGTGGGTGAGTGCATCCAGGGGCTTGTATTGTTAGGGAATCAGTGGCTCTTGTTTGTGGAGCTGGGAGGGTTTGTTAACAATGCCTTTTTTATGTCCCAGAGTGCGTGCCTGTCGGCAAACGTCCCCTCAGAATTTTTGTTTGTGTGTTGTTTTGTGGTTGGTGTGTGGATCAGGGTCGGCGAACATAACCCTCTCATTGTGTGCCACGTCCAAGTGGACCAGTTTTATATATCGGGCACATGTGAGCATTAGTGTGTGTGTGTGTGTGTGTGTGTGTGTGTGTGTTTCAAACATACAGTATGAGTGCAAATTATTTAGTGCGGATGTGTGGAAAGTGCCGAGCTGAAGGGGTTTACTGCCAGTCCCTCCTAATGGAGCCTTTCACTCTCCCTCCATTCATGTGACGGTATGGTGACGGAGAAGGGGGAGCCGGGGATTAAGGGGGTAGAGGCAGTGCCTTGTTAAAGAAAAAGAAAGGGTTTGAGTGTGTCGATTGGATTAACTTGTTTGGGCTTATTAAGAGGGGAGACACAGCAGCTTGTTAAAAGCACTGCATGGGGCGTCCCACAGTGAGACGGCAGGGTCACCATTCAATTAGGTCGAGGCCCCGCCTCCGCTCATTGTGGAGGCTGTCTGCCAGGCTCCCGGACCTCGGCTGGTCTTCCACTGGGAGGGGGAGCTTCACTGGAGACACTTTAACTAAGACAGTCAAACCTCTGTAGAAGCTTAGTGATTGGCTTTCTATAAAAATCACTGAGGGATAATATTAGCTAGTGCTGGGAATATGTTTTTGCTACTAATGCTGATACAATACTTGAGTTTCAGCATCAATACCAAAATTATACCTTTTCTGATACGTTATTTTGAGAAATATTAGCATGGTTTAACATTGGTATCATGGTAACACCTTTATCGCCAGACAAGAACGCTAATATTGGACGATACTACAAAAGATACTACAGATTACAACATTTATGACTTTTTTTTACTACAGCTAATGCTATTGTGAAATTCTTGCATCTTTGCATGTATGTACAGTATGGTAAAATTATGTAAATATTGTGGTTATGATAAATATACTAGGTTACCGTATGGTTAGGGTTAGGAAAGTTAATAAAAAGGCGGACATCAGTTGCATTCATAGACTGCATAAGTGGACTTAGTCACGTGACGTCACCCATTGGTTTGTGGACTACGGTTTTGAAGCCTTGAGTTTGGCATTTTGGCTGTCGCTAACTTAGTTTTTGGTCTTCACCATCTTGTTTTTTTGCAACCAGAAGTGACACGAGAGGGTGAAGCTAAGCACAACCGAACGCTGAATAAGACATTTTTAGGCGACCGAAATGTTACAATTAACTTTCATGAGCTGAAAACATACCGTGAAAGGGTTAAAGTTTTACGACAGAAACACAGACAACTCCCAGACCGGACAATGCTGTGGTAGCGACCTGTCAATCGCCCAATAGCAAACCCTACTTTATGATCTATTTGACTCTAAATGGGATCATAATTTACTAAATGAACATCATGCTGTATTGAAAAAGACTTGAAACTAGCGATTGAGACCATAAACTCATGTTTACAATGTTTACTGAGGTAATAAAATCCAGTGAGAAGTAGGCTCATTTTCTCATAGACTTCTATACAATCTAACTTCTTTCTCTTGCAACCAGAGGAGTCGCCCCCTGCTGGCTATTAGAAAGAATGCAGGTTTAGGGCTCTCACTGGTTGCAGGTTGTAACTGACATGCTACATGCCCATCTACCACACCGACGCTTTCAGCCTCAGCGCTTTCACTACATATAGGGCATGCTATTTGACACTTGACATTAATCCTGAGGTGCAGATATGTCTAATATGAACATAATTCCTAGGATACTGGGCTGATTTTTCTAACATTTGACAAAAGAAGTTAATTTAAATGTTGTCTAAACACACGCAGCCATACAAGAACTTAGCATGCATGAATCTGATAAAAGAATAAGCAAACAAGACTGAATCTGACCAAACATTCAACGCCATCTTTTGGTACAGTTTTTTGATACTCATTTCAGCCCATACAAAAAGTATTGAGGTTCAATACCTAGCCCCAGTATCATCTGCTTCACTCTTTCTTTCTGTGTAGCTCAAAACACACACATACACTCATACGTTTATTCACCCATGACCACCCTGTAACACCCCGCACTTGGCAGGATGCTTATCTGGGCAGACAGCTTTGGGCACGGGGAGCCATCTCCTCTGATCTCCTCTGCAGTTTAAGAACCTTTTAACTCAGAAATAGCCCTCTGCCAGGCCCACCGCCTCTTGATTCCGGCTTATTCCCTCATCTCATGGGACTGATCTTCCGCCCCCATCGCAAACCCCGCAGCAGCGTTAGCAGAACGGGAAAGAGCCGATAGACATCCTGGCTTTTGAGATATCCCCGCACTGGTGTAATAGGAGACTTGTGAGTGGATTTGATGAGTGAGTGAAGTGCAGGGGGTTTTCGAGCGCTGTGTGTGCTCACACCCGCACCTTCACAGGGATTGACCTGGGCATGACGGGCTGTATTTAGGGCAGCTGGATGATGGGTCACAGGGTTTTCGGTTTGGAGATAATTTCCTGCCTCTGATAGACATCTGCTAAGTAGTACAATAACCTAATAGGAGGAGATGAGGGGAAAGGGGGACATGACAAACAAGACTTGCTCCTTCTGCCTCGCTCTTAAAGTCAATAATAGGAGAAAATTGGTTCTTGAAATTGAATTGAAAAAAAGTGGGTCTCTTTCAGCAAAGTATAATGCCCCAGAATACATTTGGTGAGCAGCAAATGGAGAAAAATGGAGGGCAGTTACGCGATTGTCTTTCATTTCAGAGAGGGGAAAACTGTGGAGGTATCCCCCCCGTTAAGACTTGCTTTTAGTCTCAATCCGCACCATGTGTCCCTTTCCTCTCTCTCAACAACTATCTTTTAACAAATGGGCTGTGAGGACGGGCTCGTTGTGAAATTAGTATCCTCACAGAGAGAGGACACAGAGAAAGGATTATGTGAATAGCCAGTAATGAGCTCAAAGTGCCAGTGTGTTTGGGCCAGGCCTGCCTGTGTGAGAGAGGAAATGGCACTGCAAGCGACCTTTTTTTGCTCGAGCACCTGGCGAGAAATAGAGTGGCCCCTCTCTTCCATCTGTAATGTGTGTGTTTGTGTGGAAGTGTGTGTGTGTGAGAGAGAGCGAGAGTGAACTGTGTAATTAACAAGAGTCTAAAGATTTAATTTACTTCCATTTATCAGAGAGAAACATTTTTTTTGTGAACACCATTTTCACACTGTCAGGTTTGTGCTAAAAGTGTTGCTTTGTGCTGCTTCTGACACATTTAAAAATACATATTTTTGACTTGGAGTGTTAAGTGTGTTATATGAGCCTCGGGGTATGAGGTCAAATTAAATGTCTTGTGAAAATGTTTTATTAAAACAAGCTTTTTTTATGAGTGAAAGACTGAATTCTTTACAGGTTTTTTTCTGCAACACCTGCTTCTAATCTTTTAACTATTCAGACCAGGAAAGTAATTCAACCTTAATTATAGGCAGTAAATTGTGTTGTGGTTGTCTATCATGTTTCCTTCCTCCATTTATCAATCCATACTTTAGCACTTTACACACCATCTGTGTAAGGAGGGCTGTTTATACAAATGCACCTCTTAATGAAAATCCAGTCAGCTCTGATTTGAATTTTATTTTAAATGGTACCATCTACATTTTATGAGTCAACACATTTAGCGGGTGCAGAATGTGAAGAAGTGATTTTTTGTTGTTCAAGGTCAGACGATTTAGCATGGTCTGAAAAGTAGGCATTTATGAAATTAAAATAACGTCTTGAATGGACGGGAATTCTTTGATTCTGTTAAACATTTTTGTTGCACCAACCTCCCATTAAAAAGGCACATAAATATGTGGTATGGATACCGTATTTTAACTCGTCACCACCTTGATCAACTATTGCAGGAACATGTTGTCATGCGTAAAGGTTAGCTTGATTGAATGCTCCCATTGGTGGTTTGATATTTTGATGTTTTTCACTGGTGATCTATATTTTGCTTTATTCCGTAAGTGAGAAAGAACAGGAGCCGGCGCTTTATGGGCTGCCATTAATTTATCTCGTAATCATTATAATTGCTTTCTTTAAATGATAATCTATAAAACTAAGTAATGGACTGATGGCAGGTGGCTAAATGTTCATTTAGTGATTCACTGAGAAAATAAATAACGGGGGACAAGCCTGTGACAGGCGCATGAGAAATCATTTTTCAATAATCTGCCACGCATCATGGCAGGAGACGCTGGCGCTGACAGCACGGATGAAATATTTGCCTCTGTTCTTTGTTTTAATATGGGAGGAGAACGGCCCAGATGGAAACGATAGTGTTTCATATCGATGCATTTTGGACTCAGACACATGCAGAGCTAAGATTAAAGGTGCTTTATACAGAGACAGCCATGCTTTTAAGGTGAGACTGGGCTCCTGCAGTGTTATATTCAGTACAGTAAGAGCACATTGTTTCCTGGAACCCAAACGATATCTGCTAAGTGAACTATAGAAGAGTGAATCTCGATCCTTATCATATAAAAACACTCTCTGGACCTAAATGGTTTGCTTCAGCTGTTCTCATCTGGCACATAATCCAAGCAGAAGACTTAGTAATCAGTCATCATTGTGCTATGTGACACTGGTATGTTGCTGATGAATGATACCTACTATGCTACTCGATTGTTGAGGGTTCTTGGTGAGGGAGTAGTAGGTTTTCTTATATATTTATATATAACTGTGTTTCCACTGGGGCTGTGATGGGCTTTTTGAGAGGAAACTAGCAGCAACTGCCTCCCTGTTCCAGAGTGAAGGTGGCTGTGGGGAAAAGGGGGAGTGTAGAGCTGGAGATTTATGGCCTAGAGGGAGATTGATTAGTGCCGTCACTAGCCCTGATGTACGGTTGGCAGTCTCCCCCTCCCAACCCATCGCATTTCACACACACACACACACACACACACACACACACACACACACACACACATGTGCAACCATACGGTTCAACACACAGCTACACATACATCCAGACAGCGCTCAGTCCCCAGGCCTTTTCTGACAGTCCCCCAGAGCTGTTGCATGTTAAGTTGTTGCAGACAGACTGCTGTTTTCTCAGCATTACCATTTTTTTGCTGTCCATAGATAACGCCATCAATCACCACGCACACACTGCCCTGGAAGGAATGTGCCTGAGTGCTGCTACTTTCTGTGTGCGCCTGTGTGTTTGTTTTGAGGACGGTTTCATAGACGGGGGAGATGCGGTTGAATGGCTGTGTGGATGTGCTGTTTGAGGCTGCAGAGTGACTGGCCTGGACTGTGCTCTGAACCCGTGTCAACCGCGCTGCCCCGCTGCAGGTGTGTGTTTATCATTCAGCACACAGAGCTGAGAGGGCAGGCAGCTGTAGGCATGCTTTCCCAATTAAATCTTGGGTGAGAAACCGAGCCCATCTAGCCCAGAGCCAGCTCCTGCCGGCTTACCGGACACGGCCATGGAGCTTTGACCTCGAATCATCCTGCTTAACTCACTCAACGTTCCTCTCTTTCTCTTCTTCTTGCTCTTTTTCTGCTCCAGGTTGGCCGCAGAACTCCCCCGGCTGTAGTACTGTGCCCACCTCGCCATGCTGGCCTGTCTGCAGAGGAGGCAAAACCCTCCACCCCAGCACCCGGTGTGTGCCAGCAAGACCCTGGAGCCCCCGCAAGCCCTTGGACGGAAATGTGAGTTAACAAAGTGACGGGGAGCGATGGAGGTCAGGAGTTCAGCTCGCCCCAAAGCTAAGGAATGAGAGAGGCTTGTGTTTGTCGTGTGTATTTAATCTATCGGTCATGGTGAATGATGGAAACGGGCAGTTAACCCCGACTGTGAATAAGTGAAGGAAAATAGACTTTCCGGTTTCTGTTGTTTGTCACTGTGTTCCCTCGCTACTCCGAGGAATTCTAAACAGTTTCATTCGCTCTGCACTTAGACCTTGGATTGCCATGTTGTTTGGCTACTCATTGTGAGGGGGGGCTGTTTAGCTGTGCTGATTGTGCAGTCGTGGCAACAGGGCTGAACAGACAGTGTTTAACGTGCCTCACTGGCCCTGGGTGACCCTGAGGGTCTGTAAACATTTACAGTGTCTGGCCCTGGCTGTGCCGGCCGCCTGTAAAGCATGACAGCTGCTCTGTTTGCTCCCCGAGCACCACCCTCTGTCCACTCACAAAATGGTGTAAAGGGACAGAGATGAGCCAGGGCTAAAAACTGTTAGAGAGCTGGCAAAACTAGTTCTAACCAGTTTGGGATTAGAGAGAGCTGCGGTAGTCAGGCATCGGGAAGGTGAATTTCTCCCTAATTTTGTTGAAGCTTTTGGATAAGCCTTTTACAGCGAGAGTCTGTTTTCTGATGAGGGGAAGAAAGGTCTTTCCTCCTTGTTGAACGCTCCTTGTGGCCTTTGTTTACATGGCAGGGCTACAAGCTACCTCAAGCCGATTAAAAGGACTGGCGGATGGAGAGCAGGGGAGCACTAACCTACCAGTTTTTACCTCAGCTTAGAGCGGCTTAGTGGGAATAGCAGGTTCTATGCTTCTTCATCAGTGGGACATTGTATCAGGCCTGTAACCAGCCTAGTGAAAGGCAACGAAATAAAGCGTTCTTTCTCAGCTTCTCACTGGCCAATTAGCTACTTCTCAGCTCAACATCACACTCCAATCGCCTCCTCCAGAGGAGAGGAGTCACAAACAACAAGGTGACTATGTGCTACCTCTGTCCTGAGATCCGGTCTGTATGGATGTTCCATATGGAGCTGTATGGGTGTGTGTGAAACAGAGAGGGAACGAGAGACATAAACAGAGCTCCAAGTGCATTTGGCAGCTCTTCAGCTGAGTGGGGTTCAACCGGGCTCACTAATGAGGTTTCACAGAGAGGTGAAGTGAAAGGGAGGACAAAGAGAAACGGCGCAAAATAGAATTAGAGAAAGTAAAGATGGAGAGGAAGGGAGGGATATGGAGGGAGTCCTCAACAGTCGTCTTAATCGATTCCTCTCCTTCCAATTTCGCAGGATTAGCCCACTTCCTCTCAGGGTCCTTTATTGAGGAGCAGCCAGTGGGAGACAGGACTCAAATCAATAGAGAAAAAGAACAGTCTCCAGTCTTCCCGTTGCCCTCCCTCTTACTGACCCTCTCTGCCTGACTCTCCCTCTCCCTCACTTTCCCCACCTGTTAAACCCTTTGATTGAAAGACTACCACAGCGACTGACTTGAGGTTCATAATGAGGATGTTTGAACATAATAGCCTCCTTTCTGTCCTTGGAAGGGGAGGAGGGGGAGCAAGTGTTGAATTTCCACCACTGTGCAGCTCTTGGCCTCAATAAGGCAATTGTTCATCCAGGCCCAGAAGGGGTGCAGGAAGGCAGACAGCGGGTCTGGCTGCAGAAGTGGGCACACTCAGGTCACCATGCTGAGCAGGTCCCCATGATTGATTGTTCGTGGCCCAGTTTGTGCCAGCGTGGAATGGGGTGTTGTGGGTAAGGTGACCTGGGCTCTCAACAGGAGGCTGAATACCAGAATACACCCCTCAAAGAGACGGAGTGAGTGAGAGCACAGGAGGGGGATTACCTGGCAGCGAGGTAGAGGTGAGCCGTGTCATTTGCATCCGCTGTCCTTTACACAAAAGTAGTGCGTGTGTGTGCATATGCTGCGAGGACCGGGGTGGCAGAGCAGTTGGGATGAGAGGGCGAGGAGGGTTTTAGCAAAAGCCCCTGCATGCAGATGCCGAGTGGCTGCACAGATCATTGATGCGACTCCCATTAAAAATCCCTCATACCCTCAATAAAAAAGGACTTAACTGGCTCTACCATCAGCTGGAAGCGTTCAGATCGGCTCGCCAGACAATCAATTTCCCCCAAGCGCACAGAGCTTAGCGGGAGAAACGGGAGGCGGAGAGCGGGATGTTTCCATTATAACAGCCCGCTCTGTGTCTGGACTCGGGGGGGTTGGGTGAGGTACTGTAGAGCGGAGAGTGCAGGGGAGAGAAAGGAGGGAGTGGTAGAAGGAGATGGGGAAAGACAGACAAGTGGGGGAGAGAGCGAAGCCGAAAGGGAGACAGAGAAGCTGGCTTTTCAAAAAGCCATTGACCGCCTGCCCTTAAAAATATCATATTGGATTAGCCTCACAGAGGCGGCCTTTTGATATTTTTTTCTTTGGCCGTAGAATTAAAAGGAGTGCAGATCATTACTTGAATTATAAATCATAGGCACTTGCTTTCACTGCGCCCAAATTCCGCGCATATGTGGCTGCACTCTCCAGCGCCAACCCCTGTCATTTTTAATTAAATCCCCCCTTATGGGTGACATTTGTAGCTTGCCCCCTCCTCCGTCCTCCCCTCCACGTCTCTCTACCACTGCCCTAGATGGAGACATGAAAGGCAGAGACGGCAGCGGAGCCAGGGCCTCTCATCGTGTTGTGCCCCAGAGAGAGGGCACCCATCCAGACAGATGAGAGAGAAAAGCCCTGCAAGGGGAGCGGGGTGAATGGATGCCACTGACCCTGCCCACCCTCGGCCGGTGGCGACCTCCCTCGCTACCCATCCCTTTCCTTGATCGCCGTCCTCCACTGTGGCTCTGAAGGTCCAGGGAGCAGGGGTGAGCGGAGCAGCCCTGCTCCTGGAGGGAGGAGGGAGGTGCACCGGCCCAGTGATGAGTAACATTGAGATGGCTGGACAGGAGCCCCCACCATTGCCCTGCCTCCTCCCTGGCCCAGACAGCAATTACTCTGCCACATGTCAGCTAAAGAATAACAGGTCCAGAATCCCACAAATGACTGGTTGATGGGGATATTTTATGCCTGGCTTTTTTCCAAAATGATATCTTTTCAGATTTCAGCAGGTTTTCATTTGTTTATTCATTACTTAGTGGTTACATTTGAGCCAGGCATGCCATTTTGTGAGAATGCCATTGTCACACTGGGTGTGCACGTCTGTGCTCTTTATCCAAACCGGCTGCAGGTTCTGCCCTCGTTAACCACACGGCTCACTGCCCCTGCCATATTTGTCCTGTGATTGGATCAGACTTTTGGCTAAACCTGGGTGTTTCCTTGTGTCTCTAACCCCAGCAGGGCCTGGCTGCAACTCACACACAGTGCTTCAGCATACTTGTGGTTTTATTGCAACGACTTTTGTAACCACAATTGAGACAGAAACTATTTCACATCGTGATGAATGCAACTGCGGTGAAATCAAACTCAGAGAACCAGTTTTGTCCCCAGTTGAATGTTTCCAATCAACCGGTGTGAAGTCCAGAATTTGTCTCCTTGTAACAGAGACATGCACACGTGTACACACACAAGCTCGCCCGCAGGCGTAAACCTCTGTGACACCACCCTGAGGTGCCAATCAGCCAAGTGTAGATGAGAAGTTCCCAGAAGGCCTGATATCCCAGGTTCATGCGATGTCAGGCCAGGTTCAGCCCTCTTCCGGCTTGATCGACAGAGACAACCTGGCCATGTCACACACAGCCTCGGGACATGACACTGGGGTTCACCTGGGGATTGTAGTTTTCCTAATAGCCCTGTGCCTCTGCAGTCAGAGCTGCCAGAACCATTAGTTTGCTTTGCTTTTAGCAGCTTCTCTTCCTAAGCCACGCCACCAGTGAGAGGGAATATGCTCAGGTAATGACCTCCAGCCATCTCTCTCTCACTGTTGTCTGAGGCGGTGCGAGACATAACAGGGGAATTAGCTGGTCATATCAAATTGCAGCACGATTTTCCAACGGCTAGGTGGAGGAAAAAAACAACGTTAGGGAGCGCTTTCAGTTGAATATTTAAATGTGGTCGCGAGCAGCAGCAGCAGAAATAACAACCTTTCCCCTGATTGCCTCGGTACCCTGGAGGTGGAGGGCATAAAGTGGAACTGGGGGAAAAGGAATGGAGACGGAGCGAGGGAGAGAGAATCTGCATGCACTTGACCTTTTCCCACTGATTGAACTACCTCGTTCCTAACTCCCATTTGGAATTCCACAGAGTGCCCACAGAGACTGTCATTATGCCACAGTCTGCAGCAGGGAAGCAGAGGTCATGAGGTATTTTTCATAGTGAAAGGTGATTGACAGCTATCCATGGCCTGCATCCTCTTGGGTGCCTACTTATGCAATCTCATTTTGGGGATCACTGGGTTTGCATAGCCACATGAAATATGCCATTCACACCTTCATTGCGTTGCTATATTGCAGAATCCAGAGTATTAATCGAGTTTCACTTTATTTCATAGGGACAGCCCTGTGATATTGGCTGTACTCGTCTTACCTCATGCATACTACTGGCTCTTCTGTCATGTTGGTGTCTCAGCTCTGGCACACAGAGGATCATTTCCGGCTGGTGGCGTCCCACAGAGCCATGCCTTCCCTCTGCCCTCTGCCTTCTGCTGTGAACACGGGGGGGCGAAGCAATCTTATTGCCTTGGGAGGTGAGCTCGAGGAAGAGGGGCTCTGCTTTAGTTTTGGTCACAGCGGGACTTGGGTTGAAAAACAGGTTCCTGGCTTCCAAAGCCTCCGAGCTGGCATTTGGGCGTCCCAGGTGCAAGGCATCGACACCCTCTGTCTTTGCCTGCCAGAGAGTGGGGGTGGGTTGGAGGGATGTGAGCGAGGGTACAGAGAGTGTCCGCAGTCCCTGGCTGTCCCACAGGAAATGACACACAGTCTGTGCCATCTCAGCGCTGAGCCCACCACAGACTGACCATGAGAGGCATTCAGGAGGTGATGCACGCTCCTGGCATGCTCCGAGTGTTTTTGAGTGGTGTCTTCATGACAAAACTCTAAATAAAAATGTAGTTTGGGGCCAACATTTGGACTTACAAAGTGTGTAAGAAGGAAGAAGAAAGGTTTTGTTACCTTTTTAACTAGATTTCCAGCCTTTGCTCTATTTCTGTCCAGTCACTCGATCCAAATCATAGAAGAATTTACAGCACATTCATTTTTTATTATATCTGTCCGATAAACAAATATTGTATAATGTTGTTAAAAAAAAAAACTTCACTCAGCAACATTTACTTTGTGGTCAGACTGGGTTACGCCCTCGCACACAGTTTATTGTCACTGTACATAAATTACATCTACCATAGCTGTATCTGTTAATTTTCAATTTAGTAAATTGGCCCACACATTCTAACCTCTCGGCCATGATTGAAATTCACAGAAGGTGGATATTGATCAGTATGTTGTTGCTAGGGGTCTCCTGTAAAGAGCCCCATTACTCTGGGAAAATTCCTAAGAAGACGTGTTGTGTGGACAAAATTAAAACTACAGAGCCGACAGCAGTGGAGTTTGGTGTTTTGGTCCGAACCAGTTGTGAACCAAATTTTAATACCATCCCTGGCTGAGGTTTTTCAGTCCACTCTAATAGTGTAAAGGGTTTTGCAGAGAAAGCACGGGAGCGCCGACTGACCACAGCGCAATGTTGAAAAAATCGCTCCTGTGGGACATTTTACTACAGTTTCTGTGGTCTGCTCGTCTGGCTCATTCTCATGAAGGCCATCTTCACATGCATTGGTTGCATCGTCATTGTAGGTTTCAGAAATACTGAGTCACTTTTGCTTGGTTATAGGTTCAGAGGTAGGGTGTGTTTTTTGCTGACCTCTGGCTGAACCATTTTTACTGGACCTCTAGGCCTTTGAACACATTTCCAACAACCACTTTTGACTAACCCTAACCCTGGAGGAACCCAGACCTTTATCTGGAGCAGCAAGTGTCTAATTTGTAAATTTGGCTTTAGCTTTCTGATGTTGCTAGGCACTGAAAATGTTATCGACCTACCAGGTAACATGAAAGCAAAAGTATTATTTAATGAAGCTATGAAAGCTCTCTCTGTTTTTATGTTTCACCAAAGTCCAACACATGGATACAATGAAAGTGTTTTAATTAAGAAACATTACAGATTTCAGCTTTAAGCAATACTTAAAATAAAACACATTGCTCCTGTTAAATCCTGCCTCAACAACTCCATCGACATGAAATCTTTTTTATCTTAGTGAAAATGTACCTATTTATATTTATGTATCTCCTCTCCTCTCCTCTCCTCTCCTCTCCTCTCCTCTCCTCTCCTCTCCTCTCCTCTCCTCTCCTCTCCTCTCCTCTCGTTGGCATGTGTTCTGCAGCCGAGTGCCTTGTTGTCTGTGCAGTGTTAAATATTAATTGGGAATCAGTGGAGGACTTGTCTCCTAAATGATAGAACAGAAGGGCCCAGGCTTGCCTCAGGCAGCCTGCAGGCGCCTTTCTTCTTCCATTTACCTGCAGGCCTGCGCACCAGCACTTCCTCCAGTCTGACAGGCCTGCCCAGGCGCCTCCAGCCTCCCCTCATCTCTCCCTCTCACTCCCACTCTCTCCCTTTTTTCTTCCCTCTCCGCTCTCTGCACTGGTTCCTTTTCTTATCTCTGTATGCGCTTACAATCTCTACCTCTGGGGTCCCTTACTCCAAAACCTGTGTGTGTGTGTTTGTGTTGTTGCTGCGTCCATTTGAGTTTGTGCATGACTATGAACGCTGCTTGCTCTTGGCTGTACATGTAGCCCTTTGAGAAAATAGTGTCACAGCGTGGCATATTCTCTTAAAAACAGGACAGGGAGGGCTCGACATAAATCTTTCAGGTCAAGATTTGAGCTTGTTGTATTTCTATCTTGGCTCTGTCTCCTGTGCTGCTCTCTGTCTCGTCACTGAAGGCTTTAATCTCGGTTTCTTCTTCCTGATGTTTCCCCATAACTGGCCTCACAGTTTGTCTTTCTTTCTTCTGTGAGCCGGCCTTTGTTCCTCTCTATCAGCCCTGTCATCTGCAGAGGTGTACCGAGACAAAACAACTGGCACCGGCTGCTTCTTCTCGGTGCACTGGCTAGCTCTAACTTGCGGATGACCCTCGTGGACTGAGTTAATTACGCTGCAGAGATTTGTTTTGGAAATCGAACCAGTCGAACCCGTTGTTGTATTTTGACTCTGTGTCTGTTTGCACTGGAGCACAGCTTTCCCCAAGGTTCAGGGAGGGTACATTGTGAAGTGGCAGGGATGAATGGAAAAAAGCTGGAGAAGGAGGAGAGGGCAGCAGAGAGGCAGGGATATAACTGGAGGAGAGGAGGGGGGTGGGGTTGACTTTGATGCCATAGGAATGAGTTCACAGGCCCGTGAGCACAGGCCTAATCGCACATGACAATATCGGCTGGTGTGCCAGTCGCAACGCATAACCACCCCGCTGCTTGTGCTGACTTGGGGTATTTGCTGATAAAGCTCTGCTTTCTAGACCATGCTGTATGCACAATGAGGGTGGCCCAGGCAGGCCTGAGGGCTGGCTCATCACAGGCAGCCCACAGACCGGGGGCTAGGTCCCCCCATCTATACTCCACTAAGCCCTTTGGCCAGACTTGATTATTAAACAGAAAGCAGTTTTGTGATGAATATAGTTATTTTTTTCCCCATTTATAATCTATAATGTTTCCCATCCAGGACCATAAATTATTGCAAATGGAAAGAGCCTGGCGAAACTCGTGCCTGAAATGAGGTCGTGGCTGTGAGGGGCTCTGTGAGGGGCTCTGTTCACAGCGTGAAATATTCAGGGTTGATATTTCTATTGAAAAGCCTTTTTTGTTTTTTGGCTGCCTGTCATGGGAACAAACATGGAGCCCGTTCTTTTTTGTTTGTCTGTTTTGTTTATGGAGTGCAGTGTGTAGTGTGAGCTAAACATGTTGCCCCAGTTTCTGTGTTTGTTTGGTGCACGGGTGTCCCACAAAAAAAGGCCTGACATGGCTGCTGCTGGCCTGCATTCCTTTGTGGCTCAAAAAGGACATAAACTACCCACTGGTGTTGTTTTTGTTGGACGGTCCGCTATATCATCAGTAATTAACACGTGCAGCGATCTGCTTTGAATTGAAGGGGATCCTGTGTTTAGTTCTCTTTCACGCATGCTATGACTTCTTGTGTTAAACAGGCCAAGACTGTACAATGTCTGCCTAAATATCTTTATTTTTTTCATCTCCTCAAATGCTATCTTGCAGAGAGAGGCAGTAGGTGTCCTCTGGTGATGCCAGTGGTGTTAATGGGGCAGGAATGCAGGACGAGTGCTTTCCCACGCTGTTAGTTTTCTTCTGCCGGGCGCGTTTGAGACGAGGCTCTGTGCCGGCTAGGCTCCGCTAATGCAGCCAGAGTGCAGACAAATGGAAAGTGACACTTGTGTGTGTAGAATGGTATTTGTGGTGACGCTTTGACTACAGATAATAAAGTGTTCGCCCTGAGGTGATTTCGCCCGGCAAGCACCCCAGATGAAACTCACTTACTCAGAGAGGGAGACTGAAGAGACAGAGAGGGGATGAAGAGACAGAGAGGGAATGAAGAGACAGAGAGGGGGATGAAGAGAGAGAGATGGGGATGAAGAGACAGAGATTGAAGAAACAGAGAAGAGGATGAAGAGACAGAGAGGAGGATGAAGAGACAGAGAGGGAGATAAAGACAGAGAGAGGGGATGAAGAGACAGAGAGGGAGATGAAGAGAGAGAGAGACGGGAATGAAGAGACAGAGAGGGGGATGAAGAGACAGAGAGGGAGACTGAGGAGACAGAGAGGGAGACTGAAGAAACAGAGAAGAGGATGAAGAGACAGAGAGGGAGATAAAGACAGAGAGAGGGGATGAAGAGACAGAGAGGGGATGAAGAGAAAGAGAGGGAGATGAAGAGACAGAGAGGGGGATGAAGAAACAGAGAGGGAGACTGAGGAGACAGAGAGGGAGACTGAAGAAACAGAGAAGAGGATGAAGAGACAGAGAGGGAGATAAAGACAGAGAGGAAGATGAAGAGACAGAGAGGGAGATGAAGAGAGAGAGAGAGATGGAATGAAGAGACAGAGAGGGAGATAGAGAGAGAGGGGTGGGGGGGGGGGAATTCAACCTGTTTTTATCACCTTTATTCACCTGCTTTCTAGAACTAAAAATAAAGAACATGTGTGGAGCTTCTGTAGATTAATGCATTTTGACAATTAATGGTTATCGATGTTCTAGCTATTAAAGAGAAAGGATGTCTGGTTCAACTGGAGGGGGACATTTTTGGATCAGCTGCTGTTAGCAGGATCTACGAGTGTGTGTTTCTCTGTGTGTGTCTGCCAGGCCATGTGTACAGAAGAGTCCTTCAGGATCAATCAATTCTCAGTAATTTCCCCTACAGCTCATAAAAGCCAGGTCTGTCTGGAAGGAGCA
This sequence comes from Sebastes fasciatus, assembly GCF_043250625.1. NCBI lineage: Eukaryota > Metazoa > Chordata > Actinopteri > Perciformes > Sebastidae > Sebastes > Sebastes fasciatus. The sequence continues at coordinate 17,019,917 of NC_133800.1, read as the reverse complement.
TGAGGTTGCCACATCAAACCAGCTAATTAATTTTCATGGCTGATTCAGGAACATCTGGCTTTGGAGATAAATTCTAACGAGAAAATGTAAACATGACAGTGTCCTGGTGGTATAATATTTCACATTTCTTGGGAGGAAACCTTTATAACAGAGACCTAATTAGCTGTTTTGATCAGACACATTGTCCACCATCTTGTTACACATGTATATGAAACTGTTATAATATTGACAGACAGTATGAATCCTGTTTTTCCTCTGCTCTGTCCTCGTGTTATCTGCACCTTATCTCTGCCTCAGTGTACTGTATTAACCACACACGTGGACCGCCTCACTGCAGGCTAACTAAATGACCTCATGCTGCAGTCTGTGTGAGGAGGAAGCCCAAATTAGGCTCTCAATTTGGTAGTTCTTCCATCTGCTTGTGCAGGAAATAGATAGATTAAATCTGAGATGAGATTGGTTTTAATGAAATGAAAGATTAGATTTGGGAGTTTTGTCCAAGTTTTTTTTTTTTTTTTTTAAATCTCTTTTAATGATTAAATCCATTTTTGACATTGTGCCATGTCTGCGTGCCTGTGAAGGATCAGTGTGCAGATTGCTTTAACATTCTCATTATCCTCTTTGCTATTTGTGAAACATGTTGGCAGGTTAAAAGCCCGATATGTGATTGCAGCATGGCGCTTGCTGTTGAAAAACGTTGTCCAGCTACTGATTTTATTTATTTAGTGTCTGACACTTGATTCAAATGTAACACTATGTGACTGCTGTTTGTTTACTTTGCGAAATACAGATTTTTGATTTAAGAAGTTACCTTAAAAAACATTACAATCGATCAGTCAACCCCCTTTGAAAAGAAGTGTGTAGAATTTAGAGAAGACAGAGAGGAGTTTGGTGAAAACTGCATTTTCGTTTCCACTGTCGTACACTATGCATTTGTTTGATGATTATGATGACACAAGCAGTCGTGAATTCAGACAGCTCTATCCTCTGAGAAATCATTGCAGTTTGATTTTTATCTTTGCAATTATAGATAGCGAAGGCCTGACAAATAATTGCCTTGATTTTTTTCTCTCGCTGTGTTGTTGCACAGAAAATCAACCTTGAGATGAACAGAGGGAGATGAGTGTTCCTAAAAATGGCTTTTCTGATATCAAGCAAGCAGCAGGGTTCCCTTTCCCCTCACGTGCACTTGAATTGATTAGTACTCCAGCTGAGGGCATATTCAACATGTCTGCCCCCTGCGAGGTTGCTGTACCCTGTTGATCGCTGGCTCATACATGTGCTTCCTCGGCTCCCTCTCTCCTCAGGAAGCTCCTGTGGGGCACTGAGGCTTTGATTGACTGGCGGCCGAGTCCGCGGGACGCCTCTATTATTATCATCTCTACCTCGGCAGAGGGGTGGGGGGCTATGTCCAGGGGGTCTGGCCGACAGCCCCTGCTTTGTGTCCCCGATAGTCAATTAGAGGCAGCGCACTGCCGGAGACGAGTGGGATGCAGGGTTAATTGCAGAGGACCAAACAGCTGGCTCTATCAGGGCCCATTGTGTTTGCAGCAGTTGTCACGGCAATTGAGGCCTGGCTGTAATCGCTGACTAATCAGCCCTGTGCCAGATGACACCTCCATTAGCACAAGGCAGGTATTGTTCAGGACGCGAAGCTGCCTCTGGCTTCCCCCCGCCTGCCTGCTCGTCCTCTTATAGCGGGCGAACGGAGGTGGGGAGAGGATGTCATAGACCCTGATCCTATCTGCTAAGAGCTAAACAATAGCCACAGGTCAAGGGTTCCTCCGTGGAACAATGCTGTTGAATCTGCCCTTTCTAGGCTGCAATACATTTGACAGGTCAGATGTTTTTCCAAGCTGAGGGATTTAGGACTGTTTTAGCCATGAATTATTCATTTGAATAACTTCATTACAATGAGTTTGAGGGCATAGTGTCCATTAGTGGTGGAATGTGGTACAGGAGTTGTGGATAAGGTCGGTAGTAACGAGTTACATTTACTCCATTACATGTAGTCAAGTAACTTTTTTGAGTAAATTGTACATGTCAGAGTAGTTTCAATGCAGCATACTTTTTACTCTTACTTGAATCGATTTTTAAAGAAAAATCATCACTTTTACTCCGTTACATTTGGATGCATTCATCGCGCTACTTTTATTTAGTTATTATTTTATGCATTCATGATCCGTTATGAGGCAGGGTGGTCTGCTGGTCCCAGGTCTGCTGGCGTTCTGTTGTCCTACCACAGCCCACGCCTCCACATGACTGTTCAAAGCAGCACGGCTGAAGCTACAGCAGGAGTATCGTTAACATTATGGCTTTCAAATAGCACTAGCAGCTAAAAGCACGCAGTGCAGCGGGCTCCGGTTGTGAACGCTGGTCTGAAGTCAGTACATAAGAGAACTGTGCTGACACTGGCCAGGCAGAGTAAGTGTGTCTGTTGTGTTAATGCTAATTAGTTTAATAATATATATACTCAGAATATCAGTCATATCCACATCAAATAAAAGACAGTAGTATGCTGGTGTTTATTATTATTATTATTTTATTTCTCAAGTTACTCTCTACTCAAGTAATTTATCTGATAAATTCTCCCCCCCTAGAAAAAAATACTGCAGAAAAAAGAGTCCCAGCATGCATAGCTGCATGTAGGTTAAAAGGAGACATGATCAGTACAGCAGCTAATGTCCCCTCTTGGCTCGGACACATTTAATAGGGACTGTCCCTCTCTGGGGGAAATGGCTCCCAGTGAACGTGGCTGATGTTGGACCGAAGCTGACCCCATGTTTTCTTTCATCTCTGCTCCTGTTGTTTGCCCTAACCTCATCACAGACGGCTCTGTTTGTTTAGCCAAAGTTAATGTGTACTATGCACCAGTTGTTCTGTGGAAACTTAATTGCAGTTCAACCAAACTCCCTTCATTTAAACAAGCACTTTTTCCCCCACTGCTCACCAGTGTACATGGTCAGAGGGGATCAAAACATGCGGTAAGTGGGGATACGGGATTGCAGGAGTGAGTGAGGAAGCGGCGAGGGCTTTTTGATGTATCGGAGCATTTTCTCCACTAATAAGGAGAAACTTCTCCAACCTGCTCATAATCTTAGAACACTTGGAACACTAATAAATGGGAGCAAGGGCATTTCAGGCAGTTCTCTCAGACTTTTCCCTCTGCTTATTCATTTAAACCTCTAATTAAAATGCAAAGCATTCTCATGGTCCTCTGGATTTGGTGCTGCACTCTCGCACAGCCTCTGACTCCCTATCTCCTCTCCCCACCCCCACCCCCACCCCCACCACCACCCTCCTCTTTCCACCTCACCTAACTCCCTGCTCTCATATTCTCTCTGTCTGCCTTTGCTTCTTGTGATCAACACAATTTGACCTCTCACTTGGAAGAAGTGCACAGAATTTAATGGATTTTTTACAGTCTAATCTAACCAGTTCCCTCTTTATTGCTGTTTTGTACCCAGTGGACCTCATCTTTACCAGCCCCTCCACCACCTCCTCCACCCTCACACCAAGAAAATTAGTTCATCAGAATTCAAAATGTACTGCTGGCTAATTAAAGGAGTGTTAATTGAGTGTTCAGAATTGGGTACCCCTTTCACCAAACGCACACAGACACACACACGTGCGTGCATACACACAAGCACACATGCAATCACAGTAACAGCGCTGGGTACACCAAGGACGTTGCGCTTGGGGAGTTTCATGCCAATCAAAAATGGAGAGAAAGGAGAGTGCCCATCCTCCAAGTGAAATGGGATTTCTAGATCATATCATAGCCTACTGCATCTCAGTCCGGCTCTGTGCAGCCATGTTATCCTATCCAAGCCTTGCTATCTCCGTCTGACCGCTGGAGAGTGTAACGCTGCACAGATAGCCTCTCTCACTACGTGCATCGTGCTAATGAGGGGTGGCATTTAGAGATGTGCTGCTCTGACACATGGGCATTGTGTGCCAGGCACTGGGTGATTAAGGACGAAGGTCAGCCCATTAATTGCCTCCCTGCCATCTCCGCTCCCCGGCGCGTGATCTCTCAGAACTAATGCATGTGTTTGCCTGAGCTTTTATCTCATCTCCGATGCAGTTCAATCATATGCTTGGTTTGTTTACATTCCTTTCATGTGAAACTTTTTTTTTCTCTTGCTTATTGTTAAAGCAGCGCTCGCCCAGGTTTCCCTGTTCATTTACTGTAAGCTGTTTCATGTGCTTGTGAGTGCACATAGCCTCCTGCTCACAGGAAGGGAAAAACCATATTCTTCCATCCCCAGGGAAATAATTAATCCTTACAAGGCTGTCGCATGTCGAAATGAAGCGAGTGTGAAGCATTTAGCCCAGGAGGCATTGCAGGCTGTCGCCCGCACAGGCACCTGTTGTTGTCCCTGCCCTACATTTCATGAGAGAGCTGAGCAGAGGATAACAACATGCTCCACTGATGGCAAATGAGACACACAACTGCAGATGCATGTTTGTGTGTGCATGTTTTTGCTTTTTGCATTCTGTTTTCATGCATTGTGTTTGCATGCACGGCCACGCTGGAGAGTGTGCACAGGTGCAGGAAACCCCCTACCTTATGAGTAGGTTGAGGGCTCACACAAAGGAGGCAGTGCTGGCTGCCTCCGAGGGTGTTTATCAGCCAGCACCATCTGTATGCTGCTGCTCATAGCTATGATCTACTGCAGCCTAAACCAATAAGTCACAAAGTGGCAGCCTAAAAAGAGACTCTCTCCTTTAACCTCCATGTCCTCACTTATAGACTTACTGCTCTGGAGAAGAGAGATGTGGAGACCCTGCACATCAAACACACACAGACTGTATAACAGTGTATGTATGAGAGTGAAATTACACCCTGGTTTGTGGCCATACTTACTCTAATCAACTTTGCTATAAAATTTATACCATGGAACTTTTTATTGAGGAAGCTGGAATCAGAAGCATCCAGATGCTCATTTCCCTCCTCCTCCTCTTCTTCCTTTATGCCTGTGGGTTCTAATAACCGGAAGCCTTTGTGGAGCTGAGATGGGTTTTGTAGGCCTGAAAGGCCTCTAATCCCTGTGGCCTGTGAAGTGTGAAACCCTTTGATGCCAGGTTGGTGTGCCAAAGGCTCTGCCTATTGACAAACAAGGGCCAAGCTGGGAAAAGACGGAGCGAGAGGGCTTTCTCGTCTCTCTCAGAAGAAATGCAGGCTCAGGCATGGAAAATATGGACTCAGTCAGTGAGAAGGAATAGAATTAGCCACCCTTTAATGAATTTCCTGGCTGTTTTTATAGTTTTTTTCCTCATGTGGCAGTAATTAGGTGGAATGATGGGCATATTGCAGCTGGGGGCTTGTAGGGACGGCAGGGCACAGGCCCTTGATATGCCTGAAAGCCAAGTATCTTTCCTCATTTAGACCATGTGATGATCAAAGATGGGTTTTTTTGCCCTCATGTGAAGAAGATCAGAAAAAAATGCTGCCGTTCTATTTGCATGTGGACCAGCAATGTGCTTTGAAATGAGCATGTTTTTATCTTCTGAGCAAATGAAATAAGTCTTCTGTCAGTTTTCCACTGCAAGTCAGAACATCAAAGCAAATGGCACCGCCGTCACAAGGGAAGCAGAGCGTTGCCTCAGTAAGGTTGGTTAGATGTTGGATAGGCTCGACTGGCACACTCAGCCTTGCCCATTAGGATGGCACCAGGTTCCCCCACTCTGATTAAAACTAAGTCATTAAATTTTATTTTATTTTTTACAAATTTTAATTCTAATTTGAGTGTTTCTGATTTAGAAAGGATGCTCTCTGCAGTCTGACTGGAATAGGTCTCGTACTTAATTTGGCTTGGGATATTCACAGTCTCTCTCCTCTGCTGTTAAATTCCCAATTTATTTCTTTTATGATATGGATCTTGTAGATTTAATCATTTTCACAGTTGGGGACCCATAGGGTTGTTGAAATGAACTCCCCATGCTGTCTGTAATGGGAGCAAAGAAATGAGAATTGTGACTACTTGGCTGTGGAGTCTCTTTAAAATGATTTTGCAATCGGAGAGGAAATGGAGTGAGTCCTAGTCACAGCATGCACCCTGCAGACTCCTTAGGTCGCCAGGACATTTGCTGACGGCACAGTTATGGCAGTTAATTTTTGTGCGTTTTGTTAGCTTTTGCATAAAAATGTCATTTTTGAAGGGGTTGCAAGTCATTTGTGGCAGCTGATATATTGCTTGTAAATTGAGTTCTTTTCCCAACCCCCCACCCTTTTTGTTACACTGAGCTAAGTAGCCATGAAATTGCCTGAATAATGTCGTTTAAATCCAATCTCACCGCGGCCTCTCACCTCCATGCCCAGCCCCCAAACAATGACACATGGTGGGGTTTTTAGAAATTGCCATTTTCCTGTTTGCCACCTCGATTCACAATGGCCAAGCCTTGGCTCATTGAGCGAGGGCCATTGCTAGTCTCACGTGCCACGTTCACTGCTGAATTGAATTTTGGGTTTGGATTGGTTTCATATGGCAACCAGTTCACAGCATTTACTTGTGCATTCATAGCAACATCTTTGTACCTGCCTTTTGTCTGTTCTGTCATGCATTATTCTGTAATGTAAAATAAATTAATGTAATAACAATGGATATTACATGAACACAAAAGCCATCTTTTTGCTACTCTGTGTTCTAGAGATGTAACAATACATCGATCTGGATCCATTCATTGATCAACGATTCAATATCATCGATGCAAAGTACAAATATTGATACATATCATCATCTTTAATATAGGCCTTTATTTTGAAACTCACACTTTATATTTATTATTCTTTTTATTTAAAAATAATAGATTTAAATGTCTGGAAGAGCTCAGTAATAAAATTGTCAAATCATATTGTAGTTGCTTTTTGGGAGTTGATATAAATGTAACTGATTGTTTAAATGGACACATGATATTGTCTCATATTCATCGCAGGCCCCTGAATTGAATCAAAATCGTACTCTGGCAGACTTTGTGATATCAGCAAATATCGTATCCAGGGTCGGCTTAAGGCATAGGCCATATAGGCGGTTGCCTTGGGCGCCACCTTCTGGGGGGCGCTGGTCGCGCTCTAAAAACATAAAAAAATATATATAATTTTATATTATAATAAATACAGTTATTTATGAAAATACATGCTTTAATTTTCGTGTTAAAACCATTGTGATGTTTGATGTGTGTTGCGGTTAACGAGGCTATCGTTAGGGCTCTAGGGATTGAACCCTAACCCTGGAGTGGCGCCGCCGCCTATGGCGCCTATAGGAGGGGTGGGGGGGGGGCTCCAAATCTGAATTTTGCCTCGGGCACCAAAGGGCTAGAGCCGGCCCTGATCGTATCGTTGTCCAAAGAATCAATATAATATTGTATCGCAATGAAACTTACACGCCTAGATCATCTTTGAAATATGTCACACGAGTGCAAACCATTTGCATGTCTTATGTTGGCACTTCTGATTTATTTAATCTCAACAATGATGTGTTTCCGCCTTTTTAAATTCTTTTTAAAACAGTATGTGCTCATCTTCAAACCAATCTTCAGTTTTATCCTTGACCAAGTTTGCAAATAGCAGCACTGTAGCAATCTTGACTTGGCTCCGGTCTGATGTAGTTCACCTTAACCAGGCTAGTAATTCCCGGTAGATATTTAATTGGTTTTTTTGTGAGGGCCTCTCCACGTACTCCTGGATTGAATAAATGTGGAAATTCTGTGGCCAAGGGTAAGACCCAGTAAGTGATACCACTTATAAATCTCCAATGTGCCACTGCAATTAAACAAGCTTTTATCCCCTCCCCTTCGTCCCTGCTTGCCTGGTATCCAAGGCTAACCCAATTCAATGCTAAAGAGAGTCTGAATTAATTTCACAATGCACTGATTTAACAGCGCCTAAGGTACTGGGCTTTGACAGAATGAGTTTTTAAAAAGATCCATTTGCCTAGGGATGAACTTCCACAGGAGGGTGTGAAAATGAGATGGAGAGAATGGAGGAGGGGAGTGATGGAGCATAAATGAATGTCAGTCCTGATTTACTATTTGCAAACTGTTGTTCTGCAGTGTGTTCCCATGTTTGAATCTGGTTTTATTCACCTGCTCTTGTAGAACATTTTTCAGTCTGCTTTAGATGTAGTCACTGTAATGAAGCCAGCGTTTACTGTTGCAGCAGAGTAGTGGTTATTACAATTGATTGATTGATCTGACTTTGTGGCTGCCATTGCTGTTGGCTCCTTCGATATTTCTGGTAATTAAACTCCTGGTGTGCTGTTCTGTTCTGCAACACATGCACCCATCTAGTTTTTTTTTAATCTCGATTGTTCATTTCACTCAAACTTTTCTCTCTGTTTGTCTCGCAGGTGAGCTGGTGGTGTCGACACATTCTCCACGCTATCCCACTGCGGCAGAACTTGATGCCTTCGCTCAGAAGACGGCCAACAACCCTCTGTGCATCAAGATCTTCCCCACCAACATCAGGGTTCCCCAGCACAAGCACCTTAATCGGACTGTGAATGGATTTGACACCACAGGGAATCGCTATACTCCCTACCCAAATATCCACACAGGGGGCTACAATGGCCTGCTCGCCATCGTCAAGGCCTCTTCATCGTCGTCATTGTCAGCAGGCACCTTTGTCCCTTCAAAAGGTGTTCTCAAAAACTCTGAAGGCAGACGGACTAAGCTCTCTCCAGCCCACATAGCTGTTGCCCCATACCCACCTCCTTGTAGTAGCACTTTAGCCAATGGCCACGGCCAAATGGTTTACCACACTGGGCCCTCAAAGCCTCCAGAAGGCCCCGTGCTGTCGGTTCCTCCGAATGTCACTGTAGCTGGCTCAGTGATTCCTGTAACAGGGGGCCGAGGCCTGGCCCTGCCCGCACAGTCCAACCTCCCCTCCATCCAGAGCATCATCTACCAGATCAACCAGCATTGCCAGGCCCAGGCTCTGCAGCAGGTGTGCCAAGGGGCGGCCACTGCACCATCAAATTCCAGCCCCTCCAAGCAGGGCACACCTGTCATGGGGGTCTCTTCTAGCTCCTCAGGTGGAGGCTATGTGGTGGGAATGGGTCCCCAGGCTAACATGGTGTACACAGGACCTGGGCTGCCAGCTCAAAATGCAGAGGCGATGAAGAATGGCGCGTACGCAGACGGTATGGACTACATCCTTTGGCAGAAGCAGCAGCAGCAACATCAACAGCAGCAGCAGCAGCAGCATCACCATCATCAACAGGCTGTGCTCCGCATGTACAGCGGAGGCAGCGGAGGAGGGGGCGCCATCAGCAAGTCCCCCGAAACTTGTGGTCCAGGGGGAGGGCTTATGGCGGCACAAGTGTCCTCCTCCTCCTCCAGACCTTACCACCTGACAGCGAGTGCCAGCGGAGGAGGCGGGATGGACAAAGTCAACTCTTCCCCTTTGAACTGTGTGGGTATGCACGGAAATTTCTCAGTGGGTCAATACTTTGCCCCGCCTTGGAACAGTGTGCTGGTGACACCTGACAGTGACTGCTACAACCCCCAGGAGCTTATGGCCACCTCCACAGGAGGGCCGGTGACGGGGCACAGAGAGATGGGCTACCCCCACCACCATCACCACTACCACCATCATCACCACCCTGCTATAGACAGCGGGGGAGGTTTGTGCTGCAGCCTGCCCAGCAAGAGCATGTGCAACACATCGGTGCTGAGCAGCAGCCTGCAGTCTCTGGAGTACCTGATCAACGACATCCACCCACCCTGCATCAAGGAGCAGATGCTCGGCAAAGGCTACGAGACTGTGTCTGTGCCACGTCTGTTAGACCACCAGCATGCACACATCCGCCTCCCTGTTTACAGATAGAGGGGGAAGAAGAGGAGGAAGAGAATCAAGAGTTGTGAATTTGTGAAGAAAATCAAAGTTAAAAAACAGAGATGTTTTTTTTTTCTGGGTACAGATTGTTGAGTGGCACTGCTTTAACTAGTGTGGGAGCTTAGAGAAAAACAGTTGTTGTGCTGTGTGACCCTAGGTTTGGTGGTTTCAAGGCAGGCTGTGGGAATCCCAAATATGAACGGTGGTAGTGAGATCGCCAGTGGGAGAGAAAAAGGGATTTCAAGATTCTCCAGATGTTCCATTGTGTGGTTTGCCAATAGGAATTTTGGATTGATTTATTTTTTCTTCAGTTTTTTTTCTTTTGTTGTTGTTTTACTTGCCTGAACTTTTTGATGAGAATCATAGCTTGACATGAAGTGCATACGGCACTTCTATCCCCCTTCCAAATACTAAGGATGAAGCTACTGTGTAGGTTGTCACTGAAATGGTCTTAAAAGGGCCGAATCTTAGGGCTGCTTTCAAAATCCAAAACTCTGTAACACATAAACACACTTATACAAACAGATACACAATGTACTGATACGTGAGGGGACTAAAATTATACTCGGGTGTGTAAGGATCATAAGGTTGAATTAAAAGGATAGTACAATATTAGTTATTATTGCTGTTATAATTGATACATAAATTGCACTGCTTGAATCTTGTTAACTTTGAAGTTTGGAATTGGGTAGTTTGGATATGATATATTTAAGAAACTTGAAAAACTTGAACCTATTTTTTGTTTTATATATTTGTAGGTATATTATATGCATTGGCTGCTATGGGGAAAAGTGTCTCAAATGCGTTTTTTTTTCTTTTTTCTTTTTTCTTTTTTCCACTTTTTGTTTTTATGATTTAATAATTCCTCCTCAAGCTGATGTGCAGTTTCTTATGTCCTGGTGTGAGGCATAGTCGCTGCTTTGGTTCTGTAAGGACCTGTTTGGAGAGCTCTTTTTCCTAACCAACACTGGAATCTACAATAAATCTTGAAATACTTATTTAAAAAAGAAAATGTCGCAAAAAAAAACCATGAAAAAGAAATGTTACAATGAAGAATGTGATTGGGAGGTTATTTACATGACCTTACGTGTATGTTTATGCGTGTATGTGGCTGAGTGCATGCGCGTGTGTGCATTTTAGTTTGTGTTCTTCGAAATCCTCAGACTTTTTTTCTTTTTTTTTTCAATTGTGTCATTATAAGATTTCTACCACCAAGACTGAAAAACTGATTCACCAGTCCCATAAACATCATATCTGAGTAATGTACAGGAGATATTTTGTAAATCTCGCCCCCTTTTATCAGAGGCTTTAGATATTGTCGGGAGCTACAGTAGAGATCAAGTTCTCACATGACTCCTTTCTAACTGTGGTTACAGTTCTGTCTACTTCTGTCAAATGTTATAATGACAGAAAGAGGTGGGAACAAATGGAAGTCCTATTTTGAGGGTACTATTCACTCCTGATCCTGCAAACGAATACAAAATGGAAACAATCATGCCCTGTCCTCTGGCGTCAGATGAAATGAGACGAGGCTCACTGCTCCCCCTTGTCCGTTTCGGCCCCTGGTTGGGACACATTTAGCCCGGGCCAGTCTTAACTTGATGATTCAGAGCAGTGAAATATTTATTATGACTGTGAGATTCCCTTGAATGTACTGCACTTAAATTACTGCGATGTTTTATTGCCTTGTGAGACTCGAGCGAAAGAGAAAAATTGGATCAGTGCAGCAGTCCTCTGGTCTTAAATTAGCATTTCTTTTGTCCGTCAAATTTCAATGGCAAATTGAATTTAGTAACTGGAGAGAGGGAGCCGGAGCTTTGTTGTGGGGAAATACTGGCATCAGTCTAGATTTATGAAGTGCAATTATTATGACTGTATTAACATTTTTTCTCTGAGCTTACACCAAAAAAAATGTAAACTACAGTTGTCAATACATTCCCAATGTACCACATCCCTAATCCCTATCCCTTTTTGTTTTGAGGTGTAAAATAAATTTCTTTAAGAATATATTCAGAAGCCACATCCCGGCTTTGAAGTCTGTCATTATTTTTTAACGTATGTCCTCTAGAAGTCAGTTGTTTCAGCAGCAGCTCTGTGAGATCCACAGCGGAGCGTGATGTCTGATGTGGATCCTTTTCTGTACTGTAGCGATAAAACCTCTGCCGTTGAGAAAACCTACTATATTTAATTGATAATCTTTTAAATGTTTACACTTTGGCCATCCAAAGATAAAGGACAGAGAGCATTGTTGAAAAAAGAAAGGATTCAGACATAAATATTGAAAACAAATAATGTTTTTTTTACCATTTGCACTCCATAAATAGACCTGTTTTCCCCTTAAGATAACCCTTACTTAATCTTAACTATGAGCCTTAAATTTCGAGCTAATGGTGTTTGTAGACACGCTACTGTCTTTGAAGGCTGACAAAGATTTCAGTGGAAAGAATACCGAGCCCCTTTGGCTTAAATTTGCACAGTACGCCTCCTTAACATTCCAGTGAAAAATTTTTCATGTTGTTTCAACAGCTTAATACCCCAGCCACACTGTGATTCCAGCATATTTTCTGTCTTGTAGAAATATTTTGACAGATTTACAGATACATCCCGTTCCTAAATCCCCTCCGTTTGGCTTCTGCATCCAAGCATTAAACCCTGTCACATGATGTTGAAGTGAAGAGGAGACACTTGAGGCAGTGGAGTTTCTGGTGTCTGGCCTTTCCCACCAGTGGAGGTCTGAGGCACCAGGCCTTTCTGCTAATGGGAATATTGGGTGACGCCTGGCTGCTGGACACTGCCAGTAGAGAGTATTCATTCGCTCAAAGGGTTGAAATCAAACCCTTTTCAAATAGCAAGGGATTTCCTATTAGGTACTGCGAGGAATCAGACCATTTTGAGCCAAGTTCAACTGAATGAAACCGAGAAAAGACAACACAAAATAAAGCATTCTTTTTATTTTTTAGCAGAAATATGTAAATCAATTCACATGTTTTATTAAATATAAGGTGGTATTTAGACACAGTCTTTGTTTCGTGGCCACATTTTCTACTGTAGAGGCCCCAAACTGTCTGTCCCCCTGGTCCTTTACACACATTAATGAGCTCCTATTGATGGGATGCGTCTTAGCCCTGCAACTCTGGTCCATTCCACAATTCCCGATTTGGACAATGGACGCTTAGCCCATATTAGGATAATAGAATTAAATTTCAAATAGATTTGTGCCTGAGCTGATCCATGCACGGCTCACTCAGCTGCAGAGGCAGAGTGGCATATGGCATGTCATTATCTAAGCCCACCCTCCCCCTGTCCGGGGCCAACAGGGTTCAGCAGTGCTTAAACAAACTGAAGGTTAGGACTGGCTGGCTGGCGTTGAAGGGGAGGACAGCGGGGCTTTAAAGGGAGGAGGGGGTGTGGAGGGGGTTGCTAAATCACAGCCTCCACAGCGTCTCAGAGGGCCTCAGCGCCGCACCATGGCGCCTGGGCTCGGAGGCCTGCTTTAAAAAGCTGGGCTGTGTTTGATCGAGGGGATTTGTTTTCTGTTGGATTATACATGGTTGCTCCCTGCCTGGCTGAGGGGCCCTGTGCAATGTGACAGATCTCAGCAAAAGAAAGAAAGAGGGAGAGAGATACAGGGAGGGATTTGGGGTCAGAGGAGCCTCGAAGCATCAGTAATCAGGATAATTGCCATGTTCCTGGTGCTGGTTTCAGCCTCCCCTCTTTGGCTCTGCGGCCTCATATTCAGATTCAGGCTCTGAGGAAATCACATTCCTCCCTGAAAGATTTGTGTTGTGCCTCAATTTATTAAATTCTATTAAGTGAAATCTTCGTTTGTAATTAGGTTTTTAATGCTTGGAAAAAGTTATGTAGCCCAGGATATGATAGATTGCACCAATCAAATGCCATCTGAACGAGGACATTTAGATCTATAACTTATCTCTGTGGCTACAGACTATCGACTGTTAACACGTTTTCAAGGGCAATGAGACGCTCACGAGGATGGCCTGAGGGCAAAGTGGGGGGGGGGGAATTAACGTATGCTGGTTGTAAAAATCCCTTAGTAAATCCCAATAAGTCCATGAAGACCTTTACCCAGTGCAAAGGTCTAGTTGCATATTATGCACCTTAAATACTGCTGAGAAGGAAGGAGGGCGTTCAAAGCAGGGTCAGCTCTCTCACTCTCAAAACAGAGGGGACGGGAGGGATAGAGAAAATAAAGGCAGCTGCTCGCTCTGTAGAGTCTTGGCGCTGCTTCTCTAACCTACAGATGACAGAGGGGGGTGGGACGGGGGGGTTACGTCCCCTCCACACCACTTTGGTCAACCTCAGTCCTGTCCCCTGGCTGCCCTTGGGCCCCCGGGGCTCTCATCTCAGAGTCCTTCCCAGCATCGCTCCTTAACGTCTGCAGAAGATAAAGTCGTGAGGCCAGTCCTCTCCATTTGGCTCCTACCTAGCAAGAAAATACTTTAATCAATAATACAGATGGTCCTGAGGAGGCTTGTATAGTTAACCCAGCAGCCTTATAGCTGTGTTGCACAATGTCATTAGAATATTTGTTGTGTTTTGCTACAGAGTTATAGCATCTATAGAGTGCTACTGAATAAAACTGGATGGGTTGCGTGCGAGCACCATACGATTTAAATGTTGTTTTAAGCATTTATTAAATACAACACAAGGTAAAAGTCAGCACAGATCACAAAGTAAATCAGGATCTTTCTCCAAAGGCACAGCCCTTTTCTAAAAGGCATTGCAGCAGGTCGTAATTCCAGGAGCTTACAGCTTTTTATTTCCTCAGCATCACAACTATGTATGTTCAGCTGAAAAAGCTTATGGCCTCCAAATATTCATCTAGTTTATGTGGTGGATATATTGCTGTATCCAATCTAAACACAAAAGTCTGGGGATTTTGCTTTTTTTCTTCCTGTTTCCGTTCACTGTTTGTGTGGCTCTCAGAATGTTGCTGTGGACAAACAGGGCTGTTTTCCCCTGAATGATCTCAAATGCACCAACGCTGCCAAAGTCTGAGGGTGCCGCAACCTTGAGAAAATAATATATATGGAAATGGGAAATCTATTAAGCATCTCTCTTATTGTTCTCCCTGCAGTGTTGTATTTATGTTTAAAAAATGATTTTGTCTCCTCAGGATGAAAAAATGTAAAGAATACCTTGCTTTTTTTTTGGAAAATGATAATACGAGTCTTAGATTTCGAAATAAGAAGTCTGAATATAAAAAAAGCTGTAAAATCCTTTAGTGGTGGGGTTTTCAACTTTTGAATGTGCCTACAGCCAAGCATCCCAGTGATTGCTTACCTTCTACCCCTTCTCAAGTTCTGCAATCTCCCTCTAATCTCCCCACAACCATCATCTTCAATTTGCTGAAACTGCCACTGTCCCCCTCCATCCCAACGACCACAGTAGATATTTTGTCTGTTCCCTGCTTTTTGTCAATCTCAGGACTGAAATTCCTTTATTTTAATGTAGATGGTTGGTTTTCATTTGACCTCTCCTCTCTTATGTATTATTGTTTGACATAAGTAAATAAAGCAGATGACTTCTATGCCTGTCTTGTTGCTATACTCATCTGTGGTCTTTCTTCTTCTCTCTCACTGTAAACATCTTCTTAAACAATTTTTAAGACTCTGGATGAGACCTTACTGTAATGAAGGTAAGCATATTAGTCTTAGGATTCACTTTGCACATCACCGCCATATGCCGGCCCCTACAATCCTGTTGTTCACTTGACCTTTTTCACCTTTGCAGCAGCATATTAGGGCATACTACAGCCCACAAGGGCCGTACCTTATTATACTGTGGGAATGATTGACGTTTTATCCTGGATGAGGATTTAGAGAAACTGCTCTTAAGCAGAGGCAAAGGCAGGCTAATTCTCTTTACATGCAATTTACCAAAGTGGCCAAGACAAGGTGTCCTCTTCTGAAGCCTGGACATTCAAGTCATACAATAAGGGAATATCAGCTGGCTCAAATAACCGTTTTTCAGAACCTATTTTGTTACAAAATCAAATCACAGCCACTGATCTTTGTCTCTTACTGCAGCTCACACCTCTTTGCTCCCTAAGTCTCCTCTAAAAATGACAAACTACATTAGTGCTTTAGTTCTACATTATATTTTAATTTCATCATTAATAGTCTACACTGAAGACTCTACAGTATATTCCAATGTCAAGCTATCAAAAAAATATCCTGTCTTTTTGTCAAAATGTATTTCTATCAGCAGGATTTTGCCTCCATGGTCTTTCTACAAGCCCACTTCCTGAAGATAAGGAACACAACATACACTCAACCTAAATGTTTAACAACACAGGTACCTTCAAGAACTCAATATTGACGCTTTTCCTCCTTTCTCCTTACACTCCCAACCTCTCCACCCACCTAAAGCATCAGATAAGCCGTAGACTGATGAGCCAGCCGCCTCCACCAGAGCGTGTGGTACTGGGAGGCTGCACACTGATTTCATACACGCTCACTCAGACAGAAAAAGAGCTCTGTGGAGCAGAAATGCTTCTCTTATTAGCAAAACTCATTCACCTGCACGCCACATTGAGTCCCTGGCAATTTCACAATAAATCACGAGAGATGCCTATAGAGGCCGGGCAGCAGCAGGCTGACGCTCTGCCGCCGCCGCCGTGCCCTCGCCTGTCAGTTTAGACACTCTGAATCATTTCGGGTTCAGCAGCCTCGTTTCATCTTAGATGAACTGAAAGGTCATCTCACACGCCACCTAACCAATATGTCTCCAGCTCCTCATCTCCCAGTGCTTCCAGTGATTGCTCATTCCATTTAGAAATACCACACCTTGGTGAAACATTTCACCGGGGATTATGGAGAGAATTATTTCAAGGAAGAAAATTAGCACTGACTTAAATCTGTGAGAAACCTGCTTTTAGCTCTCCTGACTGAGAATTATTCAGTGATGATCCATCCACCTCTTTTGCAATATGAGTTGGTGAAATGTTTAGTGAGAGTGTGACCAATATGTCGGGAGGTTCCCCTCTCTGTGTCCGGCTGCTGGACTTCAGGCAGACAATGAATGTTGTTCTTGAAGCATCAGACAGTCTGGAGTGTTGTCTAGTCAATAAAGAATAAGTTGGACCAAGTCCAGCCCGGTATCCGCTTGAGACTCATCAGCCTAAACACCTTAAAGCTTAACTGGCTGCACAATAGCTGAACAATTTGTACTGCCAATATCTAAGCTAGTTAGTTTACTTAAGACCTTTGGCTGGGGCTGTCAACTTTCCTTTATGTGCGGTTGCTAAATGAGGGCCGTTACAACATGATCCTGCTTGGCTCTCACTTTGGTTTGTTGAGACACATTTGTGGCAGCGAGCGCACACACATGCTGCAAGCGAGTAAGCCATTTTGTTAACAGCTCACACTTCCTGTGCAAGTGTGCGGTTCCAGAGTTGCTGACAGTGACACTTGCAGGACCGAGCCCTGCCCTACTTAACAGGCTGCGGGGAGGAGGGCAGGCCAAGTTGTCAGCAGCGTAGGTGCTCACTGCTTAGATAAACCTGGAGGATTAGTGGCCCAGTTAAAGTTGGGGCAAAGAGGATTAGCCTCTTCTGTGAGGTGGTGAGAGATTCCCTGTGTCCTTCAGCGCTGCCGGCCTCAGAGAGGGGAGAGAGGAGGAGGAGGAGGAGGAGGATGGGAGGTGAGGGGTGAGGCCCTAGTTATCAGGAGTGAGAATCACCACTGTAGCATTTTAAAGAGGAAAAGGAAAGGTGAGGTGTAATGATGAAAGGTGAAAAGCAGTGGAGCAGTTCATAAATTGTTGCCAGCTTGTGGTTTCATTAGGAAGGCAAAAGCCCGTAATTACTGGCCGGGTGTTACAGCGAGGTCAACGAGACCTGAGATCCACAGGAACAAAATATTTCATAAGCGAACTACATTCTATAAACTATAACCTATTAAAGGTTATAGTGCTAATAACAGTTAGCACTGACAATTCAATATTTAAGGCTATAATTACAAAATACATATTTGTGCCCTACGGTTTCTGACACAGCTAACAGTCATCTGTCTCAACTGGGATCTCTACATGCAGCACAGGAGAGGAGTTTAGACCTCTGCAGCCATCAGCAGGCCAGAGAAGGAACTGCACATGATCATTAACACATCTCAAACATCCTTGTAATGAGTATTAGGTTTAATGTGGAGTATAATGAATGTGCATTTTGTAAAAAAAAAAAAAATACACAGAAAATCAAGAACACATTTTTATGAATGTAATGTCATCAAAACCTTCTGGGAAAAAGATTATATAGATGGTTGGCTTCTCGACTTTCAGTATGATAACATGTAGGTTTTTCATGCAACGATTTATAGAACAATGTTATGATAATAGTGAGATGAATATAATTTGTCCAACTATAGCCAATGATAGCTATAACTATCTCTCTCTTGTTAAAACACAAATGAAAATACAAAACTAGATTAAAATAAATAACACAAAACTCTTACATTTTCCATAATAAACTATTCTTTCTTTCTTTTTAATGGGTATTGTTTTCAGCACTTTCCCAAATATTGTGTTATTTCATTTTACGTTCCCTCACAAATTCGTATGGGACATTTGGCAAAAAATTAAATAATTTCTGACTGATGCTGATTTGTCGCAAATATCCTATAAAATAATTCAATCAATCTTTCAAGTACTGATGGCAAAACATCTTCAGAAAAAAATCTCATACTTCAGTGCAGGAATTGGAAGACAGACTATTGTATGGTTCATAAAATAAATTCAGTGTTTATTGTTCTGTGCAGCAAATGTACAAACAATATAACAATGCATAACAATGTGTCTCTTTATAAAAGCAATGTACACATAGCGAACAATGACCTGTGACCCTCAACAGTAATGAGTTCGTGAAAATTAATTGTATGGCCTCTCTGCTCTTCATCAAACCCCGTCATGTAGTACAATAACACACATACATGTATACATACAGTAGTTGTGCATAAACAACATGCTCTATAGGGCAAGGAGCCAATTGCAGTGAAAACACTGCAGCAAATAGGGGGAAGCACATAATGGCGAGGCCCGAGAGTTGATTATGCAAATACCCCAGCTGCAAAGGAACAATAACTCTGGAAATTCAAAGACAAACCATAACACGGAAGGCTATTGTCTTGCATTTGCATATTTGCTTGACAACTATAACCTGCTCATCATGCCCATCTTGTTCAGAACAATGTCTTTGTGTTCATATAATAATGCACACATCAGAAATTGGCATAGTGCATTGTTTCAGTTGAAATGAAGGCTGCGCTGCCTCAGCTGGCGGTCCAAGCCTGAGACTTTGAAACTATTTGATTAATACGGTATAAAAAATGGAGAGAAAATGCTCTTTATAAAATACATATATCCTGTTTCTATACACTGAACCCCCATAGTCTCAACAATAAACATTTTACAATATAATCTGTATGATACATCATATAGGGATTTTTTTAAATATAAAGCAAGCGTATAAAAGAAAATTCTATTCTATAAATCTATGAATATTTATTGCAATGATTTCTCCCATTGTGATTATATCTGTAGATGGCATTTCTATCAAAGCTTTTGTTTACACTGCTAATGCCATAATACAGTGATTATGCTTCTGCTAGCTATTAGAAAACCCATGATTCTGTTTTCTGTAACATTATAATGAGACTGCAAATGCTGAAATATTTTGACTCTGTTGAATCCCTGAGTGATCAGCCACTGAAATGCAGAGGTACAGTACATTTTTATAATAACTTTTATATTCTTCTGTGACAAGCAACAAACAAATTACAGTTTATAGTGTCCTTAATACTTCTTCTTCTTCTTTTTTTAATCTCAGGTTTGGTGTTTTTAACTCTATTTGGTGTTTTTGAGATCAGTGATTCTTTAAGACATCCAGTGTCTCTGTGTGCTCAGTCCTCTGTCCTATTACACTGACTTACTGTAATATTTACTATACTCTCTCCGAACAAAAGGCACATGAAATCTGTGCAAATTAGTACAGTCATTGGCCAAATCGTCCCCTGCAGAGTGATCTCACTGGTGCTGATGGCTCTCCGCTGTCTCCTTATAAGAAGGACAGCACTAGTCTCCTGCAGGCCTCAGTGCCTGGGCGCCAGTGGGTCCATCTCTATCACCAGATCACGAGGCCGCGGACCCTTACTCAGCTCAACCGCCCGCGGAACCACTGTGGACCAGCGGTCTGGAGGGGGATAAAAAGAAGGATTTTCTTTCATCTGTATGAATAAGTTAGTGTGCGCACCACATGAATATATACTTATTTGTCGATGCATTTATTCATGAGAGCACAGTGAGAATCTCACCTCTCCGCAAGGCTCTGACACTCTGCTGCAACCCGTTGGCTTGGCAGGTCTCGTTCTTGCCTGGATCTTCGTTGATTATCGCCAGGTTCTGATTCCAGTGGCACCAGTTCACCTCATCCACCCTGATATAACAAGACACCATCAGGGTTTGACAGTTTTCTTTGAAGTGGCATTGGCGCTGCTGAGTGACTGTGATTATGAGTCATGTGCATAATACCTGAAGCACCAGCGTCGGTCCGGGGTGCCATCCCAGCTCTTCCCCACAGTCACCATCTCCCCGGCTCGAAAAGACTTGCGAAGGCAGACTGGGAAAGAACGCTCGATGTCCAAGATGGTCGTTGCCCACTGTGTGAGTACACATTATGTTTAATGGGAGTATCTAAGCAACTCAAAATAACAAAAAACATAAAATATTTTCTTACTCACCTCTTGTGGTAATTAGTCATGCATATAGTTTGGGTTTTATTTGTTCCGGTTATTAGATATTGATCTTCCTGGTCACAAAGGATTTCCAGCTGGTCTGGTCTGTCCTCACTTCTTCCTTAACTATTTTAACTTTTTTTTAAACATTTCTATTTGCATATATGTGTGCGTGTGTGTATATATATACATATATACATATATATATATATATATGTATATATATGTATGTATGTATATATATATATATATACACACACATACACCCATATATATATATATATATATATATATGGGTGTATGTACACGTATGTATGTGTATGTATTTATGTATATACTTCCCCCTTACACCTAATTTTATGTTTTGTTTATGTTTTGTTTATAGCTTATATTGTATATTGTATATTGGTAGAATTTCTATTTTTTTATTCTTATTTTATTCTAACGTTTTATCTATTCTTTTGTTATTTTACTGCTTATTTGCACCAACAAAACCAATGCAAATTCCTCATACATCATGTATACCTCATACATCTGGCAATAAACACGGTTCTGATTCTGATTCTGATTCTGATTTGTTGTTGTCTATCTATCTATCTTTGCTTAAACCTCTGGGGGGGGGGAAACAAGAATTTCAAGAACTTCTGGATTGACTGACATGAAATGTGATACAGAAATCCATGGTGCCTAGTGGATGAATCCTGATGACTTTGGTGATCCCCCGACTTTTCCTCTAGTGCCACCATGAGGTTGACATTTGTGCCTTTTTAGGGGAAATATCTTTAAGGAATAATTTACCCAAAAATTATCATTAGTATATCAATTACTCACCTGTGTTACTTTGAATTCTTAATAACTTTGTGATTCTCACATATGCCTCTATGGTGAACGGAAACCGGAAGCCGAGAACAGAGTAACTCCTTGATTAATTGAAGTAATTGGCTAATTGGGGTCCCAGGTTTAAAAACTCGCAGTGCACATGCGCAATCATGACGGTGGTGGTGGAATGCGAAAGTGTTTTAAATAGTACGATTTTGGCGAAAACGCGTGTGTTTGGGAAGCACTGAGCATACGACTGGATAAATTAGACTTGTTCGGATTATGCTGCACGGATTCTCCGTTCACCGTGGAGACATGAGAGAAAAACTAAGTTTTCTTTAAGAATTCGAGGTAACATGCTGTGAGTAGCCTAATTGATATGCAAATGCAATTATTCTAATAGATTGCCACGCAAATTGGTAAATACATCCATGTGTGAATCACTTTGATGATCCCTTAACTTTTTATGGAGCATCATCGAGTCGAACGTTTAATTTGTTTCATTACTTTGGTTAATGACCAAAATACAGAGAAAGGCAGCGAATGATATTGTCACCAGCCTTAGCTGCACTTTGTGTTTAATGCTAGTTGGCAATCCATATCATGCTAACACACTATACTGAGATGGTTAACTGGTAAATATTAGACCTGCTAACACCAGCACGTTAGCATTGTGTGAGCAGTTAGCATATTGTTACAGTACAGCCTCAGAGCCGCTTGGCTGCAGCATTTTTCATAACTTTAAAGGGAGTGTTTGTAAGAATCAGAAATGCTTGTTAACAGCGACACCTGTGGCCGTTAAGTCAACGAAAGTCAGCGTCCTGTTGTTCGCGCTTGTGCTCGCTCTACATAGACATGAACGAGCATCGCTCAACACAGTGAGGCGACACACGTCAGCTAAAACCACAATATCACTCTATATTTCACCTGCTTGGTAGTAATGTTAGCTGACCAGACGAAGGTCTCTCCATGAATCAATGCTGATCCTAGTGTTGGCTTTTCCTGCTTCAGCCTCCCGACCGCGGTCGGAGGGAACAGGGGAGACACCGGCACCCGGTCGGAGACGATAACGTTTCTCGCTGCGGAGCCCCGTCACTTCACAAGACACGGGAAACCTCTGTTGGTCTGGAGGAGCTGCAGCAGTTATTTCTGCACAAACGTCCACTGTACATTCACTAGATATTCTCAGAGCTACGAAGTCTTCTGCAGTGTGTAGTGTGCGCGCAGGCACGTGGAATGGAGAGAGCTGAGAGAAGGTAAGCAGGCAGAGGAGCAGAGACTCTGGCCCTGGAGACCAAAGCTACGGTCTCCCCCGCGTCCTCCGACCGCGGCCAAGACTGTTTTGAAAGACGGGCTTCACTAGATATAACTTTGCGGTTTTGGTGCCTCCGTGTAGTTTGTGTTGGAGTCTAGTCTGAACAGCGTAGCCACACGAGAGCATATGCGAGCGCGCATGGGACACCGACCCGGGTGATTTATACGTGTAAGAAGTAACAAACAGTCCCTTTAAGCACCACAAACAATTTATTTCATATGTGTTGGATTGGAGGCAGAAATATCAGAGAGGAATATCTCAAAACCTGCCAGAAATAGACCAAAATGATCTGCATGATACCAGAGGAGGTAATTAGACAATGTGTTTTTATAATTTGGGAGAACTGACCCTTTAAGCACTGCCCACCACAAACAGTCACCTCCTGCTCACCTGAAGCTTCCAGATCTTCTTGCTCTCCTTGGACACCTGTCCCACCGTCTCCCCCATCAAAGCAATCAACATGTTCAGCAGCAGGACAAATGTGAGGATGATGTAGGTGACCAACAGGATGAGGAAGACTGCAGGATACTGTGCACTGTGGATCATGTCTAGTTCTCCCATCCCAATGGTCAGCTTAAAGAGGTCCAGTAGGAAAGCACTGAAGGTGTCTTGGTCCCTGCAGTCGGGGTAGGTGGGACAGCCCCCTTCACACTCTGTGCCTGGTGGAGGACATGGTATCAGCAGGGACACCAGGGCTGTGGGGTGGAAACAGAGGAGGTTGGGTTAATGTGTTTGAGAGCACTTAAAAGAGAACTTCAACATTTTGGGAAAGGTGCTTTTTCGCTTTTTTTTTTTTAAAGTTAGACAAGGAGAACGATCCCACTCTCATGTCTGTACATTGAATATGAAGCTACAGCCAGGAGACAGTTAACTGTGCATTAATACTGGAAGCAGGGGGAAGTAGTCAGGCACATAACCCAGTAAAACCACAACATAACAATTTGACACTACGTTCTTTGTACGGATCAAACAGAAATAATATGAACTTGTGAACCGCTGGGATTAATAGAGCATCCACCCATCACATTTAGAGCTGCAACGATTTATCGATTAGTTGTCAACTATTTTGATAATCAGTTAATCGGTTTGAGTAATTAAAAAAAAAAAAAGTCAAATTTCTCTGATTCCAACTTCTTAAATGTGAATATTTTCTGGTTTCCTAACTCCTCTATGACAGTAAACTGAATATCTTTGAGTTGTGGACAAAAAAAGTAATTTGAGGACGTCATCTTGGGCTTTGGGAAACACTGATCAACATTTTTTTTACCATTTTCTGACATTTTATAGACCAAACATCTTATCGATTAATTGAAAAAATAATCAACACAATAATCGACAATTATAATAATCCTTAGTTGCAGCCCTAATCACATCCACCCATCCCATCCATCAATCACATCCATCAATCTTTTTTTACCTTTGGACATAGCCAGGCTAGGAGCTAGGGTACACTTAGCTTAGCATAAAATAAAGACTGGGAACAGGGGGAAACACCTTGTTAACTTCATGCTAAAATGTTCCCAAATGTCAAATTGTCCCTTTAAGTAAAGCAGACATACACCTTTAAAGTTAAGCCTACCTGATGCATATCCAATCATGAAGAGCACGTACACCAGCAGAAACCTGAAAAGGTCTTTGAAAAGAATCTGTGAACCAAAAATTACAGGAGTGTTATGGATGGTGATATTGAAGGTTAATTCCTTTTCATTAGTTAATTGTCTCCATTATCTAACCTTCTGTATCATGATGCTGTAGGTGCCAGTGAGCTTCAGGCCTCTGGTGAAGTAAAGAGTGTTCATCCAGCCCAGGACAAGTGCAAACACCATCACAGCCACATAGGCCTTAATGCCAGACAGGTAGAGAGCAGCTGTGACTACAATCAGCACAGAGTAGATGAAGCTAGAGAGGACAGAGAGGAAGTGTGTCAAAGAAGCAGTTCCAGTGCTAAAGTGTGTGTGATACTGAAGTAATAGGCTCCATGAAGGCAGGAAGACGTGACTGCTGGCGTTTGGCATTTTGAACAGAATGTAGACATCACAGTCGTGTTGCTAATGATTTAAATCAACACGGTTCTCTGCTCTTTGTTTGGATCATGGGGTTTAATTAAAGATGTAAACTATAAAACATGCCAGGGAGGAGGTTGAGAAATTAATTAGATGACTCAATTTAGAGGATGCAAAATTTGCCTTGAGTAAAAGTCAGAGCTAAAAGAGCTGCTACGGCAGAGGTGAAGAAGAAGGGGGAACCAGGACGGAGGATGGAGACTTACTACAGCAGTTGAAAGGATCCATCAATAAATAAAGACTTCACCCCGAGCCACTTCTTCAAGAAGAGGTCCTTAATCTGGAAAGAGACGCAGAGACATTTCCATAATGACGACAACAACAACAACAACACAGGTTTGATGCAAGAGACTTGGAGACGGCGGTGAGCAACCAATGATCGATCCATAAAGAGGCGTCAGAGTGTGTTGACTCACATTGGTGAGGAGGAAGAAGATTCCTGATGCCAAGGTGAGAATCTCTCCCGCCATACGCAGGTAGTCAGAGGATGTTGTGTAAGGGTACGGAGGCTGGAAGGAAGGAAGGAAGACAAGACTTAAAGATTAACTCAATCTGGACGTTTTAGTAATGAAATATAATATATATACTGTATATATATATACAAAATACACCATATCAGTTAAAGGATTAGTTCAATATTTTGGGAACTACACTTATTCACTGTTTTGCCATAGATGAGAATATTTAGAATAAACAAATAAGATATAATGTGTTAATTACAAAAATTAGAGATGCCAGAGGGTGGATTTTTTTAAACTTTGGACAGAGCCAGACTAGCTGTTTCCCCCTGCGTTTGGTTTTTATGCTAAATGAAGCTGAGCAGCTGCTGGCTGTAACTTCACATTTAGTGTACAGAATTGAGTGATATCAATCTTCTCATCTACCTCTTGGCAAGAAAGCAGATAAGCATATTTCCCAAAACTTTTAAATATTCCTTTAATTCAGTGCTGCAAAATTGGTACAAAGTTGGAATACAAATTTGCTGCTCTGGTACATGATACATTAACATTTCATGTACAAATATTTGCAAAGATAAGTGTCTTTCAAAGTAGTGCTATGACGTTGGATGTTACAGGGACTGATAAATGCAAATGCAGATGCCACTGTTCTGATTGCATAAAAAAGTAAACGTTTTTAACTCAGATTTATGCATATGGTGGTGTGTTCTTTAGTTAGACAGTTTTCCTAAAATAAATGTAAAAAATCGCAATATATCGTCTTGCTTACAGTATTGCTATATATCTTAACCCCTGTATTATGACTACTATCGTAGGTCAGATTCTTGCCAATACACGGCCCTACAAACAGTATTAACTTATCTGATGTACAGCATATGCGGCCTACATATACTGTACATATACAGCATATACTAAATAAACAAAAAGTTAAATAGCTGCTATGGTAAAAGATATGTTCATATGTTGTCCTGACAGTTCAGTTCTGCTATGAGATCTGGCCACGCTGTGAAAACGTCTACATTTCCAGTAGTTTCACACCCACCGTTTCCTGTGTTGGGTGATAATAAGCCACTGCGGTGAAGGTGATCATGGTGATGAGGTAGGAAACCACGCTGATGTAAAAGGTGACCGCAGCAAACTTCTGCCATTTGGCCCTCAACAGCTCATTGATGGGCTCCACTGCCAGCATCTCATGGCGGTTCTGACAACAGGACCAGAAACATGACACTGATATGTAAGAAAAATAAAATTATTTCTTTGTACACACACAGAATCTTTTATCGCACTCTGGTTTTTGATGCACCCATACATGTTTTATGTTATGCTTGGTGTCTTGTTGCTGTTTATACTCTGATCTTGAGAGAAACAATATTCAATTTCAGTAGTTTTTATAGTTGGAATAAAAGCATGCCCTTGAGCAAAATGTTGTTATTCACCTCATTGCGGCTGGTGTAGACCAGGATTTCCAGCACAGACGGTTCCTCTCCACATGTATCCAGTGAAGACAGATCATAGAGGGAGGAGTACACCGGCCCATATGCCCAGTCCTTAAACTTCCGTGACAGATGACGAACTTCCTCATCTTTGATTTCACGTCGGATAATGTGCTGAAAAACCTGGAGGAACAGGGAGAAGCTGACCTATTGACCTTTGACTTAATAATATTATGGCCTGGAGAATTGTGACTTTTATTATACTGATGCTGTTTGACGCACTGATGCATCGTTCTCCCTACCCCGATCTTGCCCAGTTTGGCGGCCATCATGAGGGGTGACATGCCGTCGTTGTTGAAAACCGTCTCCAGGCTGCAGTCTGGGTAGAGCTTGGCACTCTTGATTAGCAGCAGGTCGTACATCTTTGTGAGGAAACGCGTGTTGTCCTTGGTGTTGTCCGCAATGTGCACTAGGGCGTGCAACACCGTGTTTCCACGTGAATCCTGGCGCCGCAGGTCGACCTTCTTGTGTGGATTCTCAGTCAGGTAGTGCACTATGTTAGGCTGATTGGTGCATGCAGCTAGTGAGAGAGGCAGCTCACCTAGGCAAACAGAGAGAGGGCACTCACTTCATACTGAATTCACAGGAGATTAAAGGAACTGTATTTCAGATTAAAAATAAGCAAATCAACAGGAGGGTTAATTAAGAACTGTAGCTGGCGTCTGTATGTTTTTGCAAAGCATACTAAACATGGATCAAAGATTCGACTTAAATCCCCGCTATGAAAACAGCACAATTAGCAGTTGTTTGAGGGAGGGGCGCAATGGGGCCAGAGTGCCAAAAGCAGCTGCTGAAAATGAGCCGTTGCCATGGGTGACAGATTACTTTGTCACCTCGCATAGAAACGCTCCTCTTCATGGATTTGCACGGGTGCATGCAGAGTGTTAGCGTGAGTCTAAATCCCATTAGCCATCAGCCCTGCCAGGTTCCTGTTCACCTCGCTGCAAAGCTCCGCAGCAAATTACTCACACTGTGCCCGGACACGCTGGGATTTAGGAATGACAACCGTGCTAAGTGCAAATAGAAATCATCTCCTCTGTGATGAGTGAGAAATATAACGCATGAATGTAATCAAATAAACAATTCTTAAAATTGGGTTGGGTAAAAAATAAAACAGAGTCCATAACAAGCTACCTTTCTTTCTGTGTGTTTGGAGAACAACATTAAAATCAATTATATCTGCTATAATTATCTTCAGAATGCTAAAAGGACACACTTATGAATGAAAACCTATTTTTTTTTCTGGTACCACATACTGTGATGTAGGAGGTTGTACCTCAACAGACATCACAGAGGGCAGTGTTGAGTTAATCTACAGCCTCTGATGTATTTTTCCTCTCTTCCAGGTCAGTGGAGTCCTGCCCAGAGGAGGGTCAGCACAGGATGTTTACTTTTCTTCACTGCAGAACACAGACACCTTTCACTGGACAACCACTTGAACATATGACGTAACCTAATGTCTTTTCATGTGTTTTTTGGAGCACCACTAAATGACGGCTTCTCGTACGATACATCAGAAAACATCTGGCTCTGAGGTGGACCTCTGGACCACAGCAGTATCCTGACTGCGTTTGCTCAGCCAAAACCTGCCACGTTAAAAAGAGCGAGGGTGGGGTCTTATGTCATTTCTCCATGGCAAAGGAGATTTCTTTGCCAGGACCATGTACCAACTATGTTATCTTGGCAGTTGCTGTAGTGCACATTGCATTGATGTCAACTCTGTGCTGTAAAAGACAGAATAACCACTTGTAAGTAAAGCAGAAACTCTTGAGTGGAAACTGAAAGAGCGACCAGTAAAGTCATAGAAACCACAGACGCACCACATCTTTACAACTGTATGAGGCAGAAAATACAGTATTAGTTCTCCAGACGTCTTCCTGTGACCGTCTGCCTACCTAAGGATAGAGTAAAAGGTTGGCTGAAAACGGAAATACAGAAGCACAGTGAATTCTTTTGTTTCCACACTAGATTTATGTGCCAACAAAGGTCATTACCAAAGTAGAAGTAGCCCCCCTCGTCTCTGGGCTGGAAGAAGCGTCCCCTCGCCTGGGCGTGAACATCAGCTCCCAGCTCCACCAGCAGCTCCACATACTGCTTACAGCGTCGCTCTATAGCAATGTGGAGCGCCGTCTGGCCTGACAACGCAAAAAAGCACAATAATACAGAAACATTTTGAATATTTTTAGTATTCAACAGTGCTGTTATTTGTGCTGTGTTCAATTGAATAAATATCAGCTAAAAGAATGTGTTTTCTAAGAGGTATCTATTAAAAAGCACAGTTACACAAGAGACGGAGTCCACTCTGTCCTGTCTACAGGATTTTGCCCAATTATGAGCGTGAGCGCTGACGTCATGAAAAACTGCATAAAAGCCACAAAGGGTTACGGCTACGTTTATGTGCAGGTTTGTTTCAATGGGGTCAAAACCAGTAGAAACCAAACCCTTAAAAGTTTTTATGTTGTCATGTAAAAAGCGTTTCCTGAATGAGCAAAAACAGCTTCTTGTTTTATAACTGACTGACTACTTGTGAAAAGTGAAGAGATTACGTAAAGGCACAAATCTTGGTGAAAACTATGAAGAGCAATACCACATTTTGTGTTTCAAGGTTTTCTTTAAACCTATTTTTGCAAAGTGAAAAGGCTTCCTTCGTCAAAACACTAAGGGATGAAAGTCAAACAAATGAGGCCTGGATCTCCTCATTTACAGAGCTGTAAATAGTCGCTGTAAACATACATAATGTAAATACAGCCCTTTTCCCCATAATGGGGCCTCAACCACCAGACAATGATGTCTCTGCCAGCTTCAACTCACTAGAAGATGAAGAGATCACCGTCTTGTATAAATCTGCAAAATTCGAATTACTTATTTCTTTAAACAACTTTAAATTACAAATGACATTTCTGTAACTGCACATTATCATTATTGGGTTATGTCCATACCTCTGTAGTAGACATCCCTGAAGGGCGTATTTATGAACTCTCTGAGGTTTCCCGTCTTCTCTGCTACGTCCACCAGCAGTGGGATGGTGACGTTCTGCCCTCCGTAAAGGTTCAGCAGGGCTTTAGGCAGACATGTCTTACCCGTGGATAGCTCTGGTGGAAAAATGAAATTAAAACAAAGAATCTTTATGTAAGTACACCTTCATCAACACTACCCATCATGTTCCAGATGTGTTCATTTGAATTACTGGATGTTATTTAGCACTATCAATTACATAAAAATGGATATTGTTGGAATATTTTTTTCATGCACTTGAATTGTTAATGTTTAGGTTGGTTTGGTCAAGTTTGCATTCGTACTACTAAAGGCAGAAGCTGAACATTTCAACCATTTATTCAGTACTTTTAGCTACAATTTCAACTGTTTATCCCTTACATTTAGCTATTTTATCCATTTATCCATTACGTTTAGCTGTTTTACATGTTTAGCTATTTATATCAACTGTTTATCCATTACTTTTAGTTAACTATTGAACTGTTCATTACTTTTAGTTAACTATTTGAACTGTTTATCCATTACTTTTAGTTAACTATTGAACTGTTCATTACTTTTAGTTAACTATTTGAACTGTTTATCCATTACTTTTAGTTAACTATTGAACTGTTCATTACTTTTAGTTAACTATTTGAACTGTTTATCCATTACTTTTAGTTAACTATTTGAACTGTTTCTTCATTACTTTTAGTTAACTATTTGAAGTGTTTATTCATTACTTTTAGTTAACTATTTCACCATTCATCCATTACTTTTGAATTGTTTAGACTTCTCCACTTGCTTGCTAACGTTAATTCACTTTTACACACTCTTGATTTCAACATGTGGTGTTCAGGAGGTGTCTCAGCTTACTCAATATGTGGATATATATTCTAAAATCAAATTGTAATTACTACTCCACAATCTTTTCACATACCGACTGGTAACTGCAGAAGTACCCCCTCGGGTAGAAGAACCCCTGGTTGGGAATCTACTGTCATATAACATGTGACTTCCTGGTGTGTCGGTTTAAATGTACTGGGAATGAGTGACGAAAGAAGATAAATAGTTTTGGGAATTGTCGCAAGCAAATAATTAAGTAGGGTTCATAAGATCAAACTGTAAAAGACAGGGGTGAAGAAAGCCCTTCACTATTTTTAGTCTGTCTGAAAAAACACTTTAAAGCCCTGTTTAACTCTCTGAGGGAGATGACAGTTTGCTGTGATTTCTCTCTGCTCCCTGTTATAAGCCTAAAATAATGTTTTCTCACACACAGGAAGCCTTCCATGGGCCTGCCTCTAGTAGGAAAAAGACTCAACTCCACCTTTTCCCTCTTGCATCCTTTGAGCGAAAAACAGCGGAGATAGAGGAGCAGGGGAATACAAAAGGCCAAAGGAAAAACCGTCACTAGATAAGACTGAGTTTCTGCTTCAGAGCAAATGCAGTCGACATTCAAGAGAGAGAATTTCGACAGAAACTGTGTGAAAGAGTGAGAAATGAATCTGTCATCTGCATCACAAAAATGGCCCTCCTATCCAAACACAAACCCATTTTGTTCCCTTGTAGTCTAGTGTAGTTGTAGTAGTTGTAGTGTAGTTTCAATACACAGATATCTGATGCGAGTGACAACCTACACATTTAGTCTCACCTCTGAACTCCTCATCAGTTAACCTCTTTTCGTGACTTTGCAGGTACTCCAACAGGCCCTCAAGAGCCTCGGGGTCTGCACGTGACACGCCATCGAAGAGGAGGGAGCGGTTGAATATTTTCATCACTTTCGGTGGGTCTGAGTTTTGTTCATCATCACAGGACATCTCAGCTTTACTAAGGACACACAAAATCATGACATAATGTCACACATTCACTGTTGTGTACAACTAATCTGTTGAAGGCCTTCTGTTGAGTTCCTTTTGATTCTTTTTACATTTCATTGACATAAAACTAAGAATTGAATACTGTGTTTGATGCACAAACCATCTTTTGAGCAGTCGTCCACACCCTAGAGTGCTCCAGTAAATAGACCTCTGTGCGTATGGGACAGGTAGGGCAGCCTAAATATTACCTCAACGGCTGCAGAGAGACCAACAACAGGCTCTCTGTCAGCTCCGTAAATGGGCTGAATGAGAGACTGCTTGGTCCACAGTGTGTGTGTGTGTTTTATGTGGACATACTTCCTCATGTGGCACACCTCTGTCTACAGAGTGGTAGTTGTAGGAGGTTTTTATTTTCATGACAACATTTTTCCAAGCCAGCCCTTTTGTCCCTGGAAAGAACATCTAGTCTATGTTCACTACTGTTAAGTCAGAAACACGTAAACTAAAAAAACTAAAGGAGCACACAACTATCAAATCTTTCAAACACACATTATTGTAGTTTAGAGATAGTGAGGCCCCTTCTCACCCTCTTGGGAGCTTCTTCCTGCGTCGCTTCTGATTGCTTGTGTTCCTGCAGGTACCATAGTCAAAGAGCGAGTCCATGGGTGCTTTCTTGGGGCCTGGAACCACATTTGACTCATATATGGTGGATTCCAGTAGGTCCATTGGGGTCGAGATGCCCTTCTTGAAAGCACCCTGGAACTTCATCCGCAGGTTCTGTCTGCCGTCGGCGGGCTGGCCGGGCTGAACCAGCTCCAGGGCTGAATCCTGACTCGTGTCCTGAGTTGATGGGGAGCCATCCTCGTTCTCAAACAGGTGGGAGAGCTCAGACAGGGCGAGCGCTGCATCGCCCTCAGGCTGAGCGGCCCCGCCATCACCTGAGTCCACAGAGAGAGCAGCTCTGGCAGGAACAGAGCTGAGGGTGTCGGCCTTGGACAAGGCAAGGTGGCACCTTCGGAGGAGAGCAGAACGGCCCTGGAATAAACAAAATGTTCTGGGTGTGAGCTGCGTGGCCTTTAGGTAGTCAGGAAAGTCTTGTACAAATGGAAAAAGACACAGGGATGCTTTATTCTGTTTAAATTCAATCAGACATTTATGATCGTGTGAAATAGGAAGGTTTCACTACTTACCATATACCATACCATACTACACTACCATATTTCATAACTCAGAAACTATCATCTTAAAACATTTGGCTTAGGGATCTTTTGTCATCTCCAGCATTTAGACGTTTATTTCTGCTATGAACAGGTGCATCTCATTTACATACTTTATATCCTTTCTTTCCTCAGTTGCATCTTGCTTATTCAAGCAGCATTAAGAGAAGTTGGATGCCCTTGATGATGGTGAACCTGATCAATTTCCAGGTCACATGAGGAAAGATGAAGGAGGATGTACAAATAACAGATGTGAGATGCAGCCGGCAGGAATCACCAACAGGCCAAATTGCCTAAAAGGTAAGAACCTCAGCAAAGTATGAACAAATAAGATGCCTTTTTTTACTCAGTTAATGTTATTATTGTTGGCATGATGTCAGATGAGTAAGTACTGCAGGAAATAGCAAAGGTGACAAAGATCTTACGCTAGCCACTGTGATAAGAGCAAAGTGGACAAATAATAAAACAAATAAACTAATTGTATTAAGACTACAATTCCCAAACCAACCCTGGGAATTCCCACTTGCAATTTGAAGCAGATTTTAAAGCACACATTTGGCATTTAACCAGTCTGTACCTCGTTCATCCCTTTTATCACAATGATGTGCCAAATTCCTCTTCAGGGGAAACTGGAAATGATGCTGAAGCATGTGGGTGTCCTGTAGAAACAAAAAAAGAGTCACTATCAACTGACACAGAAGTTCAGACAAAAAAAGATCTGTAGGTCCTGAGTGATATAAAAAGAGCTCTGTAGGTTTGGGATGTGTGTGGAAAAAGTAGGAAAGGACTGATGCCAACACCAATAGCACGGCTGTGAGTCCGGCCTCTCATTGGTCAGACGAATATGTTTTCTCTTGGATCACACCACCTGACTCACTCATTACAACTAGTGCTTCTCTGCACACACAGACACACACTTTACTGCTACAGGATGATATCACAGGGGAATTTGTACAACATGACATCCTCACATGTTCCCCCTGAAGCTTCCTTTCAAAACCGTACGCTTTACTGAGTTTGTTCATGACATTGACAACCTATCTAAACCAGACTGCAAAGGAGCAACACAAACAGGGGAGCTGGGGTCCCACTAAGGGGGAGGCATGACTCACAACTCTGTCTGACAGACAGGGATTATCATGCCTTTACACTTCAACGGGCATTTAATAGTAAAAAGACGGAGGAACAAAGAGAGGCTGGCCTTAATAAAAAAAAAATGTATAACACCTCTCAAGGGAGGGGGGGGACACAAAGGAGGACGGTCTGCAGGACAGATAATAATGCACTATACTCACTTTTAACAGTCTCTTCTGCACTATATTCACTTTTTTAATAGTCATGTATTACAGCTGTTACTCTGCACTATATTCAGTTTTAACAGTTTTCTTCATCTCCTTGTATTTTTTTACATCTGGTATATTTGTTTGTGCTTTGCACTACTAACTTTTTACTGCCTTTTTACTAACATGTATTTGCACTATGGAGTTGTGATTTGTGACTTGAATTTCCCTCGGGATCAATGAAGTTACTATTTATCTATCTATCTATCTATCTATCTATCTATCTAAACTATATAAACTATTATAATAGTAAAGGATTTAGTTGTTAAGTGGAGGATCCACTGTGTATTTAACTTGTCAGAGTGATAAAACAGGATCTGAAATAAAAGACCCCAAAGCTCACATATTATCCACTTATTGGGTCAGGGAATGAAAATCCACTTGTGAAAGTTTCTAAATGTGAGTGACTGTAATGCAGCCTCAGAGATGTGGGACTTCCTGCTCACTGTCACTGCTGATGTGACATTATCCAGGGCAGGAGAGGCTGAAGGCTCTGTCTGGAGCCAAAAGGCTGCTGGGAATAAAAGTAAGCACAAAAAGTATCTAATATTTTAAAAGATAATAGATTTTAAGGCTTTAGAGGTCAATACCATAGAAAAAACAAACAAATCCCACAAAGGTATGGATTAATTGGACATAAATAGAAAGAAACATAAAAATACACCTTTCTAAAAAAGGAGTATTAAAATCATTAAAAGTCGACTCAAACAATGTCTTAATAATTATAAAACGAAGGTCTGTTAAGTATTTCCCCCTCACACAAACCAATTTATGTGAGATTAGATTCATTCTAAGGCATTTAATGAAGAATAAGGATTTGAGGTGTTACTTACCTTGATCTAATCTGTTGGTCTTATTTTGTGTTTCTTCATAAATAAACTAGTCCGCAGCTTTTTTCCATAGTTTGAAACTTATTCTCTCTCTCTGGTGTTGGACGCTTCTCTGCTGCCTCCTCAGGTTCAGTGTGACTCCTGCCAGATGACACTAAATGCTTTGACTTCAATCTCAGTATCCCTCTGATTCATGTGTCCTACCGCCGGTACAGTCCACCAGAACAACGGATACTTTCACACTGAGGGCGTCATTTTCGTGGGAGGACATAGGAGACATCATGTCCCCCCACCTTTTTTAGAAGGCAATATGCATTGGACCTCTCCACTTCTCACAGTCCGAAATCTAACTCGTACTAGGACCACGCAGAAACAACGCCCGCTCCCCTCCCCTCTGTCCCAGGAAGAAAGACGACAAGAGGCGAAACTCCGGTGCTTTTTTGACAACAGCCGCTAGATGGGCGCTGCGCCATTTTGGACCGAAAACGCCAAAGAGTCCATTGTTTGTCACGGATGTAAAAACGAGACGTCTGCAAATCAGAGGATAATTTTTTTAGTTCAAAGTCTTTTTATTGGTATTCTGTACAAAATCCAATAAATCACAGAAATAATTGTATAAACAATGATACCCCCCCCCCTCCCTATAACAATATTACTGCACCATTAAATAAACAGAATTCATATTTATTTATACATATAAATGAATTCAACCCGATAGAAACATAAACAAAACATATACCAAAAAAAGGGGAAAAGGAAAGGACCAAAAACACAAAGATTAGTAAATTAAAAATAATAATTATAAAAAAAAATCCCCCAAAAAACCTAAGTATAACTTGTGAATTATATGTAATATGGGGTCAGAGGATATCAACTCCCCAGTATGAACACTTAAAGCTGCAGTGGGTAGAATTGGAGCAAATATGACGGGCGAGAGGACATAACAGCCTGAGCCTGCTTCTGGACGGGTAGCAGCTGTTTATCTCAGTTTATTTTTTTGGAATAAATGCAGTTTCTTGCACAATCTTTTGAAGGTCCTGATACTGATGATAATGTGCTGATGTACCAAAAGATTAAGTATTTCTTTACTTGTGAATCCTTTACTAAAGTATAACTTCACAAGATGCTCCACGTTCCTCATTTTCACACAGGCTGCTCTATTTCCCCTCTAAAATAACACTTATAATGTAATGACTTTATTCTCGTAATATTACGACTTTTTTTTTGTAAAATTACGACTTTATTCTCGTAATATTAAGATTTTTTTTCTCGTAATTTTACGTCTTTTTTTCTCGTAAAGTTATGACTTTATTCTCAAAATCTCAGTTTTTTTTCCCCTCAATGTGGCCCTAATACTCCGTCGTACTCCGGTGCTCCTAATGGCATCTGAAAGATGTCACAGACCGGATGAAAACAACCAATCAGAGCCGAGCTGGAGCCTTGCCGTCTCTGAGCAGCTGTCAATCACTCGCGAACTCCGATCAAACGGTCAAACTAGGCAGCGCTGATCAAATATGAATTAATATTATTTTACTGTAATGCCTATTTCTTGCCTCAAATGTTTTCAGAAACATCTTGTAGTGTACTGTTTAGCTGTAAAATGATAAAGTTTGTGACCCGGCAGCCATGTTGAGACCAGTTGAGGAAATACCAAGCACCGCCCACCAGCCGGAGCAAACTCTCTACACAGTACACTTCCGTGTTTTGGTACAGTTTGCTTTCACACCTGATGCGAACCGTACTGAAGTACACATGAACCATACTCCAGACCACCTTTTTAAGTGGACTGGAGTACAGATTGGTGAACCGTGACCGAGTACGATACGGAGCGTTCACCTTAATTAAACAAACTGGATTTTGGGGTCAAGTGTACTCGGATGTGAAAGCACCAGCAAGAATCTTCAGGTTTGTCCAAATCCTGCATATCTTTGTCATTTTTTCATGAACATTATGCAATTCTCCACTTTCCAGTGTCGTCGTCGTCGTCATCTTCTTCTTCTCTGCGGTTTTGGGGAATTGCATTGCCAACTTTTAATTGCATACCGCCATCCACCATACCAAACTATGTAGAACAGGATCTAGTTTACATTAGTCTGTACTACACTTTCCACTATCAATTCTAACTATAAATGTGTATTACTGTTGTATGAATTTTACTTTAACTACAAGTTGTGATTCATGTAAAGACAGGTGCTTTTATTTGTCACACACTTTTAGATGCAGCCTCAATGGATGAACTTTCCGGAAGAAGAGGAACGTTATAGAAACCAACTGAGACATCTTCTCTGTGCTGAAGCTCTGAGGTAGGATGTTTTTTCTCATTACAAGCTGCGTTTGATATTGTTGAATATTGAAAGTATAAAACATATTTTGAATTCAGTGGCCTCTTTAGCTTTGTTATGAACTTGAAAATTCATGAAATTATAGGATATGGTCTATAATAGACATTCAGACATCATCAGACATCATTCGGTGTGATTTAAACTTCCCGAGAATATTGTTATCTTCGATGTCCAGAACTTCAGAATACCTGAAGCTGAAATTACAGCCCAGAAGACTGGATGGAGAAGAGGACATTAAGGAGACGAGGATATCAAGGTGAGGAGAGATGGACCTGAAAAACATTACTGTCTGTACACAACTGAAAACTGCAACAGTCAAATGACAGTGATTTTTATATTTGAATGATTGTGTGTCTGTAATGTGTTTTTTTTTGTGTCTCCGTCCTCCAGAAATTGCTGGATAAAAACATTTAAATTTATGCTCTTACATGTAGCTGGACAGAAACATTCTCCAGTCTCTAAATGAAATATTGGATTTCTGTGACTGTGTGCATATTTTGTCTCACAGGTGCTTATGTGAATAATTTTTACTCCAATTTTCAGAAATCACAGACTGGAACCTTGATTCCCGTATTTTAAAATTGAACACCATAAAACAGGTCTATGCATTTATTAATTTCCATCACAGAATGTTTTCCTGTTAATTACAGAACAAACCGCTGATGTGTTTTTTTGTATAGAAATCTGATAAAAAAGCTTGTAATCTCATCTCATCTGATTTGAAATGAGCTCGATGCCAGATGAACTCACAGAGTAAGGAAACACCATTAAAGAAAAATAATATCTCAATACTATGATTATTTTTTCAGATTTTTTATTCATTTTTTAAAGATGTTTATCTGGCATTTTAGCCTTTTTTTTATTAGTAGAGGTTGTAGCAGAAAGGGGGAAAAGAGAGAAAAAACACAGACGCGTGGCCTTTGAATAATTCACATTCCCAAACGTCAGTATACCTGTAGCCATACTCAGGTGTATTTGTACACCATCAGGTTCATCCACTGTTGACGGCGATTCACACGCACTTATCTCAATTAATAACTTGCATGCAACCAAACAAATATGACTCAATTAGATCCTGAACATGACGGCTAAAGACTGTGTGCCTCTTCAGGTAAATAACACACCTGCTCTGTGATTACTGATCGTTACTGGTGCTTCCTATTTGTATTTTCCCTGCAGCCTTCAGGTATTCCTCTTCATACCACCTACTGTGCAAAAGGTGAATTACCACAAGTGGACACAAACTAATTCATATACAAACATATAGCCTAATGAAGACAATACAAAAATGTCTCAAACAAGAACAAAGTATTCATTAGAAATACATATACTATTATTAAATATAAATGTCTAATTGATACCTCTAAAGAATATAATAATATAATCTAATATATATCATATAATATATATATATATATATATATATATGTATAATATGTAATATAATATAATATAATATATATAATATTATATATATATATATAATATTATAAATATAATATAATATTATATAATAATAAATATAATCACTGATTGATAACAGTATTGATTCCTGCTAAAGTCTGCAATGGTTCTAGCGTGACAAACTCTATGATGCAGTTCCTACCTGTGACCACTGGAGGACATTAAAACTCCTGATTTTAAAAACACAGGTCAAGTTAGCAACAGGTCATTTTTATTTACCAGTTGTTTGACATAAATAATGTTTATATATATTTTTAAGCATTATCAGTTCCTGTCTACCTCTGTGTTGATGCTAGGAGATGTTGATCTGTGTATTTAAAATCAGGACTGTTTGCTGCCCTCTAGTGGTGACAGCGAGGAACTGCTAAATTAGTCAAAGTGACGTCAATGCAGACATTATAGCATACTCACACTTCCGGTAAATCATTTCAAAATAAAACTTTCAACAATATTTCCCAATGAATGTAATTGAGTATAAATATAACGTGACAACAAATAAATACACTCAAGTAAAGTACAAGTACATCAAAATTGTAATCAAGTATGGAGTTGGAGTAAACATTTATCTGTAGTTTCCGATCTGTGATGTATAGGGCAAATCGTAGAGATGCACAAAAAGTAAAGGAAATCGTATGAATTATTGCACATATTTTTATTGCAAATTATGGTTTACATAAATTGAAAATTCAAGATTTGTTATTTTGCACTATACACGCACTGCAACATAATTTCAGCCACAAGAGACACATCAGACGTGAACTCAAAACAGTACTGATTAACCAAAGGCCACCAACATAACCTTTATTCAAGGTCGGCATGCTGTCAAAATATCACATCGCTTAGCCAAGTATCTAAAAATGTGTCTAACAACCATGTCGAAGGCAAAAAAGTCATAATGCAACACTTTATATCCACTCGACGAAGAGGTTTAAAGAAAATTCACATTCAGTTTTATGTAAGCACCTGAGAGCAGAGTGGACAGAGAAGCACTTAGTGCTGATGAAGCATTGCTTTGGAAGAATAGTTAAGATACATATTCAAGTCCTGCATAGCATGGAAGTATAAAAGAGACCACAATTTAAGTAATAATTAACATTTTGTTTTAAATTAGCGT
The DNA here is from genome assembly GCF_043250625.1 of Sebastes fasciatus. Lineage (NCBI taxonomy): Eukaryota > Metazoa > Chordata > Actinopteri > Perciformes > Sebastidae > Sebastes > Sebastes fasciatus. The sequence continues at coordinate 16,980,089 of NC_133800.1, read as the reverse complement.
GCTTGGTTCACACAAAGTGACATGTATAAAAATATAAAGGACTAAAGGCAAAAAAGCTGACGTGGTTACTGAAATGCTCCGCAGCTCCAGCTTAAGGCACAAACAGGTGTGCAATATTAAAAGCTGTTTACAACAGCGTCTTGAAATTTGTAAGCTTTTCAAAAATTATGCCAGAAAAATATTGTATTCATGTGTTTTGTATGTTTTGTAATAAATAACTTAGGACACTGTAATAACTTAGAAGTAACATTTTTCATTAAAAACTAAAAACTACAATCCAATCCCCAGAAAACATGGACAACTAGACAGTATTCATTGTGTAAGATGAAAACATATGACTTCTTTTACAAAGTGTTTGTAAATCATGTAAATTATGTGCTTTGGATTTTGATAAATTTACTTCAAACTATAAGCCATAGACGTACCACATTTTAAATTCCTGTTTTGTAATTTTTCTATTTTTTTTTAATGATTACAACTAAATGCAGCCCTTAACTTATCTCAGGATATAGAAGAATAAACTTTCAAATTTAATAAATTAAAAATTTTAAAATTCAGGTACAAATTATTGCAGCAAAGACAACCTTTTTTGTATTATATTTAGCGTTGCTAGTGATGTGGCTCATTAAATCTGTCAACATCAGACACCTCACTCATTTAGTTAAAGCTTTTGTAACAGTTTCAAAAACATTTGTTACGTAGCACTTTGATTCTTGGTATAATTATCTTATAATCACACACATAAATATCTGACAATGCTATTGCTTTTTCTGTAACGAAACAAAGAAATACTGAGTTCAAATCAGCAGCTGCTTTGGGAAACTTGCCTCAGAGTAACGAGAAAGCCAGAACAGACACACAGATGATTAAAAGTGCGCACATATTTGATGTGTGACGACAGAGTGCTGTAAATACACTCCACAGTGAGCTGTCAGATGACCTGAAGGGAGCCATGTCAAGATGAAGACGGCAGACTGCAGAATGTAAATGACTTTGTAAACTAATAGCATCACTGGAGGAAAGAGGAATGCGCTGCAGTCACACTGTGTAATCAAGCTCAGCATTCAGCTTATTGTACATGTCATAAATAGCATCAACGGTGGCAGTGAAGTTGATGAGGAATTTTCTGATTTTTTCCAAGCATTCCTCTTCCTTGACGTCCCGACCCTTGGAGAGGGCCTTCAGGAAATCTGTCTTATATGGAGCAGCGAAAAGAGCTGCCTAGAAGAGCAAATCAAGATGCCGAATTTATACAGACTCTACATTTTGCTCCCTTATATATGTATTTCTAATAAAAGACACATCTATCAACTCTGAACTCACCTTGAAGAACTGTTGCACAAACCAGCCATGATACTTTTTCAGGGCTGTTTCATAGCCTTTGGTGACGTTGACTCGAATGAGGTTTGGGTTGCTATCATCCTTTTCACCATCCACCAGGCTCTGCAGGAAGACCTGAATAAACCGTAGACCCCTGGTCGATAAAGAAGACATGCACGGTGATTATTGGTGCAGTACTGCCCAACAATCTATAAAACCTGAAATGTAAAGTTTCTCAAACCTTTTTAGCCACATAAGTGCCAACGTGGCTCCAGCTTTGGGCCATTCTGCTCCATGCATTTCCTTCTCTGCCTCCAGAATATGCTGGAGTGTCTTGAACCGTCCTGGGTTGGTTTCGTAAACCGCCTTGATTTTCTTTTAGGTAAAAGAGTTGCATTTTATTGTATTAAAACGTTACTGAGAAGAAAAGAGTAGAGCCAACTCAGGGCACATGAAAGAATAATCATACTTACTGTGATATTACCAGCTATGTCGGCCTTTATTGGTGCAAAAATAGTAGAGCCAAGGCAATCTGAGGAGGAACGTTTACACAGAGAGTGACTGAGAATTTAAGGAGTGAAAATCTACATATTTAAACAAAAACTATTGAGCCTATATGAGAATATCAGTATTATTTAGAGCTTCTCATGGTGACCAACAGCCTCTAACAACACAGAAGCTATAAAGGTAACTGTAAGGACTTTCCTTTATTACAGGTCTGTATGCATGGCTTTTTATTGGATATTATCTGACATTGTTTTAAATTGCTTTCATGAATTTTGCAATATATATATTTAAACTTCTCAATGACCCATGCAAATTGTTTGGAGCACCACTGAAATGCAATACATTTTCAGCAGCTATAGCTTTCCTTCTTTTATAAATGAACTACCACATGCAGAAAACATCATTTCAAAAGTAATCAATATTACAATAATATCTTCCATTCATAAATTATCTGTAACCGCTTATCCTGTTCAGGGTCATAGGGGGGCTGGAGCCGATCCCAGCTGACAGTTGGTGAAGGCAGGGTACACCCTTGACAGGTCGCCAGACTATCACAGGGCTGACACTTAGAGACAGACAACTATTCAAGCTCAATAATATCTTGAGATTAGTAAATACTATTAAACTGGTGAGGTTGACCTTTCAACCTTGTAGACTCTTCTGGGTTCTATCTTTAAAAACTCATGTTGCACCACATTCAAGTCAACATCTCAGACCTAAAGGCTGAATTAAAGGGACAATATGTAAAACATGATGTACAAGACATTTAGAATCTTTAAAATTGATGAAACTGTGCAGCTATTAAATTGCATCCTGGATCTGAATATTTTAATGATTTACATAATGTATGATATAGCTTTAGTGAAGTGGAGGACCAAGCAGACCTACAAAAGGCCGCTCATTTGCCGGCGCTGGTCCAGCGGGCGAGCGAGGGGGTAAGCCTAACGTCGTTCATTTGCACATACCAACCACACTGCAACTAGGGCTGCAACTATGACTATTTGTTATTGTAGATTAATCTGTTGATCATGTTTTCGATTAATCAGTTAGTTGTTTGGTCTATAAAATGTCAGAAAATTGTGAAAAATGTCGATCAGTGTTTCCCAACGCCCAAGATGACGTCCTCAAATGTCCTGTTTTGTCCACAACTCAAAGATATTCAGTTTATTGTCACAGAGGAGAAAATAAACGAGAAAATATTCACATTTAAGAAGCTGGAATCAGAGAATTTTGACTTCTTTTTTTTAAATAAATGACTCAAACAGATTAATCAATCATCAAAATAGTTGACGATTAATTTAATAGTTGACCACTAATTGATTAATCGATGCAGCTCTAATTACAACGATACAAAGCCGGCTGAAATCCTGCCAAGTTTCCCTTTAAGGAGTAACTTAACACCAGGCTGAAAAGGTGTGTTTTGCTGCCCTATCTGTTTGAAAGATTCAAGCCTGTTTCATCATTTATGGGTGTGGTCAGAGGTGTGCTCTGTTGCACCTGCAAACACACCCAACAGTTATGTTACAGGGTCCTGGAGTACACCTGTACATCACTGCAGCGAGGTGACAAGTTAAACCACTGAAGGTTTTAGCAAAAACGAGATTTTCAGGTGTTACTCTTCATGTGAAATACTGGAAACATACTCAAGTGGATTTAAACATTCTTGTGGCCTAAAATAACTCTAGAGTTAGGTCTTCAGTGTGTGCTGATTTCACAAACATATCATCACAGTATTATCATTAGGTGTCATTTAATTAGGCTCGTATTAGAGTATTTGGTGACGGGATGGCGAACAATGAGACATCCAGAGTCCCGACCACACACGGCTCCTGGTTGACCCACTGACACAACAGACAGCTTTCAGCTCCTGAGCTGTTAGTGGAAACTACTCATGACAAAGTCCACTGTACTGTGCTGATGCGATGCATCGCCACAACACTGATGGCAACATATCTTGTTTCAGAGACATCCTCATCTTGTGTGGCTCTCTCTCTCTATTTTCCACTCTCTTCACAAGATTTTTGTTACAAAGACACAGTCTGGAAAAAATTAAACAACTCTCTGAAATGTAACAGTAAAGTCTATTTAACAAATTAAACTAGATAAACTACTAACACAAATAAGTCCTTGAATACTTGCACACCCAAGCAGGTGTTAATTATTCTGCCATAGCCGTGTAGGGAGTTTACTGAGGTCACTAAACTCCATTTACTTAAAATAATAATACAAAAATTAATTGTGCTGCGTTTAAAACAGGTGCATACTAGTGGTGCAAGGGTTCAATATGCTCACAGTTTGGTTTGAATTGCGTTTTTTGGGTCACGGTTTGGTTTGTTTTGCACATTAGAGAGAAGAAAAACAACCATTTTCAATGTTTTTGAACTCCAAATAAATAGACTGATTGATTGATAGTAATGAATAATGTTTCTATATTATATGAAGCCATAACACTGATTTTATACTTGAAATAAGGCAGGATACTTAATGGTCAAGTAGGCCTAGATAACTGCCTCTTCTATGTCTCTGGCACCTTATCAAATAATTAGCAAGCCTGTATTTCATAGTGGTGCAACGGTTCAACAAACCTGGACCAAGTTCGGTTTGTACGTAATAGAAATTTTTAGTTTTTTTACGGTTTGATTTTGCATCCCTTTTGCATAAACCTCACAGGGGCGTCAGGAAGTACTGTCCACACAGTCCTGAAGAAGAAGTCTAACTAATTTAAAACACCTGTATGAATGTACTATGAGCGTGCAGGACTTTAATGGCTTGTAGGAAAGTTGGCCAAGAAATTTCTAGGTCAGGAAAAACAATGGCGACAAGGAGGAAAGAGCTTAATATTGACATCAGACTTGGTTCCTCTCAAGGGTTTCACGTGGCAAATTCAATAGAGGACCTTTGGCATATTAATACAGAATGAAGTCACACAAAGATGCCCTGGCGCACCATGCCGCCGATGAATGGGCAAGGGGAACTCAACACCGTACTAATCAATTTTCACAACTTAAAATCCAGGCCAGCAGATTAAATTATGCATGCTGAAGGATTGTGGACAGCTTGATGGTGAGGAATACGATCCAAAAAAGATTATCATTTGGAAAGAGATAGAGATCGGTTCATTAGGTTTGATGGAAGTGTTGTGACAGATTTCCCTCACAACAAGTTTTGTGTTTATTAATCAAAGTTGAACAAATCCCACATGAAAGATGCATGACGGTGGAAAAAAAGGGTCCATTGCAGGGGAACGTCTGTCAGATAACATCCTGCTTTTGTGTGCACGTTCAGCCAATTTAACACATCACACAGTAGTTTAGAATCTACATGCTTAAAACGCTTATTAGTGTCATCAATCCTATAATGTGACTGTGCATGTAATGTAATCTCTGACAGGTTGAATAGAAATACATTTGTGTATAGAGGTGTCTCTTCTCTCTGCAGCCACTGACATCTGAGAATTCATTTTTTTCACATTTATTTCTGTATAACTTTATATTCAGGAATTACACTGGAGCCTAAACCTTACATGGTCTCTGTAACTGTGTCACACACTGTGGAAACTTCACTTACCAAAGAAGGGTGGAAGGTATGACACAGCCTCCAGAAACGGTCTTGTTTCCACCTGTCTGTCAACTGGCATCTGTCTGAACTGGTGCTCCATTAGCAGAGCCATCTCTCTGGTCCAGGACTCACTCTTCTTACTGCTGAAACGAGAGCAACAGGCTGTCAACCTTCAACTGCGGATGTACAGTGCAGCACCAGAGAGGAAGCTGTGTGTCATACCCCACCCCACCACAACCAACACACATACACACACATGCATGCACACACACATGCACGCACACATGCATGCACACACATATGCACACACACACATGTACACACAAGTCACCTAAATTGAACTCCAGGTATAGTGGTGCGTAATATCCAGCCGCTGGCTCCTTGTGATGGACTTGTTACTGACAGATCCGGGTCATCGACACCTCTCCGGGTAAAAGGGCCAATAAACGTCGTTTAGACAGAAGTGATAGGACAAACACACAAGAACGGAACCTGATGTGCTCCAATCAGCTGACACCAGTCGGTCTTCCTCTGCGTTTAATCACATGTGCTGCTTTACTGCCAACTAATGGAGTTTTGTGGAATATCTCAAAGTTTAAAAATTACACTAGAGATTGGGAGATTGGTAGATAATCTGACTAAATTTGCCATTTCGTTCCATTTCATTAATTATATTTATTTATGAAATAGTCATTATTTCATTAATTCTATCACTGATCCTAAAATAATAATAATAATGATAATAATAATAATAATAACTGGTTATTTATTATTATTATTATTATTAGTATTAGTATTAGTATTATTAATAATAATACTAATAATAAATGGTTAATAATAATATTGGTGATATTGCTTGATTAAAAAAACTCTGAGATTAAATTTACTTTTGAGCATCTCTGCTTTTTAGTTCATGAAAATATACTTTGTATACTTTAATTTATTGTACTTAGCCAATGATGTATATTTTACATAAAGGGACTTTTGCTATTTGACTTGATGTTTTGTGATGAGATTTAAAAAAAATAATAAGATGTGTTGTTCTCACTTTCCTCTAAGGTGATAATCCAAAAATTTGATGAATTGAAATAAATTCAAATCAAAACATCCTTTTACAAACTCTCACACACTTTAATAGGCCACTCTATCAAAAAGTAAGCATAACTACTAAACCAAGTATTCTTTTCTGTAGCCTTATAAGGCAAGAATACTTGCCTTAAAGGTTGTTTTCATATATGCAATTTACAGTTTGTAATTACAATAGTTTATAAACCAATTTTTTTAGTAGTTGAGTTTATAGACAAACTCATTAAGTACACTAGAGAAAACAACTTCAACATTTAAAATTGAAATAAAATTAAGAAAAGAAATAATAATAATAATAAAAATAATAATAATAATAATAATAATAATAATAATAATAATAATAATAATAATAATAATAATACAAATAAAGAATAGAATTTTAAAAACACACACACAAAACAAAAAAACAACAACATTAATACAAAAATAAGAGAGTAACAATAATAAATTAAATAAACAAATAAGTTAATAGAAAATAAAAGGGGGAAGGGCAAACATATCACTTTTCTATATCTTGATCAAAAGATTAAGTAAGTAGGCCTATAAGCCAAGCATACTTAGACTTTTCTGTATACTTGTCAGTATGAGCCAAGTATACTAAAGTTTACCTTTGTTAAGTATATCTCTGATAAGTGCATAAAAAGTAAACTGAAAGTATACTCTCTTATTTTAAGTTAATAATGAAGTATACTAATAGCATACTTGAATAAACTTAAATTTGGTAAAAGGGTTATTATCAGTGCTCATTACTGCTGATGATGTTTTGTAGACGAGAAACAATACCCTTTTCTTTGAAATAAAAGGTATCCAACAAAGGTACTGATCATAATGGAAAATAAAGTAGAACTCATGAAAGAAAATTGCCTGCTACAATGTAGCACATATGAAGAAATTAGGAAAAAATTCTTTACAAAAATTAAATGTAAACTCCAAGATTTTGATTCCCTCTCTGACCAAAAAAAATACAACATCTACTTGGAGAAAATAGTGTCAACGCCATAGAAGCTGCAGGATATGTCAGTGCATGTCACAGCCTAAGAGACAACCACAACAACACATAACAGATGTAACTCACACTCTGCATTTTATTTAATCCTATACTTCATGTTTGTTTGTTTTTTTGTTGTTTTTTTTCTTTCATTTATCCTTTGATATTGCAATATATTGTTATTAATTGTTTTTTATTTGTTTGTTTGTTTTATTGACACAACAAACATTAATTACTTCTTTATTGTTTTCTTCCATTTACATGCATGTTTTAATTTACATTAGTGCTTTGTTTACATTATTGCTTTTGTTTTCCCATGCATGTTTTCTTCAATTACATGCATGTTCTTTTTAAATATCTATTATATCTTTACTAACATGTTTTGCAATATGGAACTGTGATGCTGGAAACTTAAATTTCCCTCGGGATTAATAAAGTTACTATCTATCTATCTATCTATCTATCTATCTATCTATCTATCTATAAGAGCTTCAGCACCAATATATAGTATAGATTTGTGGTGTATTACCTGACAATTTACAGACTGTAATATGAATTGTGCCATTATTATTTTTGTAGTGGTGATTTTATCTTTATCTAGTTGACTAATCTGACAAGTTATCTTTAATAATTTTTCCCTCGGGATTAATAAAGTTACGTTCTATCTATCTATCTATCTATCTATCTATCTATCTATCTATATAATTGCACAGTTGTTTTGTCACAGGTAACAAACAATATGTGTATATGAATTACAATCTATATATTGTAATTCGCTTAATGAATTGTATAAACTGTTTGTATATATATGTTTTAGTTTTTATTTTGTTCTTTTAAAATGTTTATTTATTATTGAATTGACGCTTTGGCAATATTGTTCACCTGACAGTCATGTCAATAAAGCAAATTGAATTGAATTGAACAAAACGGTGCACCAATGTTTGGCGGAAATGCGCTTCGCCTTTTCATCCAGTCACTAATTTTGACCCTTGCGTCACCACGTAGCGTGGGAGTAACTAGGAAGTCAATCGGTAACTAAGGACAGATGAGGGACTGAATCCTGAATACTGAGAAATAACGACGATTTATCTGTGAATAGATGCAAAACATCGACCGGTATTAACACAAACCGAGAGAAAGCAGTTCAGTTTGCCACCGAAAGGATAAGTAAGTATTCTTTATGGAGCTGAAAAGGTCCTTTACTGTGTAAGTGATGTCTGCTAGTAAGAGCTGTTAGTTAGCTGCTTTGTTTACCTTATTGCTTTTTGGGTTTCTCTTCTTTATTGACCTTAAATAAACACATGTAACTATCAAATACATAAAGGTATCTAAATACTTTCTATTGTATGTGAATGAGTGACATTAGCTTGGTTAAGTTGGCCAGCTGTAGCTACTACATGATAAATCAAGCAGCGTTAGTTAGGGTTAGGTTCAGGTGATGTCTTCTTCTTATGTTGTATGTTCATCCTGATTCAGGTCCATGGCTCTGCCGACCCTCTCGGCCCATGTGCCCAGCCGGTCCCGGGTGCTGGCCGGACAGCTGGCCCGGCAGCGGGAGCAGGAGGCCCGGTGTCGGCAGCAGTGGCAGCAGCATGCTCAGTACTTCAGAGAGCAGAGTGTCCGCAGCCAGAGACAGGCGGCGTGGAGCTCCTGTCAGTCCTACCAGCAGAGGTAACCTCATGCACCACAGCTAGACTCACTTATACCACTTTCACACCAATGACCATGTCCTTTTGTCAATTCAAACCAAGCCAGTCAACCTGGGTTGAACCCTGGTCAGGACAATTCAGATACGACCTGGGTCAGACCTGGGAGCAATGCATACCAATCAGCTCAGGTGTTAGAAATGGGCAGAGGTTACACCTCAGGAGGATTATAGAGAGAGGAGATGATAGTTTGTTTGTTTGTTTAGATCCCCATTAGCTTTTGCATTGCAGCAGCTATTCTTCCTGGGGTCAACATAGTTTACATGGTGACAATACAAAAATACACATTCACACTACTCATCATACACTAACATATCACATGGTAATGCACGTCTACTGTAAATAAAACAATAACAACTGACACAGTTTAAATGACAAAAACACAAAGAAAATAGAAAGGCTCCGACTGAATCTATCATTATCTAACAGATAGATATCATTTCACATGGATGCCCATAATACCCTTACACACCAAAGAATACTTATTAATTACTAAAGTTTCTTCTTAAGTAATGCTCTTTTAGTGTTTTTTTAAAACCATATATAGTATTTTGTTGTGTAATATGATTTGGGAGTGGATTCCATTCTTGCATTGCTCTGTATACTGCTGTACTTTGACCTCATTTGGTTTTGGATCTTGGTAAAGTAAAACAAACTACAGAGTGACATCATCAATGTGAGCAAAAACATAAAATGTCACAGAATGATGCAAGTTTTTTGGATACAGTATAAATATAGTACACACAGCATGTTTAGCTTTATAAAATGTTAACTGTGCTTACCACATAGAGCTTACACTTATCATTTCATTACAGATATCTGCAACAGTAGGAAGTTTATATAAAGCAATGCATTTCAAAAGAATTGCTTCAATTTGATGGTGTTTTGTGTTCCTTGTCCATGTTTATTGACATGAATGTGGAACATGTTTCTCTTTCACTGCCCTCACTAGATGGCTCTGTAAGTAATCATCCTTTGTGTATATAAGATGTCTGCATCATAAACGTTTTAAAAAGAGACAGTAATCTATAAACTATTGCTCTCAGTGAATTTGTACTTATCTGGGCTCACATCGGCTCTTTGTTTGGAACAGCAAAAGGATGGTGTTCAAGCAAATACTTATTATTACATTACAATATTATTATTGTTATTATTATATATGTGGTGAGAGATTAGAAAATTGTTTAATCAACACTTGACACTTGTTGATTAACAACAAGTGTCAAAATACATATTTTTAAACACAGTTCACATTATTTAAAAGAGGGTGTCCTTTTACATGTGTAAAGAGTAAGGGCTCCCCAATACATTCAATCTCTTGCTCCCGTGGCTGGTAACATATTCTAGAGAGAACATTCATAAGTAATGACAACACGTACATTCATGACTACAACCTATTTACAGAGAGCAATAGTGTGGAAGTCGATGCCTCTTTTTCAGTGTTTAGTTGTTCGTTATACTTACACAGTCTATGTTTTGGGCTGAGCAACTAAATATCACTGTGTCTACCCTTAAATCTATGTAACCTTACATAAATGTGCTTTGATATAATGTGTGTGTGTGAAATGTGAATGTGTGTGAATAATGAAGGGCATAAATAAACCTGTAGTATTTTCTGTTCTAGTACGTCTCTGACAAATGGCAGGAAAAAGCCAGAGAAAATCAACTAATGTCTCTTTTCCTCCGTTTTGTCAGTATGTCGGCATACCATAAAGAGAGACTAATGGAGGAAAAGAAGGCCAGCCTGGAGCAGCGCAGGAATCGGCTCAGGGCCATGCTTCAAGAGGAGCAAGACCGGCTGGAGGCGGAGCTGAAGGAAGTTGTTCCTGACAGGAGCACATTGGCAAGTCAGCTGGTGCAAAAGACTGAAGAGCTTCGTACTGCAAGAGAGGAAAGAAGAAAAAAGGTATTTGCATTTAATTAGTTGTATATTTCCTTGTCAGTACTGATAATGGGGCTCTGCCAGAAGTTTATAATCCTTGTTATTTCTGTTTTCTATCCCTAGCTTGCACAAGAGCTGCTGAGGGAGCACTGGAAGAAAAACAACACAGAGTTGCGAGAGGTAGCTAAGTTTAAACTATTAATGGAAAAGTGACAAGTTGCCAAACCTCGTACTTCAAAGTCTCTCTGTTGATGAAGTGATAAATGGCCTCAGGAATCCTGTGACTATCATGTGCGTCTGAAGAGCTCTGCAAGAGGAGAAAACAGACACTTTTTGTCAAGACGTCCACTTGATCTGGAAACTAATAGGGCTTGTGATGCAGATATTCCATGACTTTCTGTTAACCTGAGTCCAGTGTTGACTTAAGAGAATAAAATGTGCTGGTATCCCTTCCGCTAAGGGTCAAGTTCATCAGGATCTCTGTCTCGTCTATGTCCTTAATCGCTCTTTTAATCTGTCCACAGGTCGAGTCGGCATTACATAAAGATCATGTTGTCAGCCAGTGGCAGGAGCAGATAACTGAGAAGAAACAGGTAAGACAATCGTCACGACAATCAGACAAATCAGTTCTGTTTCTGTTCATTTAAGTGTTTTAATAACTGTCGATGAGTGTTTTTGTACTGTAGGTCCTTGTTATGAGCGGCCTCAGGAATCTAAATCTCACAAGGACCTACAGGTCAAAAACACATATTATTCTTACACAGTTATTACATAGAAATAGAATGAGAGTAGAACGGACATTCCCATTCAAATCAACATAGCAAGATGGTCAGAGTGGCTGCCATTTTTATGTGTACTGTTGCCATGCAAAGAACTGTAACGGGCTAACTGATTCTATCACTATGGTCAATGGACAGTGCTGAGCGTCATTGTCTTTTGAACTAGTTGAATGACCACAGCAAACAGTTCAATGTCCATTCTACTCTCATTCTATTTCAATTGTTATTACTCCATTTTAATCAAACCAAATTATGTAGAAGTTGCTCTCCAGTGCTCTTAAGCATCACCTCGCTCAAGTCAGTGATGACACATAGGACCCACATGTCGTTAAACTTTGTCATTATCCTTTTACGTGACTAATTATTTATGTTACACATCAATTTTTAATTAAACAGTGCTCATGTCATCTGTGAGCACAGTATCAAGTCTGAAGTCTACTCACCTTAATCCTCTTAACATGGTACATAATTGAGAAAGTTAGACACCTACTGTAAGTGACCCATCTCTCCAAACGTGTAGCAAGAAGCGGCAGAGCAGAAGGAGACAAGACGGCACGAAAATGAGTATGAGAGGACCCGAAAAGAGGCTCTGGAGAGGATGAAGCAAGCGGAGGAGAAAAGGAATGAAGAGGAGCGGAATAGGGCGGAGGAACTTTGCAAACAGATGAAAGAACTGAAGCTGAGGGAAGAGGAGGTATTTGGATCTTGGACTAAGTATTTCTGCTGGGAAAAATGATATTGCAGATGTGTTTTTTAAGCATTTTTTTTCTCTCTCAGGCAACTCGCCTGAAGAAGGAGCAAGAGGCTCTGCTGGTCAAACAATGGGAGCTGGAGAAGATAGAGGAGGAAAGGAGAAAGGTGGAGGAAAGGCGAAAGAAGTCTGAGATGGGGTAAGGGAAGCTCTTTATGCAGATAACTTATCTCAAGTAATATGACACTTCATTCTGGTGAGGTATTGGGTTCAATGGACTTGTGTTCCACCAGGCATTTCTTGATCCGTCAATATCGTGCTCAGCTGAAGAGGAGAGCCCAGCAAGTGCAGGAGGAACTGGTTGGTCTACTTCACTCTCTTTTCATACAATATATTTTTAAATGTGTAATCCAACTTGGATTTGGCCTTCGCACGTTCCTCGAATTCCTCTGTTCCCACCAGGAGGCCGACCGTAAGATCCTGGCAGCCTTGCTGGAAGGACAGCAGGATGACAGGAGGATAGAGACTGTACGAAGGGAAAGGGCCATCGCTGATGCTGCCTGGATGAAACGTGTGATTGAAGAGCAGCTTCAGTTGGAGCAGGAGAGGGAGGCTGAGTTCGACATCCTGCACAGGTGAGCACCGAGATTCAGTAAGATCTGACACTGCAGGAAGGGATTCCCGCTTCTCCTCAAATACAAACCAATGCATCTCGTCCATTTCAGAGAAGAGGCTCAACATGTGTGGGAGAAACGAGAAGCACAGTGGGAGAAGGAGAGGAAAGCCAGAGAACGGCTCATGCAAGAGGTGAATTGCTTTCAAATCAAGATGAAATTTAATTTGAATGTAATTCAAACGATATGACTACTAAACAACAGCTCTCCTTTCTTCTTCTTCTTCTTGGAAAGGTGCTTGCGGGGCGACAGCAGCAGCTGGAGCTTAAGATGCAAAAGAACAGAGAGGCTCAGGAGGGGTCTCTGAGGAGAAGAGAACAGCTGATCGAGGAGCTAGAGCTGGAGAGGGAGACCAGACGTCAGGAGAAGGAGCAAGACGAGAAGCGCAGGACGGCACGGATGCAAGAGATAAATGCTCAGGTTGGTTCATAGTGCAGTAGTTTGTTTCATAGCACTTTTTTCCCCACACAGAAAAGTTAATATTTAAGAAGAAACATTAACAGGCATTTCGACCCACAGCACAGCATCAGCTTATATGCTTTTCGTAATAATAAAACAGACCTAAAGGTGTTTCTGTATATACTGTATACTGTAGGTGGAGCAGCAGCGCCGAGAGCAGTTGGAGGAGCAGTGCAAGATAGAGCAGGAGGAGGAGGAGGACAGTGAGGCTCGTCTAATCCAGGAGGAGGAGCTGAGGCTGGAGATGCAGAGGATGGCCAAGAAAGGGTACCAGGAGAAGGTAAAAGATGAAAGTCGAGCTGGATGTTCATATTTCAAATTCCAAAATGCTCCTTAATGTTAAAATAAGCTTAAAACTGTCCCTTTCAGATTCACAGCAGACCTCGATCAGCTTGGACATGAGCAACCTGCAAGACTGAATTCAAAACAGAATTATGAGATGTATATTTTTCTACCTGTAAATTAGCTTTAAAGGATAGTTACACATTTTTTCCAAGTGTGTCTTAAAACAATGCTCACATAACTATATGTATATCGTAACAGTTAGTGGTCACTGTAATTGTTCCTCCTGTCCATACTGGCTATGAAGAGAGTCCTCCTTCAATGTAAACATGCAGTTCAAACATCAAATCAAGTGGGGATCTTTTCTTTCAAAATTCCCTCTTTTTGCTCTATTGGACAGTTTTTTTTCTTGCTGAGCGACAGTGGAGAGAGAGTAACGCAAGGAGAGACAGTTCAAGGACTGTAAATTTTGTCCCTCATCTCTTATACTGGAGCGGTGGTGAAGGGATATTTTCACACCCAGTATGAAGAGGATGAACAATGTTGTCACTCAATAACTCTTTAAATGTACATATAGACATGTGAGTATTGTAGGAAGACGGATTTGAAAAAATGGGACCCTATCCTTTATTCCTTTTTAAAGAAGGACACATTTGTGTAGGTCAAATATTGTGCCATCCTGATGTTAATAAGTTAATGCTGATTGTTTGCATAATGTAGAAAATAATTTATGTATTTTCTTTGCACTTTTAGAGCTGTATATTTTCTATCCTGAATTTATAGACTGTTTTCAATAAAGCTATTCCAATCAAATCATCTCAGTATTTTGTATTAAGATAATGAAAAGTGAAAACATGATAAATACAAAATCTGGTAAACCATAACAGGTTATATTTATAAATTAAGTTTATTTAGAAAATAATTATTTTTTCCAAAGAGCAACTTAACAGCTGCACCACATACATCCCTGCACTCCGGTCAAGTACAGAGAGGGACATTACCTTGATCAGATTTCAAAATGACGATGAACTCTGAAACACTTGGTGAGGATGAATGATGGGTTGCACAATTATACAGGATACGTCTAGACTTCTATCCCATATGTTGCACATTAAATACAAAACTAGCAGCAACAGAACAGAGCACAAAACATATGGATATACATACAGTATGATTAGCTCTAAATATCTTGTAACATCACCAACACTGCAATGGCACACAAGACCACAGAATACAGTGCAGTGTGGTGAAACACACCAGATCATTTGAACTTAATACAACAACATCATGGTGCTGGTGAAGAATACAACGTGGCCCCTGAACAAGCGTTATTTGCATTCACTGACTTGACAAATGGGCACACATAAATAGCTGCAATTAGTGCAACTGCAGACTGGCTTACACTTGGACAGGGGACAAACCATATAAATAGCTTTTTTGATGCAACAAACATTAGCATTGCAGAGCTACAACGTGTGCAGGATGAAGTTCCCAACATTTAATGGTTTTTGGAGATTCAACTTTACAGTATGATGATGCTTGCACAGTGCAATTTATGAGAGGAAGATCCTTTAGCTACAAGAGTGTTAGCATTCAATGACAGCGGATTCATGATTCATTTATGGCTTTTCAGCATCCATTTCTGGCTTTGGACTGATAACATTAACCAATATCATCATGTGGATTTACTGTAGTGTGCTTAATTCCATCCCTCAATAAAAGGTATTTACATTATGGACTGAGTATTTGTAACTAAGAGTGAGTTTCACTCAAATTGTAATCTATAAACCATTACAGTTCCCAGGCCTGCTAGCTGCTGCTTGATTTAACATGATTTGTGGAAGTTATTATTTTACCTTAAAGGAGCAGTGTGTAGGATTTAGTGGCATCTAGCGATGAAGTTGCACCCCTCCCTTTCCAAGCATGCAGAAGAACCTACAGTGGCCTTCAGCTTCAGGAGAAAACTTCTGCGTCATCCTGAAAACATTAAGGCCACAGCGATGTTTATTCTTGTTTTCTACCGTCATCTGTCCTGATTTCATTTAGCGTCTCCATGTTTTTGCTTCTTTACTGACGAGGATTCATGCTCCATTCATTTCTTTTGTGCTAAATCATAAGTATGGTCCTCCATTTGTTAAAATTTGGATTCTCAAACTTCTCACAACACTAAATGGTTAGCCAGCAGCATCAACAACCACTTATTCCTCCTCTTTCTTCTTCTTCTTCTTCTTTCAACCGGTGCATCCCTACCACCGAATTCAAACTGCCACGTCAACATATAAATGTGAAAGGCTCTCTCTAGAGCCAGTGTTTGGTTTGTCCGTTCTGGGCTACTGTAGAAACATGGTGGAGCACCATGGCGGACTCCGTGAAGAGGACATTTATATCTACATAAGGAGCGGGTCCTCTTCAAGGAGCCGGCTGCCATTTTTCTACACTAGCCCAGAACGGACA
Source organism: Sebastes fasciatus (assembly GCF_043250625.1). Lineage (NCBI taxonomy): Eukaryota > Metazoa > Chordata > Actinopteri > Perciformes > Sebastidae > Sebastes > Sebastes fasciatus. Next base: position 16,963,703 of record NC_133800.1, on the reverse strand, counting down.
AACTAAACAAAGGCTCTAGATGGGGCCATTCCTGTTTTCACTTTTTCGCATCGGCCACCGTAGTTATCTTACACACTTGGCACACTGGAAAAGTTTCAGTTGGTTGCAATCTGCAATCTCACCGCTAGATGTCGCCAAATCCTACACACTGCTCCTTTAGGATAAATTGTGCTATTACAACAGCTCTAAGTAAAGTTGCTGACTTTTTCCATTTACACTCAGATTTTGTCCAGTTGGCTTTAAATATCTATTCATAAATTAAAAAAACAATGCATGCATATACCACAAAATACAAAAAAAAAAAAAAATCATTATAAAAATATTTAAGAATGAAACTGAGATGCTGACGGCTTTGCAGCCCTGTAAATGCTATTAGTTGGTATTCTCCTTTGTGGTGATGGTGACAAGCTGCTTGGCTGCCTTGGCAATGTCATAAGCACATTGGATGACCTGCTGGGTGACCAGCTGCATGTCCGGTCCTGGGCAGGCCTCTGAAGGCAACGCCTTCCTGCACTCATGCTGAAGCCGGTACGCACTGGAGGTCAGCAAGCGCAGAGAGCCTCTCACAGTCTCTGAGCGTGGCTTCTGCAGAGTAAGGTTAAAATGTCTTAATATTAACAGGCGGTGTTTGTTCAAAGGTCAACAGATTTGTACAAAGAGAGGCGGTATAGTGCAGATCCTTTAGAACCACATTGACCTCTGCTGGCTTGAATCTGGCCCGAACCTATTTTGGTTTGTCTACCATTCACTTTTTTCTTTTAACACACTTAAGAAAATGTATATTTAACACACAAGAATATATACATTTAGGTGCAATTCATTACTTTTTGATTAGAATAAAATAATACATCAGGAATTGGCACAACAAAAATGCTTGTAATGCCTTCCAAATAACAAATAAAAAACAAAAAGTCTGCCTGATCCATTCTCTCAAAGCAATATATCTACAAACTTGTTTCCATACCTTGGGAAAGAGGGCAGCCATTTCTATTACAGCCACATGTATTCTTTCTGAGCAGGGTATGAAGCTGTGAAGAGAAAAGATTTGTCAATGAGTTCAACATATTGGTATCACATTCATACAAATCTCAAAATTATAGAACGAACATTGATAACATATCAATTAACCAAAAGCTCTTACATGCAAGTCAATGTACTCTATAGTATTCACACCACACCGTGCATTATCATCTTCAACATCAACAGAACATGCTATTTAACAAACGTTTTCTTTTAGCATTGTAAGTACAAGGCAGTTTTATTCCATGGCATATTTTTGTATTAAGAAATTATGGCTCCACAGCAGAAAAAACATCAACCTGTGTTACATCAAATTGTCACCTATATATCAGAAGCAAGTCACTGCAAAGATGTAACTCAACTTTGCATCAATTAACTGAAACAAATTCAAAGTTAGCACATTGAAGAAAAAGAGATAGCTTGTTAGCCGGTGAGGCAGGAGAAAAGGGGTGAGGCAGAAACTGTGAGGGAGAGGAAAGTAAAACTGTGCCTGGGAGGCAGGGACAGAGGCCAGAGTACCAGGAGGTGGGGTCAGGGGAGCGCAGGCTGAGCGGCTGAAGGGGAGGGGGGGCCTTCTCGGCCCAGGGCACCAGAGTGCTGAAACATCCCAGGCTGTGCCTGAGCCGACGCACACCTTCACGCTCACATGGTCTGCTCACAGGGGTGAGGGACGGGGAGACCAAAACAACATCATAACAGCAGAGCAGAGTGGAAGTAGAATGAACAGTGAAGATAACAGACAAAAAGGGGAAATGATGGGAGATAAATGAAACAAAACATAACAGAATAATGATGTATGTAAGAGGAACTGAGAGTTTAAAATGGAAGCAAGGAAATGAAAGCTAAACAGATCCTAAACTGATAACTCTTCTGATTCTGACCTGTCATGTTTGTTCTCCTGAGCAGCTCGCAACAGCTCTTGGATATTCTTGGTGATCTGCTCTGTTTTGCGGATGACGTCCTCTGTGCTGGGAAGCGCGGGGTCTGACTCCATCTCCAGATCATCCAGCTCAGGGATAGAGCTGCCATCCCCCAGCCAGCCGCTGCTCCTCAGCCTCACTCTCCTGCACAAACTGCACAGGGAACAAATGATGTCTACTGTAAAAAAAAAAACCTGCTTCTTGTTTTTACACCAAAGACAAAACAGCACATTATATCACTTGAAAACCTCCTTTAAACTGTATTCAGGAGGCAGAAAACTGTCTTGTCTTTCACTCATCACTTAGTAGGCCTACAAACCATCATTCTGGGTGATGCTCTTACCCCGAATCATCCATCTCAGAGTCATTGAATGTGTTGTCATAGTCACTTTCTGGCATGCTGCTTTGCTTCTCTAACTTTGAGGCCTAGAAGGAAGAGAGCAGACAAACAAAAATGATAATGTGTCTCGTGAAAGACGTCCCATGTCACTGACAATATAAACCAGAAACAGCTGTGGTGAAATCACAGTTTCAATGCTGGTCCACAAAGAACAAAAATATACATTTGAAATGTACTCCTTTTCGTGTGTTGTATGTCAAATTGGAATATGAACAAATAAAAGCGATGCAGACGACTCTGACTGAAACAAGCCAATAAAGCTGTGAAGCAAAAGCACATAATCAAGTTAAAGCGTTCAATATAGGATTAGTAAAACAGAGTTCAGATAGTTTACTCACATCAGTATGACATAATCACTGATGAAATGAAATTGGCCTAATCTTCTTGAGGCACAAATTGTATTGGATCATTCAAGTGACTATGATCATCATCTAAATGTGACAATATGTTGAAATAAGGATGATTCATGGATGACAATTAAACAAAACAGTCAAACTAAGAGCCAATTCTAATAATCAGCAACATGTGGCTAGAAACATTACATCAGAACCATGACACACAGCTTTACTCATCTCCAAACTAAAGACCCCATGCAGAGAAGTCAAGGATCAGATGAGTTCATGAATGAAACTGAATCACACAACAGAGGAATGCCTTATCTTCACACCAGACAGGCTCCACTGTGATCTGAGATGTTCATTGTAACTTAACTTTATGCAGTTTCACTAGTAGACTCAAAGCTACATGTATAAACAGGAAGCAGAGACAAACAAGTACACTCAAGCCACACTCTTTCAATCCATGACCAAGAATCTAAACAAAATCCTCCTCTTGTATGCAGTACACAATGCAATGCAGCACACATAAGCTCGCCTCAGGAAATGTGATCAGCACATACATGTTTAGACAAATCTTTGTTCTGGCTGAACAGAAGATAAATCCTTTTAGCCTGTAAACAACTCCTGGATCACCACGTTGTTTGTGTGTTGCTGGAGGAAGTGAGAGCATGCTGTTGGAAGCTCACTGTGCAAAATGGCCAAGCAGTTGTTAGAGACAGGATTAAAAAAGGACTTCTATTTATACTGAGAGTGTTTGAAATGAAAAATATGATGAGTTTAACAACTCAAAAGGTATAAAATATACATTTAACAATCTAATTTACTTGTTTTATAAAAATGAAACATTAAAAAACTTTGTACAACATCATCTGCTACACAGGTTTCTGGAGCAAAGAAAGAAAGCATTATATTAGCAGGTGCTGCATCACAAGCGCAACTTTCTGCTCAACGTTCAGCAGTCAAACAGAGGTTTTGCCTTTGCAAAACCTCACAATTCCAGTTGTGTAGCCGCGCTGTGAGGATGAGGCTGATGAAGGCAGGTATCTGATGGTGAGGGCAGCTGGTGGGGGGGCGGCTCATGCAGCAGGGCAGATAAGGAGCAGCGTACGGAGGACAGAGGGAGGTGAGGGAGGTGAGGGAGGGGGGTGGAGGTAGAAATGTCTCCAAGTGGATTTGCTGCGTCCCACAAGATGCGGACCAAGTGGTGAGGATGTACTTAACCTTTTGAGAACTCTCGTCCTTCGACCAAGACAGGGTGGATGGAAATGAGGGGAGGGATGAAGAGGTGGTCACAAAAGCGCCCCTTTCCGTCTAAAGACAGGGTTCAAATCACATTATAAGGACACAAATTTCTTAAATTAAAAAAGAAACAAACTAAAAAGTCAGATTAATGAGATTAGATGTTATGTCCAACTCTTCAAGTAAGTTGTGGGTTAACCGTATGTTGAGAATGGAGTTGATGGAAAACTATATTAGTACAATGAACATGACCATTAAATTCAAGATTAGAAAATTGTATTATTTTAGAGGGGTGATTTTAAAATAAATCAATGCTATGTAGTTGGTTGTTTTTTACAGATTATCCGGCTACATTTTTTCCCTGTACGGGAAAAAATATGGCAGGAGAGCCTGGGAGTTAATCCATTGAGAGAAAAATACCAGAAAACTATGATTCACGGCCTCAAATTGAACTGCATATTAATATATTATTTAAATCAAAGAGAGAATCCAAACAGATGAGAAGATGAGGTGAGTTTGTGAAATTATCATGCATTACAAAAACACAGAGTATTTGTATGGTAGTTTTAATGCTTCATCAACATAAAACACAGTACAAACCTTCAGAGTATATCGTAATAACAGCATCTCCTCGCGGTTACAGCTAAGTTTTGTCTGACAAACAAGCAGTACTCCAGTAAACAACAGATAATATGCAGATAATGGTTTTTGAATATGGATCTGGACAAGATGAGATGTGACTGGCTGTGTCTAAATCTAAATGCATGGCATTGTGGTTTTGATGACTCCGTCTTTGATGCTGCAAAAAACTACCCAGTGGCAAATGAGTATGGAAAACCATTTTTAAAAAAACAAGGCAGAGAGAAGGGTTTGCAGACAGGGTGAAGACATGAAGGAAAGTGGTGGAAACAGGGCAGTGGAGAGGAAATGGCAAAGGACAGCAGGGAACAGGTCTTACTTACATGAGGTGGGAAGGGTTGCAGGGTGGGGATGCCCTCCTCTGGGTAGGGAGTTTCTCCTTTAGGGAGATAGGGCTTCAGGCCTGAGCCGGTCTCATACATAGACATGGGCCGACTGGCCCGCGCAGACTGCCGGCGTTTCAGGGCTGAGGGGCTGGAGGGGTCGGGGTAGTCTGAACCGCTGGGGATCTGATAGATATTGGTTGGGACGTGCCGCCTGAGAGAGATGTTCTCGCTTTGCAGAGATTGCAGCTGGAAGAGACGGTCAGCAACACACTAAGAGGTGCTCTCAGCAAAGCAAGCTGTGTTCCCTATTCTGATCATCTTTACACAGCATAACATTTCACCTTTTATCCCATTGTTCCTAAAATAGTCATATTATACTTTGACAGTCTGCTACTGTTAGCATGCTTACAGTCATTTAATCCTGCCAAGATTTTCATTTGGCAGGAATAAAACATCTTTGTAGGTATCATCTGATAAAATTTGAGAATCTAACCTTTAGATTTTTGTTATTCCCATGATACAGAAAGTCACTATTTGGATAATGCTCTCACAAAAATGTATGACCAATATACAAAACCTGAAGCTATAATGACTTACAGAGTAAATCATGTATCATGGCTTTTGGAGCTTAAAGACTTAATCTTATGTTCTCCTTTAATATCCATAGAGTTGACCATCAACCTCCTAAAAATCATGGGGATAACAAGAATTTTGCTTTGGGAGGGATTTTCTCTTGGTCTAAAAAATGGAGAAAAAAAAAGCAAAGCAAGTGATAAGCAAGCAAAAGATGTTATGTAGGTAAGCAACACAGGTGCAGTTTCAGTCAAAGATGTAGCCACAGTACAGACGGATTCATTTAAGAATTATGAGAGGATAAGAGGCATTCAAGGATGAACAAAATAATGTAGATTTTGTCAAGCATATAAGAGTTTTTTTGGGGGAAAATCTGCCTTAATTAATGCAACTATTTGCATTTAGTGCAAAGAATATGGTAGATCTGGTGTACTGGTCAGAAAGGGAGTAGCATGGTTTAGTTACTAAACTCTAATGACTGACTAACATGTGGTAATTTTAGTGAATCTGTTCAACCATAAGCTAACACAAAGCCAGATCACATCATCAAAACAATACAGTACGCTACAGTGCTGTATGTCTACTGCAGTGTCACAATGACCTTTGTGAGCAACCATGAGTCACACAAACAGAATTAAGAGAGACAAATTATCTGCATGCTCTTTCAAAACAGCCAAATTAAAGCAATTTTAACATGAGAAAAAAAAAATTCAACCTCACTGACAGGGGTTCATTTAAACAAAATAAAAAACGGTAACATGCTTAAAACACCTGTGGCGAAAAATGATCATTTTCAAAAGAAAAAATTGGGTTTAGCATGATTTAGATTACTAAATTGAAGCACAAACGTAACATTGCCATGTCTATAAATCAGAAGTTTGATGTAACAGAGTAACAGTATTCCAGGTTTGTATCGGCTGAGGTGTATGCTTTCTATGAACTCAATATGAAATGTGACCACTTAGACAACATGTCAAACCATTAATCCACATGTACTAAAAGGCTGTTACCAAAAACAACAGCTGGACAAAACATTCTACGCAGTAAACACAGTATATGTGATGAAGCAAGGCACACACATACATTTTCAGTTAGTCACTATGAAGGATTAAAAGTCACTGTCAATTACTTCATGCTTTCTCTTAAAACATGCTTGTTAGTAACATTAGACAGATTTATTACAAAAAGGGAGACTACCAGTAAACATCTTTTGTTATTAACTGGGGAAAGGGTGCATTTCTTCTCAAATTAAGAAAACAAACCAATAACAACAAAAAAGAAAATCTCCAGTTTACATTCAAGCTTTGAAATTGAACATGCTGGCCAAAACAGAGGGTGGACCAGCAGGGTGTCACAGCAGCCTTATCTCGCAACACAGCATCCCTATTCAGATAGCTCGGCCTCCACGCCAGAGAGCGATCACGCTGGGCAGGAGAAGAGCTCTGCTGACCGCTGTGGCCCCCCCTCAGTCCGGCCCCCGGTGTTAGTGATCTTATTGGTGGAGCGCGGTGGATACCTTTTTCTGCATCAGCCTCAGCTCATCACTCAGGTTGTTGTTGGCTTTCATGAGGTGCTGGATCTTGGCTTCGGAGGCAGAGAGCGCAGTTTTCACCTCCATGTATTCATGCACAGTAATGGGGCCATCTGAGACGTCAGAGTCCAGGCTCTGTATGAGAGAGGGGTTGAAAACAAAACGGTAAAGGCACCTACAACGAGAGAGAGTCCTTCAGGCTTTGAATTTGTGAAAGTGATGCTATGATACCTTGGTCCTATCCCCTTTGCTCGAGGGGAGCTCGTGATCTGTATCCTCATCAGATGCCACACTATCGTAGTCGGGCTGGTCGTTGTCCTGGCTGTCACTGCAATGCCTGACAGCCACACTCTTCAGGATAAACTCAACATTGTCTAAAGGGGCACAGAGTGGAATAGTTATTTTATATCTGTGCTACACTTCAGTGTCAGTAAGATCTTGGATAAAGTACGAATAAGATGCTGACCTTTGGGACTGGCTATTGAATTCCCTTGTTGTCTGCGCTTAGCATCACTTAATATGTCAATCACAAGAGTTGCAAATTCATGTGCATTAAATCTTGCCAGCTTCTGTCGTCCCTAGAAAAGAAAAAGAAAAGTCACATCATTGGCATGCGATCTAACTTTAAATGTGTTCAGAGGGAAACAATACAACATTTGCATGGGAGTTCTGTAAAGCTGACTCGCCTGGTTTCGTGTTGATGAATACTCTGGATTCACAGGAAGGAAAGGCACCACAGTTGTCTCCGTCACCAGAGTGCTGTGATTCTGTGTAGCCAACCACACTACAAATAGTAGGAGAAGGATGAGCTCAATGGTGTACAGCTGCAACACCAGTGGTCAAGTATCAGTGTTGAGGAGATGCCAGTAGTAGGGCTGCACAATTGCCGATTAAGAGATAATCGCGATTATTTCGATCAATATTGAGATCACAATTATTCATTGATTTTAGAAACTAAATATTTTTATTGCACTTTCACATTTTAAATCAACAGAACATTGCTTTCACTTCCATGTTGCGCTACATTGCTGTTAATTAACAAATCTTTACATTAAAATAAGGTTCCAAAATAAGTAATATACAGTATAACTCTTCTGCTCTGGACTGAAGCCACAACATTTAGGAACGTTTTTCACAGGCTGGCAATGTAGAGTTTGTGCGCAGCGGCATGACTGCTCCCCAAAAGTGAAGCCAAAGCATCTCGATCGCCCCCTGGAGGCTGGCTGTTAGTTTAAGAAGCGCTTGATTTGATATGCAACAGTTTTCTTTGAGCACACATTTTAAACGTCATTCATGTTCACTTAATTGTGGGAGGCCAAAATCGTGATCTCGATTAATTGTGCAGCTCTAGCCAGAAGTACAAATGTCTTCTCTGGATATAAGAGAGCTTTTACTGGATAATTCTACTTTACCTGCATCAGTCTCTCGTCTGTCCACCTCATCATACACATCCATGGCCAGCTCCTCGAATAAATGATTACTGAGCTGCATGAACATTAGCAAATGGCAAATAGTTAGACTTAAGTAAGAGGAGAAAAGATGGCTCAGTACAGTGGGACTCTGCAAAAAATGCTTACAGACTGCAGTTTCTTCTTTGCTGCCTTGGCCAGTTCTGATAAATCTAAACTGCTAGAAAACAGAACATAACTTTTATAAATGCACGCTGATGAACTGTTAGGTCGACACAATGCACACTTCATTCAGAGTTATACTTACATGTTCCTTATCCATCAAAAGAGAGCATTAAAAAAAAGATCAAATGTGTCATTTGAATTGAAAATGCACAATGATTGTTTTTACAGTGGCTGTTCTGCTCATTTGGAATTTAAGAGAGTTGTTATAACAAGTTGAATAACATTTCTAATTATTGTTTGAGTATGTCATCTACTTCGCTGGGTCGGTTTCCTTTAACTCAAGACGCTGCAGAGATTTCAACAGCGTGTCAGAACAGGCTTCAGAGCAAAAATACAACCATAAACAACAGCCTCACTGTACTCGCTTTGTTGGCTCGATTCAAGTTAACCTCGACGCACGCTAATTCACAGACAAATCATTGAATATTGACATGCATCATGTTGACTTACAACTTGTGCTTTCTTACCTGTCAGCCATTTGTGGAACAATGAAGTGCTGGCTGTTTTTATGATCTGAAAGGAACAACAAGAATGTGCTGGATGACTGCCAACAACATCATTGATAGTTATGAGAAACATTTTATATTAAGTATGATTTCATTATAGTACATAAGCGGTATTCACAAAGTAAATAAAATACAATGAGCAGGTGTTTTTATCTGCTTTAAGTGCCACATGGGTGAGATTTATCATCACAAATCAGGTACCCTTATCACAGAAAAGTGTACTCGCTGAAATACTCAGACACTCATTGTAGTGCTTTATTTGCAAAGTTAAAACTATCTTTCACTCCAACCACACATGCACATATTCTTTGACCCTTATCTTTTTAGTCATTTCAATAACAGATCTCTCCCTCTCTGCATACCTGGCTTTCTCCCACACAGGTAGAACGCCAGTCGATCAGTTAGTTCATACTGAATCTCCACCAATCGATCTGCCAAGTCATGGTGGCCAGCTTCCCTACAAAGGCCCAGGTTAAAAAAAAAGGGTGAAATCATATTTTGTGATTGTATTATAAAAGGTATTTTGAATTATTGAAAACAGCTAACCTTGCATAGTCAATGGGAGTTTTGCCATTGCTGTCAGGGGCTCCAGGATCAGCTCCATAAACAGTTAAAAGTTCAGCCTGAGATATTTGTCCTGCCTTTGCAGCTACATGCAAGGGAGTGTTTCCTTTTTCCTACAGGACAGGGTTGATTAACAGGACAAACCATTATCATCTAAGATCAACAGAGAGTTAAATGCAAAGATGAAAATTCTGGTTTTAAGTTCAGCAGATGAATCTTACCGGGTGAAAAAAATTAGCTTGTGCTCCCAGGGATAGCAACCGCAAACAAGTCTCGAGATTCCCCGTGCGTACACTTGAGTGAAGTTGCTGAAAAAAAATTAAACAACTATTACTATGAATCGATTAGGCTTAACTATAAAGCTTTGCACAAAAACATGTTTGTAGTTTTTTCTTAATGACACTGAGCAGCCACTTCTCCTCACCTTGCTCAAATCCTTGGCTGTCGAGCTGTCGTCCTCCCGGCAAGGCATGCGATGGACAAATGCCAGCATTTGATATTTGGCTTTTATAAACTCTGATTTGTTTGGGCTTTTGGGACAAGATGAAACATAGAGAAAGAGGCATTTGAGTCAGTGGCATAGATTAACCTTGGAAGTTCAACAATCATTTTTCTGTTCATTGAACTAACATCTGTGTTAACATTTTCAAACAACAACGACTCACTGCAGCTTGTCCTGAGGGTTGGCCTTGCGTTTTCCACTCATCACTGATGCAGGGTCCAGCAGAGAGTGCTCCCATATTGAATTTGCTCCATTGCTGTATAATGTCTGAACCATCTAGGATGAAATGTAAAAGAACCTGTAAAATGTGTCCCAAAGTACAGAATGCTGACTGGCTTTTAACAGGTCCCTTCCTGAACAAACACTTTCTATATATGGACAAAATCAATACACCTTGGTGGGATCTGATGTACAGCTGTTGTCAACAGATTTATCTTGAGCAAAGACCGAGGCCTGATGAAATTAAAACTGCAGTAATACAGACTGTGTGCAAGGATAACGTGATCTCAAAGCATTTTGGGGAAAGACAATTCAGCCCTGTAGCACTCATTAACTATAAATAAGACAACTTCACAGTTGAAAGTATAAAGATATGTAGCTTTACACAGGTGAATAGTCGTATACATTTTCTGCTGTGCGGGGTTATTACCTGGAGCTGCGTAGGAGGCCATGGTGTGTGCGTCACGTGGCGGACTTGGGAGCTGTGTCTACCTAGACTTCGATGAACACTGCAGCACTCATCGCAAATCAACACACCCCTGTTGACCGAGGCCCAGCGAGGTTCTGAGAAGTAAGAGACAACCACAAAGTGAAAATCACAACACTTACTGATCTAATTGATGAATTCACAACTGAATAAAGATGTCATTTATAGGAGTAGCTAAAGGTACAATATTGTATCACCCGGCTCTCACAGGTTTGACTTGCTGTAGCTTCATTGGTAGTCTAAGATGAGTTAAAAAATGTATCACAAGTCAAGTCCTCTCTTCACATTTATTACCATTATTCAAATCACTGACATGCTAGACGGTAGCGACCCACTTCTCCTTTTTCCGTTCCTCTTGACTAGACCAGGAGAAACTCTTACATATGGTGTCAAAACTATTACAGACATGTGCTTAAAGGATAAGGCTGATGATGTTCTACATTTTTCTTATCATACAAATCCCAGAAAAAGACCAAAACCCATACTTAATAGATCTTATAAACAAGTATCGTCTGTGTAGTCAAACCTGATACAACTTATTGTTCTGTGCAACAGACTTCCATTGTTGTCCAAAAACTCACAGTCACACATCCGTGAGCCACACCGTTGTACTAGGTGTACTATCATTAGATTAACTTGGGTATTGTAGTTAATCCCACATAAACCATCCTGCGGAAATACTCAGTCAAGCACCAAATGTGTATTAATCCATGCCTGAAAACAGTCCCTAACAAATGCACTATTTACTTCTGCTTAAGTAACATTTTAAGTTTTTGTTTTTTTTATCTTTAAAAAAATATATGTAGCCTACACCTTAATTAAGATTAAATGGGCTTGTTTGTTCTAGTCTTTTTTAATGAGATTTTTTGAGTGCCACACTTCACCACTGGAAGCATTATTTAGGCTAATGTAACAAGAATAGTTAACACAAATATGACAGACAGACAAATTCAGGTTAGACCATTGTTAAACCTTTTATTATCACAACATGCCTTGGGGAGGCTTTCACATGCAGACACAAACACAACCTAACTAGAAGAAAGAAAAGAAAAGAAAAAAGCCAAACCCCAGTTGGCTATAATAGTCATGTAAGACCTTTTTGACACCATGTTTAGGTGAAGCCATGCATTGTGTTAAAAGGAAGTGAAGACTAGCAGTTGTAGGTTGAAGCACCTCAGTCTTATTGTTGAGCAATAGAGCAGCTTCCTCTTCCAAAATATTGTAAAAAAAAAAAAAACAGACAAATGCTAAAGTATCAATAATTTCTGTGCTGCATATTCAGGAAATGCATAGTTAGAGAAATAGAGAGAGACAGAGGGCACTTACAGGATACACTATACTCTCTCTGTGACCAAAATAAATATGTTTACTTAACCACGACCTATTTAGCACGCTTCATCTAATACAAATGTCACAGAGTTGTGCCGTCTGCCGTTTACACAGAGACTCTAACAGCCAACATTTCAAGACCAAAAATACTGTAAATTCATATGACACTCGGATAACCGATAAACTGTTAAGCAGATTGGGTGTCTGGCACTGTGGCAGGACAGTGAAGACAGTAAGTGTCTTAAGCAGCAGCTGATGTGTAGGAGGAACAGCTGCACGGGGTGCTGGTCAAATTCTGGCACCTGGTCCCCAGTGTTCAGAGTCTCCTCTCCACCAAGACCTGAGAGTTGGTGCTGACATGCCTCTTTTACTCTTTCCTCAACAAGTGCTGCTAAATTTAATACCATATCTTGAAACTCTAAAAATATTCACAGCCAACAACTGGTAACAGCCGTATGGAAGGGCAATCCAGGCCAGCTGCTGTGAAGACCTGAGGGGTTTTAACTAGTCTGAACAACACGATGATAGACAAGGTACTAAAACTGGAGTATTACTGAATATTTAACATACTTCTTATTATTTCCTTGATTTTTCTTGTGAAATAGGAAAGTAACCTCAATTGGGGTATTCATTTCTAAAAAAGTACATTTCTAAAAACAGTTTACATTTTACTCTTACAGTATATCACATTTACAATATATTGTGGTGGCACAATAGAAAAAAAATATCTTCTGCATTGAAAGCACGCAGTCTATTCACTCAGCATCCTGTTTTGCTTCCTGTGCCTGCTGAAAAACATCACGTCACTTCTATATAAATGAGACTCCTGAAAGTACCTCTCGAACAATGCAACTATTACTTGTTCGGCCTTCACAGAAATGTCTGATTGTAAAAGCTTGATTCCATTTTTCTCTCATCCCTACAATACTATTTACCATTACCATTATTTAACAAATAAATCTCTATTACAAGATGCTGGTATTACTCGGATTACATATAATGGACACAAGATTAAGTTGTCTTCATCTGGACTAATAAATCGCCTGCCAATCAATACAGATAAGTGCAGTGATGTAATGATGATGTAACAATTGTTTGTAAATGTTTAACAATTTGTTTTTTTTAAGACAGCCTTTCACAGTTAGGATCAGTGGAGGAAAAAGACATACTATTAAGAGTCCTTTCATTCAGTCATTCCTCATCAACACAATTACTTAAATTCAGTCACACATTGTCAACATGGGATAGGCTTCACTTTTACTACCAATACCCCTGTGTGGTGTACCAAAAGCAGCCTGACAGGAGACCACTGACTTGTAATCACTGATGCATCCTGGTGAGAGCTTACAGAGCAGAGTTTCCTGCTCCAGGATGAGATTTCATAATGGATGATTACATTTCAAACTTACTGGAAACGTTTGCATGCCATAGACATTATTCCATATACACATATGGTTTGTTACCTGTGACAAAACAACTGTGGAATTATAGATAGATAGATAGATAGATAGATAGATAGTAACTTTATTAATCCCGAGGGAAAAGTTATTAAAGATAACTTGTTAGATTAGTCAACTAGATAACGATAAAATCACCACTACAAAATAATAATGGCACAATTCATATTACAGTCTGTAAATTGTCAGGTAATACACCACAAATATATACTATATATTGGTGCTGAAGCTCTAGATAGATAAGATAGATAGATAGATAGATAGTAACTTTATTGATCCCGAGGGAAATTCAAGTTTCCAGCATCACAGTTCCATAGTGCAAAAACATGTTAGTAAAAAGGCAGTAAAAAAGTTAGTAGTGCAAAGTACAAAAAAATATACCAGATATAAAAATACAAGGAGATGAAGAGAACTGTTAAAAGTGAGTAAAGTGCATTATTATAATAGACTAGAGAGGTGTTGTACAGTTTGGTGGCTCAGGGGTCAATATATACATTGACACATATAGGAAATGCCTGTCTGATTATTTAAAGCAAGTAACACCGGATGGAAACAGTTAAAAACGACAGCTGCTTCAGGGTCTAATTGCATCCTCAAACCAGAGAGCTATAACGTTAGAGACCTGTCAACAACACTATAACAACGTGTTAGTATACTGTTTATCTAACTCACTGTAGAGAAGAAGAAACCAGCATGGGTCAGCACTGATAATCTGATTTAAACCTGAGGTGTGAAGGCTTTAACGTTGCTAGGTTACTTGATGGACCAAACATCTTTATTAAGGTGTGAGTTTGCTTACCTGGGACATTACAGTCAGCGCAGAGCTCGGTGTTTCGCAGGCGTTTAGACATCCTTTACTCAGGGAAGAAATGCCTCTTTAAAATGAGCCAAGTGTTATGTCCTTTGCGTTGTGCCAACCATTGATTACTCTCTGTGGAGGTGCCTTCCGCGTTAGCTACACCTAGCTAATCAGCTAAAAACAACCCAACCCAACTTACTCGCCTTTTCTTTTTGGCTAGCGTTAGCGTTGCAACCATTATAACGTTACCCGACAAGAGAGTAAGAAGGCACACTGCTGGTGTCTGCTAAGTTAGCTGACTTAGCACCTGATTAGCTGACTAGCCTGCTGTGATCGTGTCTGGTAGTTTACTCTTCAGTCTCTGGTGGTAGACAGTATAGACAGAGATGTGTCGGTAGCGAACGAGCCGGTTCATTGAGCCGACTCTTTTAAGTGAACGTATACACGCTCGCGTATGGCCGGAGTCTCTGCTCCTCTGCCTGCTTGCCTTCACTCACACACCGCGCCATTCTCGCTGTCTCGCTTCACCTCTACACTTGCATGCGCGCACACTACACACTGCAGAAGAGTTAATTTAGCTCTGAGAATATCTAGTGAATATAGAGTGGACGTTTGTGCAGAAATAACTGCTGCAGCTCCTCCAGACCAACAGAGGTTTTCCGTGTCTTGTGAAGTGACGGGGCTCCGCAGCGAGAAACGTTATCGTCTCCGACCAAAACTCCGGTGTCTCCCCTGTTCCCTCCGGCCGTGTCGGGAGGCTGAGGAAGGAAAAGCCAACACTAGGATCAGCAGTGATCATGGAGAGACCTTCGTCTGGTCAGTTAACATTACTGCCAAGCAGGTGAAATATAGAGTGATATTGTGGTTTTAGCTGACGTGTGTCGCCTCACTGTTTTGAGCGATGCTCGTTCATGTCTATGTAGAGCGAGCACAAGCGCGAGCCCGACACTGACTTTCGTTTACTTAACGGCCACAGGTGTCGCTGTTAACAAGCATTTCTGAATCTTACAAACAGTCCCTTTAATTAATTCAAGGCAGAATGATAGGACGATCTTCTCCACGCCACGGGCACTCCATGCACTGACTGTGACGGAATGTTGTGTTAATGACGTCCGTACGACCAATCAGGTGATGACAGACAGGATCATACGATCAAGCAGGGAGGGGCGGTGGTGCGCGGCGCGCTGACGGTCTACAGTTACAGTGCAGGAGGAAGAGGAGGAGAGAAAGAGAGAGAGGAGTGCGGTGCGCGAATAGCAGACAAGATGAGTGACAGTCGGAAATGAAGCAGCATGTAAAGTTATGGTATTCTGGAAATTATAAGGTTTAGTATAATTATATAGAATAATTGAAGTGATATATGTCCACACATACTAATGATAGGTCAAAACAGCGCTAAATTTGGCTGAATTATAAAAAGGCAGAAGTGGTAAAACGAAGAGCTGTTTGGGAGCCGAAAGAGCCGGCTCTTCTTGGTGAGCTGAGCCAAATGATCTGGCTCACTAAAAAGAGCCGGGATTCCCATCACTACAGCATAGAGCTAGAGCGATCCCTGTGGCAGCTGCTGCCACTGTGACCTAACGTCTGTGGACAACTGTGCCCCAAAGTTATACCTCTCAGGAAATAAACTTCTCCCCAGCTCCCCCAGAAATAACACCTCTTTTTCTCTCTTTCGCTTGGATGAAAAAATTACCATCGTTTTACAGCTACAGTTAAGAATATAACTTAAATATAACACAATACATTGTGTTGGGATTGTTGGGCGGAACACAACCCGATACAACTACCTGTGGGCAAAATACACTCAAACAGTGTGACAGTAAGTGCGTTTGATCTATGCACCTTTCTGACACGGTACAAAATGAGTACTTTTTACAACTCATGATGTGATGGACGCCACCTGGATTTACGGTTTATCTGTTAAAATACCACCCGCACATCAATATCATTACTGTACTTTTACTTAAATAACGAGAAAACAATACATAAACAGTATTAAACAACTGAAGTCAGCCTTAAGACGTCGTTATGTACATTTACACCGTGGTACCACTCAAGTAGTGATGTGTTGGTCGCGAACGAGCCGGTTCAAAGAGCCGGCTCTTTTAAGTGAACGATAAAAACCGGCACCCGTCCGAGAGCCGTTTTTTTTTCCTTTACTTAATTCAAGGCAAAATGATAGGACGATCTTCTCCGCGTGGTCTACAGGTACAGAGCAGGAGGGAGAAGAGGAGAGAAAGAGAGAGAGGAGATTGGTGCGCGAATAGCAGACAAGATGAGTGAAAGTCGGTAACGAAGCAGCATGTAAAATTATGTTATTCTGGAAATGATAAGGTTTAGTATAATTATATTGAATAATTGAAGTGATATATGTGCACACATGCTAATCATAGGTCAAAACAGCGCTAAATTTGGCTGAATTATAAAAGGCAGAAGTGGTAAAACGAAGAGCCGAAAGAGCCGGCTCTTCTTGGTGAGCTGTGCCAAATGATGTGGCTCACTAAAAAGAGCCGTAATTCCCATCACTAGTCTCACGTACCCCCCCGAAACGTAAAAGCGACGATCTCATTTGAAAACTTATAGGTATAACAGTGAATTTATTGTCCTCTGGACTTACAACGTTTGTTTTGTTAATGTCTGCAGGACAAAATGGCGTTAAAATTACATTATATAACATATTGAACGCATAAAAGCGTGTCACGGAATCACGTTAATATGGGAATTATACTTTTAGTTGGATGTTTGGGAACCCCCATGCGGGACATGTTGAATGGTTCCGTCCTACTGGAACTGACTATTCCTTGTTTTCCCCTAAAGGCGGTGGTTTTTATTTACACATCATTTCTGTCGAGTATTTACCAAAGAAATACTTGTTATTACACATACATTAAGCTCCGTTTTAAAGGGTAAGGTAGCCGGTCTTAACGAGATTGTATTAATTAGATAGTGAGTGTATCTCTATATAGGGCGCCCCTGTCAGTATTGGGTAATGCTGCTGGCACTTCCTTGTTCAAAAGTTTTATTATAGAGGAAAGGCTTGTTGGAAAGTTAGACATCTCGACGTTGTTCTTGTGGATTATTAAAGCCATGGATCATATGTATCGTGGTGTAAGTACCGTGTAGCTGTCGCAGTGTTTCCATGGCTACTAGGAGCAGGCTAACGTTGCACTGAGCGGCTCCGTGAAGAGAGAAGATGTCCACGGCTAATGTTAGCGAAGACATCCGAGAGAAGTTCCCTCTGCACTCCGCCGTGTGGGAGAACGACTACCGGACACTGGAGCAGCACATCACCTTACCACAGGTTGGTAAAAACACGGTTTCACACCGATACCAGCTAGCTAGATGCCTAGCTGTTAAATCATCCAGTACAAAGTAGGCCAGTCGTGTTGACAGATGCTCTGTTGTTGTGCCACACACACTGATAACATTTGAAATGTCTGAATCTAAATGTCTCCTCACTAAGATTAAGAAGAAGTGGATCATATCAGTCCAGTTCTGAGGTCTCTACACTGGCTCCCTGTCTCTCAGAGAATTGGTTTAAAAATACTCCTGCTGGTTTACAAAGCACTAAATGGTTTAGGGCCAAAATACATTTCTGATCTTCTGCTATGTTATGAACCATCCAGACCTCTCAGGTCATCTGGATCAGGTCTGCTTAGTGTCCCCAGAGCCACAACTAAACATGCAGAAGAAGAGTTCAGTTTTTATGCACCAAATATCTGCAACAAGCTCCCAGAAACCTGCAGGACCAACTCCAACTCTGACTTCTTTAAATCAAAGCTTAAAACTTTCCTGTTTGCTGCTGCTGCCTTTTATTAAACCAGATAATGATCTTATATACTGCACTAGAGCTTTTACTCTTGTGTGTTATATTCTATTTTAGCTTCTATCCTAGCTTTTATTTTCTAATCTTTAATGTTTTTGTAGCTGTTTTAATTATGTCTTAATGTTCTTTTGCACTTTGTCGCAATGTTCTTGAATGTTTATGTAAAGCACTTTGAATTGCCCTGTTGCTGAAATGTGCTCTACAAATAAAGCTGCCTTGCCTTGCCCTTGAGGACATAGCTAGTCACCCATCGACAGGTCTTGAAATTTACTTAAAAAATGTCTTCCAGTACAGATTGAAAGCCTTATTCCAGCTGTTACTTTATAGGCTTCTAACCTAATTCATTAGATTACTCAAACACTTTGTGATCTGACTGGATATGATAATAATGCACACAGTGCACTTTCATAGACTAAGCTACTGGAGTTACTCTGCACTATACTCATTTTTAACAGTCTATTCTGCACTATATTCACTTTTGTAATAGTCGTGTATCACAGCTGTTACCCTGCACTATATTCAGTTTTAACAGTTTTCTTCATCTCCTTGTATTTTTATATCTGGTATATTTTTTTGTACTTTGTACTTTGTACTACTAACTTTTTACTGCACTATGGAACTGTGATGCTGGAAACTGGAATTTCCCTCGGGATCAATAAAGTTACTATCTAGCTATCTATCTATCTATCTAATTATCTAATCTAACAAGTTATCTTTAATAATTTTTCAAAAGCATCAATAGTTTTTCCTCTCAGTAACTCATCACAATAAATATTATGTATTGTTGCAATATAATTACTTATGAGCCGGTCGCTATAATTGTTACTACCCACAGCAGTGTTGATCAATAACACATTTACCTCAGTAGCATGACTCATTTGAGGACCAGACATGATGCTCAGCCTCGTCAGTGTACTGACTCCTGCAGTCCTATATCATTACCAGTGATGACCTAAACTAATGTGTGTTTCTCTCCTTTATTTTTTTCAGAATGACATCGAGGCGGTGGATCCCAGAGGTCGGACACCTCTGCACCTGGCTGTGTCGCTCGGGCACCTGGAGTCAGTGAGAGTCCTTCTGAGACACGGTGCTGAAGTGACTAAAGAAAACAGCATGAATTGGACGGGTTAGTCATAAAACTGGCTCCATAATGGATAGAGAACACTGTGATATCATGAATGTTTCTTTCACTTGTCTTGTAGAAATGCTCTTAGAGAATTTGCGGGTTGTTTGATCACCTAGAGCCCCTCTCACATTAACCTACGCATCATCTGCTGTTAATGGGGTTTCTGGTAAAAATGCCATCCACTCCTCTGACGGCACTGAAACAGTTTCACTTTCCTTTGTCATTACGTCATTGTTGAGGTTTTTTAATGGATAGTTGCTACACCCAGGGCGCAGATGCTGTTATCTTTAAAAGGTTTAGTGGTTTGTTTATACTTGTTTGTCTCTGTGTAGTGCTGCAGGAGGCGGTCAGCACCGGAGATCCAGAGATGGTTCAGTTAGTGCTTCAACGCAGAGACTACCTCAAAGCCTCCACTGCTCTGGGAGGAGTGCCTGAGCTGCTGGCAAAGATCCGAGAGGTTTTTACCCTATACAGTTCCCTGTTGTCTTGCTTTCTTTCTGTACCTGTGCCTGGAAACAATTACCGGCAAAGGAAATAATTGCTCTGTCTATCTTTTCATCCAGTCTCCAGACTTCTATATGGAAATGAAGTGGGAATTCACCAGTTGGAGTAAGTTCTTTTGTATATGTGGATATATATCATAAAAGTAAAGTAGACCATGTGTGCATAGTAACCTGTTCATTTAGTACAAACAGGCTGGTTATCAGCATTAAGTATGCAAAAGAAGAAAGTATATACAAGTGTTTTCTATTGCTGTACCCTGCAATTAAATATCCAAACCATCATGCAAGAAAAATTACATACCTGCCTCTCGGTGGGGCAAGCATTTGTTTTGGTTTCGTATTGAGTGACATTGTTTTTCATGCACGAGACATACTTTCATATGCTGTTACTTCACAGTCCCTCTTCTGTCCCGGGTTTGTCCAAGTGATGTTTGTCGCATTTGGAAAAGCGGCGCCAGCCTTCGAGTGGATGCCACTCTTCTAGGCTTTGAAAACATGACTTGGATCAGAGGGCGCAGGAGCTACATCTTCAGAGGAGATGGTGTGTGCGCTTTAAGTCTCTTACACACAAAAAAAGAGTTCCCTGTATGATTGGTATTATTTTCTGTAAAATGATTTAAGTCTATCCCTGTCTGTATGTTTACAGATTCATGTGCAGAGTTGATGGAGGTGAACCATGACGATGAAGTCGTGGACACCGAACGCTTCAACATATCACAAGAAATCGAGGATGTCACGCTAGAGTCAATGCAGCCAGCTGAACAGGAAGTTGCCAAAAGGTTGACAACTCCTATTGTCAACACCTACTTGGATACCAAGGACATTGCTTTTGAGAGGCAAGAGTCGCATCTTTTTTCTGTTGTCTTTTTTCTCACAACATGCATAGATCTAACTTCCTTTGATCAGCCAAGAACAAACTCCACAGTGACATCTCATGACAGCTTCATATTTGTTTTAATGTCATTACTCCCTGAGTGAGGTTACTGTGTAAACAGTGATGCCATTAGACTTATTTAATCATCATTTTGCACTGACGTTTGGATGATATTCACATATCATTCTGGCATCTAATTGTCTGACATGCAATATTTACACTGACTTATTCATCCAAAGGTTGTCTGACCCGGTGTAACCCTACAAACTAAGAACTTACAATAGATATTAATAATGTGAGCAAATTTAACTAGGCGTGTTAGTCATGCATCATGTAATTAGCTTGAGGTTATATTTTATTTGTCTTCATATTATCTTGCTAATCTTCATCTGGATAATGTCCTTAAACACAGGTGACATTTCAACTTGTCAAACAGGTAAATAATTAATTGAGGCTATAAGGAACATACGTATCTTATTTAAAAACAAAAGTCAACACTGGACTGCAACACTGCTAAAGCCTCTAAAATGTGACAACAATAATAGTGGATTTTGCCTGTAATGATGCTTTTGTTCTCATAAATTACAATTTTCACAGGAACAAGTCCGGGATTTGGGGTTGGAGAGCTGACAGAACTGAATTGGTCAATGGATTTGATGCGAAGGTTCGCAGAAGTTTTATAAGTTTCCTTTTAATTACAACTAAAGATTAGCGCCATTTAAAACTATGAAGCCCATTTGTAATAGTATATGACTTTATATTCTGGTTGTTTTCTCAGGTTTTCAGTGTGAACAACGTAAATGTGGTAATCAGGACGAGGACAGAGCATCTCACAGACGAGGAGAAAGTCAGGATAAAAAGTAGGTCTAAAATATTCTTTATGTATGACTTTTCTCTCCGTCTGTGAATATATTTTCAGCATATAGATGTTAATGATGTAAATGTTTGACTTTTGTCCAAAAGAATGACAAACCTACATTTGACGGAAACTGAATGAGACTTCTGAAGTTCAACTTTTTTTGTTCAAAGGTGAAAGGAACATCTTGGAGTCTCTGCTTGGGACTGTGGAGCAGCACATAAGTGCACAAGGGGTAAGACGTGCATTCGGTAACTGCATTAAAGTGTTTTGTTCCCACCTGAAAGCTGATTTGATACGAGTGCTCGACTTTACAGGACCTGACTCTTGAGTATGCAACTGCCACCAATCCCACTGCCATCACTCCAGAGGAATACTTTGATCCTGACTTTGACCTAGGGAACAGAGACATCGGCCGACCCATTGAACTGAGCATTCGAACACAGAAGTAAGAAACACAGCTTTATGGACAAAGAAACATCATACTTTATTCCTCATTGCTGTGTGTTATTTATATCAATAAATTAAGTTGTGTGCACATTTGAATGGCATTTTGCTTTAATCTTGTCTCACACAGGTTCAAAGGTACGCTGTATATGAGCGAGGAACATCCTCTGTCCCTGGTGGAGCAGGTGACCCCCATCATCGACCTCATGGCTCGGACCAGTTCCCATTTTGCACGCCTACGAGACTTCATAACCCTGAAGTTTCCTCCTGGATTTCCTGTTAAAATAGGTATGTGACATTTCCATCAAGTTAAATAGAAACTACACTTTCAGGAAGCACATAAAGCCATCATCTCATTCCCCCTCTGAAGTCTGTTGTGCTTTCCTCGGTTGCAGAGATTCCCCTGTTTCATGTGCTGAATGCCAGGATTACATTTGGTAATGTCAATAAATGCAGTACCGAAGAGGAGGCGATCCCAACACCAGCAGCCACGCCAACATCCTCAGGAGAAGAGGAAGAAGCTGCAGGTTGGAATGCAGCCAGTTTAACCATTACATTTGACAGTATTTCAAAATAATTACATGTCTGTGATTCCTAAACCGCTTTTCTTTTTTCATCCGTCCACAGCACTGCCTCTGTTTCAGGTGTGTCCTTCAGTGTTCGAGGTGCCCGTCAGTTACCACCGCCGAGGAGGCAGCCGACTCGCACCCATGTCCAACAACGACGAGGAGCTTCTACAGTACGCCATCCATCAGAGTCTCCTGGAGTCTCGCACTTCGCCGGGCCAGGTCAGAACAATAGTCACTCAGCTCTTTTGCAAATACCTCAACATACACAGGTCTGTTCTTATCATTCTTCACATGCTCTCCTTTGTTTGTGTCATTGTAGGAGGAGGTGGATGACGCAGATGGGGAATTCACTGATGTAATGCCCAGTAGCCAGAGTGACAGGTAAAAAAAACAGATTACATCTATGTAGTATGTGTCAGGAAAAAGCCACCGAACCAAGCTGGATCTCACTTTCTCCTGTCAATGTCATTCTAGGAGTATCCCAGAGGGGGTGCTAGTGGAATTCGGAGACACCCCCAGCACTGTCAGCTCCCCTTCTGCCTCCAGCACCGACTCAGAGCTCCGCCTGGCCATGGAGCTCTCTGCACGGGCCCAAGAGGAAGAGGACAAGATGAGGAAGCAGGAGGAAGAGGATTTGGAGAGGATCTTGCAGCTATCACTCACTGAGAAGTAAAAGGAACAAGAGGGAATAATAATAATAATGCAACTTTTTCCAGATCCAGAAGCAACCACCACACCTCAATTTTCCTTCTTAACCACTGTAGTCATCTATGCAACTGCAGGTTTCTTTCTGTAGCAGACCATTCTTGCACAGGCAATATCAGACTCTCGCTATCCAATATTTTCCAAAATGTATTTTTGGTAAGAGCATACTCCTTTTATATTTCTATCTCAGCATAGTGTGTCTCCATCCTCGAGCTTAATTCACGGACTCTTCGGGCGGCTCTAGTTTTTATTTATTTTCTATCCAAATCAGAGTCACAGCAGCAACCCACGTGTGTTGATCACATCGTTGTCCAGAGTGGGGTCAAATCAGTGGAATTAAGGTTCTACGAACAAAATGAATACTCAAGGGGACTTCATGTAGCGCTGACACTCAAATGTGGCACTTAAAGGTCCAGAGCACTGTTGTTTTTTTGTTGTTTTTTTTCCCCTGGTACCTGAAAACAGCCTAGCCATATAGAAAGCTAATAGTACTGTGGACCTAAAGGGACATATTTGAGTTTTTTCACTGCAAAGTCTTCCTACAGAGTCACTTTGTTGAGGACCGTGGGCTCACTGAATAACGGAAATCTCAGGGTTCCAGTTTTACAGATTTTCCCTTCACTTTGGAATTAGTTAGTAAATCTATCGGAAATGTTTCTTTGGTGCAAAATAGTATCACACATGCATATCAGCCATATCAATATTAAATCAGAAAGTTGGGTTCATTAAGTCAAAGCTTCATAAGTAAATGCATTTTCTTGTACTTTGTGAATGTACACTCTGCAGTTGGGTAGGAGCATGTTGCTGTGAGAGAAACTTTAAATCAGCTGCATGGTAACGTGATATCTCTGCTGCAACAAGGATGGGGTTTAACTTTCCCGGCCTGATTTTTTTTTTATTGGACATTTTCTCAGATTTCACAGCGAGACGTATTTTTGTTAACTGTCACTGAGCAACTTCACCTCAGTTCAGAAGCGCAACAGCAGAGAGCCGTCTGTCTGCGGATTTACAGCCGTCATGCAGTTTAAAAGCAGTCACGCCACCAATGCTGCAGAGATTATTCAGATTCCTTAAGGCAGTCTGTTCGCCTTTTGTAGCCACGAACAACTCTTGACCTCTGAGCAGAAGAAGAGACAGCACAGACTCTTAAGATCAAGCATGCCTGCCATATGTAGGATTAGTTTCTTCAGCATGTGCCAAGGGATTTGCTTTGATCTGACAACGCTTGGTGGGGGCGAGAGGTGGTGACGATTTTGATGTGGTGCCACTTAGACTAAACTTTTGAACAGATTTTTTAATTTTGTAAACTTAAAAACAAGATGAAGAGGTTTCAGTTGTACCAGGGTGATGCTGAGTAACATGCATTAACCACTATAGTTGATTTCACTGACTACCAACCACTTATCGAAGGTCTCTCTGCGTAGCTGCAGCTGAAAAACGACTTATTATATAATAAACAAATTTCCAATCTGCTTAACAGTCGACTTTAAAAAGGCTAGCTTTGGTTAATGTAATGCAAATCTTTGTAATGCACCTTTCAGCTGCAAAGTTTTTTTTTTTTTTTTAATATGTTAAAATTTTAAGAAAATGTCTGTTTCAAAATGTTCTAAAATAAAAGCACTTTATTTCCATGAGGACTAAACGTGACATTGTTCATGTGCTTCATTTACAAAAACACAACTGATAACAAAGGAGGCAACCTTCTATGATTTTCTATCATGTAATGAGTTGGATATGCATATATTTAATGCAGTAGGTTTCTTCATTGTCGGATCAAGTGTTAACCTATTGAAGACAACAGAAGGTTGACATGATTTATCTGCACTGAATAGATTTTAGATATAGATTGGGTAGCTGCTAAATATGCTCATAGTAATTCCAGTCCCAACATCTGCACTCTGGATATAGCGCATAGTCAAAGGATACTGTTGGACAATTGGATTGTGCAGAATACAAAACTACCATGTAGGAAGACTGTTCTAGCAATAGAGTAGATGTTATTGTTGTCTAAATATACTAATTTAGAATGGAAGCCAGCTTCAATGACACAATTTTAAAATGTATATACTGATGACTGCCTCCATCTAATGTTAGTGTGTATTATTTTTGTTTGTTTGTTATTTCAACCTAGTTCTCTGTTGGCAGTTCATTAGAGATCCTTTATCACACAATCAAGTACAAAGAAGGAAATGGGCCACCTTCAACTGACTAATCAATTACAGAACAAAATGATGATGTAGATTTACAGTTTTATTTCAGGAAATTTAGCAGATTTTCACTTTAAGGGAAAAAAAATCTGAGTTATTTCTTGGTATCACTGGATTTATTTTTGCAGGATTTATTATTACTATTAGCACATTTCCTTTTAAAGGGTCAATAATACAAAAACTTCACCTTAAAGGTAAACAAAATTCAACTATTTACAACTTTTAGATTTAAAGTCCTTATGTGTCATGCAATCAAATAAAAAAACAAACAAATAGGTTTACAGTTAATTTCAGAAATCTGATGAGCAGATTTGGAGAAATAAATCTGACCAAATTGAATTTGATTGATTAAGATTTAAGCAATGACATCTCTCTCACTTTATAATCCCACTTACTGCAAATGTATTTAAAGGTTGCAGAACTCCAAGCTTACTGACCATATTTCCCTCCAATAATAATAATAAGACAAACACTTAACACCTTAATACGCAAAGAAACACAGCATTTCCTTAAGATGTGAAATCCAAATAAATACATATAAATAAATAATATGTAATAGCCTAGAGAGTATTGGGAGTACAAATGGGCAAATAACTTATCATATTGTCATATTAAATTAAACAAAGACATTACAGCATATCAAAATAGGTAGGAGTGATAGTCTGACGCATCCAAACATACAGTAACTCTTAAATAACTTGATTTCATGACTAATGAAACCCCAGTTATTATATATATTTGTGCAGTCTGGGTGTTTTTCTGTTATTGGCAGCTGTGTGGAGGAGCTGGTCCCTTCAGGAGGTGGTTGTGTCTCCAGGGCTGAGGACAGCAGGTCTGTCTCTCGGTCTGTCTCCTCCAGGTTTCACCGACGAGACAGCGGCTTGTAGACACAGACAGCCATGATGACCATCAGCACCAGCAGGACAGCGAGGACACTCCCCAGAGTGACTGTGAGGACAACAACAACAACAACACATAACAACACATAAACA
The DNA here is from genome assembly GCF_043250625.1 of Sebastes fasciatus. Classification (NCBI taxonomy): domain Eukaryota; kingdom Metazoa; phylum Chordata; class Actinopteri; order Perciformes; family Sebastidae; genus Sebastes; species Sebastes fasciatus. Next base: position 16,937,115 of record NC_133800.1, on the reverse strand, counting down.
GGCTCTCTCACATGATGGATTAACTGGTATTACTGGTTTTAAGCCTCCCATTTCATTAGTAAGTAGTTGTCACTCTAGTCTCTCTAGAATAAAGACAAAAAGACGACTTTGAAGTGTATAAACACCTCACAAGGCTATGTATAGGCTATATGTGAGCATCACTGCCTGCTCTCATAGGCCTCACATCAGCTGCCACAGTCTGACGTCATTTCTCACCTAAATTTTGTTTCTGTAAAACAACATAAGCTCTGTCGGTCAGTCTGGAGTCCTCCGGTTGTCCGTTCACTAACACACTGACACACATTATTACAGCTGCTGGGATGAGATGCAGCATCATAGCGCTGGAGGAGGAGGAGGAGGATGGTGATGGTGATGATGATGATGGTGGTGACAGAGGGGTGTTTCTTCTTCCGCTGTAAGATCTGGGTCCTAAAGCCGTTGAGTTATTGTATTGACTCTCTTTTGGTAGAAAGTTAAAGTGGCAGTAGGCAGAATATTTTTGGCATCATTGGGCAAAAAGTCCATCATAACCTTTCAGTATGTATTGTAGTTCAAGTGTTCGGAGAGAAAACTAAACTTCTGCACCTCCTCATGGTTCTGTTTTCAGGCTTTAAAGGTCCCATATTATGCTCATTTTCAGGTTCATACTTGTATTTTGTGTTTCTACTAGAACATGTTTACATGCTGTAATGTTCAAAAAAACAACTTTATTTTCCTCATAATGTCAGCCTGAATGTGCCTGTATTTACCCTCTGTCTGAAACGCTCCGTTTTAGCGCATTTTGACGGAATTGCAACAGAATTGCATTGCTAGGCAACAGCTTGGGTCCTTGTGTACTTCCTGTCAGCTGATGTCATTCACATACACTGCAACAGGAAATAAACTGGGACACATTTAGAATGTTTTTGTTTAAAATTGTGTCAAGGGTCTAAATATTGTATATTCTTGACATCACGAATGGGCAGAAATCCTGACAGCTTGTTTCAAATGCAGAGTTTCTGAATACGGGCTGTGTGTATTTCCCTGTGGTTTGAGTGTTTCAATACTTTCACAGTACTTATATAGGATTTAAGTCTGCTTTATAATAAAAAAAACATGAAAATCTCACTTTTCTATAATATGGGACCTTTAAAAAATCTTTAAAGCTTTAATTGTCAACTATTTTGATAAGTGATTAATCATTTATATCATTTTTGGAAAAGCTTTATTTTACCAGTCAAAGATTTCCTGGAAACAAAATATTACAAATTACAAATTAAAAGTACATACAAAAAGTAGCCTAAATGCAAGTAAATATCAAACATTAATGGACATTTTATTCTTTATGAATGTATTCTCGCTTGTTAATACATTTAACATATTTTGCATCTTCAGCTGGCCTACTGACTCCCTTGGTTAAAGTAGCAGTTTACTGGAAGAAGTGTACCAACTATTTACACCATAATTAGTACCAAATTATATAGTTATTTCCAGAAAACATTTTAGGAATTTATTCTGAAATTAGGGACCTGTAAAATAAATGTTACTAAATGATTGCCAAAAAAAACAGACTTCTTAAATGTGGATATAAGATATCCATATAAAATATATATATATACTCTATATATATATATATTCCTCTATAATAATTATATTTATACTGGTAAATTTAAGGGTTTAGGACATTTTTTACATTTTATGAACCAAATGATTGATTGATCAATTAATCGAGAAAATAATGGGCAGATTAATCAATAATGAAAATATTTGTTAATTGCAACCCTATTGACAGTATCAATTGACATTATTGATAGAGTTGCTCATACTTGCTTGCTGGTTGTAGGGTTGTTAATATTTTTTGACGAACGACAGTTGATTAGTCATTTCAGCTCTAGCAGGTTAATATTTACACTGAAGTGAATTGTTCAGGCCTCTCTGCAGCACAGGGTTCTGAACGCTTCAGGTGTTTCCAGGTAGTTTAACGGTGGAAATACAAAGTGTATAAAATCTCTTCTATTACTGGTAACCATTAAACAAGTGGGAGGCCTCCATCACATTTTCCCATTTCTGAAATGTCAAAGAGCAATGAAGAATAGATATAAAGGTCAAGCTCCTTGCGGTTATATCCTTATATAATTACTCTGCATGACTGATGTATATGGCCTTTACCTTCATCCTCTATAGCACACCATTACAAACACTTATGGCTCTTCATTATATGCCAGAGAAGCTTAATGAATGGGAGGAAATGTCACTCACGGTGGCCTGAAATTAAAACTGGAGGCTTCCTAGATAAATTAATCAAAACAAGAAAACATTTCATTACAGCATGATCTCAAAGATCCTGTTTTAATGGACGATCCGAAGACATTTAAACTGAATTAAGCTGATTTGTTTTTATGCTATGACCGGAGTAAGCAAGAATAGACACTTGATAGGCTTAATGAGGAAATGCCGTCTTTTTAGTTATAAACTTATTAAAAGTGTGACTGTCATCTTTTGTTTGTCCCCCTTGATTCATCAATGGATTTGAACATTGTCATGACAGCACAAGTATGAGAGCATTACATTATCACAGTGTAACTACTTGATGTGTTCACATCATTACAACATCAAATGATTGTTTCACATTGATTCATCTACATACAGCACACTGAACTCATTTATTAACACAACAGTAACCTGGATATTCAGTCAAATGAGGCCACTCAGCAAATCAGCAACCGTTTCAGCTCAAAGCACCGCTGTGAGCCTCTGCCATGGACTCTTAGTCTTGTTCCTAATTGACGACAAAGAGTGCTAATTTAAAATCAGTAACCTCTAACATCTTTCTGTGTGTACACTCAGGTGATTTTGTTTCACTGTTTAATGCCGGTTTGGTTAACCTATAAAACTCCAAAGTTGCACATAGGAAGTAATGAGCATCTTCTTCACTGTGTTTGTACTCGGTGTGGGCGATAAAATCTTCTATTGCAGTATTGTGTAATTTTATATCAGAAAATTTAGAAAATCCAGCAAATTAAAAGCCAGATTAATCATCACATTGATGCAAGGATAATATGAAGGATAATATGCTGTCCAACATTGTCATAAATCAGTCCTGCTCACTGAGTCTAATGCGCCCAGAGATACTTGAGACATCATGATATACTGTAAACAATATGGCTCTCTGACAGCTGACAAATCTATTTTGTCTTTTGGCCCCTCATTAGTACTGTAACAGACTAGCAACCAAAAAAACACAACTCATGACCTCTATGCAAATATTAGGGCTGTGTATTGGCAAGAATCTGGCAATAAGATACATATCATAATACAGGGGTTACGAACCAGAATATTGCGATACTGTAAGGCGATGTATTGCAAATTTTAAAATCTAACTGTTACAGAAAAACACAGCACTATATGCCTAAAATTTGAGTAGGATCTGCATTTGCATTTATCGCAGTCCTTATAACATTCAACATCATAGCACTACTTTGAGATGAAACACCTCTTTGCAAATTAAGTATTGACTGAGTTAATCTTTGCATTTAAACTATTAATTAAAAATCCAAAGTCTTTTTGAGAATTGACACAGTATCACAAAACATAATATCCCAATACTCAATATTTTCTATATTTTCTTCATCCCCTCGAGCGAATATATTCCTAAATGTGACTAATAGGGTTAAAGGAAAACATAATTATGAAGGTATCTGCCTGTGATTTTTGCTCTGTGGTGTCAGTGGAATTCACATCACTGGAGCGCAAAATATATTAATCTGCAGAATAAAGAGTATCTGCAGCTGCACACCTAGCAGAGGTCTTTTTCATTGGGGGTGTCCATAATAAAATCCGTCATAATCAGTGACTTCTGACAGAGAATATCTGTTCTCCTGACAGTTATGAATGTTTCAGTACACAGGCTAAACTGTATAAAACCTGGAATTCCTCTTTTTATCTCCTTTGTACTTCTATAGCTACTGCACTGTGTTTTGTCAGGATTAATGATGCACTGCAACATACAAGCATCAGTCATTTTTCCCTTTATATGCTGTTTGCCGAGCTGTTCATGTCAGGTAGAGAAGAAACCGTCTATTTAGCAGAGTCTCTTTTATGTGTCTCCTGTTCTCTACTTCAATGGCAGTCAGTGACACAAAAGGTCTTTGATCTGCACGTCCATCAACCAGCAGCTCAATATGATCCAAACCACTTTCTACTCTCGTACACGTTCATACCTGTCATCCTTGAAGTGATCGGGCCTGGTTTACTCAGGAATAAAAATCAGTTGAATAAGTAAAAGTGATGTAATCGTGTGTGTGTGTGTGTGTGTGTGTGTGTGTGTGTGTGTGTGTGTGTGTGTGTGTTTGATGGTAGAAGCTGCTTTATTCCCTTGTATGTTGATGGATTCTGGATATTGCAAATTAGCTTGTTAATTAGAATATCTAATAGCGGTGAGCAGCAACAGCCAACAGCCATTACAAAGACATGAAGATCACCATATGGAGATTTACAAGAGCAAATCTCTCATGTGGTTCTGCTACATATTTACATTTCAGAAAAAATACAGTACCTGTTGTGATATAGATAGTGGAATTTAACTAAATGCTTTGGTTTGTTCATGTTTAACCTCCAGGAATGAAAAGAAGCACAAAGATGAAATATGTAATGTATATTATAATTAATTTATACACATCTGACTAGTACATAAACCAGGTTGAAAAGGACTGAAATCACACAACAATCATCACCTTGCTCGTCACGTTATTCTCTGAATATAAATAAAGTATAAAGCGCTTTTAGATCAGTTTAACATGTGGCAGAGACACAAGTGATATTATGCGTCTGCAAAAAACATTTGAACGGTCTTAAATTAGAGAGTAAAAACATTGGAGAGGCACAATATCAATACAACCTTTACAATTTTTGTACATACAGTGTAATATTCAGGCAGATTAAGGCAAAACAAGAGTTAAATGGAGACAACAAACAAAGATCAAAAAGTTAATTTTGAATATAAAAAAAACAATTCCACAGTTGTACATAGTCCAACTGCACATCTTGTACTGTATCTCCAGGCAGTACATAGGCTCTACTTTCTATAATGCCGATACTAAAACAAACACTTAATTGTAAGATTTAAAAAGACATTTTTGTGAAAATGAACTGATCTTTGTCTGAGTGCCGCACGTATCTCCATTACAAACATGTAGGGAAAAACAGAACACTTTTAGCAGATATATCCAGCAGCTGGCGTGAAGCACTGTATTACAGATCTACTGTATAGATATGAAATACAGCATTGGCAAAAAAAACAAAGAAGGGACTGTTATTTACTGTCAAACTGATTTAGGTTTGGTCCCATTAAATCTTTCACCTCTTTCTGTCCAGTGAAAAAAGAATTGTTTCAAGACTTAGATTCACCACACACAATATCTGTTCAAATTGCTACAAAAAAATACAGCAGAGCAGCATTAGCTGACATACATGTTGTCCACTGAGTGGATAAACAGCCCACTGAATTAAGTTTTTCATTACATGCAAAACGCTGCTGCCACGAATATTCTAACGGAGAAAAAGTGTGTTAACTTCACTGTTGCTCCAAATGCAACACTGATGTTTCCATTGTTTCATCTAATTTTCACAACTACAAACTTAACAGGAGAAAACAGGCCCATGCAATAGAAATGATCTGCTGAATGTTACATATAGAAATACATGTTTTTATTTTCCTTGGCATATTGTTCTTGTGAGATAGACAGCTGATTAAGGGGGAAAAGCAGACCATTAGGACCGTTTAGGTAATCTCGCTACTGACTCCTACGACCGAACACTTGAAAATGGCAGTATGTGAAGCTATAGATCTGAATACAGACAGACCGTACAGTAAGGTGAGTATTGCTATCTCATTTCTTCTTGGAATTACAAATTTAGCAGCCTTTACCATTTTACAGAGTGTACATGTGCAGTGAAATTTGACATGTTGGACATCATCAGCAGGTAACAGTCACAATGTCAGATCATGTTCAGGTTTGGTCACAAATAATAACTTAAACAAAACTGTGGTTTAAATAAAAATTACAAGCAGGGGGGTATTTTTCATGTGCTGAGGTGTTTTCCTTTCTACGGCACGGTAGCCATGCTGAGGCTGTCAGCGTGGATGTCTGGTATGGTCCTCTCTGGTCTGAGACACACCGCCAACCTCTGTCGGAAAAAAAACAACACACACAGTTAGAGGTTCATTTAAAGGAAAATGTGTTTTCAGCATTTTGCACATGCACTTCCACTGACCTGTTTGAGAGATCCGGGGGTCCACACCAGCTTGTAGACCATGTAGATGGGGATCCACATAAAGGACGAGAAGCCAATGAGGTATCCCACTGTGATGCTCCAGTCAGGGTACTTATAGTCGAACAGCGTTAGGGGCGGTGTTTTCAGCAGGGAGCTCACTATAATATACTGAGAAGAGTTGGGGTACACATAACGTTACCATATTTAACATTTCCATATGTTAATGTAAGAAATAATATCAGAGAAGGGTAATATATCTGTCACATTGCCATATATTGTAAAATAAATATATAAAGGAAGTGTAATAATGCAAAATGTCAGCAGGAAGACAACAAGAGAGGTGGATGCAAATAAGAGAGAAGGCTATCAAACTATATGTAGAGGCGGGAAATTGACATTTGCCTGAGTGTTTTGCAATATACGTTTTGAGGAAGATATGTCATATAGAGGAGGGTTTAAACAACAGAGGAGAGGGGTCAGCTGTTAGGTCTTCAAAGGCCATTGGTCCAGTAGTCTTTTGATCTGCCCATTCATCTTTAGCATTGTGGACATTTTGCTCCACTTGTTGTAAAGATCAGAATAATTTTATATCTCACCGCTAGAAACGCTGGACTGATGGCAACCCAGCACACCTTCCAGAATAATCCCGGAGATTTGCCGAGCATGGACTCAACATCACTGCTAAACCTTTTGATACCTGAAAGCAACAAAATGAACATGAGAGGCAGCCGTTTGTTTTTCATATGCTAACAGTGTATTGGATTATCAAGGGTCATCCATTTACATTGCAGATAAAAGAAATTGTCAGTCGACATTAATCTCTTGTTTACCGTAGAACCAGGAAACCGCAATGACCTCAAGGAAACCCACAGCAATGATGGAGGATCCTACTCCGAATTCCTCAAGCAGCTTCACCACATAGGCACCACCCTGTCAATAAGATTTCACACTGACTAATAACATAATCCATCATCAGACTGCAGATGTCAGTTTTTAATTCACTACAACGTATTCAAAACAGCCTAAACCTTACAGTAAATGTGATTGGAGATAATAGTTTGAACTAACGAGGGGTTTGAATTTTGTTCTCTTCTGATTTAAAATGTCAAGAACTTACATTTGTAAGGGTGCTTAGAGAGCCCAAAAAGCAGACAACTACCAAGCCCAGAACAAAAAGTTCTCGTCTTTGAGAGAAATGATCTGGGTATTCATCCAACACAGCAGTGATGATCGCCTCCAGCCCGCCAAACTGAAAACACAGACAATGATGTTACAGTATTATATAGTAGATTTTAGTTTTTACATCAGGTAAAAACTCACATTTCAGATAAATTAACATCACTACAGCTGAATCATTTTCTGTTACACAAAAAGTGACCCTGCGGCCACCATGCTCATACCGTGCTGTCCAATCCCAGCGTGATCATCATCACAAAAAAGATGATTGCAAAAAAGGTTGAGCCCACCATGTTTGCAATGGCTTCTGGGTATGTGATGAAGAGTAAACTTGGTCCTGAAAGCAAGAAAATATTGAATATTGAAGAGATCAAGAGGTCAGTGTTTGATTCATAATTGAGTTCATGATTTTAAATGTAAAACTAATTTGCTGACCTTTATCCTTGGCTACATCCTCCACCTCCACCTTCCTCATCTCTGCCATGTAGCCCAGCACCGTGAAGATCACGAACCCTGACACAAAGCTGGTCAGACAGTTTACCAAACTGGTCACAATGGCGTCACTGTTGAGGAAGAAATGCACAGCATAATAATGATCATTTATACAATTCTTCTTTAAACCAAATGTTTCATTTTCATCAGAGACACTGTTCCAAAGTAGCTTCTTTGCTGACCCCTCTGACCTTTGTTTAATGGGTTCCTTTATATTTTAGCTTTGTGTCTGACACACATGTATACTCCTGGCTAGTAACCATAGACATCTCACAACAATACTAATGAGGAATATCCTACTGTTGGATGTATGTGTGTGTGTTCATTAGAGATGTAAAACATCTGTCTTTGGAGTAATAACCACGTGTCAATTGGCAGAATGCTCAGTATTCTCCAGGCAGCCTCCACAGAATTAGTAATTTTAGATAAATAAATAAACATCTGTGTTAAAACTCACGCTCCCAAAGGACATCCTGTAAGTATTTCCTCTTTTTAACATTAAGAAATACAACGTTTTGAGCCGAAGTTGACAGTTTGTCAGGTACTTTGCAATTGAAATGTACTTTTCTAATGTTATAAAGAAGACAATTTAATGATAAAGGATTGCATTTACCATATAATTGAAAACAAAATTCAAAAACAACAAGCAACAGCAAACAAAAGATATGGAAGTCAGTATTGATAAACATCATTATTATCACACTGAGGAGTGACGCATTATATTTTTGTAATGTGTTTGGAATATGTTTGATGGGTCAAGAAGCGGCAGCGTCCAGTTTCAATCATAATCTGTGTTTCTTAACATGCCACTCTGCTCTACTAGCCACAGTCACACACATTATTAGTCACAGTTTGCCATTTATACCTACCATGTAGTAGTCACCACTCCTGCCTCTGATAACATTGTCTCGACCAGACCATCTTATGTAATGCATGAGCAATAAATCCCACAGCTTCTCTTAGAGTTTGGACCGTGTACTGTGCACTGAAGTCATTAAACCTAAATTCAACAGGACGTGTTCAAGCCACAAATGTAGGTTCCCATGACTAGGTCTAAAGCTCAGTTCTTACCGGTAGCAGTTATTTGTGAAAGGGTTGTAGCTGGAGAGAGCCAGAAGCACCCCGAACCCGGGCCCCAGAGAGAAGAATATCTGAGCAGCGGCATCCACCCACACCTAAAAGACAGGAAGACACATTACAATATCTGAGACTACAAGTTCTGGGACGCTTCAGGGTTGTTATGGGCATTTAACAGCATACAAATACAGTATTTCTTACACTTGTTTCTGGCAGCTCTTTCCAAACCCAAATTAAATTAATAGCTTCAAATATTTTTATTGTGTGTTGTGATCCCTCAGTATAATTCATCAAGCAGGAGAGGTGTTGTGTCAGTTGTATAAAAATCTAGTTGCCGCACAGCTGTACGCAGAGAGATCTGAAGAGCAGCACACATTCGGCATTAAAAAGAAGAGGGCAGCGTTGGATATCGGTGAGTGAGACAGAAAGGGAGGCCTTTGTTAATGGGCAGAAAATCTAAACCAATTATGCATCTTATTATCCTGCTCTGTGGCTTATTTATGCATCTCATTTCGTCTCATCCATATTCCCCCTCCAACCAAAGCACTCACACATGTTTAGCAAACAACCGCAGAGAGCCAGAGAGGAAGATGAGGACGTTTCATAGATCAAAAAAAAAATATATATACAGTATATAGGTAGATTCTCAAGGGACTGGTAGGTAGAAATGAATGAAGGTATATATTAAACTGTTGCCTCTCATGCTTGGAAGATCCAGATGTGTTATTTCATTACACCACACCAGCAAGTTAAATATGAATCAGGAACTCTTAAATTTAGTCGAAACACATCTTAGTCATATCATCTGGTCTAACCCAGAGTTAAAGTCCTTTTGGGAAGTTATACACTGGAGTATATCATTACATTTTGCATAAATTTGTACTTGTGGTAAAAATTCTCAGAGAGAAATGGTGGAAAAAACAGAAGAGTATGTGTTAAGAATGGTAATATAACAGCTTTGAAAAAAACAAACATTTCCATATCTGCCAAAAATAGATAGAGAATAATAGGTCAAATTCAGCATGTGGGAAAAAAATAGCATACAAACTAAGAAGTAACATTTCTTTGTTGTTAAACCATCATGCAGTGATGAACTATTTCCCACTACCTGAGGGAAACTAAGATTGCTTAGTTTATTTATATCTACGTGTATGTACTGTATGTATTTAGTCTGCATCTTCTTTCTTCTATTGAGCCCCTTTCACTAACTGAAAAAGGTACCAAACATATGAGACATGACCATGTTTTTCTTCTTGTTGGAGATGAGTGAATTGTGTCCTTTTCTGACAAACCAGCTGACTGACCAACTTTGTACAACTCACACTGGTCTCCAGCAGCTTCCCCCACTGGGGTTTCAGGTAAAACACCACACCTCTCCAAGCTCCTGGCAGAGTGGCGCCTCGAATTAGCAGGATGAATAGCACAATGTAGGGCAAGGTGGCGGTCACCCACACTACCTGGTGTGGAAGAAAGAGATAAATCAGGAAGAGAAACAGAGATCATTGACAGATTGATGCACATTAACCTTCTATATTATTATGTAAAGCAACTGCAATGTGTTACCTTCCCTGAAGTCTTCACGCCCTTCCAGAGGCTGAAGTATACGATGGTGAAAATGAGAAAAAGGCAGAGCATCAACTGCCAGCGAACACCCCCGACGTTTTTGAGCCCTGATGACTTGTGCATCTCAAGAACATTCCTCCTGTAATAGTAAAACACATAAATCATCAGCCGACACTATTTGTGTAGAGTATTACTGTAAAGCTATTTATATATGTGGTTTCTGTAACTCACACTTACATGCACTTACGTGTAAAATTCCTCTGCCGGAGACCTGGAGGAATTCGTCCAGGTGACGTTGTCATTCCCAAAATAGTTGGTGCAGTCAGGGGTGTTCCACACATTGTCGCAGTTTGTCCAAGGCAAGATGGTGGAGAAAGAGGAGTAGAAGTAGAAGAGGGCCCAGGCGATGATGGTGTTGTAGTAGAAGGACACATACAGGGCGATGATACAGATGGCATATCCTATACCTGAAACAGAAGAACTTGTGAAATGTCTCTATAATGATTCACTGGCTCTCTTTGAAGACACATTTAATCAGATTACTTTGGGACAACATAGAGATTAAAATGAGTATAACCCTTTCACTGAGTCAGGTAACTATATCTGAATATCTGCTGTAGAGCAGCACAGTGTGAGGCCTTACCTTTGAAAATGGGACATATGTGTTTCCATATGGATATGGCTCCAGTTCTGTGGAACTGTCCCAGTGCCAGCTCCATGTAGAAGAGCGGCACACCACCAAAGATGGCCATCAAAATGTAGGGAATAAGGAAAGCACCTGCACAGAGACGCACAAGTGCATGTTATGTAGGGCTTTGACATGAAGGTCATGATGACTGTTGGTGCTGTCTCATGTGTTTGACAAAGTGAGGACATTCATGAACTCAAGGATGAAGATTTAAGAAGGCTTGAATCTGAATTAAAAAAATTAAATATGAATGAAAATGTGAACATGAGACTTCTCATTGGCCTCGTTTTTTTTTTACATCTGCTAACAATATTTCAGCTCAAAGTTGGATTTATAAGTATCAAAATCTTTATTTGATAAAATCATGGACAAGAACATACCATTAAGGCTTTATGTCAAAAACACTTCTGACACACTTACTGTATATTCACATACAAAATTATAAAATGAAATGTCTACATAATCATCTGTTTATTCCGTTTTTAAATCGTTTTTTTTTCATTTGTCTTGTCTAGATGTCTTTTTGTGTCTTATGTGCAGCACTTTGAATTGCCTTGTTGAAAGGTTGAATGGTGTTATATAAATAAACCTGCCTTGCCTTTGTTGCTGATGTATTACTGATGTAAGTATTGAGTAAAGCACAACCTTTTCCTAACAAAATACATAATGACTGAACCAATCTGAGCAGATCTTTATTATTATTATTTTTATTATTATCATTATTATATTATTATTATTATTATTATTATAAGGCCTATAGTAGTATTCACAAAAAAAATGTTTCTTTTATAAAACGCTTGAATTTGTGAACATCCTGTATTGGAAAACAATATTGATAAAAAGTGACCAAAGAAAAAAAGACACTGGCTATGTCGTTGGAAAAGTGTAAAAGTTTTTATTGGTGTGAAGCAGATGCGCACTTCAGCACCATGGACAGTTTCTGCTGCCAGATGCGCAGCTTCTAACCTGTTTTTCTGAATAATTTAAAACCCATTTTGAGCAAAATTCTGACATTCAATCGATTTGAAGACAAAATAAAAGTATTTTCCAAGTGTCTCTTTCAAGTTACACAAAATCCTAAATTATGAAATGAAGGTTTAAAAGCTCTGAAACACTTACCCCCACCGTTTTGATAACATACATAAGGAAATCTCCAAACATTTCCCAGGTCCACTGCAAAACCAATGACAGACAACAGAAAATCCATTTTTTTGCTCCATTTGTCCCTGGAGTCTGTCTGTGTGATGGCCGGTGTTACTGGGACCACCACAGGGCCCTGGTTGTTGGCGCTGTAGCCCGGGTTAGGGGATCCTTGGCGGGTCAGACTACCGGCCATGACTGCTGAGTCCTGTTGGGGCATCGGACTGTGAAAAGTCAGCCAGAGGAGCAGAGCAGCTCCACAGAGAGGAGGATGTTTCTCCTGTGATGATGATGACAGGGAGCAGTGGGAGGAGTAGCTGGAGCTGCAGACACTTGAGGATACCTGTTAGTGGAGAAAGACCACATCCAAAGAAGCGCAACTACACTGTAAACAATTGCTGTTAATTTACAGCAGGATTTCAACAGTATTAACCTGTTATTGCTAAAAACAGTGCTTTACTGTTAATACAAAAGAAAACCTGTTAAATTACGCTCACAGGCCACATGTGCTTCTGCACATGAGAGGCTTGTACGTTGTACATGATTGTAAAATCAGTGAATTAGCTTTATTGTTCTTCACTCACATGTTGTTATGGTTTGTATTCTGTGCTTGTAGCCAGCTAGAGACAGACATTTTGGGAAAAGTGTCAACAAGTCTATTATAGCCTTTTTCCTAACAAGTGCCTTTAATTGTATTTAGTGTGACTATTCCTATGTCTGTAACCTGCTAAGTCTAATCATCTAGGCAAAAATAATGTTTATTAAAATGTATGTAAAAAAAATACAACCTAAATAGTGCATTAAAACAAATCAGTAAGATAATGTAAAAGAAAGGTGAAAAACAGCTATATAATGTATCTTTAAACAGTAAATTAACTGTAAAATACTGTGAATTTTTTTTTTTTTTAAAAACAGTTCAAACTGTATTTTTTATTAACAATACAAAGCTGTAAATTTCAGCAACAGTATAATAATGTTAATTTTACAGTAACATAAAGGCAACCCTGCTGCCAGTTCTTTACTGTTATTTTACTGGGAAATTCTCAACAGTGTAATTTAGAGGTCCCATGTGTTGCTGATCAATAAGATGGATGTGAGTGCTCAGTTGATTAATTTCATTCATTACTGTGATATATGTGCTTTTGGGGAAACCCCAATTTAATTCAGATTTTAACAGCAACAGGTTGTCCAGCAAAAGTAAACGGTGATAGAAATAGAAATAGAAAGCTTTATTGTCATTGTATTAAATACAACGAGATTCACAGTTGCCACTTCTGGTCAGTGGTTTAAAACAAATACTTGTCAAGACTAAACGAGGCAGATAAAAACATATAACAGGTAAAACACACACACACAGTTATAAAGCAAATAAAACAGGTAAAGTAGATGTAATAAATAAATATAAACAGAAGTGTTACACTAAAGGTATAAAATATAAAAATAGATGTAATGTAAACATCTATTGATGGTTATCAACAACACAGCCTGTTCTCCCTCCTGTCCTCTGGTAGAAGATACAGGACCCCCAGCAGGACTCTCACCAGCAGACTGAGGAACAGTTTTTCACCCAGGCCATCGGACTTTTAAATAGATACGACACCTTCTCACACAAAAAGTACCTCAATCCTATATCTTATACTGTATATACTGTATATGTTCTTAAGGTTTATGTTCTTAATAAGCCTTGTGCACAGTATTTCTTATATATGTACATTCATACTTCCTGATATGTATATATTCTTAATATGCCCTTGTACAAAGTATTTCCTTTTATAATTGTAATATAACTTATTATTTTTAACGGAGCTTCCCAGCAAAAAGCATTTCACACATTTGTATTTATATAACCGGCGTGACAATAAACATCTTGAATCTTGAATCTTGAATCTTATCAGGGTTCACCATGGTCACCTTTTGCTGAACTTTATTGTTGCAAATCACATTCACACAATCACAACATGCACCAGATCACTGAATTGGACTTTCCAGTATCTAACAAGAGGCTTTGAATATATAATTTTACATGAGGTTACAGGCCATTATTTTGAATAGAAATGTTTACATTTTAAAATCAATTTGAGTTCTAATATTCCAACAATATATTTATTACTTCTCACTATACATTCCTGTTTATCCATTTGAAATACTGTCTACCACAAATTTACATTTACATTAATTATTTTATGTTTTATGTTTATATTTAAGCCCTATATTTTAACTTACAGTATTTTATGTCTTGATTCTCATTTTACTTTTACGTGTGTGATTTTCCTTTTTTATGTACATATTTAATGAGCATTATTGTGGGGAACCTGAGACCCAAGACTTTCACTGCCATGGACTGCTTTGTTGTAATTGTTCTGCATTTGATACATAAAGAAACTTGAAAAACAACGATCAATATTCTGTTAAAGCTTCTAAATGTCCAGCAAGATTTTCACAACAAAACTGTGAGCTTGTGATAAAACATAGTTGTATTCTGTTCGAGCAACAGGTTTCCCAGCAAAGTGATTTTACAGTTATGGTTACCAAGATTTATGTCTGCTGTTCATCATCCTTCAATAACAATGATGCGATATGTAAAGCTCTATATTCACACAATCACGGTATCCTATGTACCAGAATATATTTTAGGATCAACTTGAGTTCAGATATTATTTGAATAATATATGAAAAACAGTGATTACAGTGGAGGGAGCAATCTCACCACATGATCTTCATCAGCAGATAGAGTTGCCTAGTTATAGGATTGTATGTTTTTTTCAACTTCTCATTCATGTTTAAAAGCTGAGCTTTAAAGTTAATTCTTGAGAAAACAATCTTACCACAAAGTGAATTTAGTAGCTGTTCTGGAGCGTTTCTAACATGATCTTTTGCTACTTCAACAAGCTGCCAGGCCTCTAAATGTTAAGCTGCATGGGGACCTTTTCCATGTCTTTGTTTACAATTTCTCATTTTCCATGCACACTCCATAAAGTAAAGTTTATCCATGTAGCACCTTTTTATATCAGACGTCAGAAAGTAGTTCACAATAAAAGACAAAAGCCCGATAGAAAATACAGACACAATGTGAAAGTAAATAAATTAAGAATAAATAAAATAATATAAATGCAATAAACAGATGGGTCAAAGCTGGAGAAAAAGGCCATGGTCCTGTTCAAACCAATGAGCAGACAGTCCATTTGAACTTCCAAAAGTTTGATATAGAAAGCTATAAATAGCACCTTGAGCTGTCTTGGTTTCCTGATCCTATGTTAATATAGTTTGGGGAAGACAGCAGAAGAGAATCACAGTAGCTTAACTGCACTCATTAGGAAAAACCTAATAAAATGACTTTGTAATCAAATCCACCGCTTTTAGCACTGAACACTTTTGAAAAAGCTGCTAACTGGATATTCAGAGAGCAGCAGTCACGCAGGAGAGAGTGCATCAAATGAAGTTACTTTGGGAAATGGATATGACACCGAGATAGGACAAGAGGCATCTATCGCCATCACAAAATTTGTCACTTACTGTAAAAGCCAAGTGGCAGCCAAACTGTCTGGTCTGGTGTTACATGACTTATTGTATGACTGCATAACCTGAGTGGTGAAAAGCAACTGTTAATTCAGTGAGTTTCTGCAATATCTTTGAGTTAGTTAGATGGATAGATAGATAGATAGATAGATAGATAGATAGATAGATAGATAGATAGATAGATAGATAGATAGATAGATAGATAGTAGATAGATAGATAGATAGATAGATAGATAGACTTGTTTCACAGTTCAGATTTTTCCAGATTCATCATGTCTTCTCATTGCCAGAGCTAGGACGGGGAAGAGTAAACAACCTGCCGGGGGAAAAAGGCTGCGGTTGCTCAGCCGAAGTGCGGTGGCCCCTGAGGGTCAAAAGCATAACAACATAAAAACAAACCATATAGCGCTGGCCTTCTCTAACATACAAACCTGTCAATCTGCATCGGCACACATGGGCAGAAGAACATCAGACTGACAGGAGCCTCTATCGCACGGCCCGGTGCCTGTTAGAGCACGTCGGGTCTAATCACACATGGACATGTGCATGTTGGCCCTCTCTGATGACAGACAAACACAAATGGACATGACACAGCACTGCTGTTTCTAAAATGTAGGATTTGATTTCGTTTTGTTAGTTTTCTGTTGGCCACATTGTAAATTCTTCGTCTATCGTCTCCTGAGCACATAAACCTGAGTCATAATAACTTTCCTCTTCACTGGAGTTTCCGGTCATCTGCTGAAATGTGACAACATCAATTCACATAGTTGTGTCTATGTTTTTGCAGATTTCACTCTATACTGTAAATAAATGCTGATGTTTATTGTAAGCATTGAACTGACAAATAAATACAGTTGTTTTCTCATTGACAAGAAAGCAAAGGCTAGCTGGAGAGGAGCTCTGGTGTGCTGTTTACTCAGGCAGAAGTCCTGGTATGGCATTCAACAAGACATGCTATTACCTCACATTATCTAAAGCCACTGCACGGCGTGAGTCATCTCAGCGAGGGAATCCTGGGTTGAAGAGGATGCTAGTGAGGAAAACAGAGAAACAATTAAATTAATATTTAATATCCCCAAATAACACTTCAGTGTCTGAATAGTCTAGTTATTGTTGTTTGACCTGGTATTATCATGTAAAATGATAATATTAGAGGTCTCAACAAATGTATGACTCAGGATTTAGGACTATAGGACAAGGAATCATATCTTGACATGTTCATCCACAGAAGGAACATGTGTATTTTGTTGGTTCTGAGACTATGAGGGAGCTTTGGGGGGTCCAGTCCTGCACCTCTCAGTCTGTCATCCTGCGTTATCACTCCATCCTTTCACCACCTGATCTACCTGACAGCTCAGCCCTGCAGGCAGAACTGGACTCACAGCCCGAAGAAGCGCCGCACTCCGGTGCACTGAAGCCTACCGACCCCTTCTGCTCGTATTTTGACTCAGATGTTGATTTTATCTGAACATGTTTTCACTCACACAATACACACTTCAATCTGAAAACTGTTGCTGGATGGGACTGATTGTTATTTAGATGAAAGCTGAAGAATTGTAGTCCATATGAAAATGATTGTTCTTTTTTTGGGGTCTTGGGCATCAAAGGGACACAGTCGCCATCTTCTGGACAATATGTGATATAACTTTTGTGTAACCATTACTTAGTCAAATTAAATATATCATAAAAGGATTAAATGCCTTTTTTTCTTGACATATTTACACATTTTTCTGTACCAAAAGTCTTCAAGTAAAGTTATCAAAATGTCTATCAGCATCAATATTTATCCTATTTTCGTCTTCTGGACAATATGTGATATAACTTTTGTGTAACCATTACTTAAGAATAAGTCAAATTAGATATATCACAAAAGGATTAAATGCCTCTTTTTCTTGACATATTTACACATTTTCTGTAACAAAAGTGTTGAAGTAAAGTTACCAAATGTCTATCAGCATCAATATTAATCCGATTTTAATGTAGGGAAGCATAATAACTGTTTTCTATGAGTTCACACACAGATGCTTAGGTGCTAAAGTGCCAAAGTGCTAATGTTAAAGTCTCTCAACGGCTCTCAACATGGCGATGGCGAGCCGGCAGCTCGAAGCTGATGGTGCTAACAAAGCTAACTTACAACACACACAGAGGGAGAGTGACTTCATTCTCTGCTCAGGTAGACATTACCACTCTATATCTTTACATTACAATAGTTGTTTGCTGCTATATAAATCCTCTGGATGTTGAATTTAGCACAACCCGTTTTTTGTTTATCCTCACTATTGTATGTTAACCCAGACATTCGACCTGATATGCCCCAAGTCTTGAAATCCAGGCGTTTTCACCAAGTGTATCCAGCATTCATTCAACCATTCAACATTTGTGTGTGCAGAGAAATATATATATTTTTTAAAAGATCTGTGTGATTTGCAGATACAGTATCTACTTCATTGTAAGATTTAGTCTCACAGTCTTTCCTTATCTTGACCACAAGATGGCGTGAAGGTCAAATGTTTCCATGTCAGGGAAATGAACAAGTACATTACTCCCATCTCCATGTATTATGTTTGTTTTCAGTTCAGGGATATTTATTTATCTATTTACATTGAATTTAACATTACAATAAGGAGATCACAGCATTATGCCTCATTCAGTGAAACTTATATTCAAGGTTAAGTTGAAAGATGTGGACAGCTATCCTATAGTGCTATAGGAATGAGTCCCAAAAGCAAGGCCTATGGAAAGGAGGCTGGGTCACAGGCAGACATGGGTCTTTGGGTATGGGCAGTGTAACTAAAGCTGCAGTCGTGCGTTGCGATTGGCTCAATTTCGGAGAGTGCAGACCAGATTTTACTGCGCATGTGTTATAACCCCGGAGATATGACGCGTGACCCAGCCTCCTTTCCATAGGTCTTGCCCAAAAGCCGGAAATGAGTTACATTTTAGCACTTCGGTTCCTTTGTCTGGAAGTCAATGGGGTTTTTTTTATGGGTTTTTAGTTAGATGCCTGAAATAAGGTCTGTGGTTAACGTTAACGTTTTGTTCTACGTACATCAAAAAATAGCCCATTCGTAAATTTTGAAGCCTTTACGTGTCTTAAAAAAAGGCAGTTGCTAACAAGTGGCTAAATGAGACTACCAAACATCATCACGCCGACTCTGTGTATACTCGCACTCATGCGACTATGGTGTAGTTCATTCACACTTCAAAAATCATAAAAGCAGTTTTAATTTATGGAGATTATCTTGCTGAACAAAACGTGTAAGTATCATAAACATGTGTTAGCCACAGAGTTTATTTTCTGCAATAATCCAAAACCCAATGGAAAAATCCCATTGGCTTTTTGTCAAGGGAACCCAGGGCGATGCTATAACTTCCTGGTTGTCCTACAAAAATACGTCATCGCTGCATCACTCTATTTTTAATGTAGGCAACTATATCCAATTCAATTCAATATGCTTTATTGATCATGACTGTTAGGTGAACAATATTGCCAAAGCGTCAATTCAATAATAATAATAATAATAAAAAAGAACAAAATAAAAGCAAAAACATACATATACACACATATATACAATTCATTAAGCAAATTACAATATATAGATATTTAAAAAAGAACATGGAGATTATACTCTGATTGGAAAGCTATAAATCTGTCTTTGCTTTAATTTCCAGCCTGTTGTATTGGTGCTCCTGCCACCCAATGGAAGCACACCGCATTGTGTCTTTAAGAGGCGTGTTAGAGGAGGAGGAGTTGTGATCTCAGTGTAAAGCAGTACTCAGCTGATGAGAGAGAGAGAGGAGGTGCTGCTTTGAGAAAGGAGACAGGATCCATGGCAACAATCATGGCAGGTGGGACCAACAAGGAAAATATGAGAATAAATATTTCTGAATTATATTTCTGTTCTTTTTGAGACTAAATGAAGTTGTGACAGATTGTAAATATTGTTCTGTGTGTTACTGTGTTTGTTGTGTTTCAGAGGCAGAGACCCGTCAGAGGCTGCTGCGCACCGTCAAGAAGGAGGTGGGTGTTTTCAGCTCAGCAGTTTATCGGAAAAACAAACACTGGTTTGGTTTGTATGAGGCTGTATAGTTCAACCTGTGCACAGACAGGTGATCCCCTAACAAACACTGGTTGACACTTTGTACTGAATGTTCTGTTCCTCTCCTGATGATGACACCTGAGATAAATGGCTTGGATGCTCATCTGAATCACAGCATCTTTGAAAAGATTAGAAAACAAGCCTGTATCAAATATTATAATATACTAATAGTCTTTAAAGTGTTGTTTTTTTTCTTTAAAAAGCTATATATTATATTCATTGTTGCCTGTTTTGAGTGGTCGTGTTGCACCTCAGTAATTATTCGGGTGGAGAAGAAGCAGCATGAAGGAAACAGATTGTCTGTAGTCAGTGTTTGTGATGTTTATCAGCCTTCTGCCAAGCCATTTGGTGGTTATAGTCAGACACAAACTGTGTGTGTGTGCCTGTGCGTGTGCGCGTGCGTGTGTGTGTGTGTAATGCATGAAATGAGTTATATGGTGTTGAGTGGAAACACAATATGGGAGGCAGGTCTGGTGGTTTGTTCAGCTGGTTTTCAGCACTTCATGTCTCTCATCATCATCATTTGAGGTTACTGCAGTAAAACAGGAGACCAGAGTTCAGCAGATCAAATGAGACGTCGCTACCATTTAGTCTGTCTGATATTCAAACCTTTAATGAGGTTTCTTCTAAAGAGATCTTCATCCTTGTGAATGGTCTTTCTCAGAAAGCTTACAGCAGTCTTTTGCTATAAGATTTTAGGTCCCAAATGTTGGAAAGAGGACATGGAGTTAATGAATGCTTGCATAAAGATCTGTGACATGTTTAGAAATGTCACATAAAGCCCGTCACATGGAAGCAAATAGTGCTGATGACGAGATGCAAAGCTGAAGTTGCATGATGATTGACTTTTTTCTAATGTCTGTTTTCATTGTTTTTTCTAAAGAAAACTCCCACCAACTAAATAATCCTTTTCTGGACTTGCTTATTGTGGCTTAATATGATCACATTTGTTGGGGTTGCTGTGCCAACTGACTGTGCTTTCTGTAATTCTGATGAAACTACCCTACAGCGTTCATCTGATATGAAGGGTTGAAGAACTCCAGTACTTTTGAATAGTGGGTATACTCTCCTATATATTTCAATGGCTTTTTGGCTGATAGGTGGGTATACTGTAAACCATTAGAAAAAGAAGTGGATATACCTGCGTATACGCTCCTTTACACCACTGGACCACGGGGTTGGGTTGCACCAGCTATTCATAAATAGTCCTACAGTTTGTTCTTCATACGTTCTTACAACTAGCTAGTTTCAAACTAGTGATGTACCAAATCAGATCGCACCATTAAAACCTAAGAAATGTATGCCTGAGTAAAGACTTTGTAGTAATTTGTATGCTAAGAAACGTTTGTAGCGACGTCCAATCAAAAGCTTTTTTATTATGCAAACAGGAAGTCACTGTAGCATCACCATCACCATGAGCATCACCGGCTCCAAGATAACCAACACAAAGAAATAGTTTTAGGGGGCCAAGAGATATATTAAATTTCCTTTAGAAATGTAGATATGACTCTATTTTGCTTATATATGCATACATTGAAAAATATAGTATAGTTAGTATAGAGTGAGAAGGAAATATCCGATTAAGATAGCCAACCTAACCAATGTTATTTAGTAACGTTAGGCATAATGTTTTGTAATTTTAGGTACATTGTGGCATTTTTGTGACATATAATTAACAGCATTTTGTTCAAGTGTCAGGTCCGATATGTCTACCATACTTATTTTACTTATATACTGTAACGTTACATTGGCAAGCTATCGTTAGCTTTGTGAGTTGGTTACGTTGGTTTAGGTAACGGTAGCTACCCATAGACGTCAACAGTTACACCTGACAGTTACTGTGAGTAAATATTTAGTAATCTGTGTGGTGAAACCTGTTTTAATTTGGTATGCGTTAAATCTCCACTTAGTAAACACTTTTGTCATAATTAGGTTAAGTTTGAACTTAGTAACATCTGGTGCAGCTGGCAGCAGGAAACTACAATTCTCCACTGAAACCCAGAATTATAATAATAGAAAATTATTCAATTATTCACTGCAATGTGATTAAATATTTATAGTTGAATCAATTCAGCTTCAAACTAACTAACTATAATACATGCACTGCATGGAAGATAGATGGATAATGAAAGATTAAAATGACATATCAGCATACTGATGTGTGTCTCTCCATTGTGTCTTCATTCTCCTACAGTAGTGTTTACTTTGTGGTCACTACTGTTGAGGTTTTTGTTCCTCTGTTTATTCAGGGAAACTCAAAAACACTAGCACTTTACACATCTACAGTAATTTACAGTCAACCTTGAGGGCTTTCCATCATCACCTACTACTATTGTTTGTTTTGGTCACTAAAAAACTGAAGCAGAGGAACAGTAACAGTAGGTTTTTAGAGAGTGTTACTCATTCCCCTTTCCTGGCCAGATTTATTCCAGTCCAGACCACTTTGTTTAATATCCTTCTGTTAACAATTGATGGATTTATTTCATTAGTTTCATCTCAGATTGCCTCATAAATTACAAGACTTTATTTCTGCCAAACAAACAAAGATAATAATCACATCCTGGATCTTGTGAAAGGAGGAATGAAGAGACTTTGGTCTGATGTGTTTTCCTCCGAGTCCTGTTTGCAGTGTTATCAGTGGAGACCAGACCCTTCCCATGATTAAACCTGCCTCCTGTGTGCTGATACGGCCTCACTGGGATTCATTCACGGTGGCTCTTTTACTGTTTACCACAAATGCAGCCTGATGGAGTCTGTGGACGGAACAGCACAGTATGAGAGCTCACTTTAGTCACAGATAGCACTTCATGAAAATCAGCATTAATCTAGAAGACTTAACAAAGAATTTAAATTTATTTGTAGATGTATATTCCCCTTAAAGGAAAGATAGTTGTTGTTTTCACTGTTTACCCATTAGTTTATTATTACTCTGTGTGGGTTATACCATATGGTGTCTCTATGCTGTGTGTTCTCACGCTCTCCGTGTCCAGCTGGTTATGTGCCACCAGTCTACTCAGATATACCTGGATGTGGGCCATTATCCAGAGAGTGCAGGACGTCTGTGGCAGCGGAATTACCTTCTGGCACAAATTGGTTTGAATGAGATCTCTTATTTGCCTTAGCTTTGATACAGAACCCCTCTCAGCCTGTCTCCGTCTCTTTGTCTTGCTCTGATAGTGAGTTTTGCTTCTCCCGCACACAATCGCACACCTGTGTTTGCTAAAGGAGAGAGAGGAAAAAGGGGGAGAGAGACTATTAGAAGAACAGGCCACAGAGATCTGCACCATTTACTTTGCTGTGTGCTTACTCAGGATAAGGTTTCAGGCAGTGGGGTGTAAGATAATCCACCAGTCTTGTACTGCGTTTTCGGCTTCATAGAGATTTTGTGATTCCTGGTTCCCAGCACGTTGATAGAAAATATTAATACAGGGTTGATTCAAACTGCAGGAGCAAGCTGCAGGGAAATCATCAAATATGATTGTTGTCATAGATACTGATAGAGATTATAATATAGTTTTCTACCTTTCTCAATGAATGTATTCATAATCAGGTTTTGGTATGGATGAGATAGGATTACCTGGTGAGTTTGTTCACCATTTGTAATCAAACTGAACTATAAGGTGCTGTTGGCGTGACAGTTAAGGTAATACTATATAGCAGCTTTATGGCCCACCTCAACCTCGAGTGATACTGTATGTGTCATGTTAAAATGATTTCAGGTCGAGGCTGAAAGTGCACTCTTGACATAACAATCTCACCACAAGTTTGAGCCAACATGGGCAAGAGGTCCTCAAAGTGCTCAGAAAAAAAAGGAAATTTAAATGTTCAGTTTCATGACAACTCCATCTGCTGAAGAAGATCATGTGATATGATCAAAAGGTCCAGAAAACCTACTGAATGGACCCTTTGGTGGTGAGTGAGTGCATTGTCAACTGCTCAAGGCAGTGATGTGGTTCAACGTATTCTCATACAACAGTTCATATGATATCTTACGAAAAAGTTATTCCTCCTTTTTCGTTGGTTTTCCTTCGAATGTCCAGCAATGCGTGTCAATTTCCGCTCGTTACATGCGTACAGTCTTTTCAAAATAAACCTCTGTCTTCACAGGAAACAACTTCCTTAGGATTAGTCAACAAAACTACTTGGTTAGGTTTAGGAAAAGATCGTGGTTTGGCTTAAAATGTCACCGGACGTGATGTTACTTAAGTATGTAAGTTACGTGACAAATAAATCAACATTGACTTCTGGCTTCACACGGGACACGAATGCCTGTCTCCTGGATGAAAGTCTGATATTTGTATGTCTATTATATTTTACATACAAATTTATTTTGTAGTATATTCACGAATTACAGTGCTTTACTTTTCATAGGTATAGCTACGAACAGTGTATGAGACCAGTCTGTGTGGATGCATTGATTTTGTGGTGGAATAATGTTCACTGCCTTAATAGTTGATCAGTCTGCTTATGCATTATTAAATTGTTATTCAAATAATAGAGACTTAATTCAGATGTGTAACTTTAAGTGTAGCTCTATGCATGGATTAACATTCATAACCAAAGACAATTTTACTTCTTTTTCCCCCCTTCATTCCTCAGTGGCCACCGAGATGATGAATAATGAAGGGTGGATGTTAATGGATGGGGCTTTCTCTCTGGCTCTTATTTCTTGGCTCTGCTGTTGCAGGAGTTAATTGGAATACTCTGAAGATCTTTTATCACTCTGGCTAATGCCTTCAGGCTACAGTGGTTAGTTCAGAGCAGATTCATCAGGCTTTGCTGCTGTAAAAGAGACGCTTAATGGTTGTTGTCACGTCACGCACATTGTTTAATCTGTAAATTCTAGTGAAAATATATTTTGTGGAGGAGTTTTAGTAGATATGGCTACTCTGATTGGTACATTTTGTGTAGATTTGTGCTTTGTTGTAACCGAATTAACACATTAGGACTCTCGGTGGCTGGATGATATTGTGAAAAGATGACGGCACAGTACATCTAGATATTATTAGTTACTGTAGTTAGGGAGCTGCAATAATGTCTGTTTATTTCATTGATAAATGAATGTTGTTGACGCATCTTCTAGGCGGAAGTGATCCTCAGTGAGACACGTGCCGTCTCCATAGAAACCTGCGGGTTGTCTGAGCTTAGACACTTCACCATATAAATTCCTTAGAGGCCTGATCTGTAGCTCAGATGAGAGAGATGAGAAAATACAAGGAGTCTGCTTCCTCAAGTTGGCAAATCAATCAGCTTCCTGTATGTCAGGTGCACTCAGAGAAAATTGGTGCATATAGCCCTTTCTCTTTTTTGTGTGTATGTGTGTGTGTGTGTGTGTGTGCTTTATATAAGTGTGATTGTGAGCGGAGCGGGTGTCACATCAGACTGGCACTGTCTCTGTTGTGTTGGCAGCATGAATCATTTCTGTAGATGCTGTAGATAACAATGCTACTGATGCGAACCAGCCAAGTATGCGTAATGACTCGTGTTTAATTAGTGATTGATGGGTTAGTGGGTTCTAAGCACATTTGCTTCCAAGGTTTTTTTTTGTATCTATGATACAAAAGTGAGAGATTAGTCAGAAAGAGAGATAATTGGTTGCTCTGTGTTTTCAACCGTAACGCAAAACGTGTCGGTGCTCTTGGAAAACAGGGAAAAAAATCTGGATAAACAGGAAATCAATCCAGGCGCTCCAAAATACTAAAACAAATGTCAACAAGGAAGGAAATATATTAAAAAGCCTTTATTGTAGTGGCTAATTCATTAAAAAAGCCAACATGTTTACTATAAGTTGCCAACCAGTGGGAGACAATCACATGATCACCATAATACTCCAAAATATTACAAAATGTCATGAAGAAATAACACAGAAACAAGTAATTTATGTACATCATCAATGAAAACTACTACTAGTTTTTAACATAGGCTGTAAAACAAACATGGGAGCCTATACAGAGAGAAGAAAAAATATATACGTTTTACTTATTTACAGAAAACATGTAAAGTCTATACCCTCATTAAGACCAGGGTACTTTAAAGTATCCAATCGATGGATCAAAAAGTCTCCCCCTGGTAAAGTTTTTGTAACCCCCTCCCCGACCAACGGTTTAATATGTTCAATGCCCTCTATGCGCAAAAGGAATCATTAGCATCGTGATACTCACTAAAGTGTCTATCCATGGAGTAGTCGCGATTCCCCTGAATGCCGTGGTTGACAGTGGTTGAAACACGTTGGCTTTTTTAATGATTTAGCCATTACAATATAGGCTTTTTAATATATTTCCTTCCTCATTGCCACTTGTTTTAGTATTTTGGAGTGCCTGGATTTCCTTCCTGCCTACCCTGAGAGATTAGTCAGTTTTAGGACCCCGTCTTGCATTAACAGTGAGGAAGCAATCAGTGCTCAGTGGACAGTTTCCGAGCACCATCACGGAAAAACAAGTTGTTCTGTGCTTTTCTCAATTTTAGACTAGGTTTGGACAATATGTACTACTTTTACTTAAGTAAAAGATCCCAGTACATCAGAGCTGCAACGATTAATCGATTAGTTGTCAACTAATTTTTAAGAAACAAAAGGTCTAAATTCTCTGATTCCAACTTCTTAAATGTGAATATTTTTAGTTTTTTATACTCCTCTATGACAGTAAACTGAATATCTTTGAGTTGTGAACAGAACAAGACATTTGAGGATGTCATCTTGGGCTTTGGGAAACACTGATCGACATTCTTCACCATTTTCTGACATTTTATAGACCAAACAACTAATCGATTAATCCAGAAAATAATTAACAGACTAATCGACAATGAAAATAATCGTTAGTTGCAGCCCTACAGTACATTTTACACCAATGAAAGTTACAGGTATTATAATACATCTGTGTACAATAAGTAAACTAGATATTAAAGTAGTGAGCCGTAGTGGAAAAACTAACCTGAAGACAGATCTTTATCTCCCTGAAAGCTCTATGATCAAGTTATAAACATCAAGTCATGAAAACGGATATTGTTAGACAGCTGGCTGCTTCTTGACCACTGAACTGCCTCACAGAGAAAAGATTTCTTCACACCAATGAAGGATTGAATCAATCTGCAGACTGGAACAAACATTTTCAAATAGAGCAGAGGGAACGTCAACCGCTCGAGCAAATATAGCTGTGTGTGTTTGTTTGTGTGTGTGTGTGTGTGTGTGTGTGTGTAGAAGGTGAACTTGGCAGTGTAATATGGTCGTTGTGGACAGACTCATTTCAACAGGAAATTACAGCTATCTGTGTGGCTGTGTCCGGAGGTTGATATATTCCCCATGCAGATTGCAGAGCGGTGCCCACACAGAGGGACGTCTCCATAGCCACCAGAGGGATTGATTTATCAGTCGTCTTAACTATTGGTCTGTAGCTGTTGTCAGGCCAGCGGGGAGAGGGGCACATCACCGTGACGACAAAACCTAACTAATGAGCGTTACCTTGTGAGCATGTGTGTGACTGCCATTTTTTTTTTTTAAAAGAAGTTGGGTTTGCATGAATAGGATGTCATCAGCCTTTGACGCAACAGAATCAATTGTTCCCACTGAGGATTACAAACTGTTCAGAAAAGTGGGTCTGTGATGGATGAACGCCCCTCCCCTCCCTTTATTCTCCCCCCATCCCCCAAATGTACCACCCCCATTTCCCAGTAGAGGTCCTTGGGATGAGAGCTGGTGACTCATCCACCAACTTCACATGCGCTCTTCCCACTCAATGTTTTTCTTCCTCTTAACTTTTCAACCCCAGTTCACATCTGAGCCCTGCGCTCTCTTGTTTTATACACGTTTTATAAATTCTCATAATTATCCTCTGAAATATTTTCCCAGCAACAAGCCCCTCACTGATCGCGTGTGTGTGTGTGTATGTGTGTGTGAGTTGTGGCATGTTAATGAATGAGTCATCCAACATCTGCCATGTCATTGACAGGTGAAGCAGATTATGGAGGAAGCCGTCACCAGGAAATTTGTTCATGAAGACAGCAGCCATATTGTGTCCTTTTGTGGTGAGTAACCAAATGAATCACACTGCGTTTGCTCATTTATAACCTCTTCAGCTTGAACAATTCTGCGACACTGAAAATAGCCTGAGTGGTTTTCTTTTTTTTTTTATTGAAATCATTCCTGATATCGTTTGTTTTAGTTACGTGTGTCACCTTTACATTGTAGTCTTGAATCTGTTACCTTACAATATCATACTATAAGTAGGTTACTATAATTATTTTCTGATTAATTTTAACCTGGTGATTTTCTTTCTCTACATGAACTGCTTTCTTTAACTTTACACTAATTACTTTAAGGAACAGTGTGTAACATTTCGGAGGATCTCTTAGCAGAAATGGAATACAATATTCTTAACTATGTTTTCATTAGTGAATAATCACCTGAAACTAAGAATCGTGTTTTCATTAGCTTAGAATGAGTCCTTCATATCTACATAGGGAGCAGGTCCTCTTCACGGAGTCTGCCATGTTGCTCCGCCATGTTTTTAAAGTAGCCCAGAACGGACAAACCAAACACTGGCTCTAGAGAGAGCCTTTCATGTTTTTACGTTACCTGAAGGCCACCGTAGATCTCCAACCGCTTGTGAAACTGTGGTAACGTGAGCTGTAGAGTGCAAAACCGCCAGCCGCCATCTGGCTTCCGTTGCTCCTAAAGTAGTTATTATGGTAAGGATGACCTCTGAGTGAGGTGAATGGCGCTACCATGGTTTTGCACTCGGCAGCTCATCTTACCGCAGTCTTGGAAAGGGAGGAGTGAGCGGCGGAGTACTCAGTTAGTTGCAGTCTGCAACCACACCAACCAAATCCTACACACTGTACCTTTAAATTTCTATTGATCTCTTTTTCATTTTCATCATACTGTCATTTATCTATTTAGCCGTGGGCACAAATGACTTAACACCAAACACATCTACCTAGATCTAACTTTATTGGTCACAGGACAAAATGAAGTACATGGTGAAAGAGAGTAAAACATAGGAAGACAAGCATAACAAAACTGTAATGGCAAATTTCAAGTTCTGCTCAAGCCACCTGCTTAGCACACTGTTTTTAGACATTTCTTATAATTCCCCTCTGCAGCTTTCTTAACAATAGAAAGTTACTCAAAAATTCACTCAGAGTAAAATGTAAAGTTAGAGGTTTTACTTAACGTTCCAGTTCTCCCAGTAGACAGCAATAATCCTTCCAATAATCCTTTGCTTGAGGGAAAGCAAACAAACGTATTGTAACAGAACCAAATGAATGTAAAGCAAATGGACAAGAATAGAAGAATTATTCACAATTACCAACAATCTTTTGCATACAGAGCTATTCTTAACAGTAATACACATGCAGCTTACCTGGCAGCACTAATCTAAGTCTATCACAGAGGATAGCATAAAGTTGGTGGTCATTATTATTGGATTCGTTTTCCTATAACAGAGGTATTTGTCCAACAACGAGAATATACAGTATTTGCTTCATGACACCTCTTTAATAGGGAAATAAGTTGAGATTTTAGCTGCAGGCACTCAGCCCAGTGACATGAAGATCCACATCATCAGCATAACTTTTATACTCGGTGTGATTTAGAAATAAAGGACATTTAAAGTTCAATATTTCACCAAATGTTATTGTTCTTGCCTCCAAATGGCACCAACAGAGTGCAACATGATTCCTGTGAGAAACACGCTGCCCACATGCAGGCGCTCACACTCGTCAGATGTCTGGCTCAGTCCAGAGCTTTAATCAACAACAAGATATTTATTTGGGGATTTCAGTGTGAATAAAATGACTCTCAGTTTGCAGAAAATGGGATATTTTTACTAGCTGGAAGCCATGCGTGCAGACAGAGACTGCTCTCAACTCATATGATGAGAGTCTCAGGGAGCCATTGAAATGTAGGAGAATGTATTTATGGTATAAACAAATGAACAGTGATGAAGCCTTCCCTTGACACCGACTCTAATTACCATGTATAAAAATACTGCGAATAAGCCGCCGCTGGGTAAATAAGTGCGAGGAGATGCACCATCAAACATACAGAGCAACTGTTATATCTCTGTAGGCTGTTATATATCTGTCTGCTCTACATTCTTGTGAAAATGTAATTGCACACTTACGTATATTGCACAGACTTGGTGTGGCGATGGGTGAGACCATTTAGTGACAAACAGTGAGAAAGGAAAGTCAAAATTTCCGTTTAGTTTCACCAATTGTTGTCAGAACAACACACACACAAAAATTAAAACTACAGTCACAGTGAGAGTAAAAAAAAAAAACGAGAAAGTGAAACTAAATAGTCTGAAGAGGCAGGAGAGAAGGTCAACGGGATTCTCAAATGTCTTGCTGCAGTCAAGACTATGTAGAATAAGCAATCAATGTTATGTGCTTCGTGGGTCCTTAGAGGTAAGATCCCTATTGTGCCTCATGATATCCAAGTATAGTTCATTTCATAGTGTGGGAGGAATATTATAGCACAGCTTGAAAATGTATTAAACCAGCAAAAGCAAATGATGTTTCCCACCCAGTTATCAGCTTACCCCAAATCTCTTTTTATGGTTTTATTTTTTCTCTTGGAGGGTAATGAAAATAATTTGTCACAGAACACAGATTTTTATTACAGTGTTTTTATTTTGAGGGCATTGTATGTGCTTTATGTGTTTCCATTAGTGCTTTCATGTGCGTGTGTCGTCAGTATTATTGGCCTGCGGTGTGGACACATTATCCGTTGGATCATCTAACAGCTTGTAATAGCTGCTGGTCAGTCTGAGGCCGATCTTTCTTCTACTACTATCATACGTCCCAGTGGAGGAGTAGAAGGTGCAAGGATGACCCTCTCATCTCTCTGTTTTGTTGTCAGCCAGCTTCCTCCTCCTCCTGACTCCCCCTGTGATCCTTATAGTGGCTCTTGTTACAACACGTCCTCTTTCAGCTGTGGTCTGTTTAGAGATGAGAGGGAGTGGAGGATGGGAGAGGAGCAGAGGGGCTTGGTCGGCTCACCGGGGAGCAATTAGCCTCCACCATCATTGTTACTTTGATGAGCTGCCCAGTCTGAAATGTAGACGCTGTGGAGGGAATGTGTGTCAGAAAGCCTCCGTTGACTTGACTTGTGAAGCAATGAAAAGTAGCACAGCAAAGCTAGAGACAACCATAGTTGTATTGATAGATTATGGAGTCAGTTTATTTGTTAATTTGTTATGTTAATCCTTAGTTTACAAATGGCATTTCATTCTTTCTCCCTCCGATCCTGTGTGTCCTCACTTCTTACAGTAAATCAATCATGACGGGTCAAAACAATTCTTTTAAACTTGAATCACTTTATTTGATTTCACCTTTAGAAATGCACCCTGAAGCCACAGCGACCTAATCAAAAAGTCACCTCCACTTTTACCTGATGGTGGTGCAACAAGTATCTAATTTACAAACAAGTGTGTTGAAAGCTTGTGTATCCACTTTGCAGTTTTGATTATGGTCAGTAAAGTACGGCTTAGGGCAGCAACTAGCAATTATTTTCATTATCGATTAATCGATTAGTTGTTTGGTCTATAAAATACCAGAAAATGGTAAAAAATGTTGATCATTATTTCCCAAAGCCCAAGATGACGTCCTCAAATGTTTTGTTTTGTCCACAACTCAAAGATATTCAGTTTACTGTTATAGAGGAGTAAAGAAACCAGAAAATATTCACATTTAAGAAGCTGGAAGCAGAGAATTTAAAAAATAATAATCTTAAAACATGACTCAAACCAATTAATCGATTTTCGAAATAGTTGCTGATTAATTTAATAGTTGACAACTAATTGATTAATCTTTGCAGCTCTAGTACGGCTCACGTCTTTTACTGCCGTAGCTCCCAAAATAGTTTGCAGGTCGCACCTAAATGTCTTGAAGAATCAATGACCATTGTGCTAAAAACTTCAAACATGCTTTCCAAAGATGCTAATATATATATAAATGTGAAATTAAACCAACTTTGTAGAAAAAGGGAGCAAAGATGTGACTAAATTTAGATTGGCAGCCAAATCTGATGAAATTAATCTCACTAGTTGTAAATTAGACTAATGGTGGTAATGTGTTTAAAGACAGTACTGTCACTTGTTCATAATATCAAATATAACCAATTATCACCAATTTAATAGCAGTTCAATACTTTTTTGTGTATTCCCATCATATGAACTCATCACATGGGTGTGATCACGACAAGGTGACAACGCACCCACGCAATCTACTTGTTCACCATGCAGTAGCTTTCAGATTTTCACTCCCACATTGTCTATAGTAACCAATGACTCATTCTGCTTGTACAAAACATTTTTTAAAAGCGCATCTTTACCTATTTCACAAAGTGAAACACTGTTCCTTCAACCAAACAAAGACTGCATTTGGAAATAACATGTTGTCTTGTACGACATGAATTTAAAAAACTAAACTTTTTTTTTTAATTTAACTATAATATAATCTACAAACATGTTAAATGATAGAAACGATTATTGTCTGTAAATGTGAATTAAATTGATGGTGAAGCATCATAACATATTTCGGTCTGTAATGGCTGTTTTAATTGACTGATTCATCATTCTGTCTATGAAATGTCAAAGCCATGAAATGAACTAAGCTGCTCACATAGCAGAAGCTGTATGTCTTTTTTATCATAGTAGATAAATAACTCAAATGATAAATTGATTAAAAACATCCCTAGATAATATTCTGTGGATCCACTTACTGATTTATTGACTGATCACTTCAGCACTGTTGATGCCTTTGGCTACTGTGAGTGAAGTGTTGGTCAGCTGTGTGTCGCTGTCCAACACTCTCTTAATACACTCAGTTGCCACAGATACAGGATGGTTAGAAGCAATTTACTGTGTTAGCTGTTTTAACCACACAGAGGACTGATCCTACTGACATGATGCTCATTTTCTTGTCACTGCTGTTAGTGATTATTGTTGTAGGAAAGTGGTTCAGATGAAACATTTCATTTTTCAGAATAAGACTGCTCCATCTCCCTGCCTTTGCCTCATACTGAACCCTTTGTTTTTATTTATATGTGCTCTACAGTGAACAAATTTCCCAAGTGTGGGATAAACAGTATTGTTTGTAACACTGCCACTGATGCTGTTGTTCATTTCAGAGTTTGTGACTGAGGAGACTGTGACACACTGGGAATTTTCTCTATAGCTTGGCGGATAGACAGTATAGCTCTCAAAAGGTGTAAAGGGCTTGGGAGTTGTGATCTGCACTTTTGCCATCTGAGGCTAGTTAGCAGAAACGATGAGAGTCAGGAGGATGAACTATATTTGGAGACCTTTTAATGTTATGCTTTGTTCTGACATTTAGCTTCTTGCTCTTTTAATGATGTGGGGATAAAGCAGCACAGAGAGATAAGGAGCAAAATGCAGGAAGAGAGGGAGTCTAAAAGATAAGCAAGGATGGACCTGTTTTAATAAAAAGGAAGCCGAAAGTTGATGTCTATGATGACACTTTTATTGCCTCGGTAGAAGTAATACCCTGTTAACAGTGATCGTAGTAACAGCATAGACAGAGAAAGTGACAGATGTACTGAGCGATAGGATAGAAGCTGTGTTTGAGGGAGTGGGGATGAGGGAAAGAGAGAGAGATCGTGATGCTGATGAGATGCCGCCGCCACCCCTCCCTCCGCTCGTCTCTCCCAGAGCTCGATAGCTCCATCAACAGGGGTTGCCATGGCAACGCCAGCCTTCCCCCTGACCCCATGTGAACAGAGCTACAGGATTAGTCCTGAAAGAGAACTCAAATGTCAACACAGCTCCAGGCGCTGCCACGTAGACCTGAGAGCGAAGAGGGGTGTCTGTTTTTCTGCTCAGTCGAGTGATTGTGCAAGTGTGTCATCGTGTCATCGACTAGTGTGTCCACTACGGCTTTAATGCATTAATTACAAATGTTTTTTCTGCATCTAGAACATCCATTTCGGAAATACGCAGAATTTAAAGGGGCTAAATTTGCACCGTTAGCTGCTAGCCACCGGCTTAGCGGTCGCCATGTTGAGAGCGGTTTGGAGGCAATCCCTCAATCATAGATATGCTCTGAACTTTAAAAAACATAAATACAGTAGATATGCGCTGTGCAGAATTGCGGATGATGATGAAACTCACTTGACATCTGACATGTTGTGCCTAAATGCACTATTGCTGTCGCTTGTTTTTATTATTGTGCCCAGGACTTCCTGGAAAGCAGCGTTGACACTGAGTGGATTATCCTGGTGAAATAAAGTTAATTGAATTGAAGTGGATGTATGAAATGCTATTATGTAAGACAAATATATGGTGCCACAAAACTGTCACAAAACAACATTGTGAGCATTTTGTGCCACAACATATTAGGTGCCAATTTCACAAAATTGCATTTTATTGCACAAAATGCTGATCTCAAGTGTTAGAAATTAAAGTTCAAATTAAATATTTTTATTAACAATGGGTCAAATTACTGTGAAAGCTCCATGGAGCGCTTTGGCATCTTTCAGCTGATTGTTTTGATTCTATGCTTTTATTTATTGTGTTAAAAGACAGATATTGTTCCCAGAAGTTGGTGGAGACCAAAACAGAGCTAAAAGGAGATGAAATATTGGACACAGATCCAGTGTTATTTATATTTTTTTTCGTCCAACCATGTGTTTGTGTCCACACAGCTGCGGTGGAGGCATGCGTTCTGCATGGGCTGAAACGGCGAGCAGCAGGCTTTCTGCGTAGCAACAAGATAGCGGCACTCTTCATGAAGGTGGGGAAGAGCTTCGTCCCAGCTGAGGAGCTGTGCAGGAAGGCCCAGGAGGTCGAGCAGATCATCGAGACAAAGTGAGAGACGCAGACGTCACGGTTCATTCTCACACATCACAGCAGACTTCAAAGCTTACATCAAAGCCTCGTGCGAGCGAAAGCACTGAAAATAAATGGCTGTCTGCTTACTTGAAGGGCTATTTTTTTATTATGAAAACCTTCTAAATAATTCATGTTTTGAGCTTTTATTGAATCATGAATCACTGATGTCATTAGTGTCATGCAGATGCAGTTCTACTTAATGGAATTTTTAAACCATGTTATAGTTGTTTTGTTTATATTGAAACTCTCTCCTCCTGCAGACGAAGTCAAAGCTTGCAAAGTCAAGACGGCCTTCGCAAGATGCCCCGACTGCCCAGCCTCAACCCACAGGGAGTGAAGAACCTGTGGATCCGGACGGCTCTATTTGAGAAAGTGCTGGACAAGATTGTCCTCTACCTGGCGGAGAACAGCAGGTACGTTGACAAGGGACAATGAAACAGCTGTTCACCTGTTTGTGTTGTAAGAACTCTATGTCCCCTCAATATCACCCTTTCACATTTGTCTTCCAGTAAATACTACGAGAAAGAGGCTGTTCTAATGGACCCGGTGGACGGACCTATCCTCGCCTCTTTGTTAGGTAATTATATGTGACATTGTAAGCATTTGTGTCTTTTAACGTAATCATCTAGCATCAGGTGGCACACTCCAGTTTGGGCTCATGTTTACATGAAAATGTGAGATCATGGTGGTTTAAGAAACAAGTTCAAAAGAATTTTTACTTTTTGGTTTGAGACTGAAGCAAATAGTGCTAACAGGCTAACCAGTAGAGGTCCGTTCTGCGACAGGGACATGATCCCTCACCAGCTTCCCGCCAGTGAACACTGGCTCTTTTTTTCAATGGTGCCAAACCGGAAGCACTGCTGCTGCGGGCTGAATTTGGGTCTCAGCAGGCAATTTGATCAGTTTGCTAGTACATGTACCTTTAGATTAGGCTGTCTTTGTATAATTTTGTACCCTAAAGCAACGCATAAATTAAAATTGTGTGTACTGTTTATATCTGTATGTTGCTATCTATATGTTGCTATGACAAATACATCTAAATCTTCCCAACCAATAGAGTCACCAGATAAAAAAAGCATATTTCTGCCACACAAAATTCTGTTTATATATATATATTTTCTAATCTTTGCTTTTCTTGTGAAATCTTAGATAATCTTGCAGCTTCAAGTCCCTGAAAAAACAACTTTGTGGGGTGGAAAAATCTCTGTTTGAAATAGCCACTACCTGTCGAATTATGCAACTTGTAACGAGGGGTCACAAGTAGACAAAACTTATTTTAAGGGTTACAAGCCAAAAAGGTACTACTGCTCTAAACTATCATAAACTTCTTTGTACCTGTATAGTGGATCAAAAGGGAGCTCATCTGAGGCCTGTTATGGTACATCTCTGAAAAATCTACCTTTTTAATACAAAAACATACTCCCGCTATCCCTCTTTTTTTGAGTGTGCTCCTTGATGTTTAAGGTAACCTGATGCTGATCTGATCTAGTGTTTGCACTATGTAACTATTCACCTTCAATGTGACAGTTGGACCTTGTGCTTTGGAGTACACAAAGATGAAGACAGCCGACCACTTCTGGACAGACCCGTCTGCTGACGAATTGGTGCAAAGACATCGCATCCATGGCGGCCACTGCAGACAGGATTCTCCCACTAAGAGGCCTGCACTGTGTGTGAGTATTAAAACTGGTAATACAGTAGATGAACATGCAGTATTAGTGCCTGACGACTTTTATTTTATCCTGCATGTCTATAGCAGGCAGAGTTATACTGGTGCGGTGATCAGTTTCATTCCCTTCTGAGATGCTGCCTGTCTGATTAAAGAGGACCCGCTAAGATTACTGTGTAAAGTGAAGCACAGCGTGTCCCAGGAGAAAGAACAGAGTGTCTCTGAGACCTTCACACTTGTTCAATCTTCAAGTTATCAGTGAACCAGGTCAACTCAGCCTATCTTACAGCACCACAATGCTCTTTACAGTTGCGTGGTGCTGTGTATTTGTAGTATGTGTGTATTAATAATAATATAATATATTGGATTTATATAGCGCTTTATATTAATCTCAAAGACGCTTTAACATAGTCGGGGGGAAAATGGTGTGAGACAGACAGACAGGAGACGAACGACAAAAAGCGACATACACAGGAACAATCACATACATACACATGGACTGATGGGTAGGGGGAAGGAGGGGGCTACGGGTAAGCAGATGAGAAAAGATGTGTTTTGAGGCGGGACTGGAATGTGGTGAGGGAATCGGAGTCTCTGATGAGATTGGGGAGTGAGTTCCAGAGCTTGGGAGCTGCCCTGGAGAATGCTCTGTCCCCAAAGCTGCGGAGTTTGGACGTGGGGGTGGAGAGTAAACCAGCCGAGGTGGATCTGAGGGACCGTTGAGGTTGGTAGGGGGAGAGGAGTTCAGAGAGATAGGGGGGTGCAAGTTGGTGGAGGGCTTTGTAGGTGAGGGTCAGGATTTTGTAGGAGATCCGGTGGGAGACGGGGAGCCAGTGAAGGTCTTTCAGGACTGGGGTGATATGATGCCATGATTTGGTGTGGGTGAGGAGTCGGGCAGCTGCATTCTGGACCAGTTGTAATTTATTTATGGAGGTGTTGCTGATGCCATAGAGGAGTGAGTTGCAATAGTCAAGGCGGGAGGAGATGAAGGCGTGGATGAGTTTCTCTGCTGTAGGGGGTGTGAGGGACGGACGGATTTTTGCGATATTGCGAAGGTGGAAGAAGGATATTTTGACCAGTTGGCGGATTCCAAGCTAAAGTAGACTGGTCTTTGGCATCAGGAACCGGGGAGGAAGCATTGGTGCACATGAATGAATGTTATATTTCTCTTATCTTGAGTCATGTGAAAAAGAGATCTTCTTCATGGGAATTATCTTTATACTGTGACTGGCCAGCTGTAATTTATTCAGCAAAGATAGTCATCAGTTTAGCACGGATGTTTGTTATCGGATGTGACATATTTCTGTGTCTGTGTTGTGCAGATCCAGAAGCGGCACTCCAGCAGCAGCATGGATGAACGCCCTTCGCCCTCGCCATCAGCTCGTGAATATGTGGAGTCGCTGCATCAAAACAACAGAGTGACCCTGCTGTTTGGCAAAAACAATGTGCTCGTACAGCCGGTAACTAACTGTCTGATGCCTCTTAATCACTCAGAGATATATAGGTCTGACATTTTACAGAAATGTCACAGCTAAATAAATTAAAACCAGAGGAATGTTTCTCTGCAAGAAATGGAACAAAATGGTAGTCTGCTTTTTGTATTGTCATCTCATACATCTCAGAAGAGCCTAATATGCTCTGTGGTTATTTCTTTGTTTTTTATGTGTTATCAATGTAAATACATGCACAAGACTGCCGTACTTAACATTTTTTTTCTCCACCAACAATGCAGTCCTCTCCAGGCTTATACATACGATACGATCTTATTGCAATTTTAAACATTTAGCGATATGCTATTATGGCAATAAGATATATTGTGATTTATTACCTTTTTTCATCTGCAAATTATGCAGTTTGTCAACATCTGTTTTATCTAATAAGATACAGCTTTCACTCAGTTCATCTTTGAGTTTTCATTCACATATCTTGAGGTCAGAGGTCAAGGGACCCCTTTGAAAATGGCCATGCCAGTTTTTCCTTGCCAAAATTTTGCGTAACTTTGGAGCGTTATTTAGCGATCTTCCAGACAAGCTAACATGACATGATTGTTACCAATCGATTCCTAGTTTCATGTGATACCAGTATCTTCACTATAGCTTTAATACTGAGCCTGTTACAAACTCTGAAAGACTGAATAGTGGCCGGGCACCAACGGGCCGTCGGATTGTTAAGAGGTTAATAGTTTATATAATAAAAGGTTGATACGGTTGTATAGATCCAATATTGCCATGCAAAATATCAGGATACTATGCTGTATCAATTTTTCCCCCACCCCTACTGCCATTTCTTATTGCATCAATATGAATACATGGTTGTTTCAGAGGGACGACATGGAGGCTATCCCGGGTTACCTCTCTCTGCACCAGAATGCTGACCTCATGACCCTGAAGTGGACGCCGAACCAGCTCATGAACGGCTCTGTTGGAGACTTGGACTACGAGTTCAGGTGCAAAATGATCCAGCTGCAAACGGATTATTATGATTATGGTGCTCGTGTCTGTCTACAAAGTCTGCGTTTGATAATATTAGTAATCCTTCTCATACAAGAATATCTAACATGTAAACATACATCTTTACTTCTTTTGTCTGCTGTTTGTGTAACACTCGGGTGTTACTGAATAATGCAGCTTGTTTGTGTGTGGCTCAGGGGCTCAGTATGCAGTCAATGCTGCTGATCTGATGAGGCTTATTTCCAGCACACCAGCAGCCAGCAGATGGTTTATTGACTGAGGCACTGTCAGACATCTCTCAAACCCGCAAACCGTGTTATGTTCCTGTGCCTGTGCATGGTTAATCTCACCAAAATAATTGATTATTGCATTAGCTTACTCTGCTCCTGCTTGTCTGTGCGCACACTCCCGACTCCTCTCTTTATTAGCCATAAAATTAATGTTCCTTGAGATTTTTTGGCTTACACAGATAAATATTCCTTAGCTAGTGGTCCACCCAGTGTGCTAAGACTAGTCTGGGTTGTTATTTTATTGACTGTGTATTTGATTTAATGTTTTACAGTGTATACTGGGACTATGCCATGACGATCCCTCTAGGGGAGATAGTTTACTTGCACTGTCATCAACAAGGTTGGTCCTCACAAACATTTACCTTTATAGCACAATTTTAACTCTGTGTTTGCGTGTTATTACTGCCTTTTCTATTTGTTTTTACTGTCTGCAGTTTAACACAGCTGTCAAATAAAACGGCATCATGAATAATTAAACAAAGAAATCATCTCCTGTATATCTCCTGCAGTTGACAGTGGGGGGACGGTGGTGCTGGTCAGTCAGGATGGGATCCAAAGACCTCCACTTCGCTTCCCCAGAGGAGGCCACTTGCTCCAGTTCCTCTCCTGCCTGGAGAACGGCCTGCTTCCACACGGCCAGCTGGACCCTCCGCTCTGGTCCCAGAGGGGAAAGGTCAGCACAGGAGCTCTTTCTTTGGCTTCACATCCACAAAGCAAATTACACATTTCAGGCGTTCTTCTAGATTAAGAGCCCCCAACATGCTAAATCAGCCTTATCAGATCAATAAATCAATAAAGAAGACATTTAGAAATAGGTGCACTGCGTGGTTGGAGTGATACTAATGAATGCATGGCTTAATGTTCTCTCTGCACCACCACACAAAAAGTGTCTACTTTAATGAATGGATTTTGTTGTATCTGCAGCAAAACAGCATAATGAAAACCACCGACGCATGTTCAGCCTCTATTAACAAGCTTAAACACTCAGACACTCATCATCTTTAATTCACATGGAAGGCTTAGCTGGGCTCTAATGGTTGAGATATTTTGGTTGTTGTTGGTTTAATATGAGTTATATTCTCATTGCAGGGGAAGGTGTTTCCCAAGCTGCGGAATAGGGTTCCTCAGGGATCTGGGTCCTCAGACTCGGTCTCCGATAAGGAGGAGGACGAGGCCACAGACTATGTCTTCCGCATCCTCTTCCCAAACAGCCAGTCAGAGTTTGGTGAGATTCCCTCCAGAGAAGCAGATAAATATGAGCAGCGCCCACGGGCCTCTCCACATAGTTGCATTTTTATAAATATGTTACTCGTTGTTTGTTCCAGTGACTGTAACCCATCCCCCCCATCTGACTTCCTCCCTCTCCCTTCAACTGAGTGGACAGACCCCCTCCAAAACAGGGACCCTTGTTGTACCCAGGAGGTCTTGCAGCTGTCCTGAAGAATCCCCCTCACTCACAGGAAGCAGCTGTAACACTGTCACACCTCGGCTTGTCTGTTCGTCTGTCAGCTTGCTTTAACTCTCTGCATCTAATATCCTCCTGGCTTGTCCTACGCCTCCGGCAAAGTTTATTGATGTGTCCCGTTATTAAAGCCCCTCTTTTTTTACTGCATTACAGCGCAGTAACCTTTTAACAGCTCATGGGTGGATAACTGATTGATCGAATATGGCTCATGAATCGAGAAAGGCTCTTGCTCAATTGATCTTTCTCTCTATAATAATGGAATTGAATATGACGGCCTTCAAATTGTGCATCAATTCCAGATTGCATGAATGTTTCTGTTGACATGCTTTATCTTTGCTCTAACAGGAATCAAGCACAAACACATTGTACTCTGAAGTGCTTTCAGCAGATCACAATTGATGAGCATAATTCTGCTTATGCAAAGTGTTTCCATCTGCGTTTAAATCATCCGAGTGCAAATGTAATTGTTGTTGAAAGCCTGCGCAGCATAATGCTTTTCAAGTGACAATGATGATGTGTTTGTGTGTTTGTGTGTTTGTGTGTGTGTGTGTGTGTGTGTGTGTGTGTGTGTGTGTGTGTGTGTGTGTGTGTGTGTGTGTGTGTGTGTGTGTGTGTGTGTGTGTGTGTGTGTGTGTGTGTGTGTGTGTGTGTGTGTGTGTGTGTGTGTGTGTGTGTGTGTGTGTGTGTGTGTGCGTGTGTGTGTGTGCATGTTGTAGTGACTCCCCCAGACTTGATGGATCAGGGAGCTACGATGTGGCATCCCACGCTCAGGAAGTCCTCGTGTTCCTCTTGTTCTCAGGGGAGCTTCTCTGGCGGGGCGACGCCCAAGGGGTGCAACCATGAGAGGTGAGAGATGAGCACGCTGCAAAGCTAGACTGAGTTGTGTTACATTGTGACAGGAAAGACACAATCCTGACATCCCTCAGGGCCGACCATCAACAATACAGATGAAACGGAGAAAGGAGCAAAGATACAAGAAACTAGCAATTACCCAGAAGACAATTATGTGACATTTACCTCACTGACATGAGAATATGTTTGGAAAATGAGGTGATAAGCGAGGCAGATAAAATGGCTGAAGGCTATGAAAAGCCTCAGGGCCAATTTGTTCTATATGGCAGCAGAATAGGTAATCATTTAAATGATGAAGGGTTAGACACAACACTGTAATAAACTCTACATTAGATACAGTATCTCAAGATAATAGTGAGTAACGTCTCATGCAATAGGTGATTAGTTTAATGGTGGTTGATGACGGTCTTTTAAGGTAAAAGGAGTGTTTGTTCCTCATAAGATGAAATGCTCTTTGCTGTATCTTCCTGCAGGGCTCCTCTGAAGCTGCTGTGCGACAACATGAAGAATCAGATCATCTCTCGGGCGTTTTACGGCTGTAAGTGATCGCTTATTGTTAACACAGAAAAGCCTTAAATATGAATGAATAGATAGTAAATCTATTCATATTCACTATGCAAATGTGCTGGAAGTATTATCCTCGTTTTAATCATCACTAACATCTGCAGAGCCATTAAGTAATGAACTGTATTGTCAACCAGGGTTGGCATACTGCCGCCACCTGTCCACGGTGCGTACACACCTCTCTGCTCTCGTCAATCACACCATTGTGGCGCCCGACCGGCCGTGCGATGCCTACAAAGGGCTCACCGCAGACGTGTGGCAGACGTTCCTCCAGGACTGCACAGTAAGCATTGCTGGTGTCACAGTGCTGCAACACAAACCTCACAGTGCCATCCACACACACACACACACACACACACACACACACACACGCACATATGCATGTCCACTCCCAGGCTCTCTCTTTCACTCTGTCACTCTTCTGTCTCATCCATATTCATCCTCTGCTAATCATGTGGCTCACACCATTAGTCTCCCAACAGTGTGCATGAAGTATGACTAATGGCCCTGTCAGTCTCAAAGTCCACATCTACGGTTTATTTGGACATTAGTCACATTTACCTGGAGCCATGAAGAGTTTGACCTGAACATAAGAATACGTTTTATTAGCAAATATATATATATATTTTTTTTGGTAAATAATACTAATGTAATATTTGATTATTATTGGGGTAGCCGCTCAGGAAAGTGACTCAATTAATTGACCGTGAAAACAGTAGTTTTACACGTTAGTACTACTTACTAGCTTTTTCCAGAGCTTTCAACTTCATCTCACGATAGAGTTTGGTCTGTTATGGAAGATGCTTCACTTGTCATCACATGACCTAGGGCCTAAAAGATAAGTGGTTAAATTTAAATGTAAAGTATTTTCTTTTGAGTTAACATATATGGAGAGACACAACATAACCCTTTAAATGCATATTTAAACAATAGATTACTGGTTGAGTAACAGCTGCGGACAGTTCTGTTTGATCTGGACTTAACTTACATTTGAAAGTATTTTTCTTTACCTTCATGTGAAGTAAAGTCAAAATAACTAGCACATATACATACTGTACAATCACAGCTGAGAGATGCACCAGTGCCTGTGGTCTTCCCCATCTACCACCCTCCTGGATGCATTAATCATTACCTACATTGACAGTAGAAGCTACTATGAGGCGTCTGCCTGCTATTGAATGTTTTAAACATGCAGGGAGTGGTAATTGTCTTTTTAATGAAGGGGAAAATCCAAAGATTGATCAAAAAGTTGTGTCTTCAGGCATACAAGGAGACGGAGCTGCGTCGCATGGTCTACTTCGGCGGTGTGGAGGCCTCGCTGCGTAAAGAAGTGTGGCCGTTCCTGCTGGGTCATTACCAGTTTGGAATGTCAGAAGCTGAGAGGAAGGAGGTTTGTAGTTTCCATGATTATGGCTTTCTGCATTTTCCACCTGAACCACTGACCCTTGATTGCTCACCCCTCACCCCCAGGTGGATGAACATGTCCGAGTGTGCTACCAGCAGACCATGCGCGAGTGGCTCGGTTGTGAGGAGATCGTCCGCCAGCGGGAGAAGGAGCAGCATGCTGCTGCATTAGCAAAGTGCTCCACTGGAGCGAGCATGGACGGCTTCAGTCAGAAGATGATCCATCACAACTCCACTGTCAGCAATGAGGTGAAACAGTAATGCACACTTCGATAGATGAGAGTTAGAAAATAACTGTAGCTCTGTGGTTTTCTATTTTATAAC
This sequence comes from Sebastes fasciatus, assembly GCF_043250625.1. Taxonomy (NCBI): domain Eukaryota; kingdom Metazoa; phylum Chordata; class Actinopteri; order Perciformes; family Sebastidae; genus Sebastes; species Sebastes fasciatus. The sequence goes on along the minus strand of NC_133800.1, from coordinate 16,893,244 downwards.
AAATCTGCATTATAAAAGACATGGGCATTTATCAAGTTGAGAAGGTCCAAAGAAAATATATTGATTGCATCATGGGAAAAGTAGAACCCAACGTTTTTGGAGCTTGACCCATGCTTCGAACTTTCTACCACTTTTTTTCCTGCATCTTTACAAAATTGCCATACTGAATCGCCCGAGTAGCCCTTTAATGTGAGCACAGCACCCGCCATGAGCAAACATCCAATAACAAATATCAATCAAAAATATTTTTATATAATAACATCTTGGTCTGAATATCTTTATTACCCAGTCCCAGTCCTCCCAGAGCTCAGACAGGCAGAGTCTGGCTCGCCTGCAGAGTGACTCCAGCAGCAGCACACAGGTATCAAACACTCACCATCTTACAGCCTGCACTGTCTGGTCTTTTAAGCAAACTAAATGACACATCTATTAGAGTTTTTAGACTTCTAATATCCTGATCCTAAGTAATGCATGTGATCTCAACTTTCTGAACCAATATTCCTCATCCCTGCGTTCTCTCCCTTGCTAGTTCTTCACATCCTCCCATCCCTTCCCCTGGAGTAGCCTGCTTCCCTTTGGCTTGTTCTTTCAGGTGTTTGAGTCCGTAGAGGAGGTTGACCAGATCGAGACGGAGCCCAAGAGCGAAGACGCCAAACAGGTGCCAAAGATACCCAATGGAGCTCTGCAGAACGGGACGAGCTCTCCCGACTCCGGACACCCCTCCTCCCGCAACTTCTCTGTCACTTCCGGCCTTTCGGACGGCTCACTCAGCACAGAGGACAGCGCTGCACCTGATGCAACCCCGAGATCTGCAGCTGTCCCTCAGAGCCCAGTCAAACCTGCAGGGGTGGAGAGTGAAGCTCCGACAGAGGAGGTGGACAGCCAGGTGAGAGGTAAAGTGAAGAACAAGGAGGAGGAGGAGGAGGAGGAGGAAGAGAAAGCACCTGATGCGACTAAAACTGCAGATAATACCAAGACTGAAGAGCTAGTCGAGGCCAACAAAGAGACAAGTCTGCAACCCAAAACACAAGAGACTGTTCAGGAGTCTGGAGCAATTAAAACAGAGGGGCCCAAGTGTGAAGAAAAAGATGAACTGGCAGACATTAAAGGAGTTACATCTTTAGAGTCAGGGCAAACAGAAAAAGAAGTGCAAGATAAGGATACTATGATGGCATCAGCAGCTGCTACAGAATCAAAAGTAGATCTTGTTGAGAAAAGTCTTAAAAAAGAAGAAGAAGCGATTATTGAGAAAACTGCAGAAACAAATGTGGAAAAGACGAAGAGAATGGATGAATCACAGACGAGTAAACCACAAGAGGTTTTATCAGCAGAAAGGAGAGAAAATATATTCGTTGATCACGTGGCCCTCGAAGTTGAAAAGACCCTGGTTTTCCCAGCAGACACCGGGGTCTCGAGAGCAAGGGAAGCCTACTTTCCCTCTCAGACAGAGGAGGCTCAGGTCATGACTGAATCTGACGAGTCTCCCTCAGCCATAGAGATGGAGGAGATCCCCAAAGCCAAAGTTTCTATGGTGCCTTGGAGCAAGAAGGGACGTTGTGAAGCGTCGTCTTTCTCTGAGGACTCGGCCCCCCACATGGAGCTCAAGCAGGAGGAGGGGCAGCGTGGAAAGCCCAGTCCAGAGGGCGCAGAGCCCCTCCTGTGTGACGAGCCAGAGATGGAGAGCCTTTACCCAAACTTTGACTCTCTGGCGGCCTCTGGAGACACTAAAAATGAGGCGACCTCTCAAGAATCTGCTGGGAGTACCTTCTCTGTATGCACACACGTTTTTTAGTTCAAATTCATTTATGCTGCTCATTTATGGGCAAATCAACACTATTATGAACTTGTTTTATCTATATCCACCTATATACTATCTATCTATTTGTTTTGTTTGTTTCAGCAAGAGCTTTTGGACTTGTATACGTTAAATCTGCACCGCATTGAAAAGGATGTCCAGCGCTGTGACCGAAACTACTGCTACTTCACTCCTGCCAACCTGGAGAAACTGCGCAACATCATGTGCAGGTAAAACACTGACAGCATCAAGGATGTGAAAAAAGAGTGTACAAATGCTCATTTTACCCATCTTCACTGCTTATCTTATTCCTATCAAATAAATGCTCCATAAATGAAATTTAAACAGATAGCACCAGCAATATTCCCTATTTTTCTTACTGTCAACAAATCATGATATACAGATACAGATTCCTCTGTACCACAGAAAGACATATCAATGAGCCACACTGTCGCACTGCATGACATGTTACTTCAACAAGGATACTGTAGTTCATTTTGAGTCCATCCCACATACACCTTCCTGCTGTAAATAGGCCCTTTTCAAAGCAGCCATTATGACATGTCATTGTAGGGTGAACATAGGTGTAATTAAAACATTAATTATGGCGCTGTTCCATTGAGGTGGGCCAGCGCCTGGTATTTTGCATGCTGGCTCACTGGATCGACTGACACTAAATATAATGGGAGCATAATTAATGTTATTAATTACCCCTGTGTTTACCCTGCGATGACATGTCAAAATGGCTGCTGTGAAAAGGTGTGTGTCAATCCACAGCTGAAAATAGTCCCCAACAAATGCATGATTTACACCTTTTTGAGTAGCATTTGCTAAAACCCTCAGTGCCTTGCTGTTTCAGGAAGTTACTTAGCCTTTTTTTATTATTATTAATATATGTGTGACCTGTTTTTAAAGATTTAGTAGGGACATGGGCTGGGGGCTGAGTGCCACAGACAGGCTAAGGAGGGACAGAATAACATGGTATTTTCATAGGATTTGCTGACAGTAAGAGCAATATAAATATAATGCCAGGCTTATCCTTTTCATTTTTCTCCCTAGTGCACCTCCACATATAGAAAGCACGACTGAAGGGCCAGCCATAATAGGAAAAATGAGTGCCCCTCTACCTCTACCTGAGACCAAAAAGTATTATCTTTACGCCTAGAGAAGCCTTATCATTTTGCACTTCAGAAGTTATTGCCTTGATAAATGATGAACATTATTTTGAAAAACGTATCTTCAGCATTGAAAGAGAAAAATGTGGAAATACCTCTAGATCCTGCGCAGCGTATGACTCAGCGTGTGAGTGTTAAGTTCACTTCTCTTGGTTGTGTATTTACAGCTATATCTGGAGGCACCTTGACATCGGTTACGTACAGGGCATGTGTGATCTGCTGGCTCCTCTTCTAGTCATTCTGGATGATGGTGAGTCAACACCGAATCACTTCTCTTCTCTGACATTCGGTGTATTTTTAACAGTTATTGATGGAACAACAGAGGACAGTTTGCCCACTCACTTTCTCAGCCCAGCTTCCTCTCTCTGTTTCCTCCTTTCAGAGGCCATGGCCTTCAGCTGCTTCACTGAGCTCATGAAGAGGATGAATCAAAACTTTCCACACGGCGGAGCTATGGATACTCACTTTGCCAACATGCGCTCTCTAATCCAGGTGACACAGTACCAGTAAAGTCTTTACACATACTGTAGCAGTCAGGTATCACTAAATCTGCTCATTTACCAACAACTTTTTCCTCCACAACCAGCCTCATTATTTACTTCCCTGAATCTCCTCTGATCCCCTCTCTGTGTAGATCCTGGATTCTGAGCTGTTTGAACTAATGCACCAGAACGGAGACTACACCCACTTCTACTTCTGCTACCGCTGGTTTCTCCTAGACTTCAAGCGAGGTAAAGTGACGGCATGGTGCGAAAGAGTTTGTGCCAATTAGACAAGTAGGAGATTCACTCCTCCTTAAGCCCTGCTGGTGGATAAGATGCCAAACCACTTGGCAGCTTGCTAACAAGACATTGAGTTATTAAAGCTCGGAAAGGATTTGGAAGTCAGTTTTGACTTTGACTCCCATTCCTGGGAGTTGAAATAATTACCATGAACTGCAGCTGCATAGATAGGTTTTTTATAATTAATCAACAATGGACTTGTTTTCTCACCCTGGGTATTTCTCCTCTCTCCCACTCCTGCAGACACCTGCTTCCACTCTTATCTCTCTCCACTGATAACTCCACTTCCTGCAAACTCTCCTCCCATCCGAGCCCTCAAACACAGACTCACGTTTCTTTATGTGATTTCTTTTCCAGAGCTGGTGTATGATGACGTGTTTGCAGTGTGGGAGACAATCTGGGCCGCCAAGTGTGTCTCCTCAAGTCACTTTGTCCTCTTCATCGCCCTGGCACTGGTGGAGATCTACAGGGACATAATCCTGGAGAACAACATGGACTTCACTGACATCATTAAGTTCTTCAATGGTAAAACAGCTGATGGTGTTCACATACACATGTACTCGTCCCTGTTAAGGGTGCACTCCACTGATTTCATACATTACAAATCAGTTAACTCATCATGGGGAGGACTGCTCGGCCTGCCAAAACAATTGTATAATGTCGTCTGTGGATGTGAGCATTTTCCAGGCATGAGCAAGAGGAAACCTCTGGTGCAAAAAAATAACTTTACAGCAGAAATGAACATGTTTACAGCCTGGTACAAAATACATTTTTGGTCTCTATAGCTAATATCCCTGTTCATAACAACTATATGTGGGGTGAATTTTTATACAACTCACCCATTTAAATTATACTACGGCTTAAAGTTTGGCATAATTGAGGGCGTGGCGCTTTGAGTGACGGGTGGGTGCCGTACCAGGTCGCTAGGTCTCCTCTGCTGGGTCACCCGGGCCCACCTCAGCTCCACACCTCTTTGCCCATATTTGGATGGAGGGTGTTAGTCTGTGTTGTCCCTGCCAAGATGGTGACAGCCGGAGCCACCCACTTTGAGCTTCACAACGGCTCTTCAGAAACCTATGGGTGACGTCATGGAGACTACGTCCATATTTTATACAGTCTATGAGCATGACACGCAACAAAGATAAGCTATTAATTTGTGTTGTGGGAATTGTATTTAATTGCTTGACTTATACGAGGGACTAAAAGTCAGAATACTGTATGTCGCCTTCTGTTGCATTGATTTTGTCCATTCTTTTTAGTATTATAAGCCTGATAATAGAACTGAGATGAAGTCGCGAGTGAGATTTGCCAAAGGAAGAAGCACCAATTGGGTTGGTTGTTTTTCCAACAAGGGAAACAGCCGTCAGTGAGCACAACACCTGACCTATTTCAATAAAAACCTGAAATGCAATTCAGAGGTCTGGAACCAGGCTACAACAAGAGCAATACTAAATAGCTAGAGTACTACTTCAATTTTAATCCAATGGAACCTGATGCATCACTGTTACTGAATATCAAATTACAACCTATGATGAAATGATTTAAAACTAGCTGTGGCGCGTCTGTACAGATGTTCTCCAGACATTTAAGGAAATGAAATCGTCTATTTGTGTGGTTTGAAGTAGCCAATGTTATTGTGAAGAAAAATCAAACTTGTGTGTTTCTTTGTCTTTCAGAAATGGCTGAGCACCACAACATAAAGAAGATTTTGACCATGGCCAGAGATCTGGTGTGCAAAGTGCAGATGCTGATAGAGAACAAGTGATTGTGCTCTTTGTCTTCTTTTTCCTTCCAAGTAAAGTGTGACCGGCTGTAGCAGCACAAGAGTAAAACAGACACACACACACACACACACACACACACACACACACACACACACACACACACACACACACACTACACACAAAGCCTTTACAAACACAGTTTGCTGCTATGAGCCTTATTGACTGTATCCACAATGTTGTTTGTGTTGTCAACAGATGTATGAGAATATTATGCTTCATATTTGTCAGTATGTTCAAGTGAAAACAAATGTATCTGAAAAAGCATTTCTTTAGTTTCTAAATATTTTTGTCAGAAGTCCCTGAAGTGTCAATGTTAATCCGAGTGCACTTCATATTTTTGAGATAATGATGGTTTTAGTTGCACATTTCAAACCAAAATGCAGAACTGAATTCCACCAGAGACTATATTTATGAAAAAACACATTGTGATAATAGTTTATAATAATTATTTTAATAGTCAAAGTCTACAAGATTAAACTTTAAATATATTAGTAAGTTGTCTCCCTATTCCTATCCCTTAATGAAGGAAATAATGTCAGCAGACTTTTCATTTTATTTAAACACAACACCCCAAAATTAAATTAATTTTTACTGATAACTGATTAAAAATTAGTTTAACACACAACATTAAGAATAATTTAGCTTTTAGCACCATGTCAGTGATTTAGCATCCAACAGTGTTTTTAATGTTTTAATTGAACTGCCTCGTCTGCCAAATAATGTCTTTATTTGTTACGTGTGAATTGTACTGTACTGAGAGAAAAATGTGTTTAACTTATGAGGATTATATTAAGTAAAATCATAACCTAATATTTAAGTGACTTACGGATGTCTGGGTGGAGATTTATATAAAGCAACAAGCCTGATTTGATAGCCTCTTAAGTTATTTTCCATTATGCAGTGAACATTGTATATTTTGTAAATTGTGCCGTTTACTCATCTTGATTTTTGTCTTGTATTGTCTGGCGCCTGTTTGTTGAATAAAATGTTAATTTCAGCTTAAATATGATTATGAATTGGGAAGATCAGATGAGACAGTGAAAACATTTTGTCACAGCGACCAAATGAAAAGTTTTGTGGCGCCACATTATTCAGATACTTTAGTGTGAGAGTGGCTTAAACAGAGAGATGAAAATTAAGGTAGAGATGATGCTATGAGGGAAACTGTGTTGATGTTTTGGCAGATTTGGGGCTTGTGAGGACATACAATATATATGCTTTTAACCCCGAAATTAATACTAATGTTGGCCTCAGTTACCAACATTTATGCTTGTCATTCATTGCCTAAAACTTCACTCAGTTGGTCTTCAAGTGTTGTTTCATGAATGTGTCGAGATGAATTGCTTTTAATATTGGTGTTTCTTTGTGAATGCTAACTGCTGTCGGAAAAAATATTTTTTAATTTATTGTAACATTTATTTAGTAAGTATTTATTTATTTATTCATTCATTAATTTTCTCATTCAGATGCTGCTTTGTTTGTAAAGCTGATATTTTTATTTTGTGGCCAGTTCTCTGTGTGTATTGTAAAACAATCAAATTACTACCAAGAGTTCATATATATAGTATATATTAAATGGTTTATGTTTTTATAATAAAACAATAAAAATGGAATTATCATTATTTTTCCAAAACATCTTGTAATGTGTATTTTACTCAATTTAATTGAACTGAGGTGAGAGTCAGAAATATATCACGAAGGTAGAGATTTGATAAACATCAAGAGATGACCAGAGACGACAATATAGGTCGGTTTTTCCACCTCTCAAGGTGTAAATATCTAAACAACCATTAGATGGATAGCTATGAAATTTGGTATAGACATCCATGTCCCCCAGAAGATGAATTAGAGATCTTTTTCATATTATTGAAAATAAGTTAAGTATCAATACATAAATAAATACAGAAATATAAGAACAAATGCTGATGCTTTGATTTCTGTCTTTATTTAGCTTATACTTAAAGGTCTAGTGCAGGGGTCAGCAACATGCGGCTCTTTAGCTCCTCTCCAGTGGCTCCCTGTGGATTTTTAAAACATTTGTGGAAATGAATAATGTAGGTCCATGGTACGACGGTACGACGTAGTATTAGGGCCACATTTAGGAAAAAGGATGAAGTCATAATATTGCGAGAATAAAGTTGTAGTATTATGAAAATAAAGTCTTAATATTACAAATAGTAATTTTACGTGTTATTTTCTTTTTATCTCGTAAACTTATCATTTTATTCTTGTAAATTACTGACTTTTTTCTCGTAATATTCCGACTTTTTTCACGTAAAGTTATGACTTTATTCCCGTAATATTAAGACTTTTTTTCACGTAAATTTATTACTTTATTCTCGTAATATTACAACTTTTTTCTCGTATACTTTTGATTTTATTTTCGTAATATTACGACTTTTTTTCTCGTAAACTTCTGACTTTATTCTCGTGATATTACAATTTTTTTCTCGTAATATTATGACTTTATTCTCAAAATCTCTGGGTTTTTTTCCCCCTAAATGTGGCCCTAATACTCCGTAGTACATTTGCACTTAGACTATAAGATGTGTTACCTTCATCACAATGCTCAAATGTTTTGTGGCTTCAGACAGATTTTTTTTATTTGCCTAAAATGGCTCTTTCGATAGTAAAGGTTGCTGACCTGGTCTAGTGTGTAGGATCTGACGGTATCTAGCGGTGAGGATGTATAAAGAGAACTGGATACAGCGTTGGAGGCTGGCTCCCATTTATTCCTTTTGAAGTAGCTCAGTGGCACATTCGTCTAATTCTTACAAACTGGTCCTTTAAGTCAGTTTTCGTTCTCCGTAATTATCATGCAACAGTCAGTGTTTAGTTTACAGTCCCACACAGAGCTGTTAGCAACTAAAGCAACTACCGCCCGAACAGGGACTTGAACCCTGGACCCTCAGATTAAAAGTCTGATGCTCTACCGACTGAGCTATCCGGGCTCTGAGAGAGCGTCACCATGGGGGAGGTCCGTAGAGAAATGACAACCTATCACAACTCGTAATCTCCATTTTTCTCCTAAATTGACAGCCAATCACTGTGGCTCTTTTCCATATTTCTTCACAACCAATCAGCGTCGAGCATGTCTATTTTTGACAGAGCGGTCAATGAAAGGTTGACTCTACCACCCCTCTACGACCCCCCTACCACCTGGAGCTGGAGCTGGAGAAAGTCTGCTGACAAACTTGGCTACAGAGTTGGAATTTAATACGTCGAGATAACAAGGTGAAATGCCTGCAATTTTATTTTATTTGGACAGCTAGCTAGCTAGCTAAAATCAATTTATTAGAGAGAATAAACGAACATAACAAAGGGTTACCATGTTGTTTGTCTGCAGTAACTAGCTCACTAACTCTACCGACATCTCTTCACTGATTTTTAGAGTTTTGCATTGGTTACACCTGTTGGTTGCACCTGTTGGTTGCACCTTTTGGTTGGTTACACCTGTTGGTTACACCTGTTTGTTGGTTACACCTGTTGGTTGGTTACACCTGTTTGTTGGTTACACCTGTTGGTTGGTTACACCGGTTTGTTGGTTACACCTGTTGGTTGGTTACACCGGTTTGCTGGTTATACCGGTTTGTTGGTTACACCGGTTTGTTGGTAAAACCGGTTGGTTACACCGGTTTGTTGGTTACACCGGTTTGTTGGTTACACCATTTGGTTACACCGGTTGGTTGGTTACACCGGTTTGTTGGTTACACCGGTTTGTTGGTTGGTTACACCCGTTGGTTACACCTGTTGGTTACACCGGTTTGTTGGTTACACCGGTTTGTTGGTAACACTGGTTGGTTACACCGGTTGGTTGGTTACACCGGTTGGTTGGTTACAGCGGTTGGTTACACCGGTTGGTTGGTTACAGCAGTTGGTTACACCGGTTGGTTGGTTACACCGGTTGGTTACACCTGTTGGTTGGTTACACCTGTTGGTTACACCTGTTGGTTACAACTGTTTATATCAATATTAGTTATCTATCATTGTAGGCCTCTGCTGTCACAATGTATGTCGATACAGAGCTTTCTGTTTATGCATCCATCATGATACAAAATCGGTTAAGCATCTCCAGGTAGGGGTGGAGGAGAGTCAACCTGGCAGCTCTGTCAAAAAATGGACATGCTCGACGCTGATTGGTTGCGAAAAGTTGTAGAATTTTGGAAAAGGGTCCATTGTGATTGGTTGTCAATTTTTTTGAGAAAGATCGAATGAAAAGGTGTGATTGATAACAGTACTCAATTCAATTCAATTCAATTTGCTTTATTTGCATGACTGTCAGGTGAACAATATTGCCAAAGCATCAATTCAATAATAAATACAATTTAAAAAAAAGAACAAAATAAAAACAAAAACATATATATACATGTTACAATTCATTAAGCAAATTACAATATATAGATATTTAGAAAAGAACATTGCATGTAAATGGAAGAAAACAATAAAGAAGTAATTAATGTTCGTTGTGTCAATAAAACAAACAAACAAATAAAAAACAATTAATAACAATATATTGCAATATCAAAGGATAAATGTATAAAACAACAACAACAACAAAAAAAATGAAGTAGAGGAGTAAATAAAAGGCAGAGTGTGAGTTACATCTTATATGTGTTGTTGTGGTTGTCTCTTAGACTGTGACATGCACTGACATATCTTAGGCTGTGACATGCACTGACATATCCTGCAGATATGTACTCACTATTCACTAATACTCGCTATCACGGACGAAGAAAAATACTACCGCCCGAACAGGGACTTGAACCCTGGACCCTCAGATTAAAAGTCTGATGCTCTACCGACTGAGCTATCCGGGCGCTCTGGATCCAAGAGGCGACGTATTTCTATTAAAATAGTACAGTACACACTGTGACTGCATCGTCTGTACACAATGTTATCCGTGTATTTCAGTGACAGTATAATTTACAACATTTTTTATAACGGTTAAATGTTTAATAGAACAATATTCCTCCACATTTAAGACGCCACCACTTATATTTCAACCAAAACGAGGCAATCTGTTGTCTGTATGGCTCATAAGCGAAGAAGGAAGTAAGTGGAAGATAACCCTCTCGCTGCCTCTCGTCCTACCTCCTCTTTGGGCTAACGTTACCTAGCTGCGCATGCTAGTTTAGACCTCCAGCACTGATCTTCCTGCTTATTAAACACAATATAACCCGGTTTATAACTAGCTATGTCAGTGTTTAGTCTCGCTGCTAAACGCACATGTCGTGGCGTGTCATTGAAACTCACTAGTCCTTCATTTAACCTGTTAATAAACAATAGATACTCAGTAATAAAGGTGGAGAACCTCCACAGAAGAAGAAGAAGCAGCTGCCTGCAGAGCTGCAACACACATGCAACGCGTCTGTTGAGCTCTCAACCACACAACCCCAAGGTAAGTTAAAGGTCAGTGAGTATTAGATGAATTGTTTATTCAGTATCCAATGCAGAACATTGTTACTTGTCAGTCTTGTTTACCTGAGTGTCTCTGTTAACAGGTACCAGAGGCTCCAACATGGGAACAAGTACCAGAGGACCAACTTCCCCCGGTAATCTCCTCATTGCTGTTCAATGTGAACACAGTACTGTACTTGGGTTGTGTTAAGTGATGCATGGTGACCTAATAAAGCCTCGAACTTCATGTTAGATTTGAGATATTTAGCTGAAAGCTTTGTTTTAATACAGGGGTCTGCAACCTGCAGCTCTTCAGCTCCTCTCCAGTGGCTCCCTGTGGATTTATAAACAGGGAAATGAATAACTGTTTTTTTGTTTACATTTTCATTTTTATTAATCATTGTTGTAGGTCTATGGTACGACGGTACGACGGTACGACGGAGTATTAGGGCCACATTGAGGAAAAAATAAATCTCAGATTTCGATAATAAAGTCATAATATTATAAAGTAGTAATTTCACGTTATTTTATTTTTTTCTTGTAAAATTATGACTTTATTCTTGTTATATTATGACTTTTTTTTCGTAATATTACGACTTTTTTGCTCATAAAGTTATGACTTTATACTCGTAATGTTACGACTTCTTTGCTCGTAAAGTTACGACTTTATTCTCGTAATATAACGACTTTTTTTCTGGTAAAGTTATGACTTTATTCTCATAATGTTACAACTTTTTTTCTCGTAATATTATGACTTAATTCTGGAAATCTCAGATTTTTTTCCCTCAACGTGGCCCTAATACTCCGTAGTACATTTGCACTTGAGACCTCACTGCATTAGACTTATATACTATATGCTTAGACTATAAACTGTGTTAACCTTAATCACAATGCTCAAATGTTTTGCGGCTCCAGACAGATTGTTTTTTGCCTAAAATGGCTCTTTTGATAGTAAAGGTGGCTGACCCCTGTCTTAAACTATAGTCAGGTGCGATATGCACATTGAAACAGGTTTTGCTTGCTGTAATCATTCCCCCTGTTCACACTGGCCACTAAAAGATCCCTTCCTAATTATTATTCAGTGTAATTGATGAGGGACTAAATCCACAGTCCTCGCTGCATACAAAAATGTATTCAGTGTAACTAATATGAGGCTTCAGCAGTTGTGAGTTTGACAAATCAAGTTGATATCTGCCAAAGTTACAGTGCTTTTAGTACCAAATTATTTGTGTTTCCACAGACAGTGTTTGTTGTTGAGCTGCAGCAGAGGATTGGTAACACAGGGAGGGAGTTTTTTGTTTTGTTTTGAGGGACATCAAGACAAAATCACACAATGATATCAACAAAACAAAACAGCAAACATTACCAAAGACCAAAGGTCAAACTATGAGGCATAAGTCATGATTGTGTTTGCTGATTAGAAGTTATTAATGGATGTAATGACTTTATTCAGTGGTGATGATGAAAAGAAACTGTCACACATGCATTTCTAAGCAACACACCATTGATTTTGCAGCCTGCCCATATCCCAGCTGACCTGGTGGACAAACTGGAGCGACTGGCCTTGGTTGATTTCCGCACCAAAGAGGGACTGGCCTGTTTGGAGAAAGAAATACGATTTGCAGATCAGCTTCATGTTGTTGACACGTCAGGGGTTGAACCAATGGATTCAGTTCTGGAGGACAGGTATGATACAGACAGTTATCTAATACAGTGTATTTGCATGTGGGCCTTTTCATCACAGTTATGACACATATAAAACAGCCAACCCGATCTCATGGGAAGCCATATAAATAGCACGACATTACAAGGACATTCTGAATGTCATGAGAACGCATTTTAGCATTTTCACGTGTCATTTGTACGCCTCTTTTTGCGTGTCATTTAACAACACGATGCATCGAAAATACAGTAACAGCCGCACTGTTTAGGCAATAAAACCACTTAGTTAGGTTTAGGTAAAACATTGATAGGGCTTAAAATAAGTATGTAAAGTAAGTAAAATACATACAGAAACAATGTAACATAAGTACGAAAAACATGTCACTAAAAAACACGTCATTAAAGTAACTTCAAAATAGCTCAACACTTTGGGACACAAACACCGATCTCCTGGTTGAAAGTCCTGTGTTTTTTGAACCCATCCACCTCACCTCTCCTCTCACCCACCATAAGCAGTCTTTCTCACTTTTTATTCTACGTCACTAGCTCTGACTGTAGCATATTTACACGGATGTGTTTACATTGCAGTCAATACAGACTACATGGCGTACAAATGAGACGCCAAAAGGCAAGAACGGTGTTCTAATTGCACATGAAATTACTTGCGAATTACAGTGTCATTCATACGTCTTTTAGTGTGACCGGGCTGAAAATAGCATAACACATGCAACACCAACTGTAGCTCAATTTTAAACTCTTGTGAAGCCTGTTGTATGAATATGGTTATGTTTTGTCCATGCACAATCGCACAATCAGGTCATTAAACCTGAGGGACGATGCGGTGATGGAAGGAGACTGTGCTGAAGAACTGCTTCAGCTCTCCAAAAACACAGTTGAAGAATATTTTGTGGCACCACCAGGTAAGAAAAAGTACATGAATACATTTTTACATTATATATTTACTGTATAATATATACCGTCCTCAACCAAAGAAATTCAACTAACACTCATATGATTTTGTCGACTAATCGATTCGTTGATTTAATTAACAGATCTGTAAAACTGAGTTTCTCCACAAAGAATCACACAAAAGCACCACTTTAAATCTTGTGTTTACCAGAGATGTACTCGGAAATATACTTGGAAATAAGTCATTCAACATGAAAAAAGCATAAAAAACGACGAATCAACTAAAGAAATCTTAGTTGACTAAGACCAAAACAATTAATCGACTAACATTTGTGTTGATTTTATGATTGGTTTTACATCATTGAGACAATAAATGAATACAATTGCACAATGACTGTCTATTTCTCCCTGGCTTCTGACTTACAACTGTGTACTATACATGCTCTTTCATACATATTTATACTAGTGTCCTCACTGTATATATCTCACCTGCAGTATTCGTATTAATACTGCTGTCTGTACTTATACCTGCACTTTATATTTTGTTAACTCCTGCTCATGTTCATACTGCTCATACTGTATCTGTATTCATATCTACCCTTTACTATGTATTCTATATATTCCCAATACATTACTCTGCAGTGACAAAGTTGAATCTGATCTCAAATTAAATATGACGGTGTACCTTTTTCATCCTGTTTTTTTTTTTGTAAATGTGAAGATCCTTAACTAATATTTATTTTCTCACCACAGGAAATATTCCTCTACCAAAGAGGGAGGAGAGGGCCACCATGCTGAAACACTCAGAGTTATGATATTTATTATACATTTTGTGTCAAATAAAAACCTGCTGTTCATGCAATTAGATTTGTTATTTTTCAGTTTCATTTGACAGCTGTGGTATGGTAAAGTCTTGTTTTGTTTTCAGTATCATTTCATCAAAAATGTGAGTGAGTAGTGAGTTGTCAGCCTGAGGCCATTCAGTGCAATGACAGTGCATTGTTTTTATTTGTGATTTACATTGTGATCTTCATGTGTCCTGATTTCATTCTGTGTTGTTTGACTTTAATAAAAAAACAGTTCTTACTTGTTTCTCTTTTACTGTTTTGTTTCCATAGAAAACTTTTTTGAAGTACAAGTGGCTTAAAATAGACTATGACGTCATTGTCAGGCACACCTTATCTGATGAAATGATTTTATATTTCCTTGTTAAAGGTAGACGGTCCTAATTTGACCTTACGTAAACAGGACATGGAAAAGTCCCCTGTAAATCTCCAATTGCCTGTGAGTCATACTAACAGCTGTTGCCCCAGTAGTTTGATAAAACTGGATAATTAAGTGGTAAATCCATAAGTGTGACTTGAGGCTGTTACTGATGATCAAAACATTGCAGCGCCCATAACAGCAGTCTGTAAGAATAAAAAAAAAAAATTGCAGAATAGCTATTCAAAAAATTTTGAAAAAAGATATCATTCCAATAAAACATTGATATATTACTCACTTTTAACAATACCAATTTTTCGGCAGATGAAACTTATGTAATTAATTTTATTAATATCTTAGCAAAATATTATATCCAAAAAAATATAGCTTAAAAGAGTACCCTCCTTTTTATTTGATATTGTATTTACTTATTTGACTACTATTGAAAACTTAAAACTCAAAAAGTATAAATTGGCAAAAAATATTAGATTATTTAGACATTTAAAACTTACTACAATTGTTAAGCAGACCCCGATTGTTTATTATTATTATTTATTTTATGATTATTATTTTCCTTTCCCTACATTGTATTTTTTTTATTTCTATACTACATTTTTATAATGAAAAATGGAATAGATAGATAGTAACTTTATTGATCCCGAGGGAAATTCAAGTTTCCAGCATCACAGTTCCATAGTGCAAAACATGTTAGTAAAAAGGCAGTAAAAAAGTTAGTAGTGCAAAGTACAAAGTACAACAAAAATATACCAGATATAAAAATACAAGGAGATGAAGAAAACTGTTAAACTGAGTATAGTGCAGGGTAACAGCTGTGATACAGGACTATTAAAAAAGTGAATATAGTGCAGAAGAGACTGTTAAAATTAGTGTAGTGCAGGGTAACGCCAGTAGCTTAGTCTATGAAAGTGCACTGTGTGCATAATTATCTGAATAACAACTGTATTGAACTTTTGGACTTTTTTAATAAATAAACAAGAGTCATGTTGGGAGAGTAGAAACCGAAACTTAGTGAGAGGCCGAGAAGGGAAAACGAATCTTAAGAGAAGGGAGGTGTCGATCAGGTGAGTCAGACTGTATATAAACTGCTGAGCTGAAACCTCTGGCAGCTGAGCATCTTCTGTTCTCCTGTCAACATCTGAAGACTTCAAGTTTTGCAGAGGAATCATTTTAAGTGAGCACAAAGTAGGAATCTTTCTTTATCAACACTGTAATGATATACATGCTTTATTGGAAATAGTTTTTCTTGTAGACTTATTATAGTATTAATAATATACTGAATGATTTTTCAGGACACTTTCATCATGGATATAAACATCATTATGCTGAACGGGACTTCCCGCGTCCTGAGTGTGCACCCTGAGGCCACAGTGGGCTCTCTGAAAGTCCTGATCCAGCAGACACTGGGAGTCCAGGTTGAGACTCAGAGGCTGGTGTTTGTGAACGGGACGAAAACTCCTCTCAGTGACGACTCACAGCCCGTCTGCTCCTACGGCCTGCAGCAAGGAGCCCAGGTCTCCCTGCTGGTTTCCCAGCCACCCCCTATCCAGGTCTTCCTCAGGAACCCGAAGGGGAAGCTCAGCACCTACGACATCAAACCAGACGAGACCGTGGCCAACTTCAAGAAAAGGGTTGAGTGCAGAGAGACAGATGCGGGAAAGGGGATCCCGGTGGACCAGCAGAGGCTCATCCACCAGGACAGAGAGATGATGGAGGGGAAGCTGTCCGACTACAACGTCAAAGCGATGAGCACCATCAACCTGAATCTGCGTGTGAGAGGAGGCTGAGGACACTAATCTGGTTAATTTATCAGAAATGTACATTCCTTTATTTAATCTACACCAAGATCATGTTGCTTCAAATACCATATTTCTTATTTATTTGTATTTTCATTTGGAAAAATCGATGCATTCCTCTAATTCTTCACATCTTAAAAACGTTTTTTATTTATTTTGTTTTGGCATTACAAATGTTATACAAACAATACAGAATGTTATAATAGTATTTTGACAAATATACGTTTTAATTATGTTAACTGGACACTGTTAAAAAAAAATAAAGAATCAATTGTAAGTTTGCATGTCTCCTCTCATTTACTGTACAGTACCATTTCCTCCACTCAGGGGTGGAGCTGCACCATGTACAAGACCAAACGACAAGTAACCAGAGAGGCACATTTTAGCATTGTGTTAAAATTTATATAATTCTGATATTTGTAGTGTCATTACGTGACTCATCATTTGTTCAATAACAGGATGCTGCATACCTGAACAGGCACAAAGTTGATATTGATGAACTGGAAGGGAGTCCACACTTTCCAGTTCATCTTTAAAGCAGTCCAGTAACTTCCTCTCATCTTCTTTTCAAAGTCTCTCCACCCTTTAGCCTGAAAATAGATTGGGATCATTATATTTATTCATCCTTTGTCTATAATGAAAAACTTCATAGCATGTGTTTAATATTGCATATAATACATGAAGACAGTGGACTAAATATGGTAAAAATCCAGGTTGAAACATTGCATGAGTGGCAGTAAATCATATTAAAAAAGGGGGCAGTTCACCAATTGTAGACGTCAAAAAATAGTCGTGAGAAGTACTATTACCTGTAAAATACAAAAACAAATGATAACAGCAAAATTGGTGTTATAAACTGGGGCATTGAGTTTGAAAGGAAAAGGCACAGCGGCCTGGTATCACCAAATGACGTATGAATGACAGCAAGTTTGTCATTTTGCGAGTTATCACTATCATTTCACGCTGCAGCAATATTAGACGCTCAGAGCAAATGCTCCAGAAGTCAGGTGATGTAGTATAAAGAGTGAGGAAGTCCATGTGGGGAGGAGACGGTGTGGATGGATGGGTCAAACAAACACATGATTTTTCACCCAGGAATGAGCTGTTTGTGTGATGTAATGACTTTATTCAGTGGTTACTTACAGTTAAAGACATTCTTAAGTAATGGTGGAAAGAAACTGTCACACATGCATTTCTAAGCAACACACCATTGATTTTGCAGCCTGCCCATATCCCAGCTGACCTGGTGGACAAACTGGAGCGACTGGCCTTAGTTGATTTCCGCACCAAAGAGGGACTGGCCTGTTTGGAGAAAGAAATACGATTTGTAGATCAGCTTCATGTTGTTGACACGTCAGGGGTTGAACCAATGGATTCAGTTCTGGAGGACAGGTATGATACAGACAGTTATCTAATACAGTGTATTTGCATTTGGGCCTTTTCATCACAGTTATGACACATATAAAACAGCCAACCCGATTTCATGGCAACACTTTGGGACACAAACACCGATCTCCTGGTTGAAAGTCCTGTGTTTTTTGGATCCATCCACCTCACCTCTCCTCTCACCCACCATAAGCAGTCTTTCTCACTTTTTATTCTACGTCACTAGCTCTGAGTGTAGCATATTTACACAGATGTGTTTACATTGCAGTCAATACAGACTACATGGCGTACAAATGACACGCCATAAGGCAAGAACGGTGTTCTAATTGCACATGAAATTACTTGCAATTACAGTGTCATTCATACGCCTTTTAGTGCGACCGGGTTGAAAATAGCATAACACATACAACACCAACTGTAGCTCAATTTTAAACTCTTGTGAAGCCTGTTGTATGAATATGGTTATGTTTTGTCCATGCACAATCGCACAATCAGGTCATTAAACCTGAGGGACGATGCGGTGATGGAGGGAGACTGTGCTGAAGAACTGCTTCAGCTCTCCAAAAACACAGTTGAAGAATATTTTGTGGCCCCACCAGGTAAGAAAAAGTACATGAATACATTTTTACATTATATATGTACTGTATAATATATACCGTCCTCAACCAAAGAAATTCAACTAACACTCATATGATTTTGTCAACTAATCGATTCATTGATTTAAAGGGACTGTTTGTAAGATTCAGACCATAACGTTTCTCGCTGCGGAGCCCCGTCACTTCACAAAACACGGGAAACCTCTGTTGGTCTGGAGGAGCTGCAGCATTTATTTCTGCACAAACGTCCACTGTACATTCACTAGATATTCTCAGAGCTACGAAGTCTTCTGCAGTGTGTAGTGTGCGCGCATGGCATGCACGTAAGATTGGAGCGCGAGAACACGCGCGGTGTGTGAGTGAAGGCAAGCAGGCAGAGGAGCAGAGTACAGCAGAGACCCGGGTCCTGGAGACCAAAGCTATGGTCTCCCCTGTGTCTTCTGGCCGTGGTCGGGGGGCTGGAGCAGGAAGAGTTAACACTGTTTAACAGACGGGCTTCACTAGATATAACTTTGCGGTTTTGGTGCTTCCGTGTAGTTTGTGTTGGAGTCTGAGTGTGAACAGCGTAGCCACACGCGAGCGCGCATGGGACATCGACCCGGTAGCTTTATACATGTAAAAAGTTACAAACAGTCCCTTTAATTAACAGATCTGTAAAACTGAGTTTCTCCACAAAGAATCACACAAAAGCACCACTTTAAGTCTTGTGTTTACCAGAGATGTACTCGGAAATATACTTGGAAATAAGTCATTCAGCATGAAAAAAGCATAAAAACTACTAATCAACTAAAGAAATCTTAGTTGACTAAGACCAAAACAATTAATCGACTAACATTAGTGTTGATTTTATGATTGGTTTTACATTATCGAGACAATAAATGAATACAATTGCACAATGACTGTCTATGCCTCCCTGGCTTCTGACTTACAACTGTGTACTATACATGCTCTTTCATACATATTTATACTAGTGTCCTCACTGTATATATCTCACCTGCAGTATTCGTATTAATACTGCTGTCTCTACTTATACCTGCACTTTATATTTTGGCAACTCCTGCTCATGTTCATACTGCTCATACTGTCTATATCTGTATTCATATCTACCCTTTACTATGTATTCTATATATTCCCAATACATTACTCTGCAGTGACAAAGTTGAATCTGATCTCAAATTAAATATGACGGTGTACCATTTTCATCCTGTTTTGTTTTTTTGTAACTGCGAAGATCCTTAACTAATATTTATTTTCCACCCACAGGAAATATTCCTCTACCAAAGAGGGAGGAGAGGGCCACCATGCTGAAACACTCAGTTATTATATTTATTAAAACATTTTGTGTAAAATAAAAACCTGCTGTTCATGCAATTAGATTTGTTATTTTTCAGTTTCATTTGACACCTGTGGTATGGTAAAGTCTTGTTTCTGGTTTCAGTATCATTCCATCAAAATTGTGAGTGAGCAGTGAGTTGCCAGCCTGAGGGCATTCAGTGCAATGACAGTGCATTGTTTTTATTTGTGATTTACATTATGATCTTCATGTGTCCTGATTTCATTCTGTGTTGTTTGACTTTAATTAAAAAACGGTTCTTACTTGTCTCTCTTTTTCTGTTTTGTTTCCATAGAAAACTTTTTTTCAAGTACAAGTGGCTTAACATAGACTATGACGTCATTGTCAGGCACACCTTATCTGATGAAAAGATTTTATCTTTCCTTGTTAAAACTAGACAGTCCTAATTTGACCTTACGTAAACAGGCCATGGAAAAGTCCCCTGTAAATCTCATATTGCCTGTAAGTCATACTAACAGCTGTTGCCCCACTTGTTTGATAAAACTGGATAATTAAGTGGTAAATCCGTAAGCGTGACTTGAGGCTGTTATGATGATCAAAACATTGCAGCGCCCATAACAGCAGTCGGTAAGAATAAAAAAAAAAAAATTACAGAATCAATTTTCAAAATTTTTGAAAAAGATATCATTCTAATAAAAGATTGATATATTACTCACTTTTTAACAAAACCATTTTTTTGGCAGATGAAACTTGCATAATTAATTTGATTAATATCTTAGCAAAATATTATATAAAAAAAATATGGCTTAAAAAACTACCCTCCTTTTTATTTGATATTTTATTTACTTATTTGACTTGGCAAAAACTATTAGATTATTTAGACATTTAAAACTTACTACAATTGTTAAGCAGACCCCGATTGTTTATTATTATTATTTATTTTATAATTATTATTATTTTCCTTTCCCTACATTGTATTTGTTTTGCTTTTATACTACTCATTTACTCAATTTTTATAATGAGAAATGGAATAGATAGATAGATAGTAACTTTATTGATCCTGAGGGAAATTCAAGTTTCCAGCATCACAGTTCCATAGTGCAAAACATGTTAGTAAAAGGCAGTAAAAAAGTTAGTAGTTCAAAGTACAACAAAAATATACCAGATATAAAAATACAAGGAGATGAAGAAAACTGTTAAAAAATAGTATAGTGCAGGGTTAGTCCAGTAGCTTAGTCTATGAAAGTGCACTGTGTGCATTATTATCTGAATAACAACTGTATTGAACTTTTGGACTTTCTTAATAAAGTAAAGTAAAAAAAAAAAAAAAAAAGCTCAGAAAAATAAACAAGAGTCATGTTGGGAGAATAGAAACCGAAAGTTAGTGAGAGGCCGAGAAGGGAAAACGAATATTGAGATAAGGGAGGTGTCGATCATCTGAGTCAGACTGTATATAAACTGTGCTGAGCTGAAACCTCTGGCAGCTGAGCATCTTCTGTTCTCCTGTCAACATCTGAAGACTTCAAGTTTTGCAGAGGAATAACTTTAAGTGAGCACAAGGTATGAATCTTTCTTTACCAACACTGTAATGATATACATGCTTCATGGAAACAGTTTTTCTTGTAGACTTATTATAATATTAATAATATACTGTATGATCTTTCAGGACACTTTCATCATGGATATAAACATCATTACGCTGGACGGGACTTCCCACGACCTGAGTGTGCACCCTGAGGCCACAGTGGGCTCTCTGAAAGTCTTGATCCAGGACAGACTGGAAGTCGAAGTTGAGTCTCAGAAGCTGGTGTTTGTGAACGGGATGAACGGGATGAACACCCCTCTCAGCGACGACTCACAGCCCGTCTGCTCCTACGGCCTGCAGCAAGGAGCCCGAGTCTCCCTGCTGGTGACCCAGCCACCCCCCATCCAGGTCTCCCTCAGGAACGAGAAGGGGACGATCAGCACCTACGACATCAAACCCGACGAGACCGTGGCCAACTTCAAGAGAATGGTCGAGCACAGAGAGACAGATGAGGGAGGACAGGGGATCCCAGTGAGCCAGCAGAAGCTCATCCACGAGGGCAGGGAGATGATGGAGGGGAGGCTGTCCAGCTACAACGTCAAAGCACGTAGCACCATCGACCTGACTCTGCGTCTGAGAGGAGGCTGAGGACGCTAATCTGGTTAATTTATCAGAAATGTACATTCCTTTATTTAATCTACAACAACATCATGTTGCTTCAAATACCAAATTTCTTATTTATTTATATTTTAATTTGGAAAAATCGATGCATTCCTCTAATTCATCACTTCTTAAAAACTTGTTTTATTTATTTTGTTTTGGCTTTACAAATGTTTTACAAACAGCACAGCATGTTTTAATCGTATTTTGACAAATATACGTTTTAATTGTTAACTGGACACTGTTAAAAAAAATAAAGAATTGATTTTAAGTTTGCATGTCTCCTCTCATTTACTGTACAGTACCATTTCCTCCACTCAGGGGTGGAGCTGCACCATGTAAAGACCAAACGACAAGTAACCAGAGAGGCACATTTTAGCATTGTGTTAAAATGTATATAATTCTGATATTGTAGTGTCATTACGTGACTCATCATTTGTTCAATAACAGGATGCTGCATACCTGAACAGGCACAAAGTTGATATTGATGAACTGGAAGGGAGTCCACACTTTCCAGTTCATCTTTAAAGCAGTCCAGTAACTTCCTCTCATCTTCTTTTCAAAGTCTCTCCACCCTTTACCCTGAAAATAGATTGGGATCATTATATATTTACATTTATTCATCCTTTGTCTATAATGAAAAACTTCATAGCATGTGTTTAATATTGCATATAATACATGAAGACAGTGGACTAAATATGGTAAAAATCCAGGTTGAAACATTGCATGAGTGGCAGTAAATCATGTTAAAAAAGGGGCAGTTCGCCAATTGTAGACGTCAAAAAATAGTCCTGAGAAGTACTATTACCTGTAAAATACAAAAACAAATGATAACAGCAAAATTGGTGTTATAAACTGGGGCATTGAGTTTGAAACGAAAAGGCACAGCGGCCTGGTATCACCAAATGACGTATGAATGACAGCAAGTTTGTCATTTTGCAAGTTATCACTATCATTTCACGCTGCAGCAATATTAGACGCTCAGAGCAAATGCTCCAGAAGTCAGGTGACGTAGTATAAAGAGTGAGGAAGTCCATGTGGGGAGGAGACGGTGTGGATGGATGGGTCTAACAAGCACATGATTTTTCACCCAGGAAACAGCTGTTTGTGTGATGTAATGACTTTATTCAGTGGTTACTTACAGTTAAAGACATTCTTAAGTAATGGTGGAAAGAAACTGTCACACATGCATTTCTAAGCAACACACCATTGATTTTGCAGCCTGCCCATATCCCAGCTGACCTGGTGGACAAACTGGAGCGACTGGCCTTGGTTGATTTCCGCACCAAAGAGGGACTGGCCTGTTTGGAGAAAGAAATACGATTTG
This sequence comes from Sebastes fasciatus, assembly GCF_043250625.1. Lineage (NCBI taxonomy): Eukaryota > Metazoa > Chordata > Actinopteri > Perciformes > Sebastidae > Sebastes > Sebastes fasciatus. Next base: position 16,869,935 of record NC_133800.1, on the reverse strand, counting down.
TAGATCAGCTTCATGTTGTTGACACGTCAGGGTTTGAACCAATGGATTCAGTTCTGGAGGACAGGTATGATACAGACAGTTATCTAATACAGTGTATTTGCATGTGGGCCTTTCCATCACAGTTATGACACATATAAAACAGCCAACCCGATCTCATGGGAAGCCGTATAAATAGCACGACATTACAAGGACATTCTGAGTGTCATGAGAACGCATTTTAGCATTTTCACGTGTCATTTGTACGCCTCTTTTTGCGTGTCATTTAACAACGCGATGCATCGAAAATACAGTAACAGCCGCACTGTTTAGGCAACAAAACCACTTAGTTAGGTTTATGTAAAACATTGATAGAGCTTAAAGGGACTATTTGTAACTTTCAGAAATGCTTCTTAACAGCGACACCTGTGGCCGTGAAATCAACGAAAGTCAGCGTCGAGCTCGCACTTGCTCGCTCTAAATATACCTGAACGAGCATCGCTCAAAACAGTGAGGCGACACACGTTAGCTAAAACCACAATATCACTCTATATTTCAGCTGCTTGGCAGTAATGTTAGCTGACCAGACGAAGGTCTCTCCATGAACATGATTTAGATCTGATCTTAGTGTTGGCTTTTCCTGCCTCAGCGCAGGCTGATGCAGCGGAGCTCTGCAGCGTATCTCCCTGCTCTCTCCGCCCGCAGCCGGAGAGAGCAGGGAGACACCGGCACCCGGTCGGTAACGAGACGGTAACGTTGCTGAGGAGCTCCGTCACTTCACAAGACACGGGAAACCTCTGTTGGTCTGGAGGAGCTGCAGCATTTATTTCTGCACAAACGTCCCCTGTACATTCACTAGATATTCTCAGAGCTAAACTAACTCTTCTGCAGTGTGGAGTGAGCGCGCGTTCACATCTAGAGGTGGAGCGAGCTGAGAACGCGCGCTCTGTCTGAGTGAAAGCAGGCAGGCAGAGGAGGACAGGCAGCGGCCACAAGCGAACGCGCATATGCGAGCGCGCATGTGTGGCGACCCGCTACATTTATACGCTTAGAAAGTTACAAATAGTCCCTTTAAAATAAGTATGTAAAGTAAGTAAAATACATACAGAAACAATGTAACATAAGTACGAAAAACATGTCACTAAAAAACACGTCATTAACGTAACTTCAAAATAACTCAACACTTTGGGACACAAACACCGATCTCCTGGTTGAAAGTCCTGTTTTTTGGATCCATCCACTTCACCTCTCCTCTCACCCACCATAAGCAGTCTTTCTCACTTTTTATTCTATGTCACTAACTCTGAGTGTAGCATATTTACACGGATGTGTTTACATTGCAGTCAATACAGACTACATGGCGTACAAATGACACGCCAACAGGCAAGAACGGTGTTCTAATTGCACATGAAATTACTTGCGAATTACAGTGTCATTCATACGTCTTTTAGTGCGACCGGGCTGAAAATAGCATAACAAATGCAACACCAACTGTAGCTCAATTTTAAACTCTTGTGAAGCCTGTTGCATGAATATGGTTATGTTTTGTCCATGCACAATCGCACAATCAGGTCATTAAACCTGAGGGACGATGCGGTGATGGAAGGAGATTGTGCTGAAGAACTGCTTCAGCTCTCCAAAAACACAGTTGAAGAATATTATGTGGCACCACCAGGTAAGAAAAAGTACATGAATACATTTTTACATTATATATGTACTGTATAATATATACCGTCCTCAACCAAAGAAATTCAACTAACACTCATTGGATTTTGTCAACTAATCGATTCGTTGATTTAAAGGGACTGTTTGTAAGATTCAGACCATAACGTTTCTCGCTGCGGAGCCCCGTCACTTCACAAGACACGGGAAACCTCTGTTGGTCTGGAGGAGCTGCAGCATTTACTTCTGCACAAACGTCCACTGTACATTCACTAGATATTCTCAGAGCTACGAAGTCTTCTGCAGTGTGTAGTAGTGATGTTATGTGCTGTGCCGAGGCTTCGGAGCGTGTGTCGAGTAATCCAGGAAGTTTCCTGCGATGCGTGTATCGAGGCTTGTATCGTTTTAGACCAATGACGTCATTGATGACATCCGAAGCCTCGCTGCCCGGCCATACCGCTGACTGGTCCATGAAGTGGTTCAGATCTTCACTGGTTCAACCAATGCCACTTTCCAGAAGTGACACAGAACACTAATATTACCCCTCCTGCAATTATTATATTATATTACACTACACTACAATACAATTATTGACCAAAGGATTGGTTTACACACATAAGATGCATTATTCACAAAACAATTACAGTTTATTATACATGTATCTTATATACTCACAATATACTTACTAAATAGACATTTTATTATATATGATATATATATATAAATTGATTACATGGTAATATATATTTTTTTCATTGTTTATAGTCATTCCCAACAGCCTCTACTGGTGCAAAATACAGTATATCACAGATCTGTGGTCCCAGTAGACCACAACCAGCACTGCTCCCAGTAGAATACTTACACTTACACACCAAAAACTGACAAACTGACAATAACCTGATATTTTCAGGTGGATTTTCATTTCATTCTCACTGTGCAATATCATTTTCCACTTGTGCAATTTTGTTAATAGTCTGTTTATTGTCAATACTGTATATACTGCTCCTATTTTTATACTTCCAATCTTTATACTTGGTTCATATTTTGTTACACTTTGTTTAACTCTTTTTTTACTGTGTTAGCTGATGCATCTTGTTTTTTGCACTATCCCCTTTGCTGCTGTACACTGCACATGTCCCCACTGCTGGACTAATAAAGGAATATCTTATCTTATCTTATCACATGGCTAAGATCATATCTGCCTGTTTTACACTCTTTGACCACCAGGTGGTTTCGTGAGCACATGAAGCCTCGAGCAATGAACCCTTTTCCGAACCAATTTGCTGGAAAGCTTCAAAGCTTCATGAGGCTTCATCTCGCCATCACTAGTGTGTAGTGTGCGCGCATGGCATGCACGTAAGAGTGGAGCACGAGAACGCGCGCGGGGTGTGAGTGAAGGCAAGCAGGCAGAGGAGCAGAGACTCCGGCCCTGGAGACCAAAGCTACGGTCTCCCCTTTGTCTTCTGGCCGTGGTCGGGGGGCTGGAGCAGGAAGAGTTAACACTGTTTAACAGACGGGCTTCACTAGATATAACTTTGTGGTTTTGGTGCTTCCGTGTAGTTTGTGTTGGAGTCTGAGTGTAAACAGCGTAGCCACACGCGAGCGCACATGGGACACCGACCTGGTAGCTTTATACGTGTAAAAAGTTACAAACTGTCCCTTTAATTAACAGATCTGTAAAACTGAGTTTCTCCACAAAGAATCACACAAAAGCACCACTTTAAATCTTGTGTTTACCAGAGATGTACTCGGAAATATACTTGGAAATAAGTCATTCAGCATGAAAAAAGCATAAAAAACGACTAATCAACTACAGAAATCTTAGTTGACTAAGACCAAAACAATTAATCGACTAACATTAGTGTTGATTTTATGATTGGTTTTACATTATCGAGACAATAAATGAATACAATTGCACAATGACTGTCTATTTCTCCCTGGCTTCTGACTTACAACTGTGTACTATACATGCTCTTTCATACATATTTATACTAGTGTCCTCACTGTATATATCTCACCTGCAGTATTCGTATTAATACTGCTGTCTGTACTTATACCTGCACTTTATATTTTGGCAACTCCTGCTCATGTTCATACTGCTCATACTGTATCTGTATTCATATCTACCCTTTACTATGTATTCTATATATTCCTAATACATTACTCTGCAGTGACAAAGTTGAATCTGATCTCAAATTAAATATGACGGTGTACCATTTTCATCCTGTTTTTTTTTTTGTAACTGCGAAGATCCTTAACTAATATTTATTTTCCCACCACAGGAAATATTCCTCTACCAAAGAGGGAGGAGAGGGCCACCATGCTGAAACATTCAGAGTTATGATATTTATTATACATTTTTTGTGTAAACTAAAAACCTGCTGTTCATGCAATTAGATTTGTTATTTTTCAGTTTCATTTGACAGCTGTGGTATGGTAAAATCTTGTTTCTGGTTTCAGTATCATTTCATCAAAATTGTGAGTGAGCAGAGTTGCCAGCCTGAGGGCATTCAGTGCAATGACAGTGCATTGTTTTTATTTGTGATTTACATTATGATCTTCATGTGTCCTGATTTCATTCTGTGTTGTTTGACTTTAATAAAAAAACAGTTCTTACTTGTCTCTCTTTTTCTGTTTTGTTTCCATAGAAAACAAAGTGGCTTAACATAGACTATGACGTCATTGTCAGGCACACCTTATCTGATGAAATGATTTTATCTTTACTTGTTAAAACTAGACAGTCCTAATTTGACTTTACGTAAACAGGCCATGGAAAAGTCCCCTGTACATCCCCAATTGCCTGTAAGTCATACTAACAGCTGTTGCCCCACTCGTTTGATAAAACTGGATAATTAAGTGGTAAATCCAAAAGGTGCCTTGAGGCTGTTGCAGCGCCCATAACAACAGTCTGTAAGAATAAAAAAAACAATTACAGAATAACTTTTCAAATTTTTTTGAAAAAGATATCATTCTAATAAAAGATTGATATATTACTCTTACTACTATTGAAAACTTAAAACTCAAAAATTATAAATTGGCAAAAACTATTAGATTATTTAGACATTTAAAATGTACTATGTTAAATGTTAAGCAGACCCCGATTGTTTATTAATATTATGTATTTTATAATTATTATTATTATTTTCCTTTCCCTACATTGTATTTGTTGTATAATTTATTTTATTTCATACTTTACATTTACTCAAATTTGTATGATGAAAAATGTAATAACAACTGTACTGAACTTTTAAACTTTCTTAATGACGTAAAGTAAAAAAAAAAAAAAAAAGCTCCGAACAATAAACAAGAGTCATGTTTGGAGAATAGAAACCGAAACTTAGTGAGATGCCGAGAAGGGAAAACGAATCTTCAGAGAAGGGAGGTGTCGATCAGCTGAGCCAGACTGTATATAAACTGTGCTGAGCTGAAACCTCTGGCAGCTGAGCATCTTCTGTTCTCCTGTCAACATCTGAAGACTTCAAGTTTTGCAGAGGAATCATTTTAATCGAGCACAAGGTATGAATCTTTCTTTACCAACACTGTAATGATATACATGCTTTATGGGAATGTTCTTGCATACTTATTATAATATTAATAATGTACTGTATGATCTTTCAGGACACTTTCATCATGGATATAAACATCATTATGCTGAACGGGACTTCCCACGTCATGAGAGTGAACCCTCAGGCCACAGTGGGCTCTCTGAAAGTCCTGATCCAGCAGAAACTGGGAGTCCAGGTTGAGACTCAGAGGCTGGTGTTTGTGAACGGGATGAATACTCCTCTCAGTGACGACTCACAGCCCGTCTGCTCCTACGGCCTGCAGCAAGGAGCCCGGGTCTCCCTGCTGGTGACCCAGCCACCCACCATCCAGGTCTTCCTCAGGAACGAGAAGGGGAAGATCAGCACCTACGACATCAAACCAGACGAGACCGTGGCCAACTTCAAGACCAGGGTCCAGAGCAGAGAGAGAGAGGGAGGACAGGGGATCCCAGTGACCCAGCAGAGGCTCATCCACGAGGGCAGAGAGATGAATGAAGGGAGGCTGTCTGACTACAACGTCGAAGCGTTGAGCACCATCGACCTGAATCTGCGTCTGAGAGGAGGCTGAGGACACTAATCTGGTTAATTTATCTGAAATGTACATTCCTTTATTTAATTTTTTTTTTTATAGATTTATATTGAATTTTACATATAGATATATATACACACACAGACAGACTAACAATATTAATATTAATAATTAAATTTTACAATGAAATGTTTAGTCAGAATTTCAAAGAAAGAGACATGACATTTCATGTACTTCACTTATCTAACAAAGAAAATAATAATCCAGTACACACACACATTCCTTTATTTAATCTACACCAAGATCGTGTTGCTTCAAATGCCAAATTTCTTATTTATTTGTATTTTCATTTGAAAAAAACAAACAATGCATTCCTCTTAATTCATCACATCTTAAAAACATTTTGTGTATTTTGTTTTGGCATTACAAAAGTTTTTACAAACAACAAAGCATGTTTTAATCGTATTTTGACAAATATACGTTTTAATTGTTAACTGGAAACTGTTAAAAAAAATAAAGAATTTCATTGTAAGTTTGCATATCTCTTCTCATTTCCTGTGCCGTACCATTTCCTCCACTCAGGGGTGCAGCTGCACCATGTACAGACTAAACCACAACTAACCAGAGAGGCACATTTTAGCATTGTGTTAAAATTGACATAATTCTGATTATTAAATGAGACTATCTCAGTCATATAATTCAAGGTTTACTATTACATCTTACAAGATTTTGGTAGTGCTCTGTAAAAAACACATTTATTATGTTCTGTAATTACAAACGCAGTCATGTATCTCATAGCAGCATGTTATAATGGCTTAAACTCATTGTATAGGGAATTAATCAGAGGAGCTACTGTTTGTGAGAATTATTGTCCAGATTAGAAACAGTAGTACAGTAAACAGACAAATGCTGACGCCTCCAGATTTGTCTTCAGTGAGGAGATTTAGGGAAGCTTCATTTCCTCACAGTTGAAAGGTAGGCGTACCAAAATAAGGCAATCATGTTGGCAAACAGCACTCGGAACTGAAAGCAGAAACAGACAAAGGAAGAGAGGGGGAAAACCATTACAAGTAGTGTCATTATGTGACTCATCATTTGTTCAATAACAGGATGCTACAAACCTGAACAGGCACAAAGTTGATATTGATGAACTGGAAGGGAGTCCACACTTTCCAGTTCATCTTTAAAGCAGTCCAGTAACTTCCTCTCATCTTCTTTTCAAAGTCTCTCCACCCTTTAGCCTGAAAATAGATTGGGATCATTATATATTTACATTTATTCATGCTTTGTCTATAATGAAAAACTTCATAGCATGTGTTTATATTGCATACAATACATGAAGACAGTGGACTAAATATGGTAAAAATCCAGGTTGAAACATTGCATGAGTGGCAGTAAATCATATTTATGTAAATACCCTGTAAAATACAAAAACAAATGATAACAGCAAAATTGGTGTTACAAACTGGGGCATTGAGTTTGAAAGGAATAGGCAAAGCAGCCTGGTAGCACCAGATGGTGTATGAAGTCAGAAGTCAGGTGACGTAGTATAAAGAGTGAGAAAGTCCATTTGGGGAGGAGACGGGGTGGATTGATGGGTCAAACAAACACATGAGTTTCACTCAGGAAACAGCTGTTTGTGTGACACCAAAGGTTAAAGATGCTTAATACATTTAAAAATGGCAAGGCAAGGCGGTGGCTCGTAGCTAACGGTGCTAACAGCGCTAATAGTACAAACAACGGCGCAAGTGCTGACAGAGATACCAGTGTTTACTTGGAGGGGAACTGGAGGGTGGGTGCTACGCTTCCGCGACGACGCAATCGGTCGCGACAGCATTACCAGCTGTAACCGCCGCATCAGAGCAGTGCTGAGCGGCGGCCGTGAACTAGCCAGTGGGGCACGCTCACACGCATGAAGATGCTCTAAAATGCACACACGGCCGGCCCGGCGTTGTCAACAAAGCACTGAGAAGCTCAGATTACAACACACACAGAGGGAGAGTGAATTAATTCTCTGCTCAGGTAGAGATTGATCCTCTATATCTTAACAAAGCAAATAGGTGTTTGCTGCTATATTAATGCTCTGGATATCGAATTTTAGCACCTTTAACCGTTGACTTATTTACATTGACTATTTAACTTGCATACATAACTTATTTACGTAACATACTATTTTTAACCAAAACCATGACCTTTTGCTAAACATAACCAAGTAGTTTTATTTGAATTCACGTTAACCATGTGTTTAAAACTGCAACGCTGTGTCCGTATCTGTCGAGTTGGGAATGAGAACGGTGCTTTAAATGACAAAAAATACTTAAAATGCGTAGACATGACACACTAAATGTCCTTAAAAGTGGCATGCTATTTATACGCCTTCCCATGAGATCACGTTGGGCTCAGAGGATCTAATGAAAGATGCTATCAGGTTGCATTGTGGGAAGTGTAGTATCCTGCATTTTTTCAGCTTCACGAATAGAGGTGAAGAAATTCAGGATATCTCAGCCTCTGTTGCAGCTAGTTTGATCTTTTTTTTTTTTTGTGTCTTGCAATCACCCCAACTTTATACCAGTGCAATAACTAATCATTGGAGAGCCCCTTTAATGCGATGATTAGGACAGTATCTGAGATAACCTACCTCCAGGACGGTCATAACAAAGTAGAAAATTAGCAGAAAGCCGGGGGCAAAAATAAGCCGATCCAGTAGCAGACGTTTGACTATGCATAGCGGGTCTGTGCTGGGCATCCACACTTCCATCAGCTGGTAAAAGTAGTGGCTCAATGGTCCTGTAATAAACAACCTGAAACAAACAACAAAGCACAATATTACTACCAAAAAAACAAATTAAATATATGGATGTAAAAGGAGAGTTCAATTTTGTATGAGGGTTGATGTATTGATGTACATTAACTTTCTTGTTGTAGATGAGCCATGAAAAGCATGTCAACCCTCAATTTAGTTTCTGTAATAAGTCTCACCCATAAACGGCATAGCGTGCCGCTCCAGCTGTGTCGATCTCGTTGACCTGGACTCCATTCTTGGCCTTTTTTCTTGCCTCCAAAATCTGAGACAGAAGATTTCCTAAAGCTGAGAGGATGCCACTGAAAATAACCAAAGACACACAACTCTTTCATTATGCAACAGGTAGCCTACCATGCATGATAAGGTACTCTAATCAAATCTAATCAGAGTCATATAAACTTGTTAGGGGAGGTTTTCTGGGCAGATGCTGATTGGCTAAAGCCAGAGTGCTGACACAAAAGGGCAGTCTGTGGTCAGTGCAAACAAACAAGTCTGTGGTCGATGGCGATACTGTCCATTTCTGTCCACCCACACACACATACACAGTTATAATTATATATGACCTTCGAATTAACTTGAAACACATTGTTTTCTTGATTATTGTTATTATTTACTTATTTATTTATTTATCTCACTTATTATTGTAAGTGTTGGTATTATTATTGTTATTGATATTATTATCATGACATCATCATTTTTATTATTATTCATATTATTAATATATATGTGTACGTGTATATACTGTATTATATATATATTTTACTCATTTATTTTCTTTTTGTTTTGTTCCCCCTATGCTCTACACATAAAAGGAAGGATGTCTGTATGTGTGTGTGTAGATATGTGTGCATGTGTACAGTATATCTGTTTAAGAGTAGATATATGTCATATATGACCATCTAGCCTCATTCAATGCCAAACACACACCCATTATCCACATCTCTCACACAAACACACACACACACACAAACAAACACAAACACAAACACATTCTTCAACCTTTTTATCCCCTTGTGTTGTTTTTGTTTTGTTTAACAATAAAAAACAAATACAAACAAACAGTCTGTGGTCAGTGCAAACAAAATGGCCTAATAGATACACTGTGAAGTCAACAATAAAGGAAGAACTGCTAACAAATGGTGATATTGGGTACAATATATATACTATATATTATATACTAATATATTGTAGTAAACAGTAACTTAATAAACTTTAATGGTTTGACTTTGTCAGTCCTTTAGTAACATAAAAACGTCTCATTACTTACTTTTAAACAGGAACACGACACAAAACCAGCACCAGGCTGCAGAACAGAGACAGACAGAGAGCAATGAAGTATACACACCTGGTCACAGACTTAGTGAGGATGGGGTATTTCTTCAGGAGAAACAGATACTGATGAAGTAAACGGAAATGAATGGACGCATCCCGGACTGGCAGGCTCTCCACAGGCATTGTGTCAGTAGTTTAATAAGTGTACACACATTACCACACTACACTACACGACTGACAAGGGCGAAGCCTCCATGGGCGACGTTCAGAAGGAACTTAGCCAAACGTCTTCCTGTCAACGTCATTACGTGACTGGCGGAGCCACGCCTTCACGTCGACGTCAAAAACAGCAAACAGAGATTAAATCATTGATTAAACCACAGAAATAAAAAATATTAATATTAATAATAACATTAGTAATAAACTAATTATAAATAAGTTATGATAAATAATACATTTTTATATATATACACACACATATATATATGTATCTATATAGATACATATATGTATTATTTTATATATATATACACATATATATATGTGTATATATATATATAAATGTATTATTTATCATAACTTATTTATAATTAGTTTATTACCAATATATATATATATATATACATATATATATATATATATGTATTATTTATCATCTTATTTATAATTAGTTTATTCGAATATATATATATATATATACACACAGTATATATATAATGTATTATTTTATACAGTATATATATATATATAAATATATAAATATACATAACTGTGTATATTTTAGATTAGACTGCACTGAGCAAATTTAAAGACATTAATAGACAACATCCGCATTTTGAAACCACCTTAATAGAACCAACTTTTCAATAGAAAAGTAAGAAACACAAACATATTTACAATGTTGAAACAAATTTGAGAAAAAGGCATTTCAGAAAATTCAGTGTATCAACATGAACTCTTTCATAAAGAAATCTCTGCACAAACTGTTTGCGAAAACAGGAAACTGTGAAAGCTTATAGTTGGGTTTTGGTATGTAGTTAACCAACATTCAGGAGTAACATCTTAGAGTGCCTTCCAGTCAACGGGAGACTTTCCGGATTTCTGTAGCAGCTCGTTGGCCTTTGAGAAATGCTTGCATCCAAAAAATCCTCGATGAGCAGACAAGGGAGAAGGATGCACAGCCTGCAGGACGTGGTGGCGGTTCTACAAACAGAGAGAACATAAACTTAGAAGCATGAACGTATTAAAAAACCTTTGGTTTCGTTTTACAATGCAGACTGACCCTGTTAATAGCAGCTCCCTTCTTCTGAGCATACGATCCCCACAGCATGAAGACGAGGCCTTCCAGATTGTTGCTGAGCCACTGCACCACAGCGTCAGTGAAGGTCTCCCAGCCTTTGTCTTTGTGGGAGTTGGCCTGGTGCGCTCGGACGGTCAACACAGCGTTGAGCAACAATACACCTGATGAGCGAGGTCATGGATGGACAAGACGGCAGCTCAGTTAATGACCAACAGCTCCCTTGTTGTGTAACTGTGCTTAAACATTCAACAACCTGCATTTTAAAAATACCTTGTGTGGACCATCCGGTCAGATCTCCGTGTCCAGGGTGTTGAAAGCCTTCAATGTCCGACAGCAGTTCTTTGTACATGTTCTCCAAACTAATAATGAAAAGGATCAAAGTTGAGATAAATATGTCAAAGCACAGCAGCACACTATCTGATTTAAAGCTTGACTAGTTCAAAGGCACAGATACTGAAGAGGTTTTAACCTGGGTGGAGGACGCACTGGTCTTTTGACACTGAAGCACAATCCATGGGCCTGGTTAGGACCATGATATGGATCCTGGCCCAGAATCACCACTTTGACCTGGAATCAGAGACAGATCTAAAGTGATGCAAAATCCTGTGCCACTAACCCTAAAGTTGCATAGAGCTTTAGATATATATGTAGCACACACACACAATCTGATTTTCCATTTTCGGTAGCACATTAATTTTCCATGTGTTGTCCTCAGCGCCTGCTGGGTTGTGTAGGCGGCTTGTTGTCTGTTTAGCACGTGGGAGGCGCTAAAACATGTTTGTCAACGTATGTCAAAATAACTATGAAACAAGACACAATACTGCTTTATTACTCTGCTTTGTTGAATACTCAATACTCTGATCAATTACTTCATATTACTTAATTAATTTACTGAAGCAATAAAATCATTTTTAAATCAATATTTTGTATCAAATTATTGATCTCTTTAGTAAGTAGCGGTGTAATAAGTGGGATATTGTACAGCAAGCCAGTCATAATTGCGAAATAAACCCCTTCAGGGTGATTCAAGACCGGCAGAATCCTGCCTTGTGGTTTTAGCTGATGTGTGTCGCCTCACTGTTTTGAGCGATGCTCGTTCATGTCTATTTAGAGCGAGCACAAGCGCGAGTCCGACACCGACTTTAGTTGACTTAACGACCAAAGGTGTCGCTGTTAACAAGCATTTCTGATTCTTACAAACAGTCCCTTTAACTGAGACAAAACAGAAATTATTTTTATTAGCCCTAATACTGCCATGCACACTAACATTCTTAAGTTTATGTTTGATTCTAAAATAGCTTTAAGGACTAGTGTCCTCACTACAAGTAACCTCAGGTATTCAGAGCAGGTTCTTCTGGCTGGTCAATGCTGAAAACTTCAGTTGATTGTGCAGAACCTTTGTTATTGTCTCAGAAAAGATAAATCTGTGCCAATCTTTAAAAAGCATCTTAAAATGCACTTCTTGATTTTATATAATGTCTTCTGCCTCTTTAAATTATTCTCTTTATTCCATAAAGCACTTCGCAACCTCTGTTTTGAATAGTTCTGTTTATTTCAATATTAAATGCTTTATACGTTGGTGTCAGACACAGTGGCACAGATCACAGGTGTCATAAACTTACATCTCGGATGTCACAGGTCTGAGTCCAGGTGAAGACTTGTTCAACAGGTGGGTACACCGTGTGGCGTTTCCTCTCTTCAGACACAAAACTCATCAACTGTGGCAGAGATATATGAAGTTATTGAAACTGTTCAAAAAACAATAGATTCATGTGCAATAACATGTGACTTCACTTCTCTCACTTGTTTAAAATATGGCTTCCCAAACTCTCCCGACAGTCCCTCCCTCCAGCTGTCCCCGCAGCCTGGAGGTGTCTGAGCGGAGGACAGCCTCTCCAGCGCGTCTCTCTTGTTGCGGGCCATCCTGTCGAGCTGCTGCGGGGAGAGAGGAGTAGGAGGCGGGCTGGACGGCTCTGGCTCCACTGCGGAGGACTTCTGCTTCTTCTGCAAGATTTTAGTGTATTTTGCAAAACACAAAGCGGGTGAGAAGAAGCATACAGCTGCAGGCGAGCCTGGCTTTAAAAACCGTCGACAGTGCAGTATAAACATTTCTGTGGTAGCTGTGTGCAAGACTTTTAAACAAACAAGAACACAGCGGTGCTCGTGAACGCAGCTTAGGTTATGCTGAACGACAAACTAGTGATGGGATTTCCGGCTCTTTTTAGTGAGTCAGATCATTTGGCTAAGCTCACCAAGAAGAGCCGGCTCTTTCGGCTCCCAAACGGCTCTTCGTTTTACCACTTCTGCCTTTTATAATTCAGCCAAATTTAGCGCTGTTTTGACCTATGATTGTGCACATATATCACTTAAATTATTCAATATATTTATACTAAACCTTATAATTTCCAGTATACCATAATTTTACATGTTGCTTCGTTTCAGACTGTCACTCATCTTGTCTGCTATTTGCGCAACACACTCCTCTCTTTCTCTCCTCCTCTCCCTCCTGCTGTGTACCTGTAGACCGTCAGCGAGCCGCGTACCCCCGCCCCTCCCTGCTTGATCGTATGATCCTTGTCTGTCATCACCTGATTGGTCGCACGGACGTCATTAACACAACATGCAATCACAGTCAGTGCATGGAGTGCCCGTGGTGCGGAGAAGATCATACTATCATTCTGCCTTGAATTAATTAATGAATAAAGAAAAACGGCTCTCTGACGGGAGCCGGCTCTTATCGTTCACTTTAAAGAGCCGGCTCAAAGAACCGGCTCGTTCGCGACAAACACATCACTACGACAAATCCCTCTGAAAAAGTCCCACAAGTGCACTGTAAGTGATGTTTAAACATTAATAATATGCTTTAACATTAAAAGCTAAACATTTGGGTAAAGGTAGCTGACAGACTGAAGAACTCACCGGGTCTTTATCATCCTCCTCGGCTTCTTTTATCTCCTCAGAAACTCTCTTTTTAGAGACAGGAGAAAAAAATGAGTTAATAGTTTTTTGTCCGATCATTTTCTTGAGAAACACCTTGGCGGTAAACTTCCCGTAAACGAATTGACTTGATTTACTAGCTAATGTAAGATTAAAACCGCGTTGTGCTCCTAGGAAACAACAAACTCTCAAACACGCTGTCTGGGATTGAAGTATTCCCGCTAAAATAAAGTGACGACAGAGATTTATGATAATGAGCTGAGCGCTGTTCAAGAGAAACTGATGCCAGGTGTTCTCTACAGTTTGTTTTCTGGAAGGTAAAGCACATAGCATTCATCTGAGAGAAATATACCTTTTCTCAACTGTTTTTCGTTATGTTATATTATGATATATTGTTATATATTGATATATTGTTACATATATGATATGTTTGGTATATTGTTACATATATGATATATTGTTACATATATGATATGTTTGGTATATTGTTACATATATGATATGTTTGGTATATTGTTACATATATGATATGTTTGGTATATTGTTACATATATGATATATTGTTACATATATGATATGTTTGGTATATTGTTACATATATGATATATTGTTACATATTCAATTATGGTCGTTATGATGTAATATTATTGTATAAATGCATAATTTCAAGATATTCGCTGTTTTATACACCGTTTTGTAGAGCTAAAAAAAAAATTGGTCGATTATTGATGTGATGATTTGCTGCTTTTCTTTGTCTTATATGACAGTAAATTGAATATTTGTTTTAATTTTTAACTGTTTTAATATATGTCTCTGAATTGTGTTGGGTATTTTCCACTGTTTTCTAATATATAGACAAAACTAGTTGTGGAAATAGTTTAACAGATTAATTCATAAATAAAATAATTGTTAGTTGCAGCCCTGCCTTTTATTTAATGAATCAAATATGGGGAGAAATAGATAGATAGATACTTTATTGTCATTGTCATTGAAAACAACGAAAAACAGTTTAGCAGCTCTTTGCAGTGAAAAACAAACATTAAAACATTCAGTCACAGAACAATAAATAAGTGGATCATCATCATAAAGTGCATCATAAAGTGCAAATTTTTTACCACAAATGTGGTATAATAAATCAATCCACTCAATGCAGACCCACCCTAAAGATGCTTTATTCCACATTTAATTACACAATTAATGTTTCATTCTTCTTTCCATCATCCAGGTCTTTAAAAAAATCCTAAAATTGAGCTCCCCAGAGTGCCACAGACAGCAGGTCACAGCAATGGAGAAGTTTGTGAATAAACGCTCCTGCATTAATGATGCCAGAAGTCCACAGAAGAAGATCAAACTGGAGACTGATGATGAGAGGTTGAAGCAGGAGGAGGATGAGGAAGACGAGTTCTCTCATCCTGTTCCCTGGCAGAAAATAGAGGCAGAGGGACTAGACTGTGATTATGCTCAGCTGTTCTCCAAAGAGGAAGCAGACCACCTTCTTAATAAGCTGGAGGAGGAGGTGGTGTACGCAACAGGTACAACATCAAACCTTTTTCTGTTAAGTTATGACCAGGCGTTACAGTGTCATTGAATGATCGTGGCTGTTTTTG
Organism: Sebastes fasciatus; assembly: GCF_043250625.1. NCBI lineage: Eukaryota > Metazoa > Chordata > Actinopteri > Perciformes > Sebastidae > Sebastes > Sebastes fasciatus. The sequence goes on along the minus strand of NC_133800.1, from coordinate 16,854,304 downwards.
TTCCAGGGGAAGAATCGAAGGTCCACGTGTTTGGAAAGATGCACAATATACCGAGAAAGCAGGCCACATGTGGAGATGAAGGTCTAACCTACACTTATTCTGGAGTGAAACGTTTAGCCTGCACCTGGACTACAACTTTGGAATATATTCGGGATGCTGTCACAAAAACAACTGGACAAACATTTAACTTTGTTCTGGTCAACAGGTGAGACATTCCTGAACACAAGTTGTAAAGGTCACAGTTTGATATTTGTCTCCCTGCTGAACGTGTTCTTCTCTCCACCAGGTACAAAGACGGGCAGGATCACATGGGTGAGCATCGTGATGACGAGAAGGAGCTGGACCCCCTCTGTCCCATCGCCTCTGTCTCTCTGGGAGCACCACGAGACTTTATCTTCCGACACAGAGACGCTCGTGGAAAAGAGAGCCGCCGACAGATTGACCCCGTGAAGCTGGAGCTCGCTCATGGAAGCCTGCTCCTCATGAACTCACCCACCAACACTTTCTGGTACCACAGCCTTCCTGTTCGCAAGAAGGTTTTCCTGCCTCGTATCAACCTGACCTTTAGACGCATCCTACTGGACAGAAAGAAATGACGAGGTGTGGATTATCACCTGGGCTATTGAGGCCAGTGCCCAAGAAGCCTCTGACTATGGACAAGGACAAGCCTCTTGCTGTCCTTGGTCACATGGACAAATATCACAAATGTAAAATGTGTTTGTTTATGCAGCTGAATCTGAGTGACTAAATGACAGCACAAGGTGAAATAAATGAGGACATCAACTAGGACTCTGGAGAATGAGCACTTTTTACAGAAACACTCTTCATGTACTCTGACGGAGCAATGGGGCACTGTAAGCTGATTGCAAATGAACATATTGGAAGGAGAGTTGTGTGCTGTTCAAAAGAAGATACACAAATTTGTTAAAATAAATCTTTTTTTATTATGGTCAATGACCTGCTGACCTATTACAGTCTTGTGATTGCTTACACACTAAAAGTGAATGCTTAGACAAAAGCATCAAAACCTTAACTTTTATAACCATACCTTAAACAAAGGCATCCACCGTGCAAATGCATTTTCTGCAACACACTTCTTGCAAAACACTACACACTGTTTCTTACATAAGACACACACTTTAAAGAATTAAATCTCTTGCAATCATTGGGAAAACACTTTGCCAAACCATACCTGGAATTGGCAACACACACACACATGAAAACACCAATCAGTCTGAGCCTCAGCACTACAAATAGATTTCAGGTAAGCTCAACACAGAGGCAGTGACAGCAAGAGGAAGAGGAGGAGGACGAGGAAGAGGACCAGGGTTGACATTGCTTGTGATGTGGCCAGACCTTAACAGAAGACGGGATCCAAAACCATCCACCATCCCTTACAATACTATTTTGTTGTTTACCATTGCACTGTAATTATTTATTAGTTTACAGTAACATGTTGTATTGATTACTGTACTGTAATTCTACTTTTTTGTGTTAATTGAAATGTGAGTAGATGTACCGTTACTGGAACAATCTTTCCCAGAATGAGAAAATTCAAAAGGTATACAAAATACTAAAGACAGCAGTGTTACTGCTTCTGTGAAAGAGTCATTCAAATGGTGAATGTGTGTATCATTTTGTTGCAAAAATGTCATTTTTGAAAAAGGATTGTGAGGTTTTGATTGTATTTTGATGTAGAAGTGAGATGTTTATCTCCAAGTGTTATGTGTTTATTTGGCTCATTAGCCTTTTTCACAGCAGACATTTGGATTCGTCATAGTAGGAGGAGCACTGGTGTTACTTATAACACTAATGATGGCTCTGCTCCAGCGGAGTCCCAGTGAGTGTGACAGTGAGCCAGCATGCAAATCAACCCTGAAGTCAAAGCAGCTAAATGGAATCATCCATCATTCATTTCTTTATGTACACCTGTGCTTTTCTTACTGTGACAAGTCAAAATGTTTTCTGTGAAAAAGGCCTTTTGTGTAAGCAATCGCAAAAACTGTAATCCATCCTCGGCTGTTGCCGGTTATCTGTAAATGGTAAACTAAAAGATTATGTTGTCAGCCTTTGGCACTAAGGAGCATTTACCCCTTTAAATTATGTATTGCATTTATTCTTATGAAAAATGTACCTCTTATCTCTATAGAGGAAACAGAGGGGCCGCATGCTTCACCAGAGATTCAGTGTTTTCATTAAGGACGCTTCAAAAAGTGGGTGCTTGATCTTAAGTGTGTCTGCTGGCACACATCACTGCAATTATTTTGCTCTAAACAAATAAAACTCTACAGTGCATGTTTGTTTGTTTTTAATACCTGAAAACAATCACCTTTACAGATTGCACACAAATACACACAATCTCACATGAATTTACATTAGTGCAAATCGCAAACATTAATGAGGGAGTTTTGCACCAGGCCATTTCTCAATTTGACGGAGTTGGTTTGGTAGGAGCAGTGGCAGCTGCACAGAATTAAACATATTCAGGATTACTTTACCAAAAACCTGCAGTCACACTGTGTCTTAATTAACTGAGAGCAGATTATTGTTAATAATCTGGTGAACTGAGTCCAAATGGCTCTGATGCATCATAGTGTGTTCACATCAGCTGCAGCACACATGGCTTCATGTGTTAAAAATCTCGAGCTTTAAAGACTACATGGCACTTTGACCTCAACTGCACATCATGACAGTGTAAGGATTATTGGAAACGTAGAAAAAATATCAAATTCAACTGCTTAAATATGTCAATTGAAACATTAATTCCAATAGTTTTACGTTCACTGCTGGGAAAGATTAGGCAAATTAGATTAGACGATAGAGAACCAGAACTATTTGACTTCATAATATGTAACAACTTCTACGTAACATCTCCAGTAATTCCTAATTAGCTACTTCTGTGTCTGTAACGTACAGGCAGTGGACAAAACAACAGGAACAACTACAGCTTCATAAAAATGCCACAGAGTTTAGTCGACTTAATAAGCTTCACACATGAACAATGTATTGCAGGGCTATTACTTTAGAGTGCACTATACTGTCAAGTGTTCCTGTTTTTTTGTCCCATAGAAGCCAAAATGTTGCATGACAGAAATTGTTACACGTGTCAAAGCAAAGTGGTTTACACGATCAAACATGTTTGACTAAAAATCCTGCAGGTCCATAATCTTTGGGATTGAGAGCCTCCTACTCTGGATCATTCAACGACCTTCAACATGTTGCTGTGATCCGTGATGCATGACCTCCGCAGTAACTCTAGGATGGCTTTCCTCTCTGGTCTCATTGTCACAAAGTCATAATCCACCTGATGGTAACCGCGTTGTAACTGGCACATACAGCTGCGACAGTTTGACTGGAAAGGCAGAAGTCAGTCAGGCTGTTAGGTTGAGAGCTTCCAGTTACTCCTCAGAGCGCAGAGCGAGGTTCAGTCTTCGGACTCTCTCGTAAAAGAGCATGTAGGCGTTGGAAGACAGCACCTCGTGCTGGCTGGCTTTTCGCACCGAGTCATCGGACACCCAAAGCCACTGGGAGCTGAAAGGTGAGGAAGTGCGGGGTGAAGAAGGGCTGCGGCGGTACGTGACGAAATGTCCTGAGTGCATGTCGCCGTGGTGAACCAGCACAGCCGTGAGCTGGAAAAGGTACTCTGTAGAACTGGAAGGAAAGACGCTATGATCAGAAAACATATAGATGGGCTCTACCGCAACACTAAACAGCTTGATAGGCATGAGTTCCTTGTGTTGTTGCACCTTGACATTACCTGTAGTCATATGTGAGGCCGAGCTGTGAGGTCACACCAGGAGACTGAAGAAGCAAAGATGAACATGTTCCGTTCGAAAAAGGTTTGTTGTTGTTGTTACGATGCTCCGCTTCTGGAAAACAAAATATTTGACATGTATGATGACAAAAACAAACTGAATGTGAAGCAGAATGATATTACAGAGTTTACACAACATACCAGTGCCATTAGCTGAGGGCTTTTCCGTGGAATCATCGGAGTTTTCTGCCCTTATGGGGTTCGGAGCACATTTGATCCGCTGACTTCTGTGTGTGGAAGCGTTGTGTTTGTAGCGGTCCATCGATAGATACTCTGTGAACTGCACATGCTCCTGTCTTTTGATGGGGGTTCCTTCACTGGACCACGTCAGTCTTTGTAGATGGATGCAGAGGCACTGGGGGAGCTACCAGAGGGAGAAAAACATTAGACAGAGAAAGGACAAACAGTACATAAAGCTTTAGAACATCTGTCATTAAAGGGTAACTTAGGTATTTTTCAACTTGGACCCTGTTTCCCCATGTTTTTGTGTTTTAACTAATAGCAACAATTTCTGAAATTGGTCCAGTATTGAGGGAGAGCGCTGTAGACGGCAGCTGCTCACAGGCTGCAATATGGTGCTATTGGGGCAAGATGGCACCATCATTTACGTCCACTAAAAGTGCTTGTTTTTGCCATGACAGGCTCTGGTTGTTATTATAACTGTCTGGCATTATGGAAAGAGTCTCGCTCAAGAAGTCTCGTTCTGAAATCTCCCGAGGTGACATGTTGGCAGAAGATAATAGTGGAATACACTGATCAGCCATAACATTATGACCACTGACAGGTGAAGTGAATAACATTGATTATCTCGTTACCAGGGCACCTGGCAGTGGGTGGGATATATTAGGCAGCGAGTGAACATGTTGTCCTTGAAGTTGATGTGTTGGAAGCAGAAAAAATGGGCAAGTGTAAGGATGTGAGCGACTTTGACAAGGGCCAAATTGTGGGCAGTTTGTTGCGTATGGGGCAGCGTAGCCGCAGACCGGTCAGGGTGCCCTCGCAGCTTGTTTTGTGGCTGCCGGTTACAGCTTTAACCCTCAACTGGACCAGTTAAAAAAATGTTTGTCCCCATTAGTCACTTGGGAAAATAGGGTCCAGGTTTAGTTACCCTTTAAGAAATGAGGGGAAGTTTTGATCTACCTAACATTGTAACTGTTACATTTCTCTCCCTAAATTGGACACAAACAAGCTTTAGCCGTGTACCTATTGTCTAACTAGTGATTAACATCTTAGGCTATTAATTATCAGCCAATAGTGACATGATAAATATAAATGGCAGTTACCTTTCCCAGTTTGAGCTGTTTAACAAATGTTGTCCTCTGGCTTTCCAGAACTTGCCCATTTACTGTGGTCCCTTGTTGAAGCTGAGGTGAAATGATCCCAAACAGAAATGAAACAAAATCAGCAAAATACATCTTTTTAAAGAAACATGCCGGCCATTCTGGTGTAAAATATACCAGTCATATGAATGCAAATGGTTTTATCACAGTAGTTTCCTATTTATGTTTTTCTGTGAATTACATATTTAACAATATGATTACCAGAATTTGGCAGGACAGATACAGCAGTGAATGTACCTTGGTGCAGTTTTCACACTCCACTTCTTTGATGGTTTCTGAGGAGATGAAATGCTGAAGACACTGATCCAGAGAGATAGGTCGACCCTGAGGACAAACGCAGATCAAATTAAGACAAACAGAAGAACAAAAAGGTACATCAGGTGGTAATACTATAATAACTTTTAATATTCATGTGTTCCCGACATTTTTGCTTACCCACTGAGGTAAAGGGATGGACAGGGAGAGGCTCTCAAATGAGTCATACCGCACCGGACTCTAAACAAAAGCGAAGCAGAGGTATAAATCACCTTAAAAAAAAGGTACAAAATCATTTGTCACTTCCCTGTCAAAAAAAACAAACAAACTCACTTGTTGTTCGCAGCGCTTGCATGACATATTGCTTGTTAAACGACCATGAAAAGGATGCTGAGACTTCCAAGGACTTGGTATTGGATGAAGAGGGGCTGTGAAATGAAAAGTGAATACAGATGAAATATATTCCTTTGTGGTTAGATATTCTAGGCTCCATTATTCATTTTTTTTTCTTACCTCGACTTCTGCAGGCCATACTTTTCTCATCTTGATCAGGGAGACTCTGGTATAAAACAAAGACATACACACAGAATAACTGGGAGCGCAGTACCAGATTTGTCATTTTTGACACTTCTACAACACTGGCTACAGTTCACATGCTGATATTGACTTAAATGTCAAAGGGCGTTAGAGGGCAAGCGCAAAAACGTCCCTCCAGACTACACATGTGCTCCAAAGTGCTGAACTGAGCTGCAGAGGCGTCGGCATGCAGTAGATATTTGTGTGCGGTTCTAGAGATGATGCAAGCAAGTAGATGATGACTTACCTCGAGAGACTCCATGTCAAACAAGTGAGCGACTTTGGGTTGACGGTCACGCTCCTCCTCCAGAGAAGATGTGAGGACATGAAATAGTTCATGTGCATCCTGAGAGGGGATAAACCAGCACAGACAGAAAACTGTCAATAAAACACTGCACCAAACATTATATATAGAAATATCAAAAAAAATACCACTTAACAGTATTATTAACTAACCTGCTCTTCAAATGAACTGATGTGCCACCGGTACAGTCTGAGAACATCCAGGAGGCACCCGGCATCAAGTACATCTTCCTCCCCAGGCTCATCACTGGACAGAGCTGTCAGAAACAGACATCATCCGTGTCAAAATATGAACGTACACTACAAGTCTACTACATTCTGGTGGCTTATCACACACAGGTTCTATCTACCATTGAGAAGCTGAAGCAGTGTCGTGGACAGCCGGTTGTCTTTGCACGACTGGATCATAGGCGAGCCTGAAAACGTCTCCAGCCACCTGATGAAGGACGGACATGCTGCCAAACCCTGAAGCAAAGAGTTCAGGAAGCAGGTGTTGCCTAAGTTCAACAGACCAGGAACCATACCTGAAAGAAAACACACGTCATTGTCAGTTACTGCTTAACAACCAGCATCCTACATATCATCTGTGTGTCACTTTATCACACTGATTCTTACCTCTCTTTCTCTTCTTTATCTCTGTAATTGGGCCCCACAAAACGTAAACTCCAGCTGCAATCGCAGCAGCTATCCCACCGATGACACCCCAGTTTTTTATCATCTTGTTTCTGAAAAGACAACATCATGTTAATGAAGCACAACAGATGACTTTGGATGGAGAGGAGTAAAAAAGAAACGGCAGGTAAAAACAATAGGAGAGGAAGCAAGGCATGAGGATAACAGATAAATATGCGTAATGTTTTATAGCCTAGATCTTTCATTGAGAAAATTCTTATATATACTTTTGTCCATTGGTATAAAAAGTGTTCTTACTAAGATGGTCACGGTCTGCACCAAAATCACTCTCTTTAGCCAAAACCAATATTTTTAAAAACTCTTTCATACCCACTGCCTTCTCTCAACACTGAAAGGTGCTGATGCAACGTTATGGTCATATTGGAGGCGGTAGTTGGTTGTGATGTGATATTGAAGTGTATTGTGTTATTCTGAGATTTGTATCTACCCTCATTGATATAAATGCTGTGGACAAAATATCAGACACACATCCCTCAATATAAAGCAATACAATTCAACCAACCGCACAAAACCACAACCCTCCAAAATGACCATCATTTAGGGGCAGGCTGCTGCTGCTCCCCAAGTGCTCCACAGACAGACTCAGGAAATCCTTTGTCCCCCGAGCCATCAAACTGTACAACACCTCTCTAGGGAGGGGGGGACAAAGGAGGACGGT